>NC_086322.1:302962297-303562297 GCF_036172605.1 Pelobates fuscus
GAGACATTACTGAACCCCCTAACCCCAACCAGGGGGAGCAATCCCCCCCCTCTAACCCCAACCAGGGGGAGCAATCCCCCCCCTCTAACCCCAACCAGGGGGAGCAATCCCCCCCCTCTAACCCCAACCAGGGGGAGCAATCCCCCCCCCTCTAACCCCAACCAGGGGGAGCAATCCCCCCCCTCTAACCCCAACCAGGGGGAGCAATCCCCCCCCTCTAACCCCAACCAGGGGGAGCAATCCCCCCCCTCTAACCCCAACCAGGGGGAGCAATCCCCCCCTCTAACCCCAACCAGGGGGAGCAATCCCCCCTCTAACCCCAACCAGGGGGAGCAATCCCCCCTCTAACCCCAACCAGGGGGAGCAATCCCCCCTCTAACCCCAACCAGGGGGAGCAATCCCCCCTCTAACCCCAACCAGGGGGAGCAATCCCCCCTCTAACCCCAACCAGGGGGAGCAATCCCCCCTCTAACCCCAACCAGGGGGAGCAATCCCCCCTCTAACCCCAACCAGGGGGAGCAATCCCCCCTCTAACCCCAACCAGGGGGAGCAATCCCCCCTCTAACCCCAACCAGGGGGAGCAACCCCCCAACCCCAACCAGGGGGAGCAATCCCCCCCCCCCAACCAGGGGGAGCAATCCCCCCCCCCCCCCAACCAGGGGGAGCAATCCCCCCCCCAACCAGGGGGAGCAATCCCCCCCCCCCAACCAGGGGGAGCAATCCCCCCCCCCAACCAGGGGGAGCAATCCCCCCCCCCAACCAGGGGGAGCAATCCCCCCCCCCCAACCAGGGGGAGCAATCCCCCCCCCCAACCAGGGGGAGCAATCCCCCCCCCAACCAGGGGGAGCAGTCCCCCCCCCAACCAGGGGGAGCAATCCCCCCCCCCAACCAGGGGGAGCAATCCCCCCCCCAACCAGGGGGAGCAATCCCCCCCCCAACCAGGGGGAGCAATCCCCCCCCCCCAACCAGGGGGAGCAATCCCCCCCCCCCCAACCAGGGGGAGCAATCCCCCCCCCAACCAGGGGGAGCAATCCCCCCCCCAACCAGGGGGAGCAATCCCCCCCCCAACCAGGGGGAGCAATCCCCCCCCCCCAACCAGGGGGAGCAATCCCCCCCCCCCCAACCAGGGGGAGCAATCCCCCCCCCAACCAGGGGGAGCAACCCACCCCCTCCAACCCCAACCAGGGGGAGCAACCCACCCCCTCCAACCCCAACCAGGGGGAGCAACCCACCCCCTCCAACCCCAACCAGGGGGAGCAACCCACCCCCTCCAACCCCAACCAGGGGGAGCAACCCGCCCCCTCCAACCCCAACCAGGGGGAGCAACCCGCCCCCTCCAACCCCAACCAGGGGGAGCAACCCGCCCCCTCCAACCCCAACCAGGGGGAGCAACCCGCCCCCTCCAACCCCAACCAGGGGGAGCAACCCGCCCCCTCCAACCCCAACCAGGGGGAGCAACCCGCCCCCTCCAACCCCAACCAGGGGGAGCAACCCGCCCCCTCCAACCCCAACCAGGGGGAGCAACCCGCCCCCTCCAACCCCAACCAGGGGGAGCAACCCGCCCCCTCCAACCCCAACCAGGGGGAGCAACCCGCCCCCTCCAACCCCAACCAGGGGGAGCAACCCGCCCCCTCCAACCCCAACCAGGGGGAGCAACCCGCCCCCTCCAACCCCAACCAGGGGGAGCAACCCGCCCCCTCCAACCCCAACCAGGGGGAGCAACCCGCCCCCTCCAACCCCAACCAGGGGGAGCAACCCGCCCCCTCCAACCCCAACCAGGGGGAGCAACCCGCCCCCTCCAACCCCAACCAGGGGGAGCAACCCGCCCCCTCCAACCCCAACCAGGGGGAGCAACCCGCCCCCTCCAACCCCAACCAGGGGGAGCAACCCGCCCCCTCCAACCCCAACCAGGGGGAGCAACCCGCCCCCTCCAACCCCAACCAGGGGGAGCAACCCGCCCCCTCCAACCCCAACCAGGGGGAGCAACCCGCCCCCTCCAACCCCAACCAGGGGGAGCAACCCGCCCCCTCCAACCCCAACCAGGGGGAGCAACCCGCCCCCTCCAACCCCAACCAGGGGGAGCAACCCGCCCCCTCCAACCCCAACCAGGGGGAGCAACCCGCCCCCTCCAACCCCAACCAGGGGGAGCAACCCGCCCCCTCCAACCCCAACCAGGGGGAGCAACCCGCCCCCTCCAACCCCAACCAGGGGGAGCAACCCGCCCCCTCCAACCCCAACCAGGGGGAGCAACCCGCCCCCTCCAACCCCAACCAGGGGGAGCAACCCGCCCCCTCCAACCCCAACCAGGGGGAGCAACCCGCCCCCTCCAACCCCAACCAGGGGGAGCAACCCGCCCCCTCCAACCCCAACCAGGGGGAGCAACCCGCCCCCTCCAACCCCAACCAGGGGGAGCAACCCGCCCCCTCCAACCCCAACCAGGGGGAGCAACCCGCCCCCTCCAACCCCAACCAGGGGGAGCAACCCGCCCCCTCCAACCCCAACCAGGGGGAGCAACCCGCCCCCTCCAACCCCAACCAGGGGGAGCAACCCACCCCTCCAACCCCAACCAGGGGAGCGCTGGCCCTCCTCCCAGCGTTGGGGAGCGCTGGCCCTCCTCCCAGCGTTGGGGAGCGCTGGCCCTCCTCCCAGCGTTGGGGAGCGCTGGCCCTCCTCCCAGCGTTGGGGAGCGCTGGCCCTCCTCCCAGCGTTGGGGAGCGCTGGCCCTCCTCCCAGCGTTGGGGAGCGCTGGCCCTCCTCCCAGCGTTGGGGAGCGCTGGCCCTCCTCCCAGCGTTGGGGAGCGCTGGCCCTCCTCGTCATCCTCCCTACATGCTGACCAACAGCTCCTCAATCCCAGGAGTGGTGAATAGAATTGGTAGTAGCTTTCTTTTGTATCAGCTCCAGCTGCCTGTTGTATTAGTGCATTAATCAGTACATTTCTGAAATGTGCTGATTGATTTATTTAATACTTTTTTTTTTTTTTTTACATCTGTTTTTTAGCACCTGGGCCACAACTCTTGCCGCAATGGGAGGAGCTGTGAGTGCAGGAGAAGACAATGATGAGCTAATTGATAACCTTAAGGAGGCCCAATACATTCGGTCAGATGTGGTGGAACAAGCTTTTCGAGCCATTGACCGTGCAGATTATTACTTGGATGAGTTTAAAGAAAATGCTTACAAAGACTTAGCCTGGAAACATGGTAATATCCACCTGTCTGCACCCTGCATCTACTCCGAGGTTATGGAAGCCCTCGACTTGCACCCTGGGCTCTCATTCCTGAACCTGGGCAGCGGGACTGGTTATCTCAGCACCATGGTGGGACTTATCCTGGGTGAGTTAGTTCACTGGGAACATATGATGTTGCCCCCAATTCTTTTAATGTTCTATGAAATTTTTTCCAAGTGTAGCTTAGGGGCAACTTTCCCCATTACGTTTTGATAACGTATCTTGCACAGTTTGACTCCATGAAATTCCAGAATACACCTTGGAGTTATAATCATCATGCTGACATATCATGTCCATTGTTAAAGAGCATTTCTGGGGTAAAATGTTAAAAGTAGAGCAATGTTTAGACACATGGTGGGTCCTCCACTACTACCTATAGATATACTTTATACGTGAACACAATGGGAACGTGTAGATTATGCAAGAGGAAATGGGATGTTTGTAAAATGGCTTCTCTCCAACCTACTGAAACCCACCGGTATTGTAAGAAATGATGACTCTCTTTCAAGGGTAACTGTTTTAAATATGTGGACAAATAAAACACACAGACAAGTGTATGTAAAATAATCTATATTATTCCTTACAGTATGATAATGTTTACATGTTTTATTTGGGTTTTTTGGTTTTACTTTGCTTTCATGTGTGAGAAACGTTCTAACAGATGTGTAGCTTTGACCAGCTGTTGGTTTCACAGCCCCAGTGTGTTGTATGCGCCTGATGTTAGTCTGTCTCTGTGAACAGGACCGTTTGGCATTAATCACGGAGTGGAGCTGCATGCTGATGTTATCGAATACGCAAAGCAAAAACTCGATCAGTTTGTACGCACCAGTGACAGCTTTGACAAGTAAGATTAACCCCTGAGGTTCAGGGGGCACCAAACAAGTCATTAAGAGTCTGTCTAACTTTGCATGATGGCGCAGAGAATACAATGCACCCAACCTCATCAATAAGAGAATCTTATAACTGTAATGGTTGGTAAAAGCAGTAAAGCAACCTCTCAGAGCTGTCAGGCTCCGTTTTAAGCTGCCTTTATTATTTTTGTAGATATTGTGCTTGCGCACAGCTTGTATTGATCTGTCTATCCTCTTTATAGAGAGGCTCAGACCGTAACCTCTCCAGGAAGTTTATTATTCAGATATATTATACGATTTATATTTCATCTGGCCACATTGCTGTAAATGAGGGGAAGTGTGGGACTAATTAGAATCATCGCTACACTGATTTTCTATATACGAGTCCCCTCTAAAATGTTAACATAAGGTAACTTTTTTTTTTATTTATTTTTTTAGGTTTTTAATATACAGGATGGTAGTAAGTGCTAAGCTCATATATATTAAACAGACACTATAGTCACCCAGACCATTACATCTCATTAAAGTGGTCTAGGTGCAGTGTCCCTGTCCCCTTAATCCCTCAGTGTAAAACAGAGTTAACATTGACACACAGTGCAGAATTCCCTATGTGATCGTTTGAATCCCGTGTGGCACTCACTGCACATGGGCATTAGGTCCCCAATGCTCTCTATTTTAAATATTGGATTGGACCTTCACAGAAGAGGCAGGGCCTCCTCTGTGATGTCAGCGGGGGAGAAGAGGTGAGCAGTACAGAGGGAGCCTCGGCATTGGAATAAAGTAAGACTTTTTTTTATTTTATTTTTTGCTCTAAGGTGGGACCTCTTTAGAGCTAGATAGAGGAACACTGTAGCATGTGGGAATTCTGTTAGTTCCTCTTCAGCTAAACCTTGCCATGCTGCATCGGGGGATCACTCTCAGCCAGTGAGCCAAGTCCTGCAGCGTCAGACCCCCAGCTCCGAGCATCATTACCTCTATAGTGCTATAGTTGTTTTGGTGCCAGGACTGTTACAATAGTAAACAGAGGGGGGGGATATAACAATAGTAAAAAAATTAAAAGAATTGCAGTTACTTCAGGGCCTCTTCAAAATACAAGTGAAGCCAAACAATGAGAATAGGCTGTACATTGTAGCCTGACACTAGCAAAGACCACGTTAGTTGTTATCGAACAACATTTGTAGCATTAACCTATGTAACCCCTTGTTTTATATTCCGTGCCCTTCCCCCAGGTTTGTTCTTTGTAACCCCTTGTTTTATATTCCGTGCCCCTCCCCCAGGTTTGTTCTTTGTAACCCCTTGTTTTATATTACGTGCCCTTCCCCCAGGTTTGATTTTTGTAACCCCTTGTTTTATATTCCGTGCCCCTCCCCCAGGTTTGTTCTTTGTAACCCCTTGTTTTATATTACGTGCCCCTCCCCCAGGTTTGATCTTTGTAACCCCTTGTTTTATATTACGTGCCCTTCCCCCAGGTTTGTTCTTTGTAACCCCTTGTTTTATATTACGTGCCCTTCCCCCAGGTTTGTTCTTTGTAACCCCTTGTTTTATATTACGTGCCCTTCCCCCAGGTTTGATTTTTGTAACCCCTTGTTTTATATTCCGTGCCCCTCCCCCAGGTTTGTTCTTTGTAACCCCTTGTTTTATATTACGTGCCCCTCCCCCAGGTTTGATCTTTGTAACCCCTTGTTTTATATTACGTGCCCTTCCCCCAGGTTTGTTCTTTGTAACCCCTTGTTTTATATTCCGTGCCCCTCCCCCAGGTTTGATCTTTGTAACCCCTTGTTTTATATTACGTGCCCCTCCCCCAGGTTTGTTCTTTGTAACCCCTTGTTTTATATTCCGTGCCCTTCCCCAGGTTTGTTCTTTGTAACCCCTTGTTTTATATTACGTGCCCCTCCCCCAGGTTTGATCTTTGTAACCCCTTGTTTTATATTCCGTGCCCTTCCCCCAGGTTTGATCTTTGTAACCCCTTGTTTTATATTCCGTGCCCTTCCCCCAGGTTTGTTCTTTGTAACCCCTTGTTTTATATTATGTGCTCTTCCCCCAGGTTTGTTCTTTGTAACCCCTTGTTTTATATTACGTGCCCTTCCCCCAGGTTTGTTCTTTGTAACCCCTTGTTTTATATTACGTGCCCCTCCCCCAGGTTTCTTCTTTGTAACCCCTTGTTTTATATTCCGTGCCCTTCCCCCAGGTTTCTTCTTTGTAACCCCTTGTTTTATATTACGTGCCCTTCCCCCAGGTTTGTTCTTTGTAACCCCTTGTTTTATATTACGTGCCCCTCCCCCAGGTTTGTTCTTTGTAACCCCTTCTTTTATATTCCGTGCCCCTCCCCCAGGTTTGTTCTTTGTAACCCCTTGTTTTATATTCCGTGCCCCTCCCCCAGGTTTGATCTTTGTAACCCCTTGTTTTATATTCCGTGCCCCTCCCCCAGGTTTGATCTTTGTAACCCCTTGTTTTATATTCCGTGCCCCTCCCCCAGGTTTGTTCTTTGTAACCCCTTGTTTTATATTCCGTGCCCCTCCCCCAGGTTTGTTCTTTGTAACCCCTTGTTTTATATTACGTGCCCCTCCCCCAGGTTTGTTCTTTGTAACCCCTTGTTTTATATTCCGTGCCCTTCCCCCAGGTTTGTTCTTTGTAACCCCTTGTTTTATATTCCGTGCCCCTCCCCCAGGTTTGTTCTTTTTAACCCCTGGTTTTATATTCCGTGCCCCTCCCCCAGGTTTGATTTTTGTAACCCCTTGTTTTATATTCCGTGCCCCTCCCCCAGGTTTGTTCTTTGTAACCCCTTGTTTTATATTCCGTGCCCCTCCCCCAGGTTTGTTCTTTGTAACCCCTTGTTTTATATTCCGTGCCCCTCCCCCAGGTTTGTTCTTTGTAACCCCTTGTTTTATATTCCGTGCCCCTCCCCCAGGTTTGTTCTTTGTAACCCCTTGTTTTATATTCCGTGCCCCTCCCCCAGGTTTGTTCTTTGTAACCCCTTGTTTTATATTCCGTGCCCCTCCCCCAGGTTTGTTCTTTGTAACCCCTTGTTTTATATTCCGTGCCCTTCCCCCAGGTTTGTTCTTTGTAACCCCTTGTTTTATATTCCGTGCCCCTCCCCCAGGTTTGTTCTTTGTAACCCCTTGTTTTATATTCCGTGCCCCTCCCCCAGGTTTGATCTTTGTAACCCCTTGTTTTATATTCCGTGCCCTTCCCCCAGGTTTGATCTTTGTAACCCCTTGTTTTATATTACGTGCCCTTCCCCCAGGTTTGTTCTTTGTAACCCCTTGTTTTATATTACGTGCCCCTCCCCCAGGTTTGATCTTTGTAACCCCTTGTTTTATATTCCGTGCCCCTCCCCCAGGTTTGTTCTTTGTAACCCCTTGTTTTATATTCCGTGCCCTTCCCCCAGGTTTGATCTTTGTAACCCCTTGTTTTATATTCCGTGCCCTTCCCCCAGGTTTGATCTTTGTAACCCCTTGTTTTATATTCCGTGCCCTTCCCCCAGGTTTGTTCTTTGTAACCCCTTGTTTTATATTCCGTGCCTCTCCCCCAGGTTTGTTCTTTGTAACCCCTTGTTTTATATTCCGTGCCCCTCCCCCAGGTTTGTTCTTTGTAACCCCTTGTTTTATATTCCGTGCCTCTCCCCCAGGTTTGTTCTTTGTAACCCCTTGTTTTATATTCCGTGCCCTTCCCCCAGGTTTGTTCTTTGTAACCCCTTGTTTTATATTCCGTGCCTCTCCCCCAGGTTTGTTCTTTGTAACCCCTTGTTTTATATTCCGTGCCCCTCCCCCAGGTTTGATCTTTGTAACCCCTTGTTTTATATTACGTGCCCCTCCCCCAGGTTTGATTTTTGTAACCCCTTGTTTTATATTACGTGCCCCTCCCCCAGGTTTGTTCTTTGTAACCCCTTGTTTTATATTCCGTGCCCCTCCCCAGGTTTGTTCTTTGTAACCCCTTGTTTTATATTACGTGCCCCTCCCCCAGGTTTGATTTTTGTAACCCCTTGTTTTATATTCCGTGCCCCTCCCCCAGGTTTGTTCTTTGTAACCCCTTGTTTTATATTCCGTGCCCCTCCCCCAGGTTTGATTTTTGTAACCCCTTGTTTTATATTCCGTGCCCCTCCCCAGGTTTGATTTTTGTAACCCCTTGTTTTATATTCCGTGCCCCTCCCCCAGGTTTGTTCTTTGTAACCCCTTGTTTTATATTCCGTGCCCTTCCCCCAGGTTTGTTCTTTGTAACCCCTTGTTTTATATTCCGTGCCCCTCCCCCAGGTTTGTTCTTTGTAACCCCTTGTTTTATATTATGTGCCCCTCCCCCAGGTTTGTTCTTTGTAACCCCTTGTTTTATATTCCGTGCCCCTCCCCCAGGTTTGTTCTTTGTAACCCCTTGTTTTATATTCCGTGCCCCTCCCCCAGGTTTGTTCTTTGTAACCCCTTGTTTTATATTCCGTGCCCTTCCCCCAGGTTTGATTTTTGTAACCCCTTGTTTTATATTCCGTGCCCCTCCCCAGATTTCTTCTTTGTAACCCCTTGTTTTATATTACGTGCCCTTCCCCCAGGTTTGTTCTTTGTAACCCCTTGTTTTATATTACGTGCCCCTCCCCCAGGTTTGATTTTTGTAACCCCTTGTTTTATATTCCGTGCCCCTCCCCCAGGTTTGTTCTTTGTAACCCCTTGTTTTATATTACGTGCCCCTCCCCCAGGTTTGTTCTTTGTAACCCCTTGTTTTATATTACGTGCCCCTCCCCCAGGTTTGTTCTTTGTAACCCCTTGTTTTATATTACGTGCCCCTCCCCAGGTTTGATTTTTGTAACCCCTTGTTTTATATTCCGTGCCCCTCCCCCAGGTTTGTTCTTTGTAACCCCTTGTTTTATATTCCGTGCCCCTCCCCCAGGTTTGATTTTTGTAACCCCTTGTTTTATATTCCGTGCCCCTCCCCAGGTTTGATTTTTGTAACCCCTTGTTTTATATTCCGTGCCCCTCCCCCAGGTTTGTTCTTTGTAACCCCTTGTTTTATATTCCGTGCCCCTCCCCCAGGTTTGTTCTTTGTAACCCCTTGTTTTATATTCCGTGCCCCTCCCCCAGGTTTGTTCTTTGTAACCCCTTGTTTTATATTACGTGCCCTTCCCCCAGGTTTGTTCTTTGTAACCCCTTGTTTTATATTCCGTGCCCCTCCCCCAGGTTTGATCTTTGTAACCCCTTGTTTTATATTCCGTGCCCCTCCCCCAGGTTTGATCTTTGTAACCCCTTGTTTTATATTCCGTGCCCCTCCCCCAGGTTTGATCTTTGTAACCCCTTGTTTTAAATTCCGTGCCCTTCCCCCAGGTTTGTTCTTTGTAACCCCTTGTTTTATATTCCGTGCCCTTCCCCCAGGTTTGTTCTTTGTAACCCCTTGTTTTATATTCCGTGCCCTTCCCCCAGGTTTGTTCTTTGTAACCCCTTGTTTTATATTCCGTGCCCCTCCCCCAGGTTTGTTCTTTGTAACCCCTTGTTTTATATTCCGTGCCCCTCCCCCAGGTTTGATCTTTGTAACCCCTTGTTTTATATTACGTGCCCCTCCCCCAGGTTTGTTCTTTGTAACCCCTTGTTTTATATTCCGTGCCCCTCCCCCAGGTTTGTTCTTTGTAACCCCTTGTTTTATATTACGTGCCCCTCCCCCAGGTTTGATCTTTGTAACCCCTTGTTTTATATTCCGTGCCCCTCCCCCAGGTTTGTTCTTTGTAACCCCTTGTTTTATATTACGTGCCCCTCCCCCAGGTTTGTTCTTTGTAACCCCTTGTTTTATATTACGTGCCCCTCCCCCAGGTTTGATCTTTGTAACCCCTTGTTTTATATTCCGTGCCCTTCCCCCAGGTTTGTTCTTTGTAACCCCTTGTTTTATATTACGTGCCCCTCCCCCAGGTTTGTTCTTTGTAACCCCTTGTTTTATATTACGTGCCCCTCCCCCAGGTTTGTTCTTTGTAACCCCTTGTTTTATATTACGTGCCCTTCCCCCAGGTTTGTTCTTTGTAACCCCTTGTTTTATATTCCGTGCCCCTCCCCCAGGTTTGTTCTTTGTAACCCCTTGTTTTATATTACGTGCCCTTCCCCCAGGTTTGTTCTTTGTAACCCCTTGTTTTATATTATGTGCTCTTCCCCCAGGTTTGTTCTTTGTAACCCCTTGTTTTATATTCCGTGCCCCTCCCCCAGGTTTGTTCTTTGTAACCCCTTGTTTTATATTACGTGCCCTTCCCCCAGGTTTGTTCTTTGTAACCCCTTGTTTTATATTATGTGCTCTTCCCCCAGGTTTGTTCTTTGTAACCCCTTGTTTTATATTCCGTGCCCCTCCCCCAGGTTTGTTCTTTGTAACCCCTTGTTTTATATTACGTGCCCCTCCCCCAGGTTTGTTCTTTGTAACCCCTTGTTTTATATTATGTGCTCTTCCCCCAGGTTTGTTCTTTGTAACCCCTTGTTTTATATTCCGTGCCCCTCCCCCAGGTTTGTTCTTTGTAACCCCTTGTTTTATATTCCGTGCCCTTCCCCCAGGTTTGTTCTTTGTAACCCCTTGTTTTATATTCCGTGCCCCTCCCCCAGGTTTGTTCTTTGTAACCCCTTGTTTTATATTCCGTGCCCTTCCCCCAGGTTTGATCTTTGTAACCCCTTGTTTTATATTCCGTGCCCCTCCCCCAGGTTTGATCTTTGTAACCCCTTGTTTTATATTCCGTGCCCCTCCCCCAGGTTTGATTTTTGTAACCCCTTGTTTTATATTCCGTGCCCCTCCCCCAGGTTTGTTCTTTGTAACCCCTTGTTTTATATTCCGTGCCCCTCCCCCAGGTTTCTTCTTTGTAACCCCTTGTTTTATATTCCGTGCCCCTCCCCCAGGTTTGTTCTTTGTAACCCCTTGTTTTATATTACGTGCCCCTCCCCCAGGTTTGTTCTTTGTAACCCCTTGTTTTATATTCCGTGCCCCTCCCCCAGGTTTCTTCTTTGTAACCCCTTGTTTTATATTACGTGCCCCTCCCCCAGGTTTGTTCTTTGTAACCCCTTGTTTTATATTACGTACCCTTCCCCCAGGTTTGTTCTTTGTAACCCCTTGTTTTATATTACGTGCCCTTCCCCCAGGTTTGTTCTTTGTAACCCCTTGTTTTATATTACGTGCCCTTCCCCCAGGTTTGTTCTTTGTAACCCCTTGTTTTATATTACGTGCCCTTCCCCCAGGTTTGTTCTTTGTAACCCCTTGTTTTATATTCCGTGCCCTTCCCCCAGGTTTGTTCTTTGTAACCCCTTGTTTTATATTCCGTGCCCCTCCCCCAGGTTTGTTCTTTGTAACCCCTTGTTTTATATTCCGTGCCCCTCCCCCAGGTTTGATCTTTGTAACCCCTTGTTTTATATTCCGTGCCCCTCCCCCAGGTTTGATTTTTGTAACCCCTTGTTTTATATTCCGTGCCCTTCCCCCAGGTTTGATCTTTGTAACCCCTTGTTTTATATTCCGTGCCCTTCCCCCAGGTTTGTTCTTTGTAACCCCTTGTTTTATATTATGTGCTCTTCCCCCAGGTTTGTTCTTTGTAACCCCTTGTTTTATATTCCGTGCCCTTCCCCCAGGTTTGTTCTTTGTAACCCCTTGTTTTATATTCCGTGCCCCTCCCCCAGGTTTGATCTTTGTAACCCCTTGTTTTATATTACGTGCCCCTCCCCCAGGTTTGATTTTTGTAACCCCTTGTTTTATATTACGTGCCCCTCCCCCAGGTTTGTTCTTTGTAACCCCTTGTTTTATATTCCGTGCCCCTCCCCAGGTTTGTTCTTTGTAACCCCTTGTTTTATATTACGTGCCCCTCCCCCAGGTTTGATTTTTGTAACCCCTTGTTTTATATTCCGTGCCCCTCCCCCAGGTTTGTTCTTTGTAACCCCTTGTTTTATATTCCGTGCCCCTCCCCCAGGTTTGATTTTTGTAACCCCTTGTTTTATATTCCGTGCCCCTCCCCAGGTTTGATTTTTGTAACCCCTTGTTTTATATTCCGTGCCCCTCCCCCAGGTTTGTTCTTTGTAACCCCTTGTTTTATATTCCGTGCCCTTCCCCCAGGTTTGTTCTTTGTAACCCCTTGTTTTATATTCCGTGCCCCTCCCCCAGGTTTGTTCTTTGTAACCCCTTGTTTTATATTATGTGCCCCTCCCCCAGGTTTGTTCTTTGTAACCCCTTGTTTTATATTCCGTGCCCCTCCCCCAGGTTTGTTCTTTGTAACCCCTTGTTTTATATTCCGTGCCCCTCCCCCAGGTTTGTTCTTTGTAACCCCTTGTTTTATATTCCGTGCCCTTCCCCCAGGTTTGATTTTTGTAACCCCTTGTTTTATATTCCGTGCCCCTCCCCAGGTTTCTTCTTTGTAACCCCTTGTTTTATATTACGTGCCCTTCCCCCAGGTTTGTTCTTTGTAACCCCTTGTTTTATATTACGTGCCCCTCCCCCAGGTTTGATTTTTGTAACCCCTTGTTTTATATTCCGTGCCCCTCCCCCAGGTTTGTTCTTTGTAACCCCTTGTTTTATATTACGTGCCCCTCCCCCAGGTTTGTTCTTTGTAACCCCTTGTTTTATATTACGTGCCCCTCCCCCAGGTTTGTTCTTTGTAACCCCTTGTTTTATATTACGTGCCCCTCCCCAGGTTTGATTTTTGTAACCCCTTGTTTTATATTCCGTGCCCCTCCCCCAGGTTTGTTCTTTGTAACCCCTTGTTTTATATTCCGTGCCCCTCCCCCAGGTTTGATTTTTGTAACCCCTTGTTTTATATTCCGTGCCCCTCCCCAGGTTTGATTTTTGTAACCCCTTGTTTTATATTCCGTGCCCCTCCCCCAGGTTTGTTCTTTGTAACCCCTTGTTTTATATTCCGTGCCCCTCCCCCAGGTTTGTTCTTTGTAACCCCTTGTTTTATATTCCGTGCCCCTCCCCCAGGTTTGTTCTTTGTAACCCCTTGTTTTATATTACGTGCCCTTCCCCCAGGTTTGTTCTTTGTAACCCCTTGTTTTATATTCCGTGCCCCTCCCCCAGGTTTGATCTTTGTAACCCCTTGTTTTATATTCCGTGCCCCTCCCCCAGGTTTGATCTTTGTAACCCCTTGTTTTATATTCCGTGCCCCTCCCCCAGGTTTGATCTTTGTAACCCCTTGTTTTAAATTCCGTGCCCTTCCCCCAGGTTTGTTCTTTGTAACCCCTTGTTTTATATTCCGTGCCCTTCCCCCAGGTTTGTTCTTTGTAACCCCTTGTTTTATATTCCGTGCCCTTCCCCCAGGTTTGTTCTTTGTAACCCCTTGTTTTATATTCCGTGCCCCTCCCCCAGGTTTGTTCTTTGTAACCCCTTGTTTTATATTCCGTGCCCCTCCCCCAGGTTTGATCTTTGTAACCCCTTGTTTTATATTACGTGCCCCTCCCCCAGGTTTGTTCTTTGTAACCCCTTGTTTTATATTCCGTGCCCCTCCCCCAGGTTTGTTCTTTGTAACCCCTTGTTTTATATTACGTGCCCCTCCCCCAGGTTTGATCTTTGTAACCCCTTGTTTTATATTCCGTGCCCCTCCCCCAGGTTTGTTCTTTGTAACCCCTTGTTTTATATTACGTGCCCCTCCCCCATGTTTGTTCTTTGTAACCCCTTGTTTTATATTACGTGCCCCTCCCCCAGGTTTGATCTTTGTAACCCCTTGTTTTATATTCCGTGCCCTTCCCCCAGGTTTGTTCTTTGTAACCCCTTGTTTTATATTACGTGCCCCTCCCCCAGGTTTGTTCTTTGTAACCCCTTGTTTTATATTACGTGCCCCTCCCCCAGGTTTGTTCTTTGTAACCCCTTGTTTTATATTACGTGCCCTTCCCCCAGGTTTGTTCTTTGTAACCCCTTGTTTTATATTCCGTGCCCCTCCCCCAGGTTTGTTCTTTGTAACCCCTTGTTTTATATTATGTGCTCTTCCCCCAGGTTTGTTCTTTGTAACCCCTTGTTTTATATTATGTGCTCTTCCCCCAGGTTTGTTCTTTGTAACCCCTTGTTTTATATTCCGTGCCCTTCCCCCAGGTTTGTTCTTTGTAACCCCTTGTTTTATATTCCGTGCCCCTCCCCCAGGTTTGTTCTTTGTAACCCCTTGTTTTATATTCCGTGCCCTTCCCCCAGGTTTGATCTTTGTAACCCCTTGTTTTATATTCCGTGCCCCTCCCCCAGGTTTGATCTTTGTAACCCCTTGTTTTATATTCCGTGCCCCTCCCCCAGGTTTGATTTTTGTAACCCCTTGTTTTATATTCCGTGCCCCTCCCCCAGGTTTGTTCTTTGTAACCCCTTGTTTTATATTCCGTGCCCCTCCCCCAGGTTTCTTCTTTGTAACCCCTTGTTTTATATTCCGTGCCCCTCCCCCAGGTTTGTTCTTTGTAACCCCTTGTTTTATATTACGTGCCCCTCCCCCAGGTTTGTTCTTTGTAACCCCTTGTTTTATATTCCGTGCCCCTCCCCCAGGTTTCTTCTTTGTAACCCCTTGTTTTATATTACGTGCCCCTCCCCCAGGTTTGTTCTTTGTAACCCCTTGTTTTATATTACGTGCCCTTCCCCCAGGTTTGTTCTTTGTAACCCCTTGTTTTATATTACGTGCCCTTCCCCCAGGTTTGTTCTTTGTAACCCCTTGTTTTATATTACGTGCCCTTCCCCCAGGTTTGTTCTTTGTAACCCCTTGTTTTATATTACGTGCCCTTCCCCCAGGTTTGTTCTTTGTAACCCCTTGTTTTATATTCCGTGCCCTTCCCCCAGGTTTGTTCTTTGTAACCCCTTGTTTTATATTCCGTGCCCCTCCCCCAGGTTTGTTCTTTGTAACCCCTTGTTTTATATTCCGTGCCCCTCCCCCAGGTTTGATCTTTGTAACCCCTTGTTTTATATTCCGTGCCCCTCCCCCAGGTTTGATTTTTGTAACCCCTTGTTTTATATTCCGTGCCCTTCCCCCAGGTTTGATCTTTGTAACCCCTTGTTTTATATTCCGTGCCCTTCCCCCAGGTTTGTTCTTTGTAACCCCTTGTTTTATATTATGTGCTCTTCCCCCAGGTTTGTTCTTTGTAACCCCTTGTTTTATATTCCGTGCCCTTCCCCCAGGTTTGTTCTTTGTAACCCCTTGTTTTATATTCCGTGCCTCTCCCCAAGGTTTGTTCTTTGTAACCCCTTGTTTTATATTCCGTGCCCCTCCCCAAGGTTTGTTCTTTGTAACCCCTTGTTTTATATTCCGTGCCCCTCCCCCAGGTTTGTTCTTTGTAACCCCTTGTTTTATATTCCGTGCCTCTCCCCCAGGTTTGTTCTTTGTAACCCCTTGTTTTATATTACGTGCCCTTCCCCCAGGTTTGTTCTTTGTAACCCCTTGTTTTATATTACGTGCCTCTCCCCCAGGTTTCTTCTTTGTAACCCCTTGTTTTATATTACGTGCCCTTCCCCCAGGTTTGTTCTTTGTAACCCCTTGTTTTATATTACGTGCCCCTCCCCCAGGTTTGTTCTTTGTAACCCCTTGTTTTATATTCCGTGCCCCTCCCCCAGGTTTGATCTTTGTAACCCCTTGTTTTATATTCCGTGCCCCTCCCCCAGGTTTGATCTTTGTAACCCCTTGTTTTATATTACGTGCCCCTCCCCCAGGTTTGATCTTTGTAACCCCTTGTTTTATATTCCGTGCCCCTCCCCCAGGTTTGTTCTTTGTAACCCCTTGTTTTATATTACGTGCCCTTCCCCCAGGTTTGTTCTTTGTAACCCCTTGTTTTATATTCCGTGCCCCTCCCCCAGGTTTGATTTTTGTAACCCCTTGTTTTATATTCCGTGCCCCTCCCCCAGGTTTGTTCTTTGTAACCCCTTGTTTTATATTCCGTGCCCCTCCCCCAGGTTTGATCTTTGTAACCCCTTGTTTTATATTCCGTGCCCCTCCCCCAGGTTTGTTCTTTGTAACCCCTTGTTTTATATTACGTGCCCTTCCCCCAGGTTTGTTCTTTGTAACCCCTTGTTTTATATTCCGTGCCCCTCCCCCAGGTTTGATTTTTGTAACCCCTTGTTTTATATTCCGTGCCCCTCCCCCAGGTTTGATTTTTGTAACCCCTTGTTTTATATTACGTGCCCCTCCCCCAGGTTTGTTCTTTGTAACCCCTTGTTTTATATTACGTGCCCTTCCCCCAGGTTTGATTTTTGTAACCCCTTGTTTTATATTCCGTGCCCCTCCCCCAGGTTTGATTTTTGTAACCCCTTGTTTTATATTACGTGCCCCTCCCCCAGGTTTGTTCTTTGTAACCCCTTGTTTTATATTACGTGCCCTTCCCCCAGGTTTGATTTTTGTAACCCCTTGTTTTATATTCCGTGCCCCTCCCCCAGGTTTGATCTTTGTAACCCCTTGTTTTATATTCCGTGCCCCTCCCCCAGGTTTGTTCTTTGTAACCCCTTGTTTTATATTACGTGCCCTTCCCCCAGGTTTGATCTTTGTAACCCCTTGTTTTATATTCCGTGCCCTTCCCCCAGGTTTGATCTTTGTAACCCCTTGTTTTATATTCCGTGCCCTTCCCCCAGGTTTGTTCTTTGTAACCCCTTGTTTTATATTCCGTGCCCTTCCCCCAGGTTTGTTCTTTGTAACCCCTTGTTTTATATTACGTGCCCTTCCCCCAGGTTTGTTCTTTGTAACCCCTTGTTTTATATTCCGTGCCCCTCCCCCAGGTTTGATCTTTGTAACCCCTTGTTTTATA
This sequence comes from Pelobates fuscus, assembly GCF_036172605.1. Lineage (NCBI taxonomy): Eukaryota > Metazoa > Chordata > Amphibia > Anura > Pelobatidae > Pelobates > Pelobates fuscus. The sequence goes on from NC_086322.1 coordinate 302,979,044, forward strand.
TTACGTGCCCCTCCCCCAGGTTTGATCTTTGTAACCCCTTGTTTTATATTACGTGCCCTTCCCCCAGGTTTGATCTTTGTAACCCCTTGTTTTATATTCCGTGCCCTTCCCCCAGGTTTGTTCTTTGTAACCCCTTGTTTTATATTCCGTGCCCCTCCCCCAGGTTTGATCTTTGTAACCCCTTGTTTTATATTACGTGCCCCTCCCCCAGGTTTGATCTTTGTAACCCCTTGTTTTATATTACGTGCCCTTCCCCCAGGTTTGTTCTTTGTAACCCCTTGTTTTATATTACGTGCCCTTCCCCCAGGTTTGTTCTTTGTAACCCCTTGTTTTATATTCCGTGCCCCTCCCCCAGGTTTGATCTTTGTAACCCCTTGTTTTATATTACGTGCCCCTCCCCCAGGTTTGATCTTTGTAACCCCTTGTTTTATATTACGTGCCCCTCCCCCAGGTTTGTTCTTTGTAACCCCTTGTTTTATATTACGTGCCCTTCCCCCAGGTTTGTTCTTTGTAACCCCTTGTTTTATATTACGTGCCCCTCCCCCAGGTTTGATCTTTGTAACCCCTTGTTTTATATTACGTGCCCCTCCCCCAGGTTTGTTCTTTGTAACCCCTTGTTTTATATTACGTGCCCTTCCCCCAGGTTTGATTTTTGTAACCCCTTGTTTTATATTCCGTGCCCCTCCCCCAGGTTTGATCTTTGTAACCCCTTGTTTTATATTCCGTGCCCCTCCCCCAGGTTTGTTCTTTGTAACCCCTTGTTTTATATTACGTGCCCTTCCCCCAGGTTTGATCTTTGTAACCCCTTGTTTTATATTACGTGCCCCTCCCCCAGGTTTGTTCTTTGTAACCCCTTGTTTTATATTCCGTGCCCTTCCCCCAGGTTTGATCTTTGTAACCCCTTGTTTTATATTCCGTGCCCCTCCCCCAGGTTTGTTCTTTGTAACCCCTTGTTTTATATTACGTGCCCTTCCCCCAGGTTTGTTCTTTGTAACCCCTTGTTTTATATTCCGTGCCCCTCCCCCAGGTTTGATTTTTGTAACCCCTTGTTTTATATTACGTGCCCCTCCCCCAGGTTTGTTCTTTGTAACCCCTTGTTTTATATTACGTGCCCTTCCCCCAGGTTTGATTTTTGTAACCCCTTGTTTTATATTCCGTGCCCCTCCCCCAGGTTTGATCTTTGTAACCCCTTGTTTTATATTCCGTGCCCCTCCCCCAGGTTTGTTCTTTGTAACCCCTTGTTTTATATTACGTGCCCTTCCCCCAGGTTTGATCTTTGTAACCCCTTGTTTTATATTCCGTGCCCTTCCCCCAGGTTTGATCTTTGTAACCCCTTGTTTTATATTCCGTGCCCTTCCCCCAGGTTTGTTCTTTGTAACCCCTTGTTTTATATTCCGTGCCCTTCCCCCAGGTTTGTTCTTTGTAACCCCTTGTTTTATATTACGTGCCCTTCCCCCAGGTTTGTTCTTTGTAACCCCTTGTTTTATATTCCGTGCCCCTCCCCCAGGTTTGATCTTTGTAACCCCTTGTTTTATATTACGTGCCCCTCCCCCAGGTTTGATCTTTGTAACCCCTTGTTTTATATTACGTGCCCTTCCCCCAGGTTTGATCTTTGTAACCCCTTGTTTTATATTCCGTGCCCTTCCCCCAGGTTTGTTCTTTGTAACCCCTTGTTTTATATTCCGTGCCCCTCCCCCAGGTTTGATCTTTGTAACCCCTTGTTTTATATTACGTGCCCCTCCCCCAGGTTTGATCTTTGTAATCCCTTGTTTTATATTACGTGCCCTTCCCCCAGATTTGTTCTTTGTAACCCCTTGTTTTATATTACGTGCCCTTCCCCCAGGTTTGTTCTTTGTAACCCCTTGTTTTATATTCCGTGCCCCTCCCCCAGGTTTGATCTTTGTAACCCCTTGTTTTATATTACGTGCCCCTCCCCCAGGTTTGATCTTTGTAACCCCTTGTTTTATATTACGTGCCCCTCCCCCAGGTTTGTTCTTTGTAACCCCTTGTTTTATATTACGTGCCCTTCCCCCAGGTTTGTTCTTTGTAACCCCTTGTTTTATATTACGTGCCCCTCCCCCAGGTTTGATCTTTGTAACCCCTTGTTTTATATTACGTGCCCCTCCCCCAGGTTTGTTCTTTGTAACCCCTTGTTTTATATTACGTGCCCTTCCCCCAGGTTTGTTCTTTGTAACCCCTTGTTTTATATTACGTGCCCCTCCCCCAGGTTTGTTCTTTGTAACCCCTTGTTTTATATTCCGTGCCTCTCCCCCAGGTTTGTTCTTTGTAACCCCTTGTTTTATATTCCGTGCCCCTCCCCCAGGTTTGTTCTTTGTAACCCCTTGTTTTATATTACGTGCCCCTCCCCCAGGTTTGATTTTTGTAACCCCTTGTTTTATATTACGTGCCCTTCCCCAGGTTTGTTCTTTGTAACCCCTTGTTTTATATTACGTGCCCTTCCCCCAGGTTTGATTTTTGTAACCCCTTGTTTTATATTCCGTGCCCTTCCCCCAGGTTTGTTCTTTGTAACCCCTTGTTTTATATTACGTGCCCCTCCCCCAGGTTTGATTTTTGTAACCCCTTGTTTTATATTACGTGCCCTTCCCCAGGTTTGTTCTTTGTAACCCCTTGTTTTATATTACGTGCCCTTCCCCCAGGTTTGATTTTTGTAACCCCTTGTTTTATATTACGTGCCCTTCCCCCAGGTTTGTTCTTTGTAACCCCTTGTTTTATATTACGTGCCCCTCCCCCAGGTTTGTTCTTTGTAACCCCTTGTTTTATATTACGTGCCCTTCCCCCAGGTTTGATCTTTGTAACCCCTTGTTTTATATTCCGTGCCCTTCCCCCAGGTTTGATCTTTGTAACCCCTTGTTTTATATTACGTGCCCTTCCCCCAGGTTTGATCTTTGTAACCCCTTGTTTTATATTCCGTGCCCTTCCCCCAGGTTTGATCTTTGTAACCCCTTGTTTTATATTATGTGCCCCTCCCCCAGGTTTGTTCTTTGTAACCCCTTGTTTTATATTACGTGCCCTTCCCCCAGGTTTGTTCTTTGTAACCCCTTGTTTTATATTCCGTGCCCTTCCCCCAGGTTTGATCTTTGTAACCCCTTGTTTTATATTATGTGCCCCTCCCCCAGGTTTGTTCTTTGTAACCCCTTGTTTTATATTCCGTGCCCTTCCCCAGGTTTGTTCTTTGTAACCCCTTGTTTTATATTACGTGCCCTTCCCCCAGGTTTGATCTTTGTAACCCCTTGTTTTATATTATGTGCCCCTCCCCCAGGTTTGTTCTTTGTAACCCCTTGTTTTATATTCCGTGCCCTTCCCCCAGGTTTGTTCTTTGTAACCCCTTGTTTTATATTACGTGCCCCTCCCCCAGGTTTGATCTTTGTAACCCCTTGTTTTATATTACATGCCCTCCCCCAGGTTTGATCTTTGTAACCCCTTGTTTTATATTCCGTGCCCTTCCCCCAGGTTTGATCTTTGTAACCCCTTGTTTTATATTATGTGCCCCTCCCCCAGGTTTGTTCTTTGTAACCCCTTGTTTTATATTACGTGCCCTTCCCCCAGGTTTGTTCTTTGTAACCCCTTGTTTTATATTACGTGCCCTTCCCCCAGGTTTGTTCTTTGTAACCCCTTGTTTTATATTCCGTGCCCCTCCCCCAGGTTTGATCTTTGTAACCCCTTGTTTTATATTCCGTGCCCCTCCCCCAGGTTTGATCTTTGTAACCCCTTGTTTTATATTACGTGCCCCTCCCCCAGGTTTGTTCTTTGTAACCCCTTGTTTTATATTACGTGCCCTTCCCCCAGGTTTGTTCTTTGTAACCCCTTGTTTTATATTACGTGCCCCTCCCCCAGGTTTGATCTTTGTAACCCCTTGTTTTATATTACGTGCCCCTCCCCCAGGTTTGTTCTTTGTAACCCCTTGTTTTATATTACGTGCCCTTCCCCCAGGTTTGTTCTTTGTAACCCCTTGTTTTATATTACGTGCCCCTCCCCCAGGTTTGTTCTTTGTAACCCCTTGTTTTATATTCCGTGCCTCTCCCCCAGGTTTGTTCTTTGTAACCCCTTGTTTTATATTCCGTGCCCCTCCCCCAGGTTTGTTCTTTGTAACCCCTTGTTTTATATTACGTGCCCCTCCCCCAGGTTTGATTTTTGTAACCCCTTGTTTTATATTACGTGCCCTTCCCCAGGTTTGTTCTTTGTAACCCCTTGTTTTATATTACGTGCCCTTCCCCCAGGTTTGATTTTTGTAACCCCTTGTTTTATATTCCGTGCCCTTCCCCCAGGTTTGTTCTTTGTAACCCCTTGTTTTATATTACGTGCCCCTCCCCCAGGTTTGATTTTTGTAACCCCTTGTTTTATATTACGTGCCCTTCCCCCAGGTTTGATTTTTGTAACCCCTTGTTTTATATTGCGTGCCCTTCCCCCAGGTTTGTTCTTTGTAACCCCTTGTTTTATATTACGTGCCCCTCCCCCAGGTTTGTTCTTTGTAACCCCTTGTTTTATATTACGTGCCCTTCCCCCAGGTTTGTTCTTTGTAACCCCTTGTTTTATATTACGTGCCCTTCCCCCAGGTTTGATCTTTGTAACCCCTTGTTTTATATTCCGTGCCCTTCCCCCAGGTTTGATCTTTGTAACCCCTTGTTTTATATTACGTGCCCTTCCCCCAGGTTTGATCTTTGTAACCCCTTGTTTTATATTCCGTGCCCTTCCCCCAGGTTTGATCTTTGTAACCCCTTGTTTTATATTATGTGCCCCTCCCCCAGGTTTGTTCTTTGTAACCCCTTGTTTTATATTACGTGCCCTTCCCCCAGGTTTGTTCTTTGTAACCCCTTGTTTTATATTACGTGCCCTTCCCCCAGGTTTGATCTTTGTAACCCCTTGTTTTATATTACGTGCCCTTCCCCCAGGTTTGTTCTTTGTAACCCCTTGTTTTATATTCCGTGCCCTTCCCCCAGGTTTGATCTTTGTAACCCCTTGTTTTATATTATGTGCCCCTCCCCCAGGTTTGTTCTTTGTAACCCCTTGTTTTATATTACGTGCCCTTCCCCCAGGTTTGTTCTTTGTAACCCCTTGTTTTATATTACGTGCCCTTCCCCCAGGTTTGTTCTTTGTAACCCCTTGTTTTATATTACGTGCCCCTCCCCCAGGTTTGATCTTTGTAACCACTTGTTTTATATTACGTGCCCTTCCCCAGGTTTGTTCTTTGTAACCCCTTGTTTTATATTACGTGCCCTTCCCCCAGGTTTCTTCTTTGTAACCCCTTGTTTTATATTCCGTGCCCTTCCCCCAGGTTTGTTCTTTGTAACCCCTTGTTTTATATTCCGTGCCCTTCCCCCAGGTTTCTTCTTTGTAACCCCTTGTTTTATATTCCGTGCCCTCCCCCAGGTTTGATCTTTGTAACCCCTTGTTTTATATTCCGTGCCCTTCCCCCAGGTTTGATCTTTGTAACCCCTTGTTTTATATTATGTGCCCCTCCCCCAGGTTTGTTCTTTGTAACCCCTTGTTTTATATTACGTGCCCTTCCCCCAGGTTTGTTCTTTGTAACCCCTTGTTTTATATTCCGTGCCTCTCCCCCAGGTTTCTTCTTTGTAACCCCTTGTTTTATATTACGTGCCCCTCCCCCAGGTTTGTTCTTTGTAACCCCTTGTTTTATATTCCGTGCCCTTCCCCCAGGTTTGTTCTTTGTAACCCCTTGTTTTATATTACGTGCCCCTCCCCCAGGTTTGATCTTTGTAACCCCTTGTTTTATATTACGTGCCCCTCCCCCAGGTTTGATCTTTGTAACCCCTTGTTTTATATTATGTGCCCCTCCCCCAGGTTTGTTCTTTGTAACCCCTTGTTTTATATTCCGTGCCCCTCCCCCAGGTTTGATTTTTGTAACCCCTTGTTTTATATTACGTGCCCCTCCCCCAGGTTTGTTCTTTGTAACCCCTTGTTTTATATTACGTGCCCTTCCCCAGGTTTGTTCTTTGTAACCCCTTGTTTTATATTACGTGCCCTTCCCCAGGTTTGTTCTTTGTAACCCCTTGTTTTATATTACGTGCCCTTCCCCCAGGTTTGTTCTTTGTAACCCCTTGTTTTATATTACGTGCCCCTCCCCCAAGTTTGATCTTTGTAACCCCTTGTTTTATATTACGTGCCCCTCCCCCAGGTTTGATCTTTGTAACCCCTTGTTTTATATTATGTGCCCCTCCCCCAGGTTTGTTCTTTGTAACCCCTTGTTTTATATTACGTGCCCCTCCCCCAGGTTTGATCTTTGTAACCCCTTGTTTTATATTCCGTGCCCCTCCCCCAGGTTTGATCTTTGTAACCCCTTGTTTTATATTCCGTGCCCTTCCCCCAGGTTTGATCTTTGTAACCCCTTGTTTTATATTATGTGCCCCTCCCCCAGGTTTGTTCTTTGTAACCCCTTGTTTTATATTCCGTGCCCCTCCCCCAGGTTTGATTTTTGTAACCCCTTGTTTTATATTACGTGCCCCTCCCCCAGGTTTGTTCTTTGTAACCCCTTGTTTTATATTACGTGCCCTTCCCCCAGGTTTGTTCTTTGTAACCCCTTGTTTTATATTACGTGCCCTTCCCCAGGTTTGTTCTTTGTAACCCCTTGTTTTATATTACGTGCCCCTCCCCCAGGTTTGATCTTTGTAACCCCTTGTTTTATATTACGTGCCCCTCCCCCAGGTTTGTTCTTTGTAACCCCTTGTTTTATATTACGTGCCCTTCCCCCAGGTTTGTTCTTTGTAACCCCTTGTTTTATATTACGTGCCCCTCCCCCAGGTTTGTTCTTTGTAACCCCTTGTTTTATATTACGTGCCCTTCCCCCAGGTTTGATCTTTGTAACCCCTTGTTTTATATTACGTGCCCTTCCCCCAGGTTTGATCTTTGTAACCCCTTGTTTTATATTCCGTGCCCTTCCCCCAGGTTTGTTCTTTGTAACCCCTTGTTTTATATTACGTGCCCTTCCCCAGGTTTGATTTTTGTAACCCCTTGTTTTATATTACGTGCCCTTCCCCCAGGTTTGTTCTTTGTAACCCCTTGTTTTATATTCCGTGCCCCTCCCCCAGGTTTGTTCTTTGTAACCCCTTGTTTTATATTCCGTGCCCCTCCCCCAGGTTTGTTCTTTGTAACCCCTTGTTTTATATTCCGTGCCCCTCCCCCAGGTTTGTTCTTTGTAACCCCTTGTTTTATATTCCGTGCCCTTCCCCCAGGTTTGTTCTTTGTAACCCCTTGTTTTATATTACGTGCCCTTCCCCAGGTTTGATTTTTGTAACCCCTTGTTTTATATTACGTGCCCCTCCCCCAGGTTTGTTCTTTGTAACCCCTTGTTTTATATTCCGTGCCCCTCCCCCAGGTTTGTTCTTTGTAACCCCTTGTTTTATATTACATGCCCTTCCCCCAGGTTTGTTCTTTGTAACCCCTTGTTTTATATTACGTGCCCTTCCCCAGGTTTGATTTTTGTAACCCCTTGTTTTATATTACGTGCCCCTCCCCCAGGTTTGTTCTTTGTAACCCCTTGTTTTATATTCCGTGCCCTTCCCCCAGGTTTGTTCTTTGTAACCCCTTGTTTTATATTACGTGCCCCTCCCCCAGGTTTGTTCTTTGTAACCCCTTGTTTTATATTCCGTGCCCCTCCCCCAGGTTTGTTCTTTGTAACCCCTTGTTTTATATTACGTGCCCTTCCCCAGGTTTGTTCTTTGTAACCCCTTGTTTTATATTACGTGCCCTTCCCCAGGTTTGTTCTTTGTAACCCCTTGTTTTATATTACGTGCCCTTCCCCCAGGTTTGTTCTTTGTAACCCCTTGTTTTATATTACGTGCCCCTCCCCCAAGTTTGATCTTTGTAACCCCTTGTTTTATATTACGTGCCCCTCCCCCAGGTTTGATCTTTGTAACCCCTTGTTTTATATTATGTGCCCCTCCCCCAGGTTTGTTCTTTGTAACCCCTTGTTTTATATTACGTGCCCCTCCCCCAGGTTTGATCTTTGTAACCCCTTGTTTTATATTCCGTGCCCCTCCCCCAGGTTTGATCTTTGTAACCCCTTGTTTTATATTCCGTGCCCTTCCCCCAGGTTTGATCTTTGTAACCCCTTGTTTTATATTATGTGCCCCTCCCCCAGGTTTGTTCTTTGTAACCCCTTGTTTTATATTCCGTGCCCCTCCCCCAGGTTTGATTTTTGTAACCCCTTGTTTTATATTACGTGCCCCTCCCCCAGGTTTGTTCTTTGTAACCCCTTGTTTTATATTACGTGCCCTTCCCCCAGGTTTGTTCTTTGTAACCCCTTGTTTTATATTACGTGCCCTTCCCCAGGTTTGTTCTTTGTAACCCCTTGTTTTATATTACGTGCCCCTCCCCCAGGTTTGATCTTTGTAACCCCTTGTTTTATATTACGTGCCCCTCCCCCAGGTTTGTTCTTTGTAACCCCTTGTTTTATATTACGTGCCCTTCCCCCAGGTTTGTTCTTTGTAACCCCTTGTTTTATATTACGTGCCCCTCCCCCAGGTTTGTTCTTTGTAACCCCTTGTTTTATATTACGTGCCCTTCCCCCAGGTTTGATCTTTGTAACCCCTTGTTTTATATTACGTGCCCTTCCCCCAGGTTTGATCTTTGTAACCCCTTGTTTTATATTCCGTGCCCTTCCCCCAGGTTTGTTCTTTGTAACCCCTTGTTTTATATTACGTGCCCTTCCCCAGGTTTGATTTTTGTAACCCCTTGTTTTATATTACGTGCCCTTCCCCCAGGTTTGTTCTTTGTAACCCCTTGTTTTATATTCCGTGCCCCTCCCCCAGGTTTGTTCTTTGTAACCCCTTGTTTTATATTCCGTGCCCCTCCCCCAGGTTTGTTCTTTGTAACCCCTTGTTTTATATTCCGTGCCCCTCCCCCAGGTTTGTTCTTTGTAACCCCTTGTTTTATATTCCGTGCCCTTCCCCTAGGTTTGTTCTTTGTAACCCCTTGTTTTATATTACGTGCCCTTCCCCAGGTTTGATTTTTGTAACCCCTTGTTTTATATTACGTGCCCCTCCCCCAGGTTTGTTCTTTGTAACCCCTTGTTTTATATTCCGTGCCCCTCCCCCAGGTTTGTTCTTTGTAACCCCTTGTTTTATATTACATGCCCTTCCCCCAGGTTTGTTCTTTGTAACCCCTTGTTTTATATTACGTGCCCTTCCCCAGGTTTGATTTTTGTAACCCCTTGTTTTATATTACGTGCCCCTCCCCCAGGTTTGTTCTTTGTAACCCCTTGTTTTATATTCCGTGCCCTTCCCCCAGGTTTGTTCTTTGTAACCCCTTGTTTTATATTACGTGCCCCTCCCCCAGGTTTGTTCTTTGTAACCCCTTGTTTTATATTCCGTGCCCCTCCCCCAGGTTTGTTCTTTGTAACCCCTTGTTTTATATTCCGTGCCCTTCCCCCAGGTTTGTTCTTTGTAACCCCTTGTTTTATATTACGTGCCCTTCCCCCAGGTTTGATCTTTGTAACCCCTTGTTTTATATTACGTGCCCTTCCCCCAGGTTTGATCTTTGTAACCCCTTGTTTTATATTCCGTGCCCTTCCCCCAGGTTTGTTCTTTGTAACCCCTTGTTTTATATTACGTGCCCTTCCCCAGGTTTGATTTTTGTAACCCCTTGTTTTATATTACGTGCCCTTCCCCCAGGTTTGTTCTTTGTAACCCCTTGTTTTATATTCCGTGCCCCTCCCCCAGGTTTGTTCTTTGTAACCCCTTGTTTTATATTACGTGCCCTTCCCCCAGGTTTGTTCTTTGTAACCCCTTGTTTTATATTACGTGCCCTTCCCCCAGGTTTGATCTTTGTAACCCCTTGTTTTATATTCCGTGCCCTTCCCCCAGGTTTGATCTTTGTAACCCCTTGTTTTATATTACGTGCCCTTCCCCCAGGTTTGATCTTTGTAACCCCTTGTTTTATATTCCGTGCCCTTCCCCCAGGTTTGATCTTTGTAACCCCTTGTTTTATATTATGTGCCCCTCCCCCAGGTTTGTTCTTTGTAACCCCTTGTTTTATATTACGTGCCCTTCCCCCAGGTTTGTTCTTTGTAACCCCTTGTTTTATATTACGTGCCCTTCCCCCAGGTTTGATCTTTGTAACCCCTTGTTTTATATTACGTGCCCTTCCCCCAGGTTTGTTCTTTGTAACCCCTTGTTTTATATTCCGTGCCCTTCCCCCAGGTTTGATCTTTGTAACCCCTTGTTTTATATTATGTGCCCCTCCCCCAGGTTTGTTCTTTGTAACCCCTTGTTTTATATTACGTGCCCTTCCCCCAGGTTTGTTCTTTGTAACCCCTTGTTTTATATTACGTGCCCTTCCCCCAGGTTTGTTCTTTGTAACCCCTTGTTTTATATTACGTGCCCCTCCCCCAGGTTTGATCTTTGTAACCACTTGTTTTATATTACGTGCCCTTCCCCAGGTTTGTTCTTTGTAACCCCTTGTTTTATATTACGTGCCCTTCCCCCAGGTTTCTTCTTTGTAACCCCTTGTTTTATATTCCGTGCCCTTCCCCCAGGTTTGTTCTTTGTAACCCCTTGTTTTATATTCCGTGCCCTTCCCCCAGGTTTCTTCTTTGTAACCCCTTGTTTTATATTCCGTGCCCTCCCCCAGGTTTGATCTTTGTAACCCCTTGTTTTATATTCCGTGCCCTTCCCCCAGGTTTGATCTTTGTAACCCCTTGTTTTATATTATGTGCCCCTCCCCCAGGTTTGTTCTTTGTAACCCCTTGTTTTATATTACGTGCCCTTCCCCCAGGTTTGTTCTTTGTAACCCCTTGTTTTATATTCCGTGCCTCTCCCCCAGGTTTCTTCTTTGTAACCCCTTGTTTTATATTACGTGCCCCTCCCCCAGGTTTGTTCTTTGTAACCCCTTGTTTTATATTCCGTGCCCTTCCCCCAGGTTTGTTCTTTGTAACCCCTTGTTTTATATTACGTGCCCCTCCCCCAGGTTTGATCTTTGTAACCCCTTGTTTTATATTACGTGCCCCTCCCCCAGGTTTGATCTTTGTAACCCCTTGTTTTATATTATGTGCCCCTCCCCCAGGTTTGTTCTTTGTAACCCCTTGTTTTATATTCCGTGCCCCTCCCCCAGGTTTGATTTTTGTAACCCCTTGTTTTATATTACGTGCCCCTCCCCCAGGTTTGTTCTTTGTAACCCCTTGTTTTATATTACGTGCCCTTCCCCAGGTTTGTTCTTTGTAACCCCTTGTTTTATATTACGTGCCCTTCCCCAGGTTTGTTCTTTGTAACCCCTTGTTTTATATTACGTGCCCTTCCCCCAGGTTTGTTCTTTGTAACCCCTTGTTTTATATTACGTGCCCCTCCCCCAAGTTTGATCTTTGTAACCCCTTGTTTTATATTACGTGCCCCTCCCCCAGGTTTGATCTTTGTAACCCCTTGTTTTATATTATGTGCCCCTCCCCCAGGTTTGTTCTTTGTAACCCCTTGTTTTATATTACGTGCCCCTCCCCCAGGTTTGATCTTTGTAACCCCTTGTTTTATATTCCGTGCCCCTCCCCCAGGTTTGATCTTTGTAACCCCTTGTTTTATATTCCGTGCCCTTCCCCCAGGTTTGATCTTTGTAACCCCTTGTTTTATATTATGTGCCCCTCCCCCAGGTTTGTTCTTTGTAACCCCTTGTTTTATATTCCGTGCCCCTCCCCCAGGTTTGATTTTTGTAACCCCTTGTTTTATATTACGTGCCCCTCCCCCAGGTTTGTTCTTTGTAACCCCTTGTTTTATATTACGTGCCCTTCCCCCAGGTTTGTTCTTTGTAACCCCTTGTTTTATATTACGTGCCCTTCCCCAGGTTTGTTCTTTGTAACCCCTTGTTTTATATTACGTGCCCCTCCCCCAGGTTTGATCTTTGTAACCCCTTGTTTTATATTACGTGCCCCTCCCCCAGGTTTGTTCTTTGTAACCCCTTGTTTTATATTACGTGCCCTTCCCCCAGGTTTGTTCTTTGTAACCCCTTGTTTTATATTACGTGCCCCTCCCCCAGGTTTGTTCTTTGTAACCCCTTGTTTTATATTACGTGCCCTTCCCCCAGGTTTGATCTTTGTAACCCCTTGTTTTATATTACGTGCCCTTCCCCCAGGTTTGATCTTTGTAACCCCTTGTTTTATATTCCGTGCCCTTCCCCCAGGTTTGTTCTTTGTAACCCCTTGTTTTATATTACGTGCCCTTCCCCAGGTTTGATTTTTGTAACCCCTTGTTTTATATTACGTGCCCTTCCCCCAGGTTTGTTCTTTGTAACCCCTTGTTTTATATTCCGTGCCCCTCCCCCAGGTTTGTTCTTTGTAACCCCTTGTTTTATATTCCGTGCCCCTCCCCCAGGTTTGTTCTTTGTAACCCCTTGTTTTATATTCCGTGCCCCTCCCCCAGGTTTGTTCTTTGTAACCCCTTGTTTTATATTCCGTGCCCTTCCCCCAGGTTTGTTCTTTGTAACCCCTTGTTTTATATTACGTGCCCTTCCCCAGGTTTGATTTTTGTAACCCCTTGTTTTATATTACGTGCCCCTCCCCCAGGTTTGTTCTTTGTAACCCCTTGTTTTATATTCCGTGCCCCTCCCCCAGGTTTGTTCTTTGTAACCCCTTGTTTTATATTACATGCCCTTCCCCCAGGTTTGTTCTTTGTAACCCCTTGTTTTATATTCCGTGCCCCTCCCCCAGGTTTGTTCTTTGTAACCCCTTGTTTTATATTCCGTGCCCTTCCCCCAGGTTTGTTCTTTGTAACCCCTTGTTTTATATTCCGTGCCCTTCCCCCAGGTTTCTTCTTTGTAACCCCTTGTTTTATATTCCGTGCCCTCCCCCAGGTTTGATCTTTGTAACCCCTTGTTTTATATTCCGTGCCCTTCCCCCAGGTTTGATCTTTGTAACCCCTTGTTTTATATTATGTGCCCCTCCCCCAGGTTTGTTCTTTGTAACCCCTTGTTTTATATTACGTGCCCTTCCCCCAGGTTTGTTCTTTGTAACCCCTTGTTTTATATTCCGTGCCCCTCCCCCAGGTTTGTTCTTTGTAACCCCTTGTTTTATATTCCGTGCCCCTCCCCCAGGTTTGTTCTTTGTAACCCCTTGTTTTATATTCCGTGCCCTTCCCCCAGGTTTGTTCTTTGTAACCCCTTGTTTTATATTACGTGCCCTTCCCCCAGGTTTGTTCTTTGTAACCCCTTGTTTTATATTCCGTGCCCCTCCCCCAGGTTTGTTCTTTGTAACCCCTTGTTTTATATTACGTGCCCCTCCCCCAGGTTTGTTCTTTGTAACCCCTTGTTTTATATTACGTGCCCTTCCCCAGGTTTGATTTTTGTAACCCCTTGTTTTATATTCCGTGCCCCTCCCCCAGGTTTGTTCTTTGTAACCCCTTGTTTTATATTACGTGCCCTTCCCCAGGTTTGATTTTTGTAACCCCTTGTTTTATATTCCGTGCCCCTCCCCCAGGTTTGTTCTTTGTAACCCCTTGTTTTATATTCCGTGCCCCTCCCCCAGGTTTGTTCTTTGTAACCCCTTGTTTTATATTACGTGCCCTTCCCCCAGGTTTGTTCTTTGTAACCCCTTGTTTTATATTACGTGCCCCTCCCCAGGTTTGTTCTTTGTAACCCCTTGTTTTATATTCCGTGCCCTTCCCCCAGGTTTGTTCTTTGTAACCCCTTGTTTTATATTCCGTGCCCTTCCCCAGGTTTGATTTTTGTAACCCCTTGTTTTATATTACGTGCCCTTCCCCCAGGTTTGTTCTTTGTAACCCCTTGTTTTATATTCCGTGCCCCTCCCCCAGGTTTGTTCTTTGTAACCCCTTGTTTTATATTCCGTGCCCCTCCCCCAGGTTTGTTCTTTGTAACCCCTTGTTTTATATTCCGTGCCCTTCCCCCAGGTTTGATCTTTGTAACCCCTTGTTTTATATTACGTGCCCTTCCCCCAGGTTTGTTCTTTGTAACCCCTTGTTTTATATTACGTGCCCTTCCCCCAGGTTTGTTCTTTGTAACCCCTTGTTTTATATTACGTGCCCCTCCCCCAGGTTTGATCTTTGTAACCCCTTGTTTTATATTACGTGCCCCTCCCCCAGGTTTGTTCTTTGTAACCCCTTGTTTTATATTACGTGCCCTTCCCCCAGGTTTGTTCTTTGTAACCCCTTGTTTTATATTCCGTGCCCCTCCCCCAGGTTTGTTCTTTGTAACCCCTTGTTTTATATTACGTGCCCTTCCCCCAGGTTTGTTCTTTGTAACCCCTTGTTTTATATTACGTGCCCCTCCCACAGGTTTGATCTTTGTAACCCCTTGTTTTATATTACGTGCCCCTCCCCCAGGTTTGTTCTTTGTAACCCCTTGTTTTATATTACGTGCCCCTCCCCCAGGTTTGTTCTTTGTAACCCCTTGTTTTATATTACGTGCCCCTCCCCCAGGTTTGTTCTTTGTAACCCCTTGTTTTATATTACGTGCCCTTCCCCCAGGTTTGTTCTTTGTAACCCCTTGTTTTATATTACGTGCCCCTCCCCCAGGTTTGATTTTTGTAACCCCTTGTTTTATATTACGTGCCCCTCCCCCAGGTTTGATTTTTGTAACCCCTTGTTTTATATTACGTGCCCTTCCCCCAGGTTTGTTCTTTGTAACCCCTTGTTTTATATTACGTGCCCTTCCCCCAGGTTTGTTCTTTGTAACCCCTTGTTTTATATTACGTGCCCCTCCCCCAGGTTTGATCTTTGTAACCCCTTGTTTTATATTACGTGCCCTTCCCCCAGGTTTGTTCTTTGTAACCCCTTGTTTTATATTACGTGCCCCTCCCCCAGGTTTGTTCTTTGTAACCCCTTGTTTTATATTACGTGCCCTTCCCCCAGGTTTGTTCTTTGTAACCCCTTGTTTTATATTGCGTGCCCCTCCCCCAGGTTTGATTTTTGTAAGCCCTTGTTTTATATTACGTGCCCTTCCCCCAGGTTTGTTCTTTGTAACCCCTTGTTTTATATTCCGTGCCCCTCCCCCAGGTTTGATTTTTGTAACCCCTTGTTTTATATTCCGTGCCCCTCCCCCAGGTTTGATTTTTGTAACCCCTTGTTTTATATTACGTGCCCTTCCCCCAGGTTTGTTCTTTGTAACCCCTTGTTTTATATTACGTGCCCCTCCCCCAGGTTTGTTCTTTGTAACCCCTTGTTTTATATTACGTGCCCCTCCCCCAGGTTTGTTCTTTGTAACCCCTTGTTTTATATTCCGTGCCCTTCCCCCAGGTTTGTTCTTTGTAACCCCTTGTTTTATATTACGTGCCCTTCCCCCAGGTTTGATCTTTGTAACCCCTTGTTTTATATTACGTGCCCCTCCCCCAGGTTTGATTTTTGTAACCCCTTGTTTTATATTCCGTGCCCCTCCCCCAGGTTTGATTTTTGTAACCCCTTGTTTTATATTACGTGCCCTTCCCCCAGGTTTGTTCTTTGTAACCCCTTGTTTTATATTACGTGCCCCTCCCCCAGGTTTGATTTTTGTAACCCCTTGTTTTATATTACGTGCCCTTCCCCCAGGTTTGTTCTTTGTAACCCCTTGTTTTATATTCCGTGCCCCTCCCCCAGGTTTGTTCTTTGTAACCCCTTGTTTTATATTACGTGCCCCTCCCCCAGGTTTGTTCTTTGTAACCCCTTGTTTTATATTACGTGCCCTTCCCCCAGGTTTGATCTTTTTAACCCCTTGTTTTATATTACGTGCCCCTCCCCCAGGTTTGATTTTTGTAACCCCTTGTTTTATATTACGTGCCCTTCCCCCAGGTTTGTTTTTTGTAACCCCTTGTTTTATATTACGTGCCCTTCCCCCAGGTTTGTTCTTTGTAACCCCTTGTTTTATATTACGTGCCCCTCCCCCAGGTTTGTTCTTTGTAACCCCTTGTTTTATATTCCGTGCCCTTCCCCCAGGTTTGTTCTTTGTAACCCCTTGTTTTATATTACGTGCCCTTCCCCCAGGTTTGTTCTTTGTAACCCCTTGTTTTATATTACGTGCCCTTCCCCCAGGTTTGTTCTTTGTAACCCCTTGTTTTATATTCCGTGCCCTTCCCCCAGGTTTGTTCTTTGTAACCCCTTGTTTTATATTACGTGCCCCTCCCCCAGGTTTGTTCTTTGTAACCCCTTGTTTTATATTCCGTGCCCCTCCCCCAGGTTTGTTCTTTGTAACCCCTTGTTTTATATTACGTGCCCTTCCCCCAGGTTTGTTCTTTGTAACCCCTTGTTTTATATTACGTGCCCCTCCCCCAGGTTTGTTCTTTGTAACCCCTTGTTTTATATTACGTGCCCTTCCCCCAGGTTTGTTCTTTGTAACCCCTTGTTTTATATTCCGTGCCCCTCCCCCAGGTTTCTTCTTTGTAACCCCTTGTTTTATATTCCGTGCCCTTCCCCCAGGTTTCTTCTTTGTAACCCCTTGTTTTATATTACGTGCCCTTCCCCCAGGTTTGTTTTTTGTAACCCCTTGTTTTATATTACGTGCCCTTCCCCCAGGTTTGTTCTTTGTAACCCCTTGTTTTATATTACGTGCCCTTCCCCCAGGTTTGTTCTTTGTAACCCCTTGTTTTATATTCCGTGCCCCTCCCCCAGGTTTGTTCTTTGTAACCCCTTGTTTTATATTCCGTGCCCTTCCCCCAGGTTTGTTCTTTGTAACCCCTTGTTTTATATTACGTGCCCTTCCCCCAGGTTTGTTCTTTGTAACCCCTTGTTTTATATTACGTGCCCTTCCCCCAGGTTTGTTCTTTGTAACCCCTTGTTTTATATTACGTGCCCCTCCCCCAGGTTTGTTCTTTGTAACCCCTTGTTTTATATTACGTGCCCTTCCCCCAGGTTTGTTCTTTGTAACCCCTTGTTTTATATTACGTGCCCTTCCCCCAGGTTTGTTCTTTGTAACCCCTTGTTTTATATTACGTGCCCCTCCCCCAGGTTTGATCTTTGTAACCCCTTGTTTTATATTACGTGCCCCTCCCCCAGGTTTGTTCTTTGTAACCCCTTGTTTTATATTACGTGCCCCTCCCCCAGGTTTGATCTTTGTAACCCCTTGTTTTATATTACGTGCCCCTCCCCCAGGTTTGATCTTTGTAACCCCTTGTTTTATATTCTGTGCTCTTCCCCCAGGTTTGATCTTTGTAACCCCTTGTTTTATATTCCGTGCCCCTCCCCCAGGTTTGTTCTTTGTAACCCCTTGTTTTATATTCCGTGCCCCTCCCCCAGGTTTGTTCTTTGTAACCCCTTGTTTTATATTACGTGCCCTTCCCCCAGGTTTGTTCTTTGTAACCCCTTGTTTTATATTCCGTGCCCCTCCCCCAGGTTTGATCTTTGTAACCCCTTGTTTTATATTACGTGCCCCTCCCCCAGGTTTGTTCTTTGTAACCCCTTGTTTTATATTACGTGCCCTTCCCCCAGGTTTGTTCTTTGTAACCCCTTGTTTTATATTCCGTGCCCTTCCCCCAGGTTTGTTCTTTGTAACCCCTTGTTTTATATTACGTGCCCTTCCCCCAGGTTTGTTCTTTGTAACCCCTTGTTTTATATTCCGTGCCCCTCCCCCAGGTTTGTTCTTTGTAACCCCTTGTTTTATATTACGTGCCCTTCCCCCAGGTTTGTTCTTTGTAACCCCTTGTTTTATATTCCGTGCCCTTCCCCAGGTTTGTTCTTTGTAACCCCTTGTTTTATATTCCGTGCCCCTCCCCCAGGTTTGTTCTTTGTAACCCCTTGTTTTATATTACGTGCCCCTCCCCCAGGTTTGTTCTTTGTAACCCCTTGTTTTATATTACGTGCCCTTCCCCCAGGTTTGTTCTTTGTAACCCCTTGTTTTATATTCCGTGCCCTTCCCCCAGGTTTGATCTTTGTAACCCCTTGTTTTATATTACGTGCCCTTCCCCCAGGTTTGTTCTTTGTAACCCCTTGTTTTATATTACGTGCCCCTCCCCCAGGTTTGTTCTTTGTAACCCCTTGTTTTATATTCCGTGCCCTTCCCCAGGTTTGTTCTTTGTAACCCCTTGTTTTATATTCCGTGCCCTTCCCCCAGGTTTGTTCTTTGTAACCCCTTGTTTTATATTATGTGCCCCTCCCCCAGGTTTGTTCTTTGTAACCCCTTGTTTTATATTCCGTGCCCCTCCCCCAGGTTTGATCTTTGTAACCCCTTGTTTTATATTCCGTGCCCCTCCCCCAGGTTTGATTTTTGTAACCCCTTGTTTTATATTCCGTGCCCCTCCCCCAGGTTTGTTCTTTGTAACCCCTTGTTTTATATTCCGTGCCCTTCCCCCAGGTTTGTTCTTTGTAACCCCTTGTTTTATATTATGTGCTCTTTCCCAGGTTTGATTTTTGTAACCCCTTGTTTTATATTATGTGCTCTTCCCCAGGTTTGATTTTTGTGAACCCTGCTTTGTAAGTGGAAACTGCTTAGACATTTCTCTGGACTCCTCTGCGTATGACAGAGTGTATTGCGGGGCTGGGGTACAGAAAGAGCATGAAGAGTATATGAAGAATCTTCTGAAAATTGGGGGAATCCTCGTCATGCCAATAGAGGAGAAGGTAACTGCCGTGGTACTGATCCCCAGCTTTCCCAATGCAACAGACATTTCAGTTTGTATGTGTAATAGAGTAACAGACTATCAGCCTTCTATCCATATAACTACACTGAGCATTAGCTCACGTTTATCTACTCCACGTGCCATAAAGGACATTTGAACAGGCTGGGAGCTGTGTCAGAAAATAGCATGTCCAGAGATTGTAAGGAGTGTGAGCTGTGTTTTATGTTGTGATTTAAAAGGATACTTGGTCTACTAAAAGAAATACTCCAATGGGGGGGAAACTACTTGGTAGATATTTCCCTATGCAGGGTCCCTTTCAGTCTTTGTCTGTGGCTTACTCCATCCCATCCATTACAGTTCTCATTTTCTGTTTAGCTCACCAAGATAACCCGCACCAGCACCTCCACGTGGGACACAAAGAAAATCCTGGCAGTGTCGTTTGCTCCCCTCATTCAGCCCTCGAAAGGAGAAACTGGGAAAGCCAAGAGCCTCAGACTGCGTAAGTAAATAATATGGGTGAATGGAAATCGATTTTAAAAATCTGTCCTAATTCTATTTGAATGTTTTTGTGAGAAAATGTGACACGCAAAGACTGAATTTGGATAAAGATTTTAAAAAGTAATGTTTTACATTTTGTGAAACATACTAAAACGGGATACACACACAACCAAACTATACATAAAAAAATATTTCCTTCCCGTTTTTAGACTTTATAGTAAATTTGAATCACACCAATTGGGTAAATGTTTTATTTTGCCCAGTTTAGCACATTTTATTGATTTTATTAAATGCTTAGGAAGTGCTCTGAACAGTAACAAGGGAAGATTTCGCCCACCAGCTTGCCACCTCTTTCTAATGCAGGGTATGTTTCTATGCCGGGCATGCCATCTGTGCCAAGGACAAAGAGATTGTTCTGTGCCTGGCAGGAAAATCCGGTTTTACAGAGATTCCTGGTTTCGTAGAAATCAAGTTCATTACTTTCTAAGGAATTATTTATCTCATTTTGGTATATAGAGGGAGATTTATAAAACTGTATGTTTAGGTTATATTGCAAACGTTGACTTGTTTTTGTTTTTAGCTCCTCCAAACGTGCGCACTCTTCAGGACCTGTCTCGCATTGCCATCAGGACCCGCATTAAAAAGATAAACCAAGGATTTGGTTGCCGAGGAGTTAGTGGAGTACGGAAAAACCCACCTACCTTCAAGCGCAAGAGACTGCGAAGGCGCCGTTTGGACACTCTTGTCGTTTTGGACAAGCAGGTTTACGCCAGCCGGATCCCTAACCCATTCGATTTCGACGACGACAACAACAACAACTGCGAAGATGTGGCTGACGATCACAGGGAGCAAGAGGAGAGGGCAGCAAGTGAACCCAAGGCAGAGTCACAGGTCAATTTACTGCGAGAGAAGATCCTGAGCCTCCCACTACCGGACCCTCTGAAATATTATCTGCTTTACTACAGGGAAAAATAAACAGAGCTTGATGGCATTGAAATGTACAGTAAGGGGGCTTCTCCTGCATCTCCAGCATGCTCCGCAGACTGTGCCGCCTCCGTTGGGTGTGATTATCTCCGGCCATGGCCTTTGGGCTAGCAGTGGGTGTTGCTTCATTTAGACCACATTCCTTATTTCCCCAGCTCAGTACTCCGTGGTTAAGACTTTTTTTTCTCTGCTGGGCTAAGACTTGTCCTGTAATCACCTGTTACAATATTTGGCTTGCTTTGTTAGACATTTTCGTTTGTGGGTGAAGAGAACTTGTCTAGGACACGTCTGGTGCTTTTTCACGACTTTCTTTCCAAAGCACAACTGGTTTCACCACAACGTTCAAATTTTAGGGGATAATTGGCCAGAATTGGTCATTTTCACTGGTTTATTTAACTTGTCAATTTTTGCTTAGGAGCAAATATTTTGTATTTCCTTTAATTTATGCAGCGAATTGGTAAGATATTTTTTTTTTTTTTTTTTGACCGAAGGTCTGCAAATGTTCTCGTTTGGTTGGATGCAAGTGTAAATCTCTAGCCAAATCTGTTTCATTTCCAGAGAGATTTGTTAATTTCTATATAAATAAAAAATAAAAAAATGCCCTTGTAAATAATGGGAACCACCCAAACTCCAGGAAGCATTTAATTTTCTAATGACTGCATTCAGAATTCCCAGCCGTTTCTGCCTCTTTTTTTTTTTTTTTTTTTTGGACGCAGGGTGATTCTGCACATTTAAATAAAGAGCCGTCAGCTCCCAAATTCTAGTCCATCGCAGAGCTGGGTGTCTGCACAGTCTCATGCTTCCGAAACAATCTACTGAACTTGACTTCCTTTCTATTGTAGGTATGGGTGGTTTTTGGCATATAATGTATAAAACGCATTTGTCATCTTCCAGTGGAAATTTGCATAATGTCGCTCTCTCTATAACATTCGTTTTATAGTTATTGCAAATTTAAAATAAAATTGGATGTCCAGTGCAGCTAATTGTCCTGCAAGTGTTTTCTGTGTATCCAGAAGGGGGCAATGTGTCCAGTAGACTTGTAGCCTTGTTGTGGTTTCTCTTATCTTTGTGAGTTTGTAAAAGAATTACGATCATGTTTAATTACTTAGGGAAGAGTAAAATTCTATTTCATAAAATGTTTGCTTAGCTTTGCAACCCAGTGAGGTAGCCTGCTGCGCACACACAGCTTGTCTCCATGCAAGGACCTAAAAACGAGGGGAATAATATTTTATAAAGTTACATTACGAATACTACTGGTCAGGTCTACTCGACCCTGCAAACCTTCTGTAATGTGACTCCTGGGAATGGACAGGCGGCTGCGTGTGTACGTTCCGCTCACAGCCTCTGACACTTCCTGCATGTGGGAGCACGCTAGAGTGGCAGAACGGTGCTACGGCTTCCTGTGAACTCCATATTAGTAGTTGTTATCCCTATGGAAATCCTGAAAATAATATGGAAATGGCTGTTTTGCTATATTTTTGGAAGCAATTTTGTGTCCGGTGGTAATGATGGAATACATGATATAAACATTGATCACAGTAAATTTATATTGATTCTGCTATTTTCCAATAACCCTGAGGATCCACACTGACAGTAGGGTGTCCACGCCACGTGCCTGAATTTCCACTCACCAGGGCTAAATTTCTACTTGCCATTGGCTACTAGAAATGTTGATCCCTGTGTAATATTGCGTCACCCTGTCCCCCACCCAGCCATAGTGTCTTACTTACACTAAGCAGAGGATTGTGGTGGGTTAGCCAATGAATTGCAAATTGTGGGCCTGAATAGCAATATTGGAAACATTCCAACCTCCAGCTTCTCAATTTCTTAGTGCTTTACCCAATAAACATCAGTTCATGTCTTAATCATTCCATTTCCTTTGTATCATCAACGCTTTTCCGTTTGAAAACTTACAAATGTGCATTTTAGTAGTGAGATTTAATTACATTTTACTGGTCTTTGCTTACTGTTAAAGCCACTCTCCCAACCAAAAAAAAGCTAAAATCTTCATGAAATGTTCCTAAAGATTATTGGAATTCTGTTGAAATTCCAACTCAGTCAAAAATTATCTTAAAGGATCACTATAGGGTCAGGAACACAAACATGTATTCCTGACCCTATAGTGTTAACACCACCATCTAGCCCCCCTGGGCCCCTCATGCCTCCATAAATATAGTAAAAATCTTACTGTATTCAAGCCTGAAGCTGTAACTCTGCATGCTGTTTGCCTCAGAAAAACAAGCAGTCTGCTGACATCATCAGAAGTGGTGCCCTGATCCAATCACAATGCTTCCCCATAGAATTGGCTGAGACTGACAAGGGGGCAGATCAGGGGCAGAGCCAGCATGATTCAAACACAGCCCTGGCCAATCAGCATCTCCTCATAGAGATACATTGAATCAATGAATGTCTATGAGGAAAGTTCAGTGTCTGCATGCAGTGGGAGGAGACACTGAATGTTTGGATGCATTTTAGGCAGCCATGACCCAGGAAGGATCTCTAACAGCCATCTGAGGAATGGCCAGTGAAGTTATCACTAGTCTGTAATGTAAACACTGCATTTTCTCTGAAAAGACAGTGTTTACAGCAAAACGCCTGAAGGTAATGATTCTACTCACCAGAACAAATACAATAAGCTGTAGTTGTTCTGGTGACTATAGTGTCCCTTTAAGTTAAATTAGGTACTACTCTGTCTTATGGTAAATCCTCTGCTTGGCAAAAGGCAGAGTTACTAACGTCATGTTTTGTCACTTGCCCCAGCCATCTCCAGATAATATGGAGGCTCCTGCGGACATGCGGGATTCTCCATAGACATTTGTGTAGTAATCTTGTGCATGTACAAGCATACAGCACTGATATTGGCCACCAACGGATGAATTGACCGGAGTTGAAGAATTAATTATAACTTACCTGCACTATCGGAGGTCAGAATATGCGAAGACCCCAGAAGAACTGCTTTAAGGATAAGTCTATAGTTGTAGATTGAGAAACTGAGGAATGATATCGAGCTCATTTATGAGACTTTGATAGAGAGTTCCAGCTTTATTCATCCTCTTGTCTACCCAAAAGTACTTTCTTTTGATGCTTTACCGTGTCTATATAACTGTATGTTAAACATATATGAATGAAAACCTAGATCCACCTCCCATGATCCTTTTATCTGCAGGGGTCCAGGGGTACCGTTCCAGACCGCCATTCTCTAGTGTACAGCAGGTGGATTATTGGTCTAAAGGAACATTTCTGATAAAGGCAAGCAGCCTGTTACATGCTTGACTGCAGTCCAATTACAAAAGGGTTAGGCCAGAATTCAGATATTAAGCATTCGATGGAACACGAGGATAACAGTGGGAGGCAGTGTGTGTTCAGTCAAAAGGGTGTTTAAAGATGGATATTAACAAGAAACACATGTTCCTGGGGCCCTCCTACTGAGTTTCAGAGCTTAGCAGGCTCAGCCTGGTCCTTGCTGTGCAGAGACCCTGGATAACTCCCTTGTAAACATGCTGTTTGGACGTCTCTGGCTATCAAGTCTGCTTCTCGTTCTCCTGTTAAAGGACCGGATGGATGCCTGTCCTAGTCGCTGTTTGTGTTTCAGGACCACTGTACGGTGCATGCATCTGATGCTGGACACCATCCCTAATGTCCCGCCACCGACCAGGATACTGTGAGTCCAACTGTGTGTTTTAAAATGAATGTACAGTCATTGGAAGATCACTGGTAGCATGTGGCGTGCGTTCAGGAGCACTTACTATGCCTGGTGTTCATGTCTTACCTGATACAGGCTTCTATACTAAAATGAGAATTCAAAGTGAATATCAAATTGAAGGCCAGAGAATGTTTCCGGTTCAGGGATCTGACCTTAGAATTCTCACTTTGGTGAATAACCAGGTGAGAGTCTAAACTATTCCATTAGTGCAAGTATAAGAATTAAAGAGCTGTAACAGACGAGGAACAGAATTGGTTCTCCGGACACTCGTTATTCTTTTTCGGCAAACAGACATTACTGAAACAGGTTTAGAAGAAGAATTGGATCTTCATACGCAGTGCAGCTATTTCTATTAACGTTTATTAATTCCCAGCATGCAGTGAATTTTGATAAACTTGGAATTACAAAGTTTCGGTAAGAATAGCTGTGTTTGAAGGGTTTTTCCAGTTTAAATGTTCCTTTGGCAATTCTTCACATTCCTGGTATAAATCTAATTAGGAGGTAATAGTTTACACACTGAGTAGTTTACACACCGAGGGTTTATTCGTTAAGTAGAACATTGGTTTGGATTGAAAACACTTGCAAGGCTTGTTCACTAAGATATGAGTTGTTGGCTCTCTGTAGTCTAAAATTTGAAATTCACTTTGGATTTTTAGTTAGTCCTAGTAGCTAACTATATGGGACAAGCAAATTATCACAATCTGTTAGAAAAGGTTTTCAACTTATTTGTCTATGAATATCCCCATAGCCTTTAATAGTGATTTCTGTGGATAGATAAATAATTTGGCAACTTTTTCAAACCGTTATCATTTCAAAAATATGAAATCAGGCCTTGGAGTTAATTTAACTACTTGTTTGTTTGTTTTTAATTTGCAAGTTTGTGTATTAACCTTGTATTCCCTGTTTAGTGGATAAACCCCACTAGACACCATTCACCAGGGCCAGGGGAGACTATGAAATTCTGTATTTTTATCCAGACTGGCACAGTGCCTCTGCACATGGTATATTTTAAATGCAAGTGACCAGTGGGTCTGTGTTTTTTTATTTAGAGAGACTAGTCTCCCAGTGTTTTGTCAGATTACATCATTGCAAGTGTATGCTTCAAACTGAACCAGCCGTTCTCCAAAACACCAGAATCCAAACACGCAAGCAAGAGTCCCCACTAAATAACGTTCCTGATTACATGCTATGGCCAAACATTTACAAAAAGCCATGACTTATTGTGGATAGAAACGTCTATCTGGCTTTTTAAACTCCTTCGTGAAGCAACTGGATACAATTATCGTATCTCGAACTTCACCACATTCCGGACGTGTAAGATTAGCTGTAAATGTTTAGTGTTTTGTAAAGTAATACTGGGAAAGGAAAGAAAATAAAGTTGTTTGACAGGTTAGATGATAACTGAGAATAAATTCAACTTTAAATGGCCAATATTAAGAGCTGCAGTGGTAAAGGGGAAAAGCGAAACAAACCCATTGCTATCCTAAAAAGGCACAGATTGGGCGTTTCATGCAAATTATTGCTTCTCGTGATATTTTCAGATCTGTTTCACTCACTTTTTCGTGTTTGCTATTTTTTCAGACGGACATTGCAATGTCACATTCACATTTTGGCAAAAATCTTAAAAATTGTAACCCGAATGCAAAACAGATGGGAAAATGATCCAATTGTCTCCAGTTGTTTCGACAGCGAATAAACCATATATAATACACTGCTCAAAAAAATAAAGGGAACACAAAAAGAACACATCCTAGATCTGAATGAATTAAATATTCTTCTCAAATACTTTGTTCTTTACATAGTTGAATGTGCTGACAAGAAAATCACACAAAAAAAAAAAATGGAAATCAAATTTTTCAACCCATGGAGGTCTGAATTTGGAGTCACACTCAAAATTAAAGTGGAAAAACACACTACAGGCTGATCCAACTTTGATGTAATGTCCTTAAAACAAGTCAAAATGTGGCTCCGTAGTGTGTGTGGCACATTGTGTTGTTTAAGTGTTCCCCTTTATTTTTTTGAGCAGTGTATATCACTGTTCGCTCACCTTTCCGATTTACATCAAGATTAAGCATTACCCTATTGTCCATTTCCTTTCGGTATCTGTATTTGCCCCATACTTAGATTTTCAGATTCAGAAAAACTAAAAGTGAGACATGTTTTTATTTTGTATAACATCTGCTACAGTTTTGCATTGTTAACTGGAATGTGTCTTGTGAGCCTTTTAATACTGATTCTGGGCTTTCAAATACAACATCGCCAAACACTGCCCTAGGGGTACCATACACCTTTTCTGGTTTACAAGTCAACTCTGCTGGGGTGAATTTTGGCAGCCTTAGTTAGCATGCACCTTTTGATCATCGGCCGCAGTGAGCATTTCTGTGATGTTTGCACCTGTGCAGGTAGTGCGCCAAGTGTGTGCTGACACCTGCTGTAATGTACATTCTCTGCGTTCCCTGCTTCCAGGCGTGAGTAAAGCCAAGTAGTGCAAGGCTCTAGATCAGGCTTCCCCAAACTCCGGCCCTCCAGATGATGCTGAACTACAACTCCCATGATTCTATGAATGAAATAGGCTGAGAATCGTGGGAGTCATAATTCAGCAACATCTAGAGGGCCGGAGTTTGGGGAAGCATGCGTCTAAATACTCGCTTTGGCTGACCTCTCCTGAAACTGCGTGTTGTTCTTTTCCTTGCATGTTCTTCAAAATGCTGCTGGCTGCTCGTTCAGGGACACTACCTCATTATACAGCTATTTCCAAGTGCGTCTCATGTATATATAAGGCAATGCCTTTTTTAAATGCTGATATAACAATTTATTTTTTTCGGCCCCAAAGTAAAGTAATACATTTCTTAAAATGTTTTCAATGTTTGGGTAGCCAGCTCTCAGTGAACTGCCGCTGTGTGTGTGCCAGATACCTGCATTTAAAATATATTTATCACAACACCAGACAGTTAACATCGAGTACTTTTTATGTTCATATGGAAACCGTTCAGTTTTTAGTCCCCCTACTGCAGTCCTGTATTTTACTCTGCTATTGGTTCATCCATTGTCAAATGCTGTAGCTGTCACAAAACAAAGCTTTGAGGGAACAGTTGCTAAGACAGGTTTTTTTGCTGCCCCTTTAGGAGAGACAGTCCCGGTGAGTGCTTAATGTGACATCATGCATTTCTAACTGTTTCTCAATGTTCTAATACGAGCAGGACATTCTCACAGCCCTGGTTGTTCTTGGATTGGGTGGGCTCTCGGCTGTCTCACACGGGGCAGGTGGTCCTGGTAGACAAAGGCTTGTTTGTTATCCTAGATCTTCGTACCATTTGTTGGGTGTTTTGTTTAGTTATTATTTTAAAGTAACATTGGAACTCCCCAAAATGATCAGAACTTCCTTATTTCCATCTGCAAGTATATACGTTATGAGTGTAAACCGCTAAGTTGTGTGGCTGCTTCTACCTACTTTACTATGCTGAACATAATTCTCTTGCTTGTATGGTTGTATTAGAGAGAAGGGGGGGGGGATAAAAACACAGTATAATTCTCTGTCAGGGCAGCGTTATCCTCGATGAGTGACAAGCCCAATAATTCAATTGTAAGCTCTGTGTGTCAAGCATGGCCCCAAATAATGCAGTGTGGTGGTACGTTGTCCACTATCCACAATAAAAACAAGGTGAAAATAGAAAACATGCAAATATTCACTTCAGGATAAAAAACAAGAATACAAAAATGTATTGTGCAGTATGTCTGTATAAGTCCATCAACAAAAACTTTGTGTGTGTTTGTTTGTTTGTTTGTTTGTTTGTTTTCACGTATTATTGAGCCCATAAATACTGGCTCGGGTATATACAGCATGGGTCTAAGGATTCTAAAAAAAGTCTGGAGCAAATATTTCACAGGTCTTCCAAAGAAAGGGAGATAAACCAGGATTATCAAAAAAGAACATTTATTTAAAAGCTTAACAAAAAAAACTTTAATTTAATTAAGAAAAAGACTTCTCCAACCATTGAGTAGTATATGGGTAAAACAGTACACCAGCAACACAACGCGTTTCGACACTGTGTCTTCCTTACGTCGTCTCAACGTATACTTCCCCCTTCCACATATATACAGACCAGTAAATGATTGTATTTTCATGCCATTCAGCGCACTTCCAGCATGTTGTGGGTGCTCTGCGTCACCTCCATTGGTCGCATTGTCCGTATGTTACGAATAGTCTGTATATTGAGATTTTTAAAAATGATCTTGCTGTTTGTAATGAGCCATTTGTACTTGGACCCCTCCATGTCAGTCCCTATGGTGCTTGGAAAATGAGATCTCACAGCATGCATCTGACCTCCTATTGCTGATTGGCTGCTCTGAACCTTTGTAACTTAATGACTGGTGCAGGAATTGAGGTACTTTTTTTATGATGTTCCTAAATGTGTTGTATGAATTAACAGCTTTACATTGGTGTATGCCTCCTAATTATTTCATCTCAAAGAAAGGTACATTCCCAAAACGTAAAATGAATTGTGACCCATGTCTCTGTTTGTCCGTCTCTCTCTCTAGGGATTTGCGCTTTAACCGTATCCGAGAGATTAACTCAGATCATCTCCAGAAACTGCGGCACCTCAATACTTTGTGAGAATTCTTCTTTGTTCTTTGAGCTGAGAGCACAAATGGAGTTTTTTGTTTTTTTCTTCTTCACCTCATTGTGGGTCCTCTCTTCAGATTCGTTTGACAGAGATTCGTAAAAACTTCACAGAAAAATGGGTGAATCTCCACGGAAACCAGTGAAATGTTTTGCTGTTTCCTTGGGGACTGCTCCACGTTACAATACTTAGTAAAACTGCTTTCTTTCATGTTAGACGTTGCTTGAGGGTATGGTGGTACGGGGGTGCAGTTTGGTTATGCTGGGCCAGGGCTGCGTTTTGGGTACAATGGGCAGGGTCTGCAGTTTGGGGATGGTGGTACAGGGGAGCAGCTTGGGTACAGTGGGCAGGGGCTCCAGTTTGGGTACGGTGCGCTGGGGCTGCAGTTTGGGTACAGTGGGCAGGGGCTGAAGTTTGGGTACGGTGCGCTGTGGCTGCAGTTTTGGTACAGTTGCAGGGGCTACAGTTTGGGTACGGTGCGCTGGGGCTGCAGTTTGGGTACGGTGCGCTGGGGCTGCAGTTTGGGTACAGTGGGCAGGGGCTGCAGTTTGGGTACGGTGCGCTGGGGCTGCAGTTTGGGTACGGTGGGCAGGGGAGCAGCTTGGGTACAGTGGGCAGGGGCTGCAGTTTGGGTACGGTGTGCTGGGGCTGCAGTTTGGGTACGGTGTGCTGGGGCTGCAGTTTGGGTACGGTGTGCTGGGGCTGCAGTTTGGGTACAGTGGGCAAGGGCTACAGTTTGGGTACGGTGAGCTGGGGCTGCAGTTTGGGTACGGTGCGCTGGGGCTGCAGTTTGGGTACAGTGGGCAGGGGCTGCAGTTTGGGCATGGTGCGCTGGGGCTGCAGTTTGGGTACGGTGCGCTGGGGCTGCAGTTTGGGTACGGTGCGCTGGGGCTGCAGTTTGGGTACGGTGCGCAGGGGCTGCAGTTTGGGTACAGTGGGCAGGGGCTGCAGTTTGGGTATGGTGCGCTGGGGCTGAAGTTTGGGGATGGTGCGCTGGGGCTGCAGTTTGGGTACGGTGCGCTGGGACTGCAGTTTGGGTACGGTGCGCTGGGACTGCAGTTTGGGTACGGTGCGCTGGGACTGCAGTTTGGGTACGGTGCGCTGGGGCTGCAGTTTGGGTACGGTGCGCTGGGACTGCAGTTTGGGTACGGTGCGCTGGGACTGCAGTTTGGGTACGGTGCGCTGGGACTGCAGTTTGGGTACGGTGCGCTGGGACTGCAGTTTGGGTACGGTGCGCTGGGACTGCAGTTTGGGTACGGTGCGCTGGGGCTGCAGTTTGGGTACGGTGGGCAGGGGCTGCAGTTTGGGTACAGTTTGTCAGGGGCTGCAGTTTGGGTACGGTGCGCTGGGGCTGCAGTTTGGGTATTTTAATGATTCTGTGTGTTGCAGCACAGCTAGTGAAATTATTATAGTTTTTAAATGGAGTTTGTTTTCCCCTTTAGATTACTGAACAATAATCACATCAGAATTATAACGCATGGATCACTCCAAGGATTAGACAACCTCCGATTTCTGTAAGCTTCCTTCATATCATGATCACCTACCTGTTACTAATACACAGACATCAGGACACGTACCTCTCACCTCCTCCTAATACACAGACATCAGGACACGTACCTCTCACCTCCTCCTAATACACAGACATCAGGACACCTACCTCTCACCTCCTCCTGATACACAGACATCAGGACACGTACCTTCCACCTCCTCCTAATACACAGACATCAGGACACGTACCTCTCACCTTCTCCTAATACACAGACATCAGAACACGGACCTCTTACCTCCTCCTAATACACAGACATCAGGACACGTAACTCTCACCTCCTCCTAATACACAGACATCAGGACACGTACCTCTCACCTCCTCCTAATACACAGACATCAGGACACCTACCTCTCACCTCCTCCTAATACACAGACATCAGGACATGTACCTCTAACCTCCTCCTAATACACAGACATCAGGACACGTACCTCTCACCTCCTCCTAATACACAGACATCAGGACACGTACCTCTCACCTCCTCCTAATACACAGACATCAGGACATGTACCTCTCACCTCCTAATACACAGACATCAGGACACCTACCTCTCACCTCCTCCTAATATACAGACATCAGGACACCTACCTCTTACCTCCTCCTAATATACAGACATCAGGACACCTACCTCTTACCTCCTCCTCATACACAGACATCAGGACACCTACCTCTCACCTCCTCCTAATACACAGACATCAGGACACCTACCTCTCACCTCCTCCTAATACACAGACATCAGGACACGTACCTCTCACCTCCTCCTAATACACAGACATCAGGACACCTACCTCTCACCTCCTCCTAATACACAGACATCAGGACACGTACCTTCCACCTCCTCCTAATACACAGACATCAGGACACGTACCTCTCACCTTCTCCTAATACACAGACATCAGAACACGGACCTCTTACCTCCTCCTAATACACAGACATCAGGACACGTAACTCTCACCTCCTCCTAATACACAGACATCAGGACACCTACCTCTCACCTCCTCCTAATACACAGACATCAGGACACGTACCTCTAACCGCCTCCTAATACACAGACATCAGGACACGTACCTCTCACCTCCTCCTAATACACAGACATCAGGACACGTACCTCTCACCTCCTCCTAATACACAGACATCAGGACACCTACCTCTCACCTCCTCCTAATATACAGACATCAGGACACCTACCTCTTACCTCCTCCTCATACACAGACATCAGGACACCTACCTCTCACCTCCTCCTAATACACAGACATCAGGACACCTACCTCTCACCTCCTCCTAATACACCGACATCAGGACACCTACCTCTCACCTCCTGATATACAAACATTACGTCTTCTTCTCCTAATACAGAGACAGACGTCAGGACACTGTCCTATCACCTCCAAGTCCAGTTTTTAAAGCGATGTACTGTTTTTGTTTCCCATTAAAGCTACCTTTACAAGAATGAAATTCAGAATATCCAGAAGAATTCATTTCAAGGTCTGCGCTCCCTGGAGCAGCTGTAAGTAGGAGTGTGAGCCCAGCTCTCTGCAGAATGCATTTCAAAGACACGTGATTCTGTAACCAGCACTCTTAAAATACAAAGTTCTTAAATGGTACCTGTCCTGACAATACATCTTCATTTTAAATAACTGGGAATCAAATTCCAGCTATCCGCTGTGCTAGGAAAATTGCATTGGTTTTCATGAAAATCAGAGGTTTAAAAAAACAACCCTTCCCCCTCCTGTCAGTCTGTGCCAATTGGCACAGCAATAAGAAGGCAGCGCTCTCCATGTCTATTTCTAGGTAACCCGTCTCTGGGCGTCTCTCCTGCTTGAATCCAAGGGAGCTCAGGGAGAAGGGGCAAGCTCTTAGAGCAGCACAGAGAGCAGCGAAACAGCCAGAATGATCTATTGCAGCTTTGAAATGGGCAATGTGAGAATGGAAAGAACAGATACGTTTTATTTACACCGAGCAATTCTAAACCGCACGTCAGTTCTCCCCAATCGGAGTATACAGGAGAGGTGCATCTTACAGCCAGTGTAACACCCACTGAAACATGATTGGTGCTCTCAGTGGGAGACGGGGGTACCGGAAATAAATTAAAGTATGAGCTTTTAACAGTATTAATGGAATTAATAATTGTATAATATGATTCAAGCAAGATGTTAGAAAACGTCAAGCTTCTCTCTATCACGACAGGTTCACTTCAAATGTCAAACACGGTGTGTGAAGATACAGAATCGATTGTAACCGTTATACAGAGGGATCTATATATTGCTACCTTAAATTCATTGTCCTCACAAATGTCACTTCTAGCATTGCATGCTGGGAGGTTTACAGGGAAACCTCTTACTGTCTATTGTGAGTGATTCGTAGAAGGGACTCTGGACTGAGTTAAAGTTAGACCCAGCAAATAAGGTTCTGTGTCCAGCCCAATGCAATTCATATTATAACGGTGATCATTTCACCCATTCCATGCCGTGTGCTTCCTTTATACGGAGAGTGGCCCTAATGGGGAGAGGGCAGGTTTGTGTAAATAGATGAAATCTCATTGATGGTGTTTTATAACGATTGTAAAAACCTACTTCCCAGAGAGGGGAGGTGCCTAGGGGACGGTACATTCAGAGTAATTTAGGAGACTTCACAACTTAAGGTAACGGTTTATGTAAATGAAAACATTGCTAAGAATAAAAGTCACATTTTGTTAAACTAATTCCCAAATACTTTGCTTACATAGAAACATAGAATGTGACGGCAGATAAGAACCATTCGGCCCATCTAGTCTGCCCAGTTTTCTAAATACTTTCATTAGTCCCTGGCCTTATCTTATAGTTAGGATAGCCTTATGCCTATCCCACGCATGCTTAAACTCCTTTACTGTGTTAACCTCTACCACTTCAGCTGGAAGGCTATTCCATGCATCCACTACCCTCTCAGTAAAGTAATACTTCCTGATATTATATTTAAACCTTCGCCCCTCTAATTTAAGACCTCTTGTTACTTTGCTTGTAGTTTTAGTTTGTCATTGTTTTTCCATGTGATTTTAATTTGAATGACCTCATGTTTGTTTCAGATATCTTCATTTCAATAAGCTGGAGCATTTGGCTGCAGACACTTTAGGAGAGCTGCCCAAACTGGAAAGACTGTAAGAGGCGTATTTGTACTATTGTGGAAAAGAACATAATAAGTGTTTAGATTTCCCTGCAATGCTTTTATTATTTGTTTGTTTTTCTTTTAAAGGTTGACTTTAGTTCAGGGCAAAACAGTCCCTAAAAATCGTCAAGCAGTAACAGGAAACATAGCTTTCATGTTAAACTCAGGAGAGCACAGATACATATTAGTTAACAGGTTACGGCTTTTATTTCTCCATTTATATGAACGGCTTCGAAAGGAAAACACGTCTTTCCCATTTTATTGTGTTGTGTTATCTGCATATAACTCAGTGTCTTTGCTTCACTCAGATTCTTACAAAACAACCGAATCACCAGGATCCAGCCACTTACCTTCTCTCTGCTCCCATCGTTGACTCGCCTGTAAGTAAAATCTTTTTTTTTTTACTTGAATGGGAAGCCATGTTTGTTTCACTGCCAGGTCTCTCAATGGGAACGATGGTATGTGATTTCTGCGCAAGGGGAGGGTCTTGCTGAATGTTTTTTGTTTGTTTTATATTTGACAGACGTCTAGACTCCAATCCATTAACCTGTGACTGTGAGCTCATGTGGCTAGCAGATCTCTTGAGGAAATACGCAGTTAAGAGCAGTGCGCATGCCGCGGCTACCTGTGAACAGCCGACACACCTACAGGGGAAATCTGTGAGCTCACTGTCAGCTGATCAGTTCAAATGTGGTGAGCAGGCCCTCATTCTGTGCCTTATAGAGCAGCTGTTCAGCAGAAGGACGCCTGCCAATTAAAAAACCTTTATTGAAATATTAGATTCTAAAATAACAATTATAAGGTATGAACTGCAGGTTTTGTGCCCGCTTTAGTATTTTTGCTTCCTTTACGTTAAAGAAACTGATCAGCAGATCTTTAAACTCTTGTTAATATACTCAATTAATTATTTAGTGTTTTGCTTTTTATTTGGGGATGGGGTCGTGATTGCATATTATTATTTGTGTTTTTCTTTGCAGAGATCCCTCGCATTCTGTCTGAACCCCGAGATGCTGACATCACATTGGGGAACACTGTTTATTTCACCTGCCGGGCAGAGGGGAACCCCAAACCTCATATTGTGTGGCTGCATAACACGTGAGCTTCTTTTATTTTTATTTTTTGTCAAATGTGGCATTTTGAATGCTGCATACTCGCTGTCTTCTGAAATAGATTTCAATGAGATTAAATAGTTGTAGTGCCGGGGGGCGGAGCCTGGGACTGAACCCGACCAGACGCCATCTCTGTTAGCTCCCGTCCGAAACGAGCGAAACCGGGTAAAAACTGCCCACCAACCCGCAGTACATTACCTCCGAGGCCTCGCACCGACTCAGGGCACAACGGGGAACGGGCGGATGCCCTTCTTTCAACCCCCGAAGACCGGGAAGGCAAAGCGCCGAACCAAGGCCTGCTACTCACAGGCCCTCTGCTCCCTGGAGACTCTCCTCGACGACTACCGGGGTTACCACGATCCGGGAGACGGAGAGGTGAGCTCAACAGCACCGACACACACCTCTGCGACAATGAGACGCCGCACACAAAAAGGTCAGCAGCACATGCCGGCAGAACAACCCGATATCGGGGAAATGCTGCAACGCCAGGCGCAAACCAAGATGGCGGCGGAGGCAGCCTCTCATACTCCAACGAGGCCTATTTCACCAGCCCCAACCCCAGCCCGGCACAGCACTGAACTACCAGCCCTTCAAACCATAGGGGAACATAATTTGGCTACCAAGCAAGACCTCCAACACTGGATGAACGAAATCCAGACATTATTAGCCAAAGATATAGGCACTATAAAAGCTGAAGTGCGCCAAAACACCGAAAATATAGGTGCAGTGACGGAGAAAATAACGGCAACCAACAACGAGATCATACAGCTTAAAGAGGCAGTGCACACCCTGCAAGCAGCCCACCAGGCGCTAACGGTGCAGGTCTCAAACCAAGGGGATCGCCTGCGCCGCAACCACATAAAGCTCCGCGGAGTGCCCACGACAATTACTCAGACCGAGTTACCGCACTTTCTTAGGAGGCTACTGGCTACAATCCTACCACCAACGACAGCCCGGAAAATCATTTTGGAGAGTTTCTACCGGCTCCCAGATGGACCCAACTCACCACCCACAGAAGCCAGAGACATTATCCTGTGTTGCGCCACGACACAGGATAAAATCACTATCATGTCGGCAGTGAAGGGCAAGACGCCCCTGACATTTGAGAACGCACAACTTCTTTTCTTCCAAGACCTGACTAGGGCAACGCTGCAGTGGCGGAAAACTTTGTACGAACTAACTAGCCGCCTGAGACGTGCTGGAATACAATATTGCTGGGGGGCGCCCAGAGTTGTGACATTCACCCACGACGGCACCACCTACAAGGTCACATCTGAGACCGAAATCCCCACTATACTCACCACACTGGGTCTCACCAACCTTCCCACACCTGGAACAGCGAATAACTCGTCTCAGATGGGACATCCTGCCACGACGAGCCCATTTACACCTCGATCCCAAGGAAGCGCATCCTCAACGCCTTGACAGGGACTGTATGTCTCGGCTAGCCATGGCCGAAACAACCTCTCGGGACTCAGAGAGAGATTTCGGGCACTGATATGTCCCCGTGACAGATGCTACAGTAGATAACTAAATGTTATTTGTTTTATGTTTTATGTTTGGCTTATACATGTCCACATGCAGTAGACAACAAAGTCGGGTTCACTAGTCAACTCGTACCACACACTACAGAACTCACTCCCCCCCCACATGCCCCTGGGTTAAGGGCAACCACTAACATGCAACTACACCTTAGTCCCCCATTTTTAAATAGCACGGCACTCTTAGCTCATACAAGGGCACATAGACAAAATCTACCTCACTTGGTACATACACCACATCAGCCAAAAGCAACAGTGACGCAACACCAGAGGAGACACGACACTTACATAGGGTGACACACCATCGCTTACCATACCCAAAGCCAACAGAAGAGAAGCACGTGCTGCAACCTGTTATAACAATGTAATGTAACCTGTTTAAAAAATTATAAAATGTGTGCATACCTATGTGACAGAGAAATTAACCAATTTCCTATTTTACCATGTACAATGCAAAACTCTTGTCGCTGATATTGAAATGTAACCTAGCACATCTAAAATAAAGAATTAAAAAAAAAAAAAAAAATAGTTGTTGTGCCTACAGTGTCCCTTTAATGAAGTGATTTTGGTGTATAGATCATGGCCATTCAGTCGCTCTGCTCATTTCTCTGACATTAGGGTTTACATGGCATTATGTCGGCAGCCCTAGCCACACCTCCCTGGTTGTCAATCACATAGCATCCCACCATGCTTCCTTGACTTACATTACGCTCCGTTTCAGCAGAGTATTTACTTTAGAGCTAGCAGGGGGTAGAAGAGTCCTTA
The DNA here is from genome assembly GCF_036172605.1 of Pelobates fuscus. NCBI lineage: Eukaryota > Metazoa > Chordata > Amphibia > Anura > Pelobatidae > Pelobates > Pelobates fuscus. The sequence continues at coordinate 303,015,443 of NC_086322.1, forward strand.
ATTCCCATAGAGCTTTGCCAGCGCCTCCTGTGGGATATGATAGGAATCTCCTACAGAGTATTAACACAGCAACTACTGACTTGGAACTCTTTTAGCATAAAATTATTGTATTCACTGTATTCAGTTCTGCAACTATGAAAAGATAGAATATTGGGAATTTGGTAAGCAAATGAAAAAAATATAAAAATAAATGCACATTTTTTAAGTGCATTGTTTAAATACAGTGAAAAACACTTTTTGGGGAGATGTATCCAAGGAAGGTTAAAGGAGTTAAAGTATTCTCGGGATAAGTTAAGGAATTGAAGAACGTTCCGGATGTATATAAGGATAACACAGTAACGGAATTGAAGAATGCTCGGGATGTGTATAAGGATAACACAGTAAAGGAATGGAAGAATGCTCGGGATGTGTATAAGGCTAACACAGTAAAGGAATTGAAGAATGCTCAGGATGTGTATAAGGCTAACACAGTAAAGGAATTGAAGAATGCTCAGGATATGTATAAGGCCAACACAGTAAAGGAATTGAAGAATGCTCAGGATGTGTATAAGGCTAACACAGTAAAGGAATTGAAGAATGCTCGGGATGTGTATAAGGCTAACACAGTAAAGGAATTGAAGAATGTTCAGGATATGTATAAGGCTAACACAGTAAAGGAATTGAAGAATGCTCGGGATGTGTATAAGGCTAACACAGTAAAGGAATTGAAGAATGCTCAGGATGTGTATAAGCTAACACAGTAAAGGAATTGAAGAATGCTCAGAATGTGTATAAGGCTAACACAGTAAAGGAATTGAAGAATGCTCAGGATGTGTATAAGGCTAACACAGTAAAGGAATTGAAGAATGCTCAGGATGTGTATAAGGCTAACACAGTAAAGGAATTGAAGAATGCTCAGGATGTGTATAAGGCTAACACAGTAAAGGGATTGAAGAATGCTCGGGATGTGTATAAGGCTAACACAGTAAAGGAATTGAAGAATGCTCAGGATGTGTATAAGGCTAACACAGTAAAGGAATTGAAGAATACTCAGGATGTATATAAGGCTAACACAGTAAAGGAATTGAAGAATGCTCAGGATGTGTATAAGGCTAACACAGTAAAGGAATTGAAGAATGCTCGGGATGTGTATAAGGTAACACAGTAAAGGAATTGAAGAATGCTCAGGATGTGTTTAAGGCTAACACAGTAAAGGAATTGAAGAATGCTCAGGATGTGTAAAAGGATAACGCAGTAAAGGAATTGAAGAAGGCTCAGGATGTGTATAAGGATAACGCAGTAAAGGAATTGAAGAAGGCTCAGGATGTGTATAAGGTTATGGTTGAATATTGTGATGAATGTTGAAGACTGAGAATTGTCCAACTGTCCACCTGTTTGGTGGGTGGGAGGGATACCCAGCATAACTATAGAACCTGAACTACTCTTCACACATTTACTACAATTAATTAACTGGGAACAGAGTTTTGTTGTGTTCAATTTCATTACTTCTTTCCTCTTTCCAGAAATGAGATTGATCTGAGTTATGATGGCCGTTTAAATCTGCTGCATGATGGGACATTGATGATACAAGATACAAGAGAGTCGGATAAAGGAGTTTATCAGTGTGCAGCCAAAAACATAGCTGGCGAGGTGCGGACGCAGGAAGCGGTACTACGCTACTTTGGCAGCCGCAGTAAGTAGTTTGATCTTAGTGTCCAGGAGAGGGGCACACAAAGCAGAATCTGGAGCTAATGCCCCATTATTTTAACCCCTTGAGGACGGCGGGGGTGCTGTACCTACCTTGGGGACCCAGCTCTAAACGGCGGCGGGCGGCATAGCACATCCACGCCATCTTATGCATTTACCTGCTCGCCAGCGATCGCATTGGGGGGACTTACTTGGCATTCCAGACACTCCCCCTGCTGCTGATCCTGCCCTCCTGGGCCATGTGATCGCGAGTGTATACGATCACCTGTTCTTTGCTGCTACATACCTGTATTAGTAGCTATATTCCTATTTAATATTCTAAAGATACTTTACAATGTGTATCTGAATAGCTATATGAGCTGCTTTGTATCTGAATACTTTCACAGTAGCTGTTTATAAGATACACCTGGCAGGCTACATAGATTTTTCCTTTTTTAAGTCACTAGCACATTTTTGCATCACTATTTTATTTGATTTCACGTTTATGTATATAGAACAGTCTAACGTAAAGTATTGAATAAAGATATCAATATTTGTACTTTTTAAACCTTTGATTGAGTTGTTAAAGCGGCACTGTCATGCCAAATCCCTTTTTTGTTTTTACCCCCCTCCCGCCTCCACTACATCCAATTGACCCACTAGTCACCCCCAAATACCCCTAAGTCCCCCACATTACCTCTTTTTAAATCTGTATCTTCTGCCCCGATCTATATTCAGGGCGCCGCCATCTTTGTGTGGGTAGGTGAAGTCCCTGTGGGACACGTCATCTGCCCACACTAGACAGACTGTGAGATTCCCGCACATGCCCAGTGAAACACCTGGACATGCGAACGGGAATTTCATATATTCATTCATTCATCAGACAGACGAATGAATGAATAAAAAAAATCAGACGAACAAACTAACACGGAGTATCAGTGTTCGTTTGTTCGTTCAGTTTGTTACAAGGAGGGAGCTACAGGCGTGCAGCTCCCTCCTTGTAATATGTACAGATACAAGCGGCAGGGAGCAGAGCTCCCCACCACTTCATAAGCCCCCCATGTCCCCCCCTCACTCTATGGGAGTCAATTTGACCCCCATAATAGCACAAGGGAGATTAAAATCTCCCAAATGCCCCTACTCGCTATACCACGAGTAGGGGCATGTCCACTAAACAGTGAGCAGCCTGTGGCTGCTCACTATTGAAAAAAAATTACATGAATTACAATAAGGGGGGGCGGACCTATTGTCCTCCCCCCTCCCCCACCCTGAGCGGCGGGTGGGGGGGGCCATGAAGATAATGGGGGGGGGGAACCTACTGTCCTCCCCCCCCAGGCCCCCACCCCTGAGCGGCGGGTGGGGGCCATGAATATAATGAGGGAGAGGGACCTACTGTCCTCCCCACCCAGGCCCCCACCCCTGGGCGGCGGGTGGGGGCCATAATGATAATGAGGGGGGGGGGGGGGACCTACTGTCCTCTCCCCCTGGCCCCCACCCCTGAGCGGTGGTTGGGGGCCCAAAATAAAGAGGGGGGGGCTACTGTCCTTCCCCACATCCCCCACCACTGTGTGGCGGGTGGGGGCCAGAATGATAATGGGGGGGAGGGACCTACTGTCCTCCCCCCCTGGCCCCCACCCCTGCGCTGTGGGTGGGGGCCCTAATAAAACAATAAGGGGGGACCCTACTGTCCTCCCCCCAGGCCCCCACCCCTGAGCGGCGGGTGGGGGCCATAATAAAACAATAAGGGGGGGACCTACTGTCCTCCCCCTTGGCCCCCACCCCTGAGCGGTCGGTGGGGGCCCTAAATAAAGATATGGAGGGGGGACCTACTGTCCTCCCCCCCCGGCCCCCACCCCTGAGCGGTGGGTGGGGGCCCTAATAAAACAATAAGGGGGGGGACCTACTGTCCTCCCCCACCGGCCCCCACCCCTGAGCGGTGGGTGGGGGCCCTAAATAAAGATAGGGGGGGGACCTACTGTCCGGCCCCCACCCCTGAGCGGCGGGTGGGGGCCCTAAATGAAAATCCTCCCCCCCCCCCAATCAAGGTGACTAGGGGTCCCAAGCCCCTAGTCACCCCCACCCAAAACAAACTATCCCCTACCTACCCCCCTCTCCCTAAAAATATTGAGGGGGGAATAAAATAACTAACCTGTAAAAACAAAAATTAAACTTGCCATTTGACGTCTTCTTTTTTCTAAAATCTTCTTTCTTCAGTCCCCAAAAAGGCCAAAAAAAAAATCCATCATACCCGTCGCACTTAAAAAAAAAAAAAAAAAAAAGAGCGCCCCCAAAAAATTAATCCGTGTTCGCCCTTCGAGGGCACGCCGCGTACTGAGCTTATAAAGCCTTGCCCCGCCCTGCAATTAGGCTTAGAACACTCTGATTGGTTGGTTTAAGCCAATCAGAGTGCTCTGTGTCATTTTACACAGCGTGGGAAAGTTCTTTTGAATTTTCCCACGCTGTGTAATTTGACTCATAACACTCTGATTGGTGGATTAAGTAACCAATCAGAGTGTTATGAGGCAAGTTTGTAGAGTTTGCATTCGTTTAAGAATTTTGTAAATGATAGTGTTATATGATCCCTTTCTGTTTCCAGCAAAGCCTGCCTTTATAATCCACCCACAGAACACAGAGGTGCTTCTAGGGGGCAGTTTGACACTGGAGTGTGGCGTATTTGGGGACCCTAAACCTGTAATTACCTGGACGACAGATAATGGGGACCCTATTCCCAGTAGTGAGAGGTTTACTGTAACCAGCTCTGGAGAGCTCTTTATCCAGAACGTTAAGATTTCCGATCACGGACTGTATCGATGTCATGCGAGTAACGATGAGGGGTCTATCGAGGCATCTGCACTGATTATTGTACAAGGTATATGGAATTACAGCTGATGACAGAATTGTATTATTTTCTGTATAACCGCTTTATCTGTTGTTGGTTTTTATTTTATCTGCAGACAAACAGAAATTCACTGTGACTCCCAGTGACCAAACGGTAACAGAGGGCAGTGACACAGAATTCCCGTGCGCTGCACAAGGACACCCAACCCCTGTGATATCATGGACCAAAGCAGGTGTTTGGGGCCAGAGGCACACTGGGCTGCTGCGTAAAGCACACTTTTTTTAATTGAATTGTTAAGTTATAATTCTTTTTAATTAGACACTTTTTAGGCTTTATCTTTTTATATATTTATATATGTGTGGTAAGCGCCAGGAACCATAGATTGCAGAAAACATTCATTACATCAGATCGTTGATTGGTAACCTTCATTACATCAGATCGGTGATTGGTAACATTCATTACATCAGATCGGTGATTGGTAACATTCATTACATCAGATCGGTGATTGGTAGCATTCATTAATCAGATCAGTGATTGGTAACATTCATTACATCAGATCGTTGATTGGTAACCTTCATTACATCAGATCGTTGATTGGTAACATTCATTACATCAGATCGGTGATTGGTAACATTCATTACATCAGATCAGTGATTGGTAACATTCATTAAATCAGATCGTTGATTGGTAGCATTCATTACATCAGATCGTTGATTGGTAACATTCATTACATCAGATCGTGATTGGTAGCATTCATTAATCAGATCAGTGATTGGTAACATTCATTACATCAGATCGTTGATTGGTAACATTCATTACATCAGATCGGTGATTGGTAACATTCATTACATCAGATCGGTGATTGGTAACATTCATTAGATCAGATCGTGATTGGTAACATTCATTAGATCAGATTGGTGATTGGTAACATTCATTAGATCAGATTGGTGATTGGTAACATTCATTAGATCAGATCGGTGATTGGTAACATTCATTAGATCAGATCGGTGATTGGTAACATTCATTACATCAGATCGGTGATTGGTAACATTCATTACATCAGATCGGTGATTGGTAACATTCATTAGATCAGATCGGTGATTGGTAACATTCATTAGATCAGATTGGTGATTGGTAACATTCATTAGATCAGATCGGTAATGGTAACATTCATTACATGAGATCGGTGATGGTAACATTCATTAGATCAGATTGGTGATGGTAACATTCATTAGATCAGATCGGTGATGGTAACATTCATTAGATCAGATCGGTGATGGTAACATTCATTAGATCAGATCGGTGATTGGTAACATTCATTACATCAGATCGGTGATGGTAACATTCATTAGATCAGATCGGTGATTGGTAACATTCATTAGATCAGATCGGTGATTGGTAACATTCATTAGATCAGATCGGTGATTGGTAACATTCATTACATCAGATCGGTGATTGGTAACATTCATTACATCAGATCGGTGATTGGTAACATTCATTACATCAGATCGGTGATTGGTAACATTCATTACATCAGATCGGTGATTGGTAACATTCATTACATCAGATCGGTGATTGGTAACATTCATTACATCAGATCGGTGATTGGTAACATTCATTAGATCAGATCGGTGATTGGTAACATTCATTAGATCAGATCGGTGATTGGTAACATTCATTAGATCAGATCGGTGATCGGTAACATTCATTAGATCAGATCGGTGATTGGTAACATTAATTACATCAGATCGGTGATTGGTAACATTCATTACATCAGATCGGTGATTGGTAACATTCATTACATCAGATCAGTGATTGGTAACATTCATTACATCAGATCGGTGATTGGTAACATTCATTACATCAGATCGGTGATTGGTAACATTCATTACATCAGATCGGTGATTGGTAACATTCATTACATCAGATCAGTGATTGGTAAAATTCATTACATCAGATCGGTGATTGGTTACATTCATTACATCAGATTGGTGATTGGTAACATTTATTAGATCAGATCGGTGATTGGAGAGGTGCGTCGTTGATGCTACTAAGGCTGGTTTGAATTGTGTTGAAGTTTAATTGTCTCTGTTCTGTAGGTGAAGAGTTACCAAACGATGGAAGACACAATGTTCTGTCATCGGGTACTCTTCGGGTGCTTAGAGTAGGACTGCGTGATTCCAGTGAGTACCAATGCCACGCTACCAGCAGTCTTGGCGTCAGCTCTGTAACTGTGAAACTGCGCGTCAGGCCACACGGTAAGGACTATATTATCACAGTATGACTGGTTCTTCACTCTATGGTATCTGATTCTCACAAGCAATACATATTAACCCATTCTAATAAAATCTCCACGTACACATCTCATAATGTCTCTCTCTCTCGCACTCTATTGGTTTGTTTACAAAGTGCCTAGGGTAAAAGGTAAAACACTCCAAACATGAACCCAATACTCACTGTGCCTAGAGGAGGGGTATATCATCCACACCTCGCTGGGGGAGCCGGCCTGCATTTTGTGTCTGGACTGTCCTTTCGGGTGGGTCAGTCTCATATGCAAATGGTTTAGGTTATGCCTGTAATAAACTAAAACCAGCTCGAGACCTGAGCGGGAACGCACCAAAGGACAAGCTATTTGTGTTGTCCGTTCGCAGTATTCACGTTTTAGTTTATTTCATTAATATAGATTTGTAATATGAATTTGTGTTAATATATATATATAAATATATTTTATTATCGATTAACCTCATTCCTTTGTTCTAGTCTGTAAAACATCTATTTTGTTTCACTGCAGACGATGTGCGTGTTGGCGATGAATTTGTGAAGATATCTTTACAGGAAGCGATCCGGGGAGTGAACGCAAGCATCACCTCCACTCAGCAACATCTATTCAGCACGTGAGCACGTTCCTAGATTTCTGTTTAGCTGGTAGATGGACTGATTTGCTTTATCCATTGAATATTCAGCACGGGTCCTTACAAATCTCTGCAAGGACTGCAGACTAAATATCCCTTTTGATATTTTTGCAAAAACAATGCCCATGATGTATTTGACATTGTCTGACTTCAGTTATTTCATTGTTTACATTTCTGTCGGTGTGCCCTGTGTTTTACAGGATAATAGTTTAAAAAACGGAGGAAGTGACAGATTTACCAGAACTTGTAGTTTTTGTTAATGCAAAAAGGGACATTAAGTAGGCTCGCTTTCACTGGGAATAAACCAGACACTCAGATAAATGTTGGTACTTTTATTCCACACCACCAGGCACTTGGGTAGGCTGCATAGTTCTAGTTAGTATAATGACTGTTCCCACATAGTCAGACAATGTAGATTCATTTTAGTATATAAATTGCACACATTAAAGGAACACTCCAATAAAAAATGTTGTAACAATTGAGTAGATATACACCCATTGAAAACATGTACGCATTTAATTATAAAATGCTGCAGTTCTTTTGTCTGCAGCCTTTCCAAGTCATCCTCTTCTAACCCCGCCCAGACTTTCTGTGGCTGTCCAATCACTAACTTCCCAATGCAGCTCAATGAGAAGTCTTTACAAGGCAGGTGTTCTGGGCAATTGCTGCCTCTTTATCTCCACTGGGCTAACCAAACCAGGAAGTAACAGGACCTGTTGTCTGATTGACAGCCAGGAGGGTGAAAGTAGGTTAATTTATAAAAGTGCCAATTTCTGTTGAATACCGCTCTTTTTGTAAAATGAAGGACACAACTTCTGGAATATTTCCGTCATGTGTATTTAAGGGGTTAAAGAGTAATTTCCTGCACACTTCCCTCTCATTATGTTTAATTTGTACCATGCTATAATTTGAGGGATTCCTGGCTGTATGATATGCTGGGCAGAACTGTGCCAATTCCTGCAATGAATAGAATTTAACAATATTCTAATGAGCAGTCTGGTAACGGTAGCGAAGTTCAATGTTATCTTTCACATCTTCATATTGTACTATTGATGCAGACTCCCCAAGATGCCCGGTGATCTTCTGGCTCTCACACGCTATCCCCGAGACCCCCAAGCAGTCAGTGACGCGAAAGCAGCAGAGATCATGGAAAGGACCCTGGAGCTAATTGAAGAACATGTTCGGGAAGGGCTTGCTGAAGACATTGATAGCCAGAGTAATGTCCTGGAAATCTGAGCTTTTCTCTAAGACCCTGGATGCAGCCTAACCATTAAAGAGACATTCCTCTTTTAACCCTGTATCATCTTTTATCTGTAGTGCCCTGTAGAAAAAATGTTTTAGAAATATCTTAATATTTAAATAAGTAGCCTTTAGTTTTCCAGTTACAGACTTTTTTTTTATTGGGAACAGAGGCAATTTGAAACCCATCTTGTCTACGTGCAATCACATTTTCCTGTGCTTTTAAATGTCTTTGTAAATGTCTTTTCTTTAATATGTTGTGACACATGTGATGACATGTTCTCACTAAAATATACTAAATCTCTCTTTTTAGGGTAGAGTGAAGTGTTTATAAGTTTTCCTGTAACCAAGCAAATTGCCTGAGTGTTAATAATGTTCGTTGTTGTCACAGGTTTCCATTACATTGACCTGGTCTCTCCACAATACATCAGTATGATCGCCAATGTCTCCGGCTGCTCGGCCCACCGCAGTACTCCCAACTGTTCAGACATGTGCTTCCACCAGCACTACCGCACACATGATGGTTCGTGTAACAACCTCCAACATCCTATGTGGGGTGCTTCGCACACAGCCTTCCTGCGGCTGCTTAAACCAGCCTATCAGAATGGTTTGAACCTCCCCCGAGGTCTTGGATTAACAGAAGATTCAGGAGAACTTCCTTTACCACTTCCTCGCTTGGTGTCCACTACCATGATTGGCACAGAGACCATAACACCAGATGAGCAATTTACACATATGCTTATGCAGTGGGGCCAATTCTTGGATCATGATTTGGATCAGACTGTACCAGCCCTTGGCATGTCCAGGTTCTCAGATAATGCTCCTTGCAGTCAGGTGTGCTCCAATGACCCCCCTTGTTTTCCCATCATGATTCCTGAGAATGACCCTCGTGTGAGCAGTGGACCATGCATGTTCTTTGCCCGATCCAGTCCAGTTTGTGGCAGCGGGGTGACCTCTCTGCTTTTGGACTCACTTTATTCTCGAGAGCAGATGAACTTGCTCACATCCTACTTGGATGCCTCCAATGTTTATGGGAGCACAGAGCAGGAGGCTCAGGATTTGAGGGATCTTAGCAACCAGAGATGGCTCCTGAGAAGGGGCAGTGTGGTATCCAGCTCAGGCAAGTATTTACTACCATATGCCAGTGGACCTCCTACTGAATGCATGCGTGATGAGAATGAGAGCTCCGTACCATGTTTCCTAGCTGGAGATTATCGGGCCAATGAGCAGCTCGGACTCACAGCAATGCACACTTTATGGTTTCGGGAACATAACCGCATTGCAGATCAGCTGCTGAAGCTCAATCCTCACTGGAGTGGCGATCGAATATACCACGAAGCCAGGAAACTGGTGGGCGCTCAAATGCAGCACATTACCTACACTCACTGGCTTCCTAAAATTCTTGGAGAAGCTGGAATGAGTATGTTGGGGAAATACAATGGCTATAATCCCAACCTTCATGGTGGTATCTTCAATGCCTTCGCCACTGCTGCATTTCGATTTGGCCACACTCTAATCAACCCTATCCTCTATCGTTTGAATGAAACCTTCCAGCCCATTCAACAAGGACACCTCCCACTACATAAGGCTTTCTTCAGTCCATTTAGGTTGCTCCAGGAGGGAGGCATTGATCCCATACTACGCGGCCTCTATGGAGTTCCTGGTAAAATGCGCGTTCCCACCGAGTTACTCAACACAGAGCTAACGGAGAAGCTTTTCTCTGCAGTGCATTCTGTGGCTTTAGATTTGGCTGCCATTAATATCCAACGAGGGCGTGATCACGGAATTCCACCATACAATGACTACAGAGTCTTCTGCAATCTCACCTCTGCTCAGGAATTTGACGACTTAAAGGAAGAGATCCAAAACCAAGAGATAAGGGAGCTACTCCGCAGGTCAGTTCCCTTCAAAGCAGCCGGAGAACTAGTAAAAAGACTCTGTGCAATGTCTATATAAATAATATGTATTGATATAAAATATATTTATTTAAACCCTAAATAATGACGATATAAATAGCATGCTCTTCAGGATTTGAAGATTTAAGAAAATGAATGCAAAGGAGAGACAAAATATTAATTTGTATAATATATGTTCCTAAATAAAATGATAAACTCTATTATAAAATAGGAACGGCAATATCCAAGGAAAGGACTACAAAATATGTCTTCCAAGAATATATGAACACGAAATGTGACGTGCCCGTGTAGAATAAAACCATATTTATTTACTTGATATAGTATGATTGTTACTGGCATTTATAAATCACCTGCATATTCCATAGCGCTGTACAATTGGGTAGGCAGTAAGTGGTAATTAATGCAGATAAAAATAAGGATAAATTGTCCTAGTAGGAAGAGAAGAATAACCTAGAATCTCAACCACATATACAATGCCAAATGACTCCCTTGGTGAACCTTAAAGAATGTCTGTTCCTACATTCTACTATGGGAGACTACAGGTCCCTTTTCGAGAACATGTAGAGCCCAAGCTTTTGGATATAGGGTAACCAGTGCTGTGTCTGAATGACCTAGTAATGTATTACAAAGTGTAATGAGGGCCAAGATAGAGAGAATACATTCTGCAATGCTGGCTGAGTACCATGCCTTTAAAGGTGGTGTTTGTTGGGCGATTTGTCTGTCCACAGGAATGGTGCTAGACTACTGTTCCCCAGGGATGACCAGCTCATTTCAAGCCCCCCGCCCCCACCCCAAATCAAAATTTAGCCATTTAGATTTTTAAAAACAGAACTGGAGAACAAATTAAAAGCATAATACTTGAAACTACTACATTTCATTATATAAGATCACTTCCTCCCAACCCTACCATAGAGGAAAAAAGAGGAAGCGCTGGGAAAAAGTGGGGGGAGAAATAAAAGAAACAATATTAGATTCTCATCTTTTAACGGTATACTTGACGTTTTTTCACTGTCTGCTGAACAAGGGTCTCAGTAAGACATCGTCGTGCATTAATGTGCTTTTTGTGCCCTTGTACTAGAAAAATAGATGTACGCAAAAATCTAGCATTTTACCATTTTGTTAGTTTTCCCCCCAAAAAACTTGGCAGGACAATTTAAAAATTAACAGGTTTTAAAACAGCACAAATTACAATCAATCCTTATAATACTCTATGATGATCCAAAGGAATGCTGTAATCACATCTCCGTTTTATTATTTTTTTGTTTATTTTCCAGCCTCTATGGAACACCAAAGAATGTGGATCTGTTCCCAGCACTGATGGTGGAAGACCTGGTACCGGGGACTCGAGTTGGACCCACCCTGATGTGCCTCTTAGTCAATCAGTTCAAACTCATTCGAAATGGAGACAGGCATGTGCTTCCTTTCTCTGTCCTATTTTTTGGTAATTTTATAAGCAGTATTCTGCATTCAAGATTCAAAAACATTTGCCGATTCAGGTTGGCCGCTTCGTACTGTTACAGGATATTAATTGGTTTTAAATGATCCTGTGATCTGTTACGTGGGTTCCTTCAGTGCTGGCAGATCATGCTGTAGTTGGGTTTACTGTCACCTATTCACAGCTTTGATTGTATCAGGATCAGTGGAAAGTTCTCTTATTTACTAAGGTTTAGTGTCAATAGTTACCAACGCAAGTAGGACAACCGTGGATGGAAAAAGGTGAATGTAGCTGCTTGTTTTCTTTCTACCGTCTTTCTCGTTACCCACTTGTTCTCATTTTCCTTTTCTTTGCTCTCCATTTCTCTATTTTATTTTCTTTCATTCCCTCACATTCATTTTTTCCTCTGTCATCTATTTCACGTGCTATTTTTCCATCTCATTTATTCAGTCCCTTATTATTTTTATTATTTTTCTCCTGCACGTTTTCTTTCTATCTATCACTTTCTATCTTTCTCTTCAAACATTGTGCATTTTTCTGTCCTCTACGGGCTGTGTGGATTTTATTCACTCGTTCCCCTGAATTCTCACGTTGGCTATATTTTCTAATGAACCATTGGTACCCCGTTCAGGTTCTGGTACAGTAACCCCGGTGTATTCACGGCTGCTCAGCTGGCTCAGATTCAGCAGTCTTCACTGGCTCGTGTCCTCTGTGATAACGGAGATCAGATCAGACATGTCCAGGAAGATGTGTTCCGCGTGGCCACGTACCCTGACGGCATGCGTGCCTGTGAGGACCTCCCGGGTGTAGACCTGCGCCTCTGGCAGGAGTGTTGTGATGGTGAGACAACAGATCAGTCATTGTCTCTCTCCTGTGGGTAAAGTCAGAGCAAATTACTGCAATATCTCTTTCATCCCTAGCCCGATCCTTTTATATTTATATTCTATATTATGTTTTATTTCTTTAGTTAGAGAAACACCACGGACTAGATTTTACTGCCCTTTAATGCATTTGTTAAATACTGTATTAAGACCTTAAATAATGGTTACTGGTTTACGGGCTCTTCAATATTGGTCACTATAGCTCTCTTCAGGCATGATAGACTCTACCAATAGACGCCTGCCTCCCGGTCATTCTTGGCTTATCATGTTTTATAGTATGCTACAGCTTTTATAGCTTTAAGGGATCAGAGATCCCGTTGCAAGTTTATTTTAGAAACAGACTATCGCTACAATTATTCCGTGTCCAAAGATCCAAGGAGCAATAATAACAATCCACACTCCACAATGGTCTCTTCAGATTTTTGCACACCCTGATGGGTAACTAAATTTGAAAGTGAGTTGTGCAGTTTAAAAATGGATATGTGGATGTCCAGGCAAATGTAGAGCAATAATGTGACCTGTACAGTGCCATGTGTGTAGACCTGGCACTTATGAGAAATATCCTGTGTATGCTCTTACACAGTATTTGTGTCGATGTCAGTGTGCTCAGATCTTTGGGTGACCATGTCGCTCGGGAGACATTCTCATACCCAGTTCTGTGTCAGGATACCTTTCCTTCCCACACCGCACAGCATATTCTTTGTTCAAGTTTAAACGTGGGGCACTCATTGTACTTCTGCCTTAAGGTTTGTTTTGTTGTTACAGTCCAGAACAGCAAGTTAATAATATAACATGTAACAATATTAGGACTAGATGCCTCCACCTGACAAATCTCCCCCCCAAACTTCTCTGCAGGCTGTGGGACTCGTGGCCAATCTGAGGCTCTGTCTCAACATTTCCGACTCCGAAGATCTCTGAAATTCAGCCACAAAGAGGACAACCCATCCCACCCCAGGTGAAAGGTTACCCTCAGGTTATGGCTGATAATTCATAAACAGATCTTCCTAGAATATTTTGCTGATGGGAAAAGAACGTGACAGGTAAAGAAGGAAGTCCTAAAATATGTGATACCCATCTGGTGGTTTGTTCCTTGCAGACTGGCTGAAGACCCTCAAGAATACAGCATGGGGTACATTGTGCATCAGTTTGAAGGAGCCATCACTGAGCTGAAGAGCAAGGTAAGGCTACAAAGATGACCGTGGTGGGAGACACTCAATGTAAACTAACATAGTTTCTTTAAGGCCTTAGATTCTCGTACATAATGGAAACACAATACACTTTGTGTACTGTTCATAAGAGAGTGTAACGGATGGCCTGACATCCCGACCGGGTACCTCCACCAATCGCTGCTTCCTAGTACTTGCGAGCACCATAAGCACCGCACTGGAACACCATAACCACCGTAAACCCCACAAACCCTTGCAGCTTGGTTGGGGTCTTGCTGTCCTCCACCCACCCTGGACCCAAGACCAGGATCCAGCTTCCAGTGGGTAGACCTCTCCTAGTCCAGAGAGCGAAGCAGGATGCTCTTACAAGTGCAAGTGTTGTGATCCAAGGGGGTATAATAATTATAGCAATCCCCAGAGTGTGAATATAGCTCTCCAATCCCCCCAAACATGAGCCTAGACTTCATGAAGGGTAAAACAAATATGTTTAATGGCAGCCACAAATGGCCTTTTATGACAGTCCCCCCAGGACCTGATAGTAGACTACAGAAAAAACACAATTACATTGGCTCTCAGGTCCAGGACACTCCCATACAAAATAGGTAAATCCCTCCCCTGTGCCTGGGAGATAATTGAGACAGCCACTGTATTAAACTTAATTATCTCCAAGCACAGAAAACACACATTTTTACAAAACCCCAAAAGTACATTTGAACACACAAACCCCCCACAAAAGTAACATCCCCTGATAGCCCTGATCTGGGTGAGCAACATATCCAAAAATCACCCAGATCGGTTCAGGAAATTCCTGGAAGTCATAATTGGAAGTCCCATGCCCAAAACCGTGCCAGAGAATCAGGGCTTGCGGTCAGTCTAGTTCGGTAGTTTAAAAACGAACAAACTACCGAACAGAGTCAATAGTCTTACCCTGGAGCTTGTTCCCCTTGTTTGAGGAAAAGTTTCCACCGAACAGCGCCTTTTTAAATGTTGTAGAACAGAACGCAGGTGATGCTGGAAGTCCAGCGGTGTTCTGGAGTTTCTGTGTCCGTTTTCAGTTCCATTAAATTCATGCCCAAACACCGCTGCCTGCATTCGCAGGAACAAGATGGCCGCCGCCTCGTGGTCGTCCATAAGAATTGCAGCCACCCAGACGAACACTGCGTGGAAATTGCTTCAAACTAGCAATTAGGCTTAACAAGCTCCAGGGTGGTCTCCGGTTTGTGCGGCTGTTCGGTTCACGAACCAAATATAAAATCTCACAAACCAAGTCTGTTCACATAGTTTTTAAAGGGCCCATAGTATTTTAGTAAGAAGCTGGCCAGCAGGCCCCTCCAAGAACACGTGACGAGGTTCAGTTCATCACCGAGAGAAACCTTTTTTGTCACACAGACACAATGCAACGTATCTTCTCTGTTCATAATTTACTGCCTAACTGATATTGTGAGCAGAGATCTTGTGGCTCTGCCACTAAACCACCATCTTGAGGATTGGTTGGAAATCTCTCTATTTGGCCATTGCAAACAACAATCATTGGGGCTGGATGGGGGAGACTAAAGGGGACACTGTAGGCCCCATCTGCTTTATCTCAGTTAAGTGGTTATAGTGTCTGGAGTTCCCTGTTGCCATCCTCCCATTCAGCGTTAAACTGTTTTTAATGTTTTTTTGATAAACGAGAGCCCCCAGCAGCCCATCCTGTCTATACTGCTTGGGCTAATAAGGAAGCATTAGCCAGGGCAGCAATGGGTGGCTGTGATTGAGTGTCAGTTGTCAGTTACAGCCTATCACAGCGCTCATTGCTGGTATGAATAGTTATGACTACAAGGAAGTCTGTAATCTGTACCTTAGCCACACCTCCAGAGGGGGCCGGACTGTGGGTGGCCAGGGACCCTCATACAGTGTTAAACTGCTCAAAAATGGTTGATGTTAAAGGGACGGTTCCAGGGACTATAACCACTTCAATTAGATTAAATGGTTATACTGCCTACAGCGTCCCTTTAATTATTCCTGAGTTAGATGGAAACAAAAATAGAGCGTGCAGAGCCCTGTAACCCAGAGTTTACTTTTTTTTTAGCTGATAACCCTTTGAAACAGTGGAACGTTCCGCTAGGGCCATAGTTCTGCAGTCTCTGGGAATAAAGTAAGTGTCACTTTGTTCCCTGCAGGTCCAAGAGCTCGAAGCCAAGCTGAGTTGGATTTACCGAAAGTCTCCAGCAAGGCGGCGACGATCGTAGAATCCGTCACCAGGGGTGAGTAGTCGGGAGTTTCAATCTGATACTAACAGGGATTTTCATTAATGTGAGAATTTTAAGTGAATCTAAAATCTAAGGTCACAATAATTGAACTAAAACAGCTATCTAAGTCCGCTTTGCTTTCACGCTTGCGCTATAGTACAGCATTGAGGTCTATGGAACATCCCGCATGGTCGTGGGATCCTCCGTAGACGCAGCTAATTCCTTGCAGCAGTCACCGGTCACTTAGTCCCCTGCCTTGTGTCAACAGTTATGAGTATTTCAGAAAGATTCTATCTTAACAAAATACAAATTTTTAAGGGGGCGGGGGGGGGGTGACCGTGCCGCTTGAATTTTTGCATGACATTTAACTTCGTGTAGGGGACTCCACTGAATCTGTTACCCTTTTTTTATTTTTATTATTCTTTTTCTTTTTTTTTTTTTATTAACACTAGCTAACTATGTGCTGAACATGGAGAAACCAAAAGTCAAATTATAGCATATTGTGACTCAAATGTAGAAACATAGAATGTGACGGCAGATAAGATCCATTCGGCCCATCTAGTCTGCCCAGTTTTCTAAATACTTTCATTAGTCCCTGGCCTTATCTTATAGTTAGGATAGCCTTATGCCTATCCCACGCATGCTTAAACTCCTTTACTGTGTTAACCTCTACACTTTAGCTGGAAGGCTATTCCATGCATCCACTACCCTCTCAGTAAAGTAATACTTCCTGATATTATTTTTAAACTTTTGCCCCTGTAATTTAAGACTATGTGACTCTTTTATTTTATATTCCTTATAGGGCACTATAGGCCCCAGACCACTTCAGCTCATTGAA
Source organism: Pelobates fuscus (assembly GCF_036172605.1). Lineage (NCBI taxonomy): Eukaryota > Metazoa > Chordata > Amphibia > Anura > Pelobatidae > Pelobates > Pelobates fuscus. The sequence continues at coordinate 303,032,565 of NC_086322.1, forward strand.
GTGGTCTGGGTGCTGTGTCCCTGTTGCCCTTAGTTCTGCATATGTTAAACATTGCAGTTCCAGAGAAAGTTCAATATTTACATTGCAGCACGGTCAGCCTCTAGTGGCTGTTTCCCAGACAGCCACTAGAGGGCTTCCTGGTTTGAAACACACCTTTGGTCTGTTATCTGACGCTGGACGTCCTCACGCTCTGCATAAGGACCTCCAGTGTCAGATTTTTCCCTAATGTGGCTTAATGTGTAGAGATAGTAAATGCTGTGTAGATAAGAGATCTTCATTGTCCTCATTTCAGCTATGGAGATACTGGGCTGATTTGGAATGATCGATTTGAACAGAGGGATTCAGGGCGCTTCATCTATTGAATCCTCAGATTGCCACGAAGACTACATCGATACATCGAAGACTGATAGAAAAGATAGATTTTTTTTTCTTTAAAAAGACACTGTATCCAACATAACCACTTTAGTGTCCAGTGTACCTTGGTGTCCCCATTAGAGGAAATTAATATATTGGTAAAGTGAAACTTGTACTTTAGAGACTTCTAGAGAGAGGGCCAGACCAGAGGGGTGCGGGAGCCAAAGTAAGAGTTAAGTATTTGGCATCACAACCATAGCAGCATGGTGTGGTGGTTGTGGTGCCTAGAGGGACATTTTAAAGTTCACATAAAAAGATGGAACAAGAAGTGAACTTGTTTTAGCCATTGGGGTTTCCTGTACGGATCTTACTTCTACGTATTGATGGGCAGTGCGTGAAGAGGGCTGCCCTGCGGTATATTGAGTCCAGAAATCAATTGATCATTGTTGGTGTGCTACCCATTGCTATGAATAAAGGGTTTGTCTCGGAAATCAGTGGCCCTGACAGTTCAATTTAGAAGCCACTTATGTGAAGAGTATACAATATTGTGTATGTAAAATCATGTGAAGAATCTTGTAAATCAAGAAATAAAAGCTCATATGTCAAAACTTCCTCATATTAATCAGTTCTTAAAAAAAAAAAAAAAACTGTAAAAAAACGTACCTAACTTAACAAACATAACAAAATCTAACTAAAATCTGCTGCGGGCACGTGCGTCCCAGAATGCCTTGCACTGTCAGTTTTTCAAATTTCATTCCCCCATTGCAGGACATTCTCTTCACAATGACTTGTTGTTATTTTCTCAGTACATGAACCAGTAATCCGTTATCAGTAAGATTCGATCTCACGGACATTGGTGTTACATAAAAAAAGTAACTATTAGTTTGTTTGATACCATTTTCTAACTGTATATTTCACTTCCTACCCACAAACTCCTCTTTTCCAAGCTGTTCTTTTCGTCCTCTGCTAGTTCGAACAATGCAAGTTGATTGGCATCGTGAAAAGGCCGAGTGTACCTCGTGAAATATATTCCAAACGCATGTTATGCGTCTGTCTGTCAAATCATATCTTGTTCAGGAATGCATAGAAATAATATTAAAGCCGGCCTTCCTTTGTTGTGCGATTAAAATAACGATATTTATGGATATCTGGTTTCCCAGGGAGGAGAGGATGGGGGCGAAAGGGAACAGACGATATGTAGTGATCGTTCAGAGAACCGGTTTCTGCGATCGCACCTCTGCCAACGCTGATATATTGGTAAATTATTAATCTCAGTCTGATAATAGAATACGCACATTCCTGATTGTGCACGGTTAAACACAAGAATGATTCATATTACAGCTTTAAACGCTGGTCAGAGGGTAGAATGAACCACTCCCTTCCTGGGCATTGTGATCCGTTTTGTGAACACAGGCCTGGTTTGTTAAGCTTGTAATTGTCATTACGTTTGTCATGATGTTAAACCCTTACTCTCAGTATAAACCGTTTTATTAATGTAGTCTGAAGGGGTGCCCATGTACCCTGTGCTCATTATGGCGCATGGACAACGTTCCCCAGACAATCAGCGATTGTGAACCTCCTGGGGTTTATAAACCAAGTGACAATCAAGTTGTATAAAAAAAAGCCAAAATATGGGCGGTGGATAGGTGACTTTGCTGTGTCCTCCATTTTGCACGGCGGTCCTCAACGTTTCCCATAATAAACGCCAAAGGTGTTCCATCATTTAATGGTTACAGGGCACAGAGTCTCCCTGATACTCCTATAGAGGATTATGAAATAAAAAATACAATAGACCTGAATTTCAGGCCCCCAACCCATTGAATAAATCCTTTGAAATAAACAGTAATAATGATCCCCGTAGAACCCACTTCCCATATTGTCCCCTGCATTCTCCCATGGGTTTGCAACATTTTTAACCGTCATTGTTTGGGACAGTTTTTATGGTTCCATTTGTTTGAATGTTGACCCCTCTAGGATTTACCTGTCGAGTCTTATTCAATGAATAAAGGTAAGTGAGAATTTTGGGGAATTCAAGTTGAATTTCAAATTTAAGGACAATGTGGCTGGACTGGAAAAAATAGTGCTAACAGTGTGGCTAAAACATTATATTCACTTCTCACTTCAATGAATATCCCAGTTGGTTCCTGATTTGCCTGCATCAATTGTGTTCCTATTTATCGCACTACTCTCCTCAAACTAGGGGGGGGGGGAGGGGTGGGCAGGCTCTTCTACTGCACAGGGAATTCTGCGATATCGCCTCCATAGACCAGAATGAGACGCTTCTCATTGGATTATGTCATCCTGGAGTGGAAGTAGCCACTTCATCTTTTTGGTATTTTTTATGTATTATCTATAGAATATTAATAAAATGCATTCTAATTTTACAGAGACAAGGCCTTTGCTGTGAATGCCAATAGATATCTCGTTCACTGAAGGGTGAATTGTCAGGAACTGAAAGAGAACGTAATTATTTTGAAATTTCGTGTGGATCCTGTCAATGTGGACTTTTCAGACAAACCGTTTTTACTGCAGTGCCAGTCACACCAGGGCACAGAACGTGCTTTCTTATACATGCTTTAGACAACAAGGAAATGAAGCACAATATAATTTATTTCTCACGTAAGCAGAACTCTCTTATTTTTCCATTAGTGACAGAATGTAGTTGCAGGTATCTTGTTACCAGAAGTCCTGACTGTGAATGAGATCGAGAGGCAGGTCTGGCCGCATTCCTTCAGCATTGCTTCCTCTTCAGGAGCCAAGACTTAAAGTTTTACTTTTTGTTTACAAAGTTCAGGTGATCAGGAAGTCAGCAGGTAAAAAAGAAAATCCATCAGTTCTGTTCCTCCTCTCAGTTTCCCAAGAGAAAGGTGAGGGACGACACACCTGCAGCAACATGCCACCATTAAGTGCTGCTCCTGCGTGAAGTGGGTAAAGATAGGCGATGAGATGGATGATAGCTTCAGCATGAAGTCCTTCTTAAAGGACCATCTTGGCTTCCTTCACTGCCTCTGGGATAAAATATGGCCACCAGAAGAAGCACCAGGGGAACCCATAGTGGTGACGGTCTCTGGGCAAAAATTAGATATGATGACTGTCCTGTATGATTTTGATGCCCGCACCAACGACGAGCTGAGCGTAATGCAGGGTGAAGAGCTTTGCAAGATAAGTGAAGAGGGGGAGTACGTGATGGTACGGAGAGTAACGGGCAGCCTGGAGATAGGATTGGTTCCTTCAACCTACGTGACCTTCACAAGTTCCCCCGTAAACTCCGTTTCCAACACTGAATCGTGAGTGTAAAAAAAAAAAAAAATACTAATTCCTGTTTGCTGAGTCTTCTATTCCCCTCTGATCAGTTATATTCCTAATTAATGTACATCTTGGGAGGGTTGTCCTATTGGACAGAACAGACCGGAGCCTACAGCTCTCACTATCCGCAGCTTTATTTGACTATTTTTATCATTTACCAGCTGCATGATAGTAATAATTCTGTATTACATGTAACATTAACCTGGGACAGTTCCTCGTTCACCATTTGTTTTGCTAGGGGGCCGTGGAAGATATGGTGGCCCTGCATGTGGGGTGGACTAACCATTCTTTTTTCCTCCATAGAGGTGTTTAACCAAGCATAGAAATGAATTCCTTCTTTGGGAGCCAAACACTGGCCCCATACCTCATAATCCAAAAGCCCTTAACCCCAAAATACAGTATTTAATTTGTTCCTCCCACTGGGTCCTTGTCCCAATAGTTTCCCTGTTGTTTTCTCGGACATGTGACTTCATGCTAATTATTATTTATTATTTTATTATTTATATAGCGCCAGCAAATTCCGTAGCCTAATAGGCAGTGTATGAAAAGTGATGCCCTACACTTTACATGAGATGTAAACCAATTCTGCAATCAAGGAAGATCACGAGTTTGGTCTGTTATTAATATAATTATCAGCGTGTCATTCTGCATAGTGTAGGGCAGCATCCTTCATGCAGAGCCCATCGATATGTAGAAGTGGTGTGTCCATGAAAACATGGCGATTTTGGTTAAATCTATTTACATTAATACCAGTTTTGCTGGTATTGACCTAAAGTATAAATTTCCCTGAAAATCTTCCCATTCCGCGAGATTGAAGTAAAAACTGAATTGCAAACATTAGAAAAAGTTGCTAATTTGGAAACATATCTCTCCTTGCTGCAGTCATACTTTGGCTATTTTAAGTCTGAATTTTATCATTTTAAGACCCTGTTTAATGAATGAATTGTGTGGGATCCTGGGGATTCTAATGTATTTCTATTTATTTATTTTGCTTTCATAACATTCCCAATCCGTGACTTACTCCTGTCTGTTTCCTCTCTTGCGGTTTCAGGGGTTTCGTAGAGGTAAGCCGAACAGAAGCAGAGAGACTGCTCCTCATGCCCCCCAATGTGTCTGGTTCCTATCTGATCCGGCCCAGTGATAGCAATGTCGGACTGTATTCACTGTCAGGTGAGCTCGGCGTGTGATTTTGGGGTGCTATGTCTGTCTACTTGGCACTGGAACATCCTGTGTTCTAAAAACCCATTATAAATCCAGACTAAGAATTGTTAGTAACCTGGAACGCTCATCACACTCAGCCAACCATCACCTAGCTGGGATTTATGGGCGTTGTAGTCTCCTGCAGCCTTTACTGAAGCACTCACCCTTTGATACCTCCGCTAAGATTAAATCATGAATTGGAAAAACAAATTGCAAAATTGAGGCTAAAATAGCTGGCTTGGAATTAATTCCCCCCACTCCCCTATAACCACAGCGCAGCTATCTGAGCCTCTGTTTGACAATTCAAAACAAACCCCCTGTTTCTCCATACCCATAAATACACACATTGTGATGGGCAAATAATGTCCACAGCTTTATCTAGACATATATTTAACAAATAAAAAAATGTAATTGTCAAACATATCTAGACTATAAATATCTCAGGGGATTTAATACCGTAAGGGTGCTATTAAACGGAAAGGTAGAATAACGGGACACAACCCTTTTATTTTATTTTTTCAATTATGTGCAGAGGGTTGGAGGAGCATGGCCTAGTCTTCCAGCAGAGGTGGTAAAACATGATACAATGTTAGATATTAAACAGGCTGTGATTTTAGACCTGAGATGTTCTGACTAGATGTGTTCCGTTTTAAAGGTGGGAGTGAAAGAAACTTTGAGTTCCCTTAGAAATGAATTAACTGAGGCACAACCCCTAATGTCTGACTGCCATCTGGGAGCCTCTACAGCTGGGGTTGCCCTAAAGGTAGATCCCCAGATATTTAAAAACTACAGCTTCCATGATGCTTTGTCATTTGAAAGGCATGCAAAGAATCCTGGGAGTTGTAGTTCTACAACATCTAAGGGGATCTACCTTTTATGAGCCCCTGCTCTACAGTCACCTCTTATAAAATGCTCCAGAAACTGTTGGTGCTATGAACAATATTTAGCTATATATCCATATGCTGGCTTAGCATATTGGGAGTTTTAATTCGTAGCATGTGTAGTGAAACTGTGACCCCTTGCTCACAGTCTAGTAAGTAAGAAATACAGTCTGTCAACATTCAAGAAATGCTAAAGTTCAGTTTGTCGATGACTTATCAGCATTCCTACACAGAAACACGCCTTCGCTGTGGGTGATACGAGGCATCAGCCCTGCACGCAATTATCGAGAACCGAAATGAAGACACTTATAAAAATGATTTCTATTTTATTTTTGGTGCAAACTAAGCAGGGCTCTGACATATCCGTTTTGGGCTGGTAATAGTAAGGCTGAGAATCCTTTCCTCCAATGAGAGGAATCTCTAGAGTCTTAATGAACCGTACACAACCAGGAGGGTTAATTGTCATGAATTTAAAGTGAGTTTCAAATTTACCGTCAAAATGGAGAAATTCTCCCAGTCCGTTACACTTTCAGTCCGACTAATTTAAACTTTCATTTGATATGAATTCGATTTCAATTCCGAACAATTCCCACTTTAGTGAATAAAACGTTGGTTAATTCACTATATAAAGAATTGTCGAAAATTCTCAAAACAAATAAGTGAATTGACATAAAAATAGCTCATTTAAGGCCATCGTTAATTATAAAGCTATAATTGTTTTTTTCCACTGTTTAAAACAAAGCAAATCTTTTTTACAAAAATGTTATTAATAAATGTATAAGAGAATTGTTTTTTATAGCTAATTTTTAGAGCTTCTGTTATTTACGGCTGAGTGTTCTCTGAATTCAGAGGCAGACAATAGACGGTTAACTGATCTCACCTACTGTTTGTTTTTGGGAGAGTCTTGCTTTAACCGTTAAATACCCCTGCATTGTACGTAGCTGTTAGAATCAATTGTTTGCGTTGGTTTTCTAAATTGGCAGAGACTTATCAAAGTTATCTTACATTTGGTGCAGTCGCTACGACAACCTGTGCACTTTGCAAGACCGGAATGTTGGTAGTTACTTCACTTTTGTGACTTTGCGTGACATTATTAAATAGGATCATTTGATAAATCCTTCCCCCATTGTGTGTGGCAAGATGTTGTTCTCCACTTTTGTTTAAGGCAATATTTAGCGCGCATGTTGTACGTTAGAATATGAGTACGCCTGCCCCTCACGGTACCCACTCTTTACTTCCTCACAGTGCGCAAAGATGAGAAAGTGATTCATTTTCTCATAAATAAAAACAATCGGGAGGAATTTTACCTGCAGCCAGGAAGAGTCTTTGCAACAATACAGGAACTTGTCAACTTTCACAAAATCAACTGGAAACTCCTGAAAATTCCTCTCCTGCAGCCGTATATTGAGGTGGCACTGGACGAGAACGATAGGGTGTATACCCCAGAGCAGGTAGGTGGTTAATGACCCACTGACAGGGTGTATACCGCAGAGCAGGTAGGTGGTTAATGACCCACTGACAGGGTGTATACCCCAGAGCAGGTAGGTGGTTAATGACCCACTGACAGGGTGTATACCGCAGAGCAGGTAGGTGGTTAATGACCCACTGACAGGGTTGTATTGTAGTGCTCACAATATTCACTGATAAATAATGAAGCGTTGTATTTTCAAGGCCAAATTTTTAAACATGGGGTGCCCGCCAATGCACCCCTAAATGATGTTTGAATATTGAAATAATGTGTATTGCAACACCAATCATTCTCAGCCAAGTGGAGCCTCCTTCAGACCACACAGAACATCAACAAAACATTAAAAGAGGATTTTTACTTATCCCTTATATTTAAAATATGTATTTACGAGGTCTGAAAAATAAAATTAAAACAGAAATCCACAGCTCTGTATCTACCTCTATCCTGGAGCTGGGTGCCTCCATCCTGGCTCCCTGGTGGAGATGAATAAGTAGTGACTAAGATCTACCATCCTGGTTCTCCTGTAGAGCTGAAAGGGTTGTAGATAGCAGGCTATGTTGGGGCATTAAGTTCCGCCAATTGCTGGAAGTTCGAGATGTAGGGAACCCTGTCGTGTCATAGCAATATTGTCTCTTTACCTCTGTTTATGTATTTTAGGATCTCAGATCGGATGATAGCTGGGAAAGACCCCGTTCAGAGTTCAAACTGCTTAATAGGCTTGGGGAAGGATTTTTTGGAGAGGTCTGGCAAGGTGTATGGAACAACAACAAAAAAGTTGCCATAAAGACCTTCAAACAAGGTTTGTATCCGAGTCGTGTCCATTCAAGGCCACGTGTGGAGTAGACATAGCACTGGGTGGCTTACGGTTTTATTACGACGCTGTGAGACAACTGTGTCTGATTTCCCCCACTCCCTCCTACCTATACGCTGCATGGAATGTTCTTTAAAAGCTAGCCCCTATTTGGTGGCTGAAGGGTTTGCCTTGGGTGTTTATGGTTTGATTGGCTTTGGTTATAAATAAATGTATGTTGATTTGTAATAAAGACATTAATCATGAATATAATCTTAAGTAGTGATAATGTTCGCCCTTTCTTCCAGCTCATATTGTCCAGGCTGACATGGAGAAAGAAATTAATGCTCTGAAGAACCTATCTCACCCTAACCTGATCCAGCTCCTCGCTATCTGTTCCATCGGAGAGCCCGTATATATCGTCACGGAGCTCATGACCAAGGGAAACCTGAATTCGTATTTGAAGAGTTAGTAGGCTGACAGACCGTGGGATTCTCATACTCGTTTGATTGCAGTTGTTAAGATTGTCTGTGGGATGCACGTCAGGCAGTAATGGGAATTTGCAACTTAATAGCAAAATGTTACCCAGAATTAAACCAGAAAACTGGGTTCTGAAACTCATTTTCTACGCTGCTGTTTTAGCCCCAAATTTGGAATCTGGTTACAAATGGCAGAATTCCGCTTTAGGCAAAACTGGCTATTTTTTGCCAGAATTATTTGCAGATTTCAATTTGATACTATTTGGATTTGAGCGGTAAACCCCTCTCTAGCGAATATTCCTTAATGGCAATTGTTCCACTTGATACTCAGTGAATGTGTTTTCACTAAATGCATAAAATATTAGAAATGCCAAAACAGTTTTCCGTTTCCCACACTCCCTCGTTTAGTTAAAATGTTGTACAGAGAAGAAGTAGAGTGTACAAAAGGAACACAATTTAAACACAACATCTCGCACACATCTAGTGAATGCAATTAGTAAATGTAAACAAAATGTATATTATTTGTATAGTTCATATAATTACTGCAATAGCCCAGCTAGTATCAAAAGCAGAATTTGGGTAGTTTGGGTTGCTCTTATTTGACAACCCCTCCCCCGATGGCTTTTTAGAAATAGTAATTTATTCCCCGTTTGCAGTTCCACTCGTCTCATGTCACTATTTTACATCAAATTAGACAAATTGCTCCGTAAACTAATACCAGGCGTACTGCTCAAATTGGACAAAACTGATGTAGGCTCCGCGGGACTGAGAATTCTGGGTGTCTGACATCTCAGGGGCTGGCTTATAGCTGCCAAGATTTTTACTCTTCAGGGCAAAGTAGTTATGGTGATGCTTTAACCCAATAGGTGAAAGTGATTATTAAATAAATTGGAATGACCTTTCCTTTTCAGCTAATCTAATAAATGTCTTCCTCGACAGGTCCCGAAGGAACGCGGTTAAGCTACGACTCGTTCCTGTACATTTTTTATCAGGTCGCCGAAGGTATGGCTTACCTTGAATCGGAAAAAGTGGTCCATCGTGATTTGGCCACTCGCAATGTCCTGGTGGGAGACGATCTCCTCTGTAAAATTGCAGATTTTGGACTGGCAAGAATCCTCAAGGTTGGTGTCCTACAGTTTCTACAGGTTCACTTGTCCATGTGGTAAAAAATGGATATTTAAGAAAAATAGACAAAAACGTCATGATTACTTTGCGATTGTGTTTGAATAGTTACCAATTAATATACTTACCGTTCTCAGCTGAGTTCCAATATAAACATGCCAGCTGATCTATTCGGTGCCTAAAGAGATCCCACCAGGGAAGCTGCATGGATAACCACCACCAACAACACCATCCCCACCACCACCGCCATCCCCACCACCACCGCCATCCCCACCACCACCGCCATCCCCACCACCTTGCCTATTTAGTACTTGTAATATTTATCATAAAAAAAATAAAAAGCCAAACCCCTGAAGGTGCAGGGCAGGTGCCCCATTTATCCCCACCTATTTTAGATTACAGTTTATATATTCACATTTTTTTTAAACGACACTTTACAGCAGCCTAACCTTTTGTGTTTTTTCAGGATGATATGTATTCTCCAGAGAAGAATCGTGCAGTGCCAATAAAATGGACGGCCCCCGAAGCGCTCTCACGCTGCAAATATACCACGAAATCCGACGTGTGGTCTTTTGGGGTTCTCATGTATGAAGTGTTCACGTTTGGGCAGATGCCATATAAAGGTGAGAGCAATTCACCGGACAAAACATGCTTTAAAAAAAAACTGAAAAATATGACCTAATGTCTGACCTTTTAGCTGCGTCAGACCGTGATGTAATAAATATAGTTCATGCATTTAAACGAAAACGGAGAGTCACATGAAAAACAGTCAGCACAACACAAGTTATAGCTGATTCACAATGTGACCGTCACCTCTAAACCTTCAGAAATTTACTGAAATTAATAAAAAAAAAAACTACTCTACAGATTTCAATAAGAGCCAGCACGCAGCGGGAGCAGTGTCTAACATATTATATGATGGGACATGTACTGGGGTTACCAAGACAAGCAAGCAATATAGATGGACATACCTCCGGGTGCTCCACATGGTAATGTCAGACACTGTATCTAATGTATGGTGATATCATGGGCCCAGCTCAGACAGTCGCTTACATTGTATCTAATGTATGGTGATATCGTGGGCCCAGCTCAGACAGTCGCTTACATTGTATCTAATGTATGGTGATATCATGGGCCCAGCTTAGACAGTCTCTTACATTGTATCTAATGTATGGTGATATCATGGGCCCAGCTCAGACAGTCGCTTACATTGTATCCAATGTATGGTGATATCATGGGCCCAGCTCAGACAGTCGCTTACATTGTATCTAATGTATGGTTATATCATGGGCCCAGCTCAAACAGTTGCTTACATTGTATCTAATGTATGGTTATATCATGGGCCCAGCTCAAACAGTCGCTTACATTGTATCTAATGTATGGTGATATCATGGGCCCAGCTCAGACAGTCGCTTACATTGTATCTAATGTATGGTGATATCATGGGCCCAGCTCAGACAGTCGCTTACATTGTATCTAATGTATGGTGATATCAAGGGCCCAGCTCAGACAGTCGCTTACATTGTATCTAAAGTATGGTGATCTCATGGGCCCAGCTCAGACAGTCGCTTACATTGTATCTAATGTATGGTGATATCATGGGCCTAGCTCAGTTGGTCGCTTACATTGTATCTAATGTATGGTTATATCATGGGCCCAGCTCAGACAGTCGCTTACATTGTATCCAATGTATGATTATATCATGGGCCCAGCTCAGACAGTCGCTTACATTGTATCTAATGTATGGTTATATCATGGGCCCAGCTCAAGCAGTCGCTTACATTGTATCTAATGTATGGTGATATCATGGGCCCAGCTCAGACAGTCGCTTACATTGTATCTAATGTATGGTGATATCATGGGCCCAGCTCAGACAGTCGCTTACATTGTATCTAATGTATGGTGATATCATGGGCCCAGCTCAGACAGTCGCTTACATTGTATCTAATGTATGGTGATATCATGGGCCTAGCTCAGTTGGTCACTTTTATTGTATCTAAAGTATGGTGATATCATGGGCCCAGCTCAGACAGTCGCTTACATTGTATCTAAAGTATGGTGATATCATGGGCCCAGCTCAGACAGTCGCTTACATTGTATCTAATGTATGGTGATATCATGGGCCCAGCTCAGACAGTCGCTTACATTGTATCTAATGTATGGTGATATCATGGGCCCAGCTCAGACAGTCTCTTACATTGTATCTAATGTATGGTTATATCATGGGCCCAGCTCAGACAGTCGCTTACATTGTATCTTTACCATTTTAATTACAGTTTGCTTTAAAGCAACACTTCAGACCCTTAAAGCACTTTAGCTTGCTGAAAAGCATGATGCGTGAAGGGTTTGTCCTATTTTTTTTCCATTTTGCAAAATGTGCAGATTTCAATAGAAATTGTCACTTTTATAAATTACACTGGTTCAAGCAGACTCCTGTTACTTCCTGGTTTGTTTAGCTCAGTGGAGATAAACTCAAGAGGCAGCAATTGTCCAGAGCACCTGCCTTGCAAAGACTTCTCATTGAGCTGCATTGGGGAGTCTGTGATTGGACAGCCACAGAAAGTCTGGGCGGGGTAAGAAGGGGCGGGCTTGCAAAGGCAGCAGACAAGAGAACTGCAGCTTTTGCAAACTGATTTTAGATAGAACTCCAATGAAAAATATGCATAATTAAATGCACAAGTTTAGATTTTGGCATATCAACTAAACAGTGATTTTAATTTATTTTGTATTTGGTCAGTGGAGTGTCCCTTTAATGCTCTGCGTGGTTTTGTGAATCAGAAACGTAGTCTATTTTTGTAAGACCTGAGCTTTTTGTCAATAAGCAGTTTAACCCCTTAAGGACACATGACATGTGTGACATGTCATAATTCCCTTTTATTCCAGAAGTTCGTCCTTAAGGGGTTAAAGTAAGCTGATAATGTATTTTTGTGCAATATTAATTTTTTTTTTTGTGCTATACTTTCCTCCAGACATGACAAACCCTGAAGTGTATAATCAAGTTGAGCAAGGATATCGACTGCCGAAAACCTCCAACTGCAGCACGGAGATGTACAAACTGATGTTGGAGTGCTGGGACAAAGATCCCAACAAGAGGCCCAGCTTTCAAGATATTGTGGAAACACTGTCTGTTATGAAAGACTTCAGTCAGTGAACCGCAGTCATTTTCAGATAACTGCCCCCCACTCAGACTAGCTGGACCACTGTCCATAGTTGTCCCTCCATAATGTGAAATGGTGGAACAAGGAGAATTAACGAGATTGCTCATTTACTACTGTCCTCTAAGAGCGAATAGCATCGTGTAAGTAAGGGGTAAAGATACCTCCCCAAACCGTGTCCTGTCCCAAGGATAAGATATATTGAACGTTATGCTCGTGGCACAAGACGATGGACTGGTCAGAAAATCCAAAATCTTGTAACTCAGTTGGATTTCAAGCTCTGTTTTCCAGACCATTCATGTCAGAAGAACACATCTTGTTGGTCACTGTTTCTTCTCAATATTACAAAGTTTTTTACTTTTTTTTACTTTTATGGGCAATCACTGTAATATGGTATATGAAGGATTAAAGTGAACAATCGTTAAGTTCCTGTTTTAACTCACTCACTACCTGAGCCCTAGAACACCTGGAAGATCTTTGCTGATGGCAGAAATGTTGATCTGATGGCAGGAAAGATGTCTTGTGTTCTGTTTGTTTTTCCAGTCTACTTCCAGGAGATAACGAGCTTAACGCAAAGCACTCCAACCGCCATAACCAGAGAAATGATTGGTGGCATGCGCAAGGCGAAGCCTCCCACTGTTGGACACGTACTGTAGATGTCCACGTCGGTATTATCTGATGCACAGACTTCAGGGTAGAAAGTCGCAGTTTGTCATGAACCAGGTTTGACAGAACCTAAAGACTCTGCACAGTAGTAACAATAAACTGCAGTGGTTATGGTGCTTAAACGTCTTCTTTACTTTAACATAGTATGATGTGTGTCTGGTTTTTAACTCTGTCATTTTGATTTGCTCACTGACACTAGAAAACTGTTCTTGGGATGCTGTGCGTGCCTCCGATTACGCACATCCTATATCGGTGAATTAGACAGAATTATGGATCCTTTCTTTGTTAAACCCCGTGATGCTTTTAATTGTTTGGTCTTCAGGATAGTCTTACACATCCCAAGCATTATTCAATTATTTAATGTTTTAAAGGGGTACCCGCTGCTGGAATATGCCCTGTTACATAGATAATGCAATCACAAATATTTCCAAAAATAGCGAACCAAAATAATAAAATAGAAAGTGTACCATTGTGTACCATTTTCTCCTTATTTTGCAAATCTCCGCACATTACATCGTGTATGTGGAACTTTGCCCACTTCAGGATTGAGTTTGGCCAACCACGAGATGATTCCTTTGCTCTATGGAGTTTCGACAGTTGCTTAAAGGAACAGTCCATTGAATGTGTTTTACTGGTTTAACAGATATACCCCCAAATATAATATGGCGGTATTTTCTTTTTCTCCATCCTACTGTCTACCACCTTTGCAACCTCCCCCCTGTGTTCCTGATACTGATGTTCAGTCTGTGCCAGGGAATTTACCAATTGAGAATCCTCTGTCCTGGAGCCATGAGCATGCACGCACGCAATCAGGGCTTTCCGATGCTTCTTAATAATTGAGCTGTAATCCATGGTGTCATGTTACTAGCGACAGCGGGGAAATGTCCTCTGTCAATCTGTGTTACAATATCTCTTGAACTGTGAGAGAAAGGTGACTAGTACAGTTTTTAAATGAAATATGGTGCACCGTGACGTGGTGACACCTCCTGGAATTGACACAGGAAGTCCATCTTCACTTTTGGCCAAAATGGCACACTCACGAAAAGTTACGCTAAAAAAAAAAGCCTAAATGACTTTATCGTGGAGTTCGAGAATTGTTCACAATCATTTGTACTTGGCCTTAATGTACAAATTAATTTGCCAGTTCAGTAGTTAGTGAGTAAATCTGTATGTCAGACAGAATAAGACACTTGCAGGGTTATCGGGGAATTCAAAGAGAATTTCAAATTTGAGTCCAAAGATTTGAGTCCAAAGTAGCTGATTTGGAAAAAATACTCCAAGTCCGCCATGGTCCCAGTTTGACTAATTTTTCTTTTTTTGCAGTGCGTTGTACAAACATGTTTAACGGTTGACAAGCGATCACACCTATATACACAAAGGTGAGTACATACATTGGACAAGTGAAAAACGTTCACTATTTTTCTATATAAAAAGATAAATACAAGGTGTGATAAATAACGAATACTAAAACTGGCAGCTACGTACGTTCACAAGCGTCTGGAAATGAGTGATAGCTCAAGAATAAAAAAAGTATGTGCACTCAAAAGTGGATACTTTAGAAAATATATTTATTGAGATAAAACTCATATAAAATAAATATAAATAGAATAAATCAAAACAAACACTAAATGAATAAAAATAAAAACATGAACCCACTGTTATCAATAATGCACAAATGAACTCTATATTTATAGATACATAGTATAACGTGGAATATCAAAACAGCTGCCTAAAAGGTAACACAATATATGTGAAAAAAAACAACACAAAATATATACAAATGAGAAAGAAATAATAATAATAGTACCTGCCTCGGTGTGGGCCCCCCACCGAGGTATATATGAATGGAAAAAAGAACCAAGTAAAAAATAAAAAAAGGGGAGGGGCTGACCATCATGGCCGCCGGACGTGTTTGCCGTGAGCTCCCTACAACTGCCGCAGATTACTGCACTACTAAGCGGGATGCCAACCCCAAAACTCACCCAGCCGGGTACCGAACCGACTCTAATGACGGGGGAGAGCTCCGACCCGAGCACAGAGACAAACGCGCCGGACCACGGCCAGACGCAGAACCGGCGGCCTACACACCTGCACACCAGGCGAGTCTAACGGAGGGTGGAAACGGCCGTTCCTCCAGCCGGGGACCGCGGGTTATGCATGAACCACCCGTTCCCCCCCCCCGGACCGGTGGGGGTTATCCCGGTCCATACAGCATGCAAGGCAACCTCACAAACATACTACTGCACAGACAGCCCGAGCAAGGCCCACTAGGCACACCTAAGATGGCCGCCAGCCGGGAAAAGCTACAGTCACAAGCAAGCCAGGGGACCCAGGAATGGCTGATCACTTTTAATGCCAGATTTGAGGCACTGTGCCAGGACTTTTGGGAGCGACTTGACCACAGACCTCAGGTGACACTGACCCCTAATATCTCAAGGCCCAAAGATGCCCTTAAAGCGACTAATTTACCGCCTCACTCAGAGCTCACCCTAAAGCATGGCACACCCCTATCTGCACCTCTTGCTACACGGGGGAAGGGAAATGCTGGACTCTATGCTGGCTCTTCTTCCAAGCCGGGGACCCAAGTGGTGGTAACTCCCCACAGCCATCCATACACCCCAGGGGAGGTCTGTAACACGACAGACCCGGGGGCCCACGATCCTGGTGAAGGGATCAATGGAACACTGGCACGGGTGCCCGCACAGGCCTTGGGCCGAAGATGCAAGGAGCATGGACCACGCAGACCCTCAAGCCGACGGCAGGACAGTGCACCTACCCTTCTCAGACAGCTCGCCTGGAGGGATGAAGAGAGAACAGGGGTGCCGTGGCATAGCCTGAATGCGGACACGCAGGGACTACCACTCCAAGGAGTTGGCTGAAAGCCGCGCTCACACAAAGAAAGGCTGCACCAAATGCTGAAACCCAGTGGCGCCCGCGACTGCAACCCACTTCTCACGCCTTGATATGTTCATGGATGCTGCTAGACTGACTGATTCTCACTCGTTTTTCTTATTCTGGCCGCCTACCAGAACCCGCTTCAATGGATGCATGCATTAGTAAATACCTGATAAGGCTACCAGCGTGCTTGCAAAAACGTAATTTCATGATAAGAAATGTTTCGCTCTTAATTGCTCTTTATGCCCAGTGGTCACACAGCTCACTAGTGTAAAGCTGTTATCTAGCCAGTGCCTCGCACTACATAGAATCAGCGTTACCCCTGATGACGGCGTGTGGAACACGCTGAAACGCGCGTCGGGTTTTAGCCACTTTTTCACTCACGATTTGAGCACTCTGCACAGATGATTTGTCACTTATTTAAACTCTTGGAACCTTTTCTAATGTTAGTTTGAGCTGAGATTAGAACACCCTTGAAGGTGTTTCCTTAGGAGTATGGGGTTTAGCATAGAGAGTGTTTGTTTGCTGGGAGTCTACAAGTGGGGGGAGAGGTTTATATTATATGGTTGGTTTTTTGATACCTTACCTAAAACGTTTATATATGCTTATGCATTTACCTCTCTCCTTTATTTCTCCCCTCCTCTCTTATTGCTTGTACACCCTTAGCCAGAGCACTATTTAGTTTATCTCCTTTCTATTTTAGGCCCTTAGTAGGCTATTAATTAGCCACTTCCATTTCGTGCCTGGCCTCTCCTCTTTCCTCTCTGTCTCTCTCTATTTAGACTGGTTACCATTAGTTTTTATTTTATTTTAAGTCTGGTGTATTTTTCTATTATAGATAAGTCTGGATTGGAACACCCTTGAAGGTGTTTCCCAGGAGTATAGGGTTGGAACACTAAGGGTGACTACTTGTGGAGGAGTTTACTATATGTGGGGCTATATGAATGTGAGATTATGATCCACACATTCCATTACCCACTACTCTCCACCTAGCCTCTCCACCCATATGAGTGTTTCTATACCCTTAGCCCAAGCATCATTGAGTCATTATTATTATTATTTTTCTTTTCTTTTTAGAAGGATTATATACAGTAGGCTATTATTTAGCCACCTATCTCTATTTTTGATGGTGGGTTATTCCTCTTAACTGTCTATTTAGATTGGTATTTATGTATACATTGTATTATATACCTTAATAAAGTTATTTATTATTTTCTTTCCTGTTAACATTTACTATTGGAATTGGACTGGGTAATTGTCCTCATGGTTGTCTCTTAGTTAGACCACCTTTGGATTTATTTTCTTTGTTTTGTTTCATTACCCTAGGGTTACCCCCTTTCTACCCAGTCTAGGTGACCATCCCTTACCTAAGAGACGGTAATAGGGTAGTGTTTTGTCCTCCCTGTTTTCTGGTCCCTTAAGGTTTCATCTATACATAGAATCAGATATGCCTTAATATTATAGAGCTTGCCTATTAATCTTGTTGACATGCTACCACATACCAAGCGAGGTCATTATCTTATCGTTACTTGTCTTATGCCTGCATCTATTTTAACTCCTATGTTGCTTTCAACTGTGAGCTTACTGTTTACTCATGTGTTACCAAATGTCTGACTTTATTAACTTAGCGAGGTACTAATCGGATCTTATGATCCATAGCTTGTTTTTTCCAACTACAGTTTACAGACACAAAATTTTACAATCGTTCTTTATTTACCGTTAAACTGTACTATACCCGTTTCGATAATCAACATAACAAAATAGTGGCATCACTGAACAAGGAAGTGTACCTATCAGATGCGAATGTTGTATTAACCCCATTTTGTGAACAAACCGTACTCTAACCTTTTCTCTTCTGTATCCCATCACTTATGCCACAATAAAACAAAGATTAACAAAAAAAAAAAAGGGGAGGTGAGTGGGAGTTCTAAGCAGCGGACCTCCGACCCACTCCAAAGGGGATCCGTCAGATGCCGATGGTGTGCACCGCGGTCGGGGTCTTCAAAAAAGACCGCGGTGTAGTTGTAGCAGACCGCCCACAGGTGCAGCTGATGGAATACAAACGAGCTGTAAACATATACCGCGGTCGGTGTCTTCACAAAAGACGGCGGTATAGATGGATGAAACAGCCGTTAGTATATCCGAGAGTCCCAATTACCAGGGGTCGGGAGTGTGTTGACACTAAGAACCTCACTCGCAAAAGAAAAATCAATGACATAAAATAAAAATAGAAATACAATCAAAAATAGGCAGTCGAAAAAAACACCGTGGGCCCAGCAATGAAATGCAGCCACGTCTACGCGTTTCGTCCCGCCCACGGGACTTTATCAAGACTAGATAGCTGCAAAAAAGACCTGATTTAAATACCTCCAAGGTAATGAAGTAATTAGACATGTAAAGGGGAAACACCCTAAACTGTGAAAATGTATCAAATATACTTGACAGAATAGCAAGAATTTATATACATATGTGAATAAAAAATACTCTTTCAAAAAAACAAAATATATAATATATAATAGTTAGGCAACACAATATAAATAACTGAACAAAATGATGATCAAAAAATACAAAATTATATACATATGTACAAAAAATCAATCAAATCACCATTTAAAGGGACAGACTTCATTTTTACAACATATAATTAGAAACCCTTGATAGATATTGGGATGTCACTACCAGTGACCAAAAACAATAAATACATATACATCTCATAAAATAAATACAGGAACAAATATCCCCACTAGACATAGGTGTGGAGTGAACCAAGAATGGACACCTAGGTACTTATCACCCATAAAACAAAGGAGTAGAGTGAACATGAGTACTCAGAACAGCTCTAACTCCTCATTCAAGCCATTGGGTGTCATGGTATTGAGCCTGAAGATCCAAACTGACTCAGACTTAATCAGTTCTCTTTTCCTTATAGCCCCATCTTGGTGGGGGGGAATATGAGCTATCCCCATAAGTTGAATACCAGATGGATTTTTCTCATTAAAAATGGCAAAGTGACGGGCTACTGAAGACTTGATGTCATTACAAATAATGGCTGTTCTATGCTCACAAAATCTACATTTTAGGGGTCTTGTAGTTTGGCCTACATATTGACGCCCACATGGGCAAGTTAGTAGATATACCACAAAAGAAGTGTTACAAGTGATTTCAGATTGAACTGAAAAGATTGTCAGAATTATTATAGGGGCTAAAGGTAGAACTCTGATGGCAAATATAGCTACATGTAAGACATTTAGTATGACCACAAAATTTAGTTTATGAACCACTTTGTTTTTCTCACTGGAATGATGTAACTTGGAGGGGGCTAGGATATTCTTTAAACGTGGGGCCTTTCTAAATGTGACATTCGGGACTTCTGAGATACAAAACGATAGCCATGGGTCCTTGGTTAGAATAGGCCAGTGTATATAGAAGATATTGATGATATCGTCAAAACCCTTATTGAATGTGGTAGAAAATATAGGTGTAGAACCTTTTCCCACCTTTTTGGTACTGATATTATACTTGGCTCTTTTCAATGTGGAAACATGAGATTTTCCCAATAATTCAAGGATCGTATAATGCTCATTTGTATGAGATACATGTTCTACATGAGTCAACGACGTTGTCAAGGTCAAATTAGAAGGACTCAGGACTTGAGACTTAGGCCAAAGTGTATGATTTAAACTATGCCCTTTTTATATAGGCCTTCAAGATCTTATTTTTATATATAATACAAGTTATCTCTAATCTAGGTAAGCTTGAGGAGCCAACAACATAATCGAAATGTAGAAAAGAATAGAAAACTCTCGGATGTCCCCAGGAGAGGGATACGAAATATGCACGTGGAAATACCGCAGGAGAATACAAGATCAATCAGAGTATATGTAAATTTGTGGTACATGCTTAGTTAAACCCAGTATTCAGGATGTAGATTGTGATGGAACAAAATGAGAAACGTAACTAATGAGCCTGGTCATAGAGAGAGTAATGAGGTGTGCTGAGGGGGGTGGAAGTGTCTCACCATTTATTATAATGTAAGTAACTCGTTAGACTGAAAAAAAACATCCCTGGTTTGATCTGTGTTGTGCCACAAACAATCTAATAAGACACATCTAGCTCTGAAGCAACAAACGCTCTAGTTGATAAAAAATGGAAACATATTCATATAAAATAAAATAGGTGCTGTGACGAACTGATCCTCGTCACGTGTTCTTGGAGGGGCCTGCTGGCCAGCCTCTTACCAAAAGACTATGGGCCCTTTAAAAGAACTACGTGAACAGACTTGGTTTGTGGGATTTTATATTTGGTTCGGGAACCAAACAGCCGCACGAACCGGAGACCACCCTGGAGCTTGTTAAGCCTAATTGCTACTTTGTAGCAGTTTCCACCGCAGTGTTCTAAGTGTTCGTCTGGTTGGCCACAATTCCTAGGGATGACCACGAGGTGGCGACCATCTTGTTCACATGAAAGCAGGCAGCGGTGTTTGGACATGAATGTCATGGAACTGAATATGGACACAGAAACTCCTGAACACCGCTGGACTTCCAGCATCGCCTGCCAGTGGTGTACACACAACCCATGGGGCCCCGGTGCGAAAACTGATCCGGGGCCCCCCCTCCCCCCGCGTGAGCGCTTACTCTGCGCAGGCTGGGGCCGCATCACATGACGGCGGGCACCTGGTCGCAGGGCTGCGACCTGTGCGACCGCGGTATGTATGCCAGTGCATGCATAAACACATACACTTAAAGGACCACTACAGACACCCAGATCACATCAGCTCAATGAAGTGGTCTGGGTGCCAGGTCTCTCTAGTTTTAACCCTGCAGCTGAAAACATAGCAGTTTCAGTGAAACTGCTATGTTTCACTGAGGGTTAATCCAGCCTCTAGTGGCTGTCTCATTGACAGCCGCTAGAGGATTTTCTGCGATTCTCACTGTGAAAATCACGGTGAGAAGACGCTGAACGTCCATAGGAAAGCATTGAGTAATGCTTTCCTATGGGTGGTTTGAATGCGTGCGTGGCTCTTGCCACGCATGTGTATTCGGAGCTGAGAGGCGGATGGGGACGGAGAGATCCCCAGCGTTAAGGGAGTCCGGCGTTGGAGAAAGGTAAGTGCTTAAAGAACCACTCTAGGCACCCAGACCACTTCAGCTTAATGAAGTGGTCTGGTTGCCAGGTCCAGCTAGGGTTAACTAATTTTTTTATAAACATAGCAGTTTCAGAGAAACTGCTATGTTTATCAATTAGTTAAGCCTTCCCCTATTTCCTCTAGTGGCTGTCTCACTGACAACCGCTAGAGGCGCTTGCGTGATTCTCACTGTGAAAATCACAGTGAGAGCACGCAAGCGTCCATAGGAAAGCATTATGAATGCTTTCCTATGTGACCGGCTGAATGCGCGCGCAGCTCTTGCCGCGCGTGCGCATTCAGCCGACGGGGAGGAACGGAGGCGGAGAGGAGGAGGAGAGCTCCCCGCCCAGCGCTGGAAAAAGGTAAGTTTTAACCCTTTTCCCCTTTCCAGAGCCGGGCGGGAGGGGGTCCCTGAGGGTGGGGGCACCCTCAGGGCACTCTAGTGCCAGGAAAACGAGTATGCTTTCCTGGCACTAGAGTGGTCCTTTAAGACACACACACACACACTAACACTAACACACTCACTAACACACACACACTCACTAACACTAACACACTCACTAACACACACACACACACTCACTAACACTAACACACACTCACTAATACTAACACACACTCACTAACACTAACACACTCACTAACAATAACACACTCACTAACACACACACTCACTAACACTAACACACTCACTAACACACACACTCACAAACACTAACACACTCAAACGTTTTTTTTTTTATTTAATCCCCCCAGCCTCCTTACCTGTGGGAGAGCTGGGGGGATTCCCTGGGGTCCAGTGGTGTTGCTGGCCAGGCTGTCACCCGGCTGGCTGGCGGGCGCGCGAGGGAGCACTGTCCCCTGAGTGCTCCCTCTTCAGCTCCCTCGCGCGCCGCGTACTGATGCCGGAGCCGGAAGATGACGTCATCTTCCGGCTCCGGTTTCATTGCGGTGCGCAAGGGAGCTGAAGAGGGAGCACCCAGGGGACAGTGCTCCCTCGCGCGCCCGCCAGCCAGCCGGGTGACAGCAGGGCTAGCCTCGGGGGGCCCGGAGGTGGCCGGCTCCTGGGCCCCCCAGCAGAAGAGGCTGGCCCCGTGGTTACATACCTGGGTCGCAGGGCGGCCGGGCCCCCTGGTGGGCCGGGCCCGGTCGCAGCCGCGACCCCTGCGACCCTGGTATGTACGCCACTGTCGCCTGCGTTTGGTTCCACAACACTTAGAAAAGAGCTGTTCTGTGGAAGCGTTTCCACAAACAAGGGGATCAAGCTCCAGGGTAAGACTATTGACTCTGTTCGGTAGTTTGTTAATTTTAAAAATACTGAACTAGACCATCCACAAGCCCTGATTCTACGGAACTGTTTTGGGCATGGGACCATGCGGGTGGTTGGTCAAAATTAAGACTTCTAGGAAATCTCTAGGAAAAGGCTCTGATGTAGGAGATGGTTGATGAGATTTAGGGAATAGCTGTCAGAAATGGTGCATGATTAGATTTGTGGCAAGTTCCGCCAACTCATCCCAGTTCGACTCTATTGACCTAAAATGTTAAATTGACTTTGAATTTCCTACAGTCTCACTTTAGTGAGTAGCCTGTTAGTGTCTTAGTAGATGATGTAGGATGGGCACTCCCTCTGTGTCTGCAAGCCATGGACCTGTGGTCAGTGTATACTCGCAGACTCAGAGGGGGCGCCATGCGACACTGCCTCATATGCTCCTGTTATGACGGTATGTGACCAAATCCTCAGGATATGGCCGGCCACAGGAAGAGGCTGAGAAAAAAATATTCATTTTTTTCAGAAGATGGTATTATGCTACAAAGTGGCACAAACTCAATGTTAACCCATTCTTTGCCTTGATCTAGGGGTTAACTCAATGTGTGCCAGTTCCCAGCGCTCAGAATATCTGGTCGTATCTGCCTTCTCTCTGCCCCAACCTGCAAAGCATTAAGAAAAAAAGAAAATCGACCTTTAAGCAATTTTTTTTAATTTTTTTTTAATAGTTTGTGTTTAATGAGATTCTGCACAGGAAATACAATACGAAACATTAACCTCGCCGAAAAGAAAAAACAGAAATGTAACCAAAGGTAAGCTAAGAACTCGCTGCTCTCACTCTGAGTAGTAAGATGGCGGAGCGTGCTTTGTCCCAGGAGCCAATAGGAGCTTAGAATGACCCGCACACTGGGTAGCTATAACGTAACAGTTGCACCTTTGGAGGTAATTCCAGTAAATCAGGCAGAATCCTTCTTCCCCTTTAGAACCACTCAGCACAGTCTTTATCTGTTTATTAATATATTATCATGTTCAGATGCACAGCAGCCTTAAAAACAAATTTCACAAAAAAAGCAACAAACTGTTATAAAACCTCCCTGCTTTAAGATAAAATTCAGATTAGAATACAATAAAAAGCACAGGACTATAAATATATGGGTGTCCAAGGTCACTGTCCATGTTTTGAAACTTCCTAACATTAACATTTGGAAGAAATGTTGGAAGTGCACCATCGCCACCTGCAGGAAAGACCAGGTCAACGCAGCGGAACCTTAATCGGAATTTTTAATACTGGATCCTGACTGGCTGTAACTTCGGGTTTAAACGTTCTCATGCAGTTCTGAGATCTCTGTTTGCACTCCATAAATCTGTCTGTTCTTCAAAGAATAATTAAAATGAGCTATAGTTCCATTTTCTGTAGTACTTATTACTTTAGTAAAATCTAATTCATGGGAACAGTCTGCTGAGCTATTCGGACCGCAGTCTTCATTCCATCAGAGTATTGGATACCAGCTCTCTGACCAAACATAACCCACCACAGGTCTCTCGTCTCAGAAACCCACGGAGTTTCCTGTATCTGCACGTCCCTTCCTTGATTTCTCATTGTTCAAAGGCTGAGTAAAACGAGCCATTGCTTCTTTGGTAACACAGAAGTTAGACACACTATACAACGTATCAAATGAACTGATTTGGCTCTTCGACAGATTCCCGAGTCTAATAAAATATCACGATGCCGAGGAGGATGTTAATTATTTCATTTACCATCATTTTAAAGTGCAGCCAAGGCCAGCAGGCAATTGGCTGGTGACAACGGTTCAACCCAATCATTACCCAGTCAGTAGGGAGTCAAGCATGTTGGAGGACGGTAGCGGGCGAAACAAAATAAGCTCCAAGTTTGATAACTGCGATGGTGCCAATGGATGCATGGGTGACGCTAATGATCACGCTAAGGCGGACTCTGAGAAACTAGGAAAACAAATGTAAGGATCATAAGTAGGGATGGTACTGTGTCAAAACAGCGTCAGGACCTTTAGAATAGTACTGACATTGTGTTAAACCTCACATCCAGTTCTGAAGATTATTCTCATAATTCTTTCTAAAAAAAAAATATGATTAACAATAGTATGTTTTTTATGTAAAAACACGCTTACCCTTAGGGACTGTATTCTAATCATAACCCTGTCTGCAGTGGACTCTTGTGCTGTTGTCTTATTGATTTTTAACTTGCAGTGTTGTGGCTAGGTGAGTAGGGTTGTGTGCTGTGTGTTGTTGTCTTATTGTTGTTTAACTTGCAGTGTTGTGGTTAGGTGAGTAGGGTTGTGTGCTGCGTGCTGTTGTCTTATTGATTTTTAACTTGCAGTGTTGTGGTTAGGTGAGTAGGGTTGTGTGCTGTGTGCTGTCTTATTGTTGTTTAACTTGCAGTGTTGTGGTTAGGTGAGTAGGGTTGTGTGCTGTGTGTTGTTGTCTTATTGTTTTTTTAACTTGCAGTGTTGTGGTTAGGTGAGTAGGGTTGTGTGCTGTGTGTTGTTGTCTTATTGTTTTTTAACTTGCAGTGTTGTGGCTAGGTGAGTAGGGTTGTGTGCTGCGTGCTGTTGTCTTATTGATTTTTAACTTGCAGTATTGTGTTTAGGTGAGTAGGGTTGTGTGCTGTGTGTTGTTGTCTTATTGTTTTTTAACTTGCAGTGTTGTGGCTAGGTGAGTAGGGTTGTGTGCTGCGTGCTGTTGTCTTATTGATTTTTAACTTGCAGTGTTGTGGTTAGGTGAGTAGGGTTGTGTGCTGTGTGCTGTTGTCTTATTGTTTTTTAACTTGCAGTGTTGTGGTTAGGTGAGTAGGGTTGTGTGCTGTGTGTTGTTGTCTTATTAATTTTTAACTTGCAGTGTTGTGGTTAGGTGAGTAGGGTTGTGTGCTGCGTGCTGTTGTCTTATTGATTTTTAACTTGCAGTGTTGTGGTTAGGTGAGTAGGGTTGTGTGCTGTGTGCTGTTGTCTTATTGTTTTTTAACTTGCAGTGTTGTGGTTAGGTGAGTAGGGTTGTGTGCTGTGTGTTGTTGTCTTATTAATTTTTAACTTGCAGTGTTGTGGTTAGGTGAGTAGGGTTGTGTGCTGTGTGCTGTTGTCTTATTGATTTTAACTTGCATTGTTGTGGTTAGGTGAGTAGGGTTGTGTGCTGTTGTCTTATTGATTTTTAACTTGCAGTGTTGTGGTTAGGTGAGTAGGGTTGTGTGCTGTGTGTTGTCTTATTGTTGTTTAACTTGCAGTGTTGTGGTTAGGTGAGTAGGGTTGTGTGCTGTGTGTTGTTGTCTTATTGTTTTTTTTAACTTGCAGTGTTGTGGTTAGGTGAGTAGGGTTGTGTGCTGTGTGTTGTTGTTTTATTGTTTTTTTAACTTGCAGTGTTGTGGTTAGGTGAGTAGGGTTGTGTGCTGTGTGCTGTTGTCTTATTGATTTTTAACTTGCAGTGTTGTGGTTAGGTGAGTAGGGTTGTGTGCTGTGTTGTTGTCTTATTGTTTTTTAACTTGCAGTGTTGTGGTTAGGTGAGTAGGGTTGTGTGCTGTGTGTTGTTGTCTTATTGTTTTTTAACTTGCAGTGTTGTGGTTAGGTGAGTAGGGTTGTGTGCTGCGTGCTGTTGTCTTATTGTTTTTTAACTTGCAGTGTTGTGGTTCGGTGAGTAGGGTTGTGTGCTGTGTGTTGTTGTCTTATTGATTTTTAACTTGCAGTGTTGTGGTTAGGTGAGTAGGGTTGTGTGCTGTGTGTTGTTGTTTTATTGTTTTTTAACTTGCAGTGTTGTGGTGAGGTGAGTAGGGTTGTGTGCTGTGTGTTGTTGTCTTATTGATTTTTAACTTGCAGTGTTGTGGTTAGGTGAGTAGGGTTGTGTGCTGTGTTGTTGTCTTATTGTTTTTTAACTTGCAGTGTTGTGGTTAGGTGAGTAGGGTTGTGTGCTGTGTGTTGTTGTCTTATTGTTTTTTAACTTGCAGTGTTGTGGTTAGGTGAGTAGGGTTGTGTGCTGCGTGCTGTTGTCTTATTGTTTTTTAACTTGCAGTGTTGTGGTTAGGTGAGTAGGGTTGTGTGCTGTGTGTGCTGTTGTCTTATTGTTGTTTAACTTGCAGTGTTGTGGTTAGGTGAGTAGGGTTGTGTGCTGTGTGCTGTTGTCTTATTGTTGTTTAACTTGCAGTGTTGTGGTTAGGTGAGTATGGTTGTGTGCTGTGTGTTGTTGTCTTATTGTTTTTTAACTTGCAGTGTTGTGGTTCGGTGAGTAGGGTTGTGTGCTGTGTGTTGTTGTCTTATTGTTGTTTAACTTGCAGTGTTGTGGTTAGGTGAGTAGGGTTGTGTGCTGTGTGCTGTTGTCTTATTGTTGTTTAACTTGCAGTGTTGTGGCTAGGTGAGTAGGGTTGTGTGCTGTGTGTTGTTGTCTTATTGTTTTTTAACTTGCAGTGTTGTGGTTCGGTGAGTAGGGTTGTGTGCTGTGTGTTGTTGTCTTATTGTTTTTTAACTTGCAGTGTTGTGGTTAGGTGAGTAGGGTTGTGTGCTGTGTGTTGTTGTCTTATTGTTGTTTAACTTGCAGTGTTGTGGTTAGGTGAGTAGGGTTGTGTGCTGTGTGCTGTTGTCTTATTGTTGTTTAACTTGCAGTGTTGTGGCTAGGTGAGTAGGGTTGTGTGCTGTGTGTTGTTGTCTTATTGTTGTTTAACTTGCAGTGTTGTGGCTAGGTGAGTAAGGTTGTGTGCTGTGTGCTGTTGTCTTATTGTTGTTTAACTTGCAGTGTTGTGGCTAGGTGAGTAGGGTTGTGTGCTGTGTGTTGTTGTCTTATTGTTGTTTAACTTGCAGTGTTGTGGTTAGGTGAGTAGGGTTGTGTGCTGTGTGCTGTCTTATTGTTGTTTAACTTGCAGTGTTGTGGTTAGGTGAGTAGGGTTGTGTGCTGTGTGTTGTTGTCTTATTGTTGTTTAACTTGCAGTGTTGTGGTTAGGTGAGTAGGGTTGTGTGCTGTGTGTTGTTGTTTTATTGTTTTTTTAACTTGCAGTGTTGTGGTTAGGTGAGTAGGGTTGTGTGCTGTGTGCTGTTGTCTTATTGATTTTTAACTTGCAGTGTTGCGGTTAGGTGAGTAGGGTTGTGTGCTGTGTGTTGTTGTCTTATTGTTTTTTAACTTGCAGTGTTGTGGTTAGGTGAGTAGGGTTGTGTGCTGCGTGCTGTTGTCTTATTGTTTTTTAACTTGCAGTGTTGTGGTTCGGTGAGTAGGGTTGTGTGCTGTGTGTTGTCTTATTGATTTTTAACTTGCAGTGTTGTGGTTAGGTGAGTAGGGTTGTGTGCTGTGTGTTGTTGTCTTATTGTTTTTTAACTTGCAGTGTTGTGGTTAGGTGAGTAGGGTTGTGTGCTGCGTGCTGTTGTCTTATTGTTTTTTAACTTGCAGTGTTGTGGTTCGGTGAGTAGGGTTGTGTGCTGTGTGTTGTCTTATTGATTTTTAACTTGCAGTGTTGTGGTTAGGTGAGTAGGGTTGTGTGCTGTTGTCTTATTGATTTTAACTTGCATTGTTGTGGTTAGGTGAGTAGGGTTGTGTGCTGCGTGCTGTTGTCTTATTGTTTTTTAACTTGCAGTGTTGTGGTTCGTGAGTAGGGTTGTGTGCTGTGTGTTGTTGTCTTATTGTTTTTTAACTTGCAGTGTTGTGGTTAGGTGAGTAGGGTTGTGTGCTGTGTGTTGTTGTTTTATTGTTTTTTAACTTGCAGTGTTGTGGTTAGGTGAGTAGGGTTGTGTGCTGTGTGTTGTTGTCTTATTGATTTTTAACTTGCAGTGTTGTGGTTAGGTGAGTAGGGTTGTGTGCTGTGTTGTTGTCTTATTGTTTTTTAACTTGCAGTGTTGTGGTTAGGTGAGTAGGGTTGTGTGCTGTGTGTTGTTGTCTTATTGTTTTTTAACTTGCAGTGTTGTGGTTAGGTGAGTAGGGTTGTGTGCTGCGTGCTGTTGTCTTATTGTTTTTTAACTTGCAGTGTTGTGGTTAGGTGAGTAGGGTTGTGTGCTGTGTGTGCTGTTGTCTTATTGTTGTTTAACTTGCAGTGTTGTGGTTAGGTGAGTAGGGTTGTGTGCTGTGTGCTGTTGTCTTATTGTTGTTTAACTTGCAGTGTTGTGGTTAGGTGAGTATGGTTGTGTGCTGCGTGCTGTTGTCTTATTGTTTTTTAACTTGCAGTGTTGTGGTTCGGTGAGTAGGGTTGTGTGCTGTGTGTTGTTGTCTTATTGTTTTTTAACTTGCAGTGTTGTGGTTAGGTGAGTAGGGTTGTGTGCTGTGTGTTGTTGTTTATTGTTTTTTAACTTGCAGTGTTGTGGTTAGGTGAGTAGGGTTGTGTGCTGTGTGTTGTTGTCTTATTGATTTTTAACTTGCAGTGTTGTGGTTAGGTGAGTAGGGTTGTGTGCTGTGTGTTGTTGTTTTATTGTTTTTTAACTTGCAGTGTTGTGGTTAGGTGAGTAGGGCTGTGTGCTGTTGTCTTATTGATTTTAACTTGCATTGTTGTGGTTAGGTGAGTAGGGTTGTGTGCTGCGTGCTGTTGTCTTATTGTTTTTTAACTTGCAGTGTTGTGGTTCGGTGAGTAGGGTTGTGTGCTGTGTGTTGTTGTCTTATTGTTTTTTAACTTGCAGTGTTGTGGTTAGGTGAGTAGGGTTGTGTGCTGTGTGTTGTTGTTTTATTGTTTTTTAACTTGCAGTGTTGTGGTTAGGTGAGTAGGGTTGTGTGCTGTGTGTTGTTGTCTTATTGATTTTTAACTTGCAGTGTTGTGGTTAGGTGAGTAGGGTTGTGTGCTGTGTTGTTGTCTTATTGTTTTTTAACTTGCAGTGTTGTGGTTAGGTGAGTAGGGTTGTGTGCTGTGTGTTGTTGTCTAATTGTTTTTTAACTTGCAGTGTTGTGGTTAGGTGAGTAGGGTTGTGTGCTGCGTGCTGTTGTCTTATTGTTTTTTAACTTGCAGTGTTGTGGTTAGGTGAGTAGGGTTGTGTGCTGTGTGTGCTGTTGTCTTATTGTTGTTTAACTTGCAGTGTTGTGGTTAGGTGAGTAGGGTTGTGTGCTGTGTGCTGTTGTCTTATTGTTGTTTAACTTGCAGTGTTGTGGTTAGGTGAGTATGGTTGTGTGCTGCGTGCTGTTGTCTTATTGTTTTTTAACTTGCAGTGTTGTGGTTCGGTGAGTAGGGTTGTGTGCTGTGTGTTGTTGTCTTATTGTTTTTTAACTTGCAGTGTTGTGGTTAGGTGAGTAGGGTTGTGTGCTGTGTGTTGTTGTTTATTGTTTTTTAACTTGCAGTGTTGTGGTTAGGTGAGTAGGGTTGTGTGCTGTGTGTTGTTGTCTTATTGATTTTTAACTTGCAGTGTTGTGGTTAGGTGAGTAGGGTTGTGTGCTGTGTGTTGTTGTTTTATTGTTTTTTAACTTGCAGTGTTGTGGTTAGGTGAGTAGGGCTGTGTGCTGTTGTCTTATTGATTTTAACTTGCATTGTTGTGGTTAGGTGAGTAGGGTTGTGTGCTGTGTGTTGTTGTTTTATTGTTTTTTAACTTGCAGTGTTGTGGTTAGGTGAGTAGGGTTGTGTGCTGTGTGTTGTTGTCTTATTGATTTTTAACTTGCAGTGTTGTGGTTAGGTGAGTAGGGTTGTGTGCTGTGTTGTTGTCTTATTGTTTTTTAACTTGCAGTGTTGTGGTTAGGTGAGTAGGGTTGTGTGCTGTGTGTTGTTGTCTTATTGTTTTTTAACTTGCAGTGTTGTGGTTAGGTGAGTAGGGTTGTGTGCTGCGTGCTGTTGTCTTATTGTTTTTTAACTTGCAGTGTTGTGGTTAGGTGAGTAGGGTTGTGTGCTGTGTGTGCTGTTGTCTTATTGTTGTTTAACTTGCAGTGTTGTGGTTAGGTGAGTAGGGTTGTGTGCTGTGTGCTGTTGTCTTATTGTTGTTTAACTTGCAGTGTTGTGGTTAGGTGAGTATGGTTGTGTGCTGTGTGTTGTTGTCTTATTGTTTTTTAACTTGCAGTGTTGTGGTTCGGTGAGTAGGGTTGTGTGCTGTGTGTTGTTGTCTTATTGTTGTTTAACTTGCAGTGTTGTGGTTAGGTGAGTAGGGTTGTGTGCTGTGTGCTGTTGTCTTATTGTTGTTTGACTTGCAGTGTTGTGGCTAGGTGAGTAGGGTTGTGTGCTGTGTGTTGTTGTCTTATTGTTTTTTAACTTGCAGTGTTGTGGTTCGGTGAGTAGGGTTGTGTGCTGTGTGTTGTTGTCTTATTGTTTTTTAACTTGCAGTGTTGTGGTTAGGTGAGTAGGGTTGTGTGCTGTGTGTTGTTGTCTTATTGTTGTTTAACTTGCAGTGTTGTGGTTAGGTGAGTAGGGTTGTGTGCTGTGTGCTGTTGTCTTATTGTTGTTTAACTTGCAGTGTTGTGGCTAGGTGAGTAGGGTTGTGTGCTGTGTCTTGTTGTCTTATTGTTGTTTAACTTGCAGTGTTGTGGCTAGGTGAGTAGGGTTGTGTGCTGTGTGCTGTTGTCTTATTGTTGTTTAACTTGCAGTGTTGTGGCTAGGTGAGTAGGGTTGTGTGCTGTGTGTTGTTGTCTTATTGTTGTTTAACTTGCAGTGTTGTGGTTAGGTGAGTAGGGTTGTGTGCTGTGTGCTGTCTTATTGTTGTTTAACTTGCAGTGTTGTGGTTAGGTGAGTAGGGTTGTGTGCTGTGTGTTGTTGTCTTATTGTTGTTTAACTTGCAGTGTTGTGGTTAGGTGAGTAGGGTTGTGTGCTGTGTGTTGTTGTTTTATTGTTTTTTTAACTTGCAGTGTTGTGGTTAGGTGAGTAGGGTTGTGTGCTGTGTGCTGTTGTCTTATTGATTTTTAACTTGCAGTGTTGCGGTTAGGTGAGTAGGGTTGTGTGCTGTGTGTTGTATGGTTGTCTTATTGTTTTTTAACTTGCAGTGTTGTGGTTCGGTGAGTAGGGTTGTGTGCTGTGTGCTGTCTTATTGTTGTTTAACTTGCAGTGTTGTGGTTAGGTGAGTAGGGTTGTGTGCTGTGTGTTGTTGTCTTATTGTTGTTTAACTTGCAGTGTTGTGGTTAGGTGAGTAGGGTTGTGTGCTGTGTGTTGTTGTTTTATTGTTTTTTTAACTTGCAGTGTTGTGGTTAGGTGAGTAGGGTTGTGTGCTGTGTGCTGTTGTCTTATTGATTTTTAACTTGCAGTGTTGCGGTTAGGTGAGTAGGGTTGTGTGCTGTGTGTTGTTGTCTTATTGTTTTTTAACTTGCAGTGTTGTGGTTAGGTGAGTAGGGTTGTGTGCTGCGTGCTGTTGTCTTATTGTTTTTTAACTTGCAGTGTTGTGGTTCGGTGAGTAGGGTTGTGTGCTGTGTGTTGTCTTATTGTTTTTTAACTTGCAGTGTTGTGGTTAGGTGAGTAGGGTTGTGTGCTGCGTGCTGTTGTCTTATTGTTTTTTAACTTGCAGTGTTGTGGTTAGGTGAGTAGGGTTGTGTGCTGCGTGCTGTTGTCTTATTGTTTTTTAACTTGCAGTGTTGTGGTTCGGTGAGTAGGGTTGTGTGCTGTGTGTTGTCTTATTGATTTTTAACTTGCAGTGTTGTGGTTAGGTGAGTAGGGTTGTGTGCTGTTGTCTTATTGATTTTAACTTGCATTGTTGTGGTTAGGTGAGTAAGGTTGTGTGCTGCGTGCTGTTGTCTTATTGTTTTTTAACTTGCAGTGTTGTGGTTCGTGAGTAGGGTTGTGTGCTGTGTGTTGTTGTCTTATTGTTTTTTAACTTGCAGTGTTGTGGTTAGGTGAGTAGGGTTGTGTGCTGTGTGTTGTTGTTTTATTGTTTTTTAACTTGCAGTGTTGTGGTTAGGTGAGTAGGGTTGTGTGCTGTGTGTTGTTGTCTTATTGATTTTTAACTTGCAGTGTTGTGGTTAGGTGAGTAGGGTTGTGTGCTGTGTTGTTGTCTTATTGTTTTTTAACTTGCAGTGTTGTGGTTAGGTGAGTAGGGTTGTGTGCTGTGTGTTGTTGTCTTATTGTTTTTTAACTTGCAGTGTTGTGGTTAGGTGAGTAGGGTTGTGTGCTGCGTGCTGTTGTCTTATTGTTTTTTAACTTGCAGTGTTGTGGTTAGGTGAGTAGGGTTGTGTGCTGTGTGTGCTGTTGTCTTATTGTTGTTTAACTTGCAGTGTTGTGGTTAGGTGAGTAGGGTTGTGTGCTGTGTGCTGTTGTCTTATTGTTGTTTAACTTGCAGTGTTGTGGTTAGGTGAGTATGGTTGTGTGCTGCGTGCTGTTGTCTTATTGTTTTTTAACTTGCAGTGTTGTGGTTCGGTGAGTAGGGTTGTGTGCTGTGTGTTGTTGTCTTATTGTTTTTTAACTTGCAGTGTTGTGGTTAGGTGAGTAGGGTTGTGTGCTGTGTGTTGTTGTTTATTGTTTTTTAACTTGCAGTGTTGTGGTTAGGTGAGTAGGGTTGTGTGCTGTGTGTTGTTGTCTTATTGATTTTTAACTTGCAGTGTTGTGGTTAGGTGAGTAGGGTTGTGTGCTGTGTGTTGTTGTTTTATTGTTTTTTAACTTGCAGTGTTGTGGTTAGGTGAGTAGGGCTGTGTGCTGTTGTCTTATTGATTTTAACTTGCATTGTTGTGGTTAGGTGAGTAGGGTTGTGTGCTGCGTGCTGTTGTCTTATTGTTTTTTAACTTGCAGTGTTGTGGTTCGGTGAGTAGGGTTGTGTGCTGTGTGTTGTTGTCTTATTGTTTTTTAACTTGCAGTGTTGTGGTTAGGTGAGTAGGGTTGTGTGCTGTGTGTTGTTGTTTTATTGTTTTTTAACTTGCAGTGTTGTGGTTAGGTGAGTAGGGTTGTGTGCTGTGTGTTGTTGTCTTATTGATTTTTAACTTGCAGTGTTGTGGTTAGGTGAGTAGGGTTGTGTGCTGTGTTGTTGTCTTATTGTTTTTTAACTTGCAGTGTTGTGGTTAGGTGAGTAGGGTTGTGTGCTGTGTGTTGTCTTATTGTTTTTTAACTTGCAGTGTTGTGGTTAGGTGAGTAGGGTTGTGTGCTGCGTGCTGTTGTCTTATTGTTTTTTAACTTGCAGTGTTGTGGTTAGGTGAGTAGGGTTGTGTGCTGTGTGTGCTGTTGTCTTATTGTTGTTTAACTTGCAGTGTTGTGGTTAGGTGAGTAGGGTTGTGTGCTGTGTGCTGTTGTCTTATTGTTGTTTAACTTGCAGTGTTGTGGTTAGGTGAGTATGGTTGTGTGCTGCGTGCTGTTGTCTTATTGTTTTTTAACTTGCAGTGTTGTGGTTCGGTGAGTAGGGTTGTGTGCTGTGTGTTGTTGTCTTATTGTTTTTTAACTTGCAGTGTTGTGGTTAGGTGAGTAGGGTTGTGTGCTGTGTGTTGTTGTTTATTGTTTTTTAACTTGCAGTGTTGTGGTTAGGTGAGTAGGGTTGTGTGCTGTGTGTTGTTGTCTTATTGATTTTTAACTTGCAGTGTTGTGGTTAGGTGAGTAGGGTTGTGTGCTGTGTGTTGTTGTTTTATTGTTTTTTAACTTGCAGTGTTGTGGTTAGGTGAGTAGGGCTGTGTGCTGTTGTCTTATTGATTTTAACTTGCATTGTTGTGGTTAGGTGAGTAGGGTTGTGTGCTGCGTGCTGTTGTCTTATTGTTTTTTAACTTGCAGTGTTGTGGTTCGGTGAGTAGGGTTGTGTGCTGTGTGTTGTTGTCTTATTGTTTTTTAACTTGCAGTGTTGTGGTTAGGTGAGTAGGGTTGTGTGCTGTGTGTTGTTGTTTTATTGTTTTTTAACTTGCAGTGTTGTGGTTAGGTGAGTAGGGTTGTGTGCTGTGTGTTGTTGTCTTATTGATTTTTAACTTGCAGTGTTGTGGTTAGGTGAGTAGGGTTGTGTGCTGTGTTGTTGTCTTATTGTTTTTTAACTTGCAGTGTTGTGGTTAGGTGAGTAGGGTTGTGTGCTGTGTGTTGTTGTCTTATTGTTTTTTAACTTGCAGTGTTGTGGTTAGGTGAGTAGGGTTGTGTGCTGCGTGCTGTTGTCTTATTGTTTTTTAACTTGCAGTGTTGTGGTTAGGTGAGTAGGGTTGTGTGCTGTGTGTGCTGTTGTCTTATTGTTGTTTAACTTGCAGTGTTGTGGTTAGGTGAGTAGGGTTGTGTGCTGTGTGTTGTTGTTTTATTGTTTTTTAACTTGCAGTGTTGTGGTTAGGTGAGTAGGGTTGTGTGCTGTGTGTTGTTGTCTTATTGATTTTTAACTTGCAGTGTTGTGGTTAGGTGAGTAGGGTTGTGTGCTGTGTTGTTGTCTTATTGTTTTTTAACTTGCAGTGTTGTGGTTAGGTGAGTAGGGTTGTGTGCTGTGTGTTGTTGTCTTATTGTTTTTTAACTTGCAGTGTTGTGGTTAGGTGAGTAGGGTTGTGTGCTGCGTGCTGTTGTCTTATTGTTTTTTAACTTGCAGTGTTGTGGTTAGGTGAGTAGGGTTGTGTGCTGTGTGTGCTGTTGTCTTATTGTTGTTTAACTTGCAGTGTTGTGGTTAGGTGAGTAGGGTTGTGTGCTGTGTGCTGTTGTCTTATTGTTGTTTAACTTGCAGTGTTGTGGTTAGGTGAGTATGGTTGTGTGCTGCGTGCTGTTGTCTTATTGTTTTTTAACTTGCAGTGTTGTGGTTCGGTGAGTAGGGTTGTGTGCTGTGTGTTGTTGTCTTATTGTTTTTTAACTTGCAGTGTTGTGGTTAGGTGAGTAGGGTTGTGTGCTGTGTGTTGTTGTTTATTGTTTTTTAACTTGCAGTGTTGTGGTTAGGTGAGTAGGGTTGTGTGCTGTGTGTTGTTGTCTTATTGATTTTTAACTTGCAGTGTTGTGGTTAGGTGAGTAGGGTTGTGTGCTGTGTGTTGTTGTTTTATTGTTTTTTAACTTGCAGTGTTGTGGTTAGGTGAGTAGGGCTGTGTGCTGTTGTCTTATTGATTTTAACTTGCATTGTTGTGGTTAGGTGAGTAGGGTTGTGTGCTGCGTGCTGTTGTCTTATTGTTTTTTAACTTGCAGTGTTGTGGTTAGGTGAGTAGGGTTGTGTGCTGTGTGTTGTTGTCTTATTGTTTTTTAACTTGCAGTGTTGTGGTTAGGTGAGTAGGGTTGTGTGCTGTGTGTTGTTGTTTTATTGTTTTTTAACTTGCAGTGTTGTGGTTAGGTGAGTAGGGTTGTGTGCTGTGTGTTGTTGTCTTATTGATTTTTAACTTGCAGTGTTGTGGTTAGGTGAGTAGGGTTGTGTGCTGTGTTGTTGTCTTATTGTTTTTTAACTTGCAGTGTTGTGGTTAGGTGAGTAGGGTTGTGTGCTGTGTGTTGTTGTCTTATTGTTTTTTAACTTGCAGTGTTGTGGTTAGGTGAGTAGGGTTGTGTGCTGCGTGCTGTTGTCTTATTGTTTTTTAACTTGCAGTGTTGTGGTTAGGTGAGTAGGGTTGTGTGCTGTGTGTGCTGTTGTCTTATTGTTGTTTAACTTGCAGTGTTGTGGTTAGGTGAGTAGGGTTGTGTGCTGTGTGCTGTTGTCTTATTGTTGTTTAACTTGCAGTGTTGTGGTTAGGTGAGTATGGTTGTGTGCTGTGTGTTGTTGTCTTATTGTTTTTTAACTTGCAGTGTTGTGGTTCGGTGAGTAGGGTTGTGTGCTGTGTGTTGTTGTCTTATTGTTGTTTAACTTGCAGTGTTGTGGTTAGGTGAGTAGGGTTGTGTGCTGTGTGCTGTTGTCTTATTGTTGTTTAACTTGCAGTGTTGTGGCTAGGTGAGTAGGGTTGTGTGCTGTGTGTTGTTGTCTTATTGTTTTTTAACTTGCAGTGTTGTGGTTCGGTGAGTAGGGTTGTGTGCTGTGTGTTGTTGTCTTATTGTTTTTTAACTTGCAGTGTTGTGGTTAGGTGAGTAGGGTTGTGTGCTGTGTGTTGTTGTCTTATTGTTGTTTAACTTGCAGTGTTGTGGTTAGGTGAGTAGGGTTGTGTGCTGTGTGCTGTTGTCTTATTGTTGTTTAACTTGCAGTGTTGTGGCTAGGTGAGTAGGGTTGTGTGCTGTGTGTTGTTGTCTTATTGTTGTTTAACTTGCAGTGTTGTGGCTAGGTGAGTAGGGTTGTGTGCTGTGTGCTGTTGTCTTATTGTTGTTTAACTTTCAGTGTTGTGGCTAGGTGAGTAGGGTTGTGTGCTGTGTGTTGTTGTCTTATTGTTGTTTAACTTGCAGTGTTGTGGTTAGGTGAGTAGGGTTGTGTGCTGTGTGCTGTCTTATTGTTGTTTAACTTGCAGTGTTGTGGTTAGGTGAGTAGGGTTGTGTGCTGTGTGTTGTTGTCTTATTGTTGTTTAACTTGCAGTGTTGTGGTTAGGTGAGTAGGGTTGTGTGCTGTGTGTTGTTGTTTTATTGTTTTTTTAACTTGCAGTGTTGTGGTTAGGTGAGTAGGGTTGTGTGCTGTGTGCTGTTGTCTTATTGATTTTTAACTTGCAGTGTTGCGGTTAGGTGAGTAGGGTTGTGTGCTGTGTGTTGTTGTCTTATTGTTTTTTAACTTGCAGTGTTGTGGTTATTTGAGTAGGGTTGTGTGCTGCGTGCTGTTGTCTTATTGTTTTTTAACTTGCAGTGTTGTGGTTCGGTGAGTAGGGTTGTGTGCTGTGTGTTGTCTTATTGATTTTTAACTTGCAGTGTTGTGGTTAGGTGAGTAGGGTTGTGTGCTGTGTGTTGTTGTCTTATTGTTTTTTAACTTGCAGTGTTGTGGTTAGGTGAGTAGGGTTGTGTGCTGCGTGCTGTTGTCTTATTGTTTTTTAACTTGCAGTGTTGTGGTTCGGTGAGTAGGGTTGTGTGCTGTGTGTTGTCTTATTGATTTTTAACTTGCAGTGTTGTGGTTAGGTGAGTAGGGTTGTGTGCTGTTGTCTTATTGATTTTAACTTGCATTGTTGTGGTTAGGTGAGTAGGGTTGTGTGCTGCGTGCTGTTGTCTTATTGTTTTTTAACTTGCAGTGTTGTGGTTCGTGAGTAGGGTTGTGTGCTGTGTGTTGTTGTCTTATTGTTTTTTAACTTGCAGTGTTGTGGTTAGGTGAGTAGGGTTGTGTGCTGTGTGTTGTTGTTTTATTGTTTTTTAACTTGCAGTGTTGTGGTTAGGTGAGTAGGGTTGTGTGCTGTGTGTTGTTGTCTTATTGTTTTTTAACTTGCAGTGTTGTGGTTAGGTGAGTAGGGTTGTGTGCTGTGTGTTGTTGTCTTATTGTTTTTTAACTTGCAGTGTTGTGGTTAGGTGAGTAGGGTTGTGTGCTGCGTGCTGTTGTCTTATTGTTTTTTAACTTGCAGTGTTGTGGTTAGGTGAGTAGGGTTGTGTGCTGTGTGTGCTGTTGTCTTATTGTTGTTTAACTTGCAGTGTTGTGGTTAGGTGAGTAGGGTTGTGTGCTGTGTGCTGTTGTCTTATTGTTGTTTAACTTGCAGTGTTGTGGTTAGGTGAGTATGGTTGTGTGCTGTGTGTTGTTGTCTTATTGTTGTTTAACTTGCAGTGTTGTGGTTAGGTGAGTAGGGTTGTGTGCTGTGTGCTGTTGTCTTATTGTTGTTTAACTTGCAGTGTTGTGGTTAGGTGAGTAGGGTTGTGTGCTGTGTGCTGTTGTCTTATTGTTGTTTAACTTGCAGTGTTGTGGCTAGGTGAGTAGGGTTGTGTGCTGTGTGTTGTTGTCTTATTGTTTTTTAACTTGCAGTGTTGTGGTTAGGTGAGTAGGGTTGTGTGCTGTGTGTTGTTGTCTTATTGTTTTTTAACTTGCAGTGTTGTGGTTAGGTGAGTAGGGTTGTGTGCTGTGTGTTGTTGTCTTATTGTTGTTTAACTTGCAGTGTTGTGGTTAGGTGAGTAGGGTTGTGTGCTGTGTGCTGTTGTCTTATTGTTGTTTAACTTGCAGTGTTGTGGTTAGGTGAGTATGGTTGTGTGCTGTGTGCTGTTGTCTTATTGTTGTTTAACTTGCAGTGTTGTGGCTAGGTGAGTAGGGTTGTGTGCTGTGTGTTGTTGTCTTATTGTTGTTTAACTTGCAGTGTTGTGGCTAGGTGAGTAGGGTTGTGTGCTGTGTGCTGTTGTCTTATTGTTGTTTAACTTGCAGTGTTGTGGCTAGGTGAGTAGGGTTGTGTGCTGTGTGTTGTTGTCTTATTGTTGTTTAACTTGCAGTGTTGTGGTTAGGTGAGTAGGGTTGTGTGCTGTGTGCTGTCTTATTGTTGTTTAACTTGCAGTGTTGTGGTTAGGTGAGTAGGGTTGTGTGCTGTGTGTTGTTGTCTTATTGTTGTTTAACTTGCAGTGTTGTGGTTAGGTGAGTAGGGTTGTGTGCTGTGTGCTGTTGTCTTATTGTTGTTTAACTTGCAGTGTTGTGGTTAGGTGAGTAGGGTTGTGTGCTGTGTGCTGTTGTCTTATTGATTTTTAACTTGCAGTGTTGTGGTTAGGTGAGTAGGGTTGTGTGCTGTGTGCTGTCTTATTGTTTTTTAACTTGCAGTGTTGTGGTTAGGTGAGTAGGGTTGTGTGCTGTGTGTTGTTGTCTTATTGTTGTTTAACCTGCATTGTTGTGGTTAGGTGAGTAGGGCTGTGTGCTGTGTGTTGTTGTCTTATTGTTTTTTAACTTGCAGTGTTGTGGTTAGGTAAGTAGGGTTGTGTGCTGTGTGCTGTTGTCTTATTGATTTTTAACTTGCAGTGTTGTGGTTAGGTGAGTAGGGTTGTGTGCTGTGTGCTGTTGTCTTATTGTTTTTTAACTTGCAGTGTTGTGGTTAGGTGAGTAGGGTTGTGTGCTGTGTGTTGTTGTCTTATTGTTGTTTAACTTGCAGTGTTGTGGTTAGGTGAGTAGGGTTGTGTGCTGTGTGTTGTTGTCTTATTGTTGTTTAACTTGCAGTGTTGTGGTTAGGTGAGTAGGGTTGTGTGCTGTGTGCTGTTGTCTTATTGTTTTTTAACTTGCAGTGTTGTGGTTAGGTGAGTAGGGTTGTGTGCTGTGTGTTGTTGTCTTATTGATTTTTAACTTGCAGTGTTGTGGTTAGGTAAGTAGGGTTGTGTGCTGTGTGTTGTTGTCTTATTGTTGTTTAACTTGCAGTGTTGTGGTTAGGTGAGTAGGGTTGTGTGCTGTGTGTTGGCTTATTGTTGTTTAACTTGCAGTGTTGTGGCTAGGTGAGTAGGGTTGTGTGCTGTGTGATGTGTGTTGTTGTCTTATTGTTTTTTAACTTGCAGTGTTGTGGTTAGGTGAGTAGGGTTGTGTGCTGTGTGTTGTTGTCTTATTGTTTTTTAACTTGCAGTGTTGTGGTTAGGTGAGTAGGGTTGTGTGCTGTGTGCTGTTGTCTTATTGATTTTTAACTTGCAGTGTTGCGGTTAGGTGAGTAGGGTTGTGTGCTGTGTGTTGTTGTCTTATTGTTTAACTTGCAGTGTTGTGGTTAGGTGAGTAGGGCTGTGTGCTGTGTGCTGTTGTCTTATTGTTGTTTAACTTGCAGTGTTGTGGTTCGGTGAGTAGGGTTGTGTGCTGTGTGCTGTTGTCTTATTGTTGTTTAACTTGCAGTGTTGTGGTTAGGTAAGTAGGGTTGTGTGCTGTGTGTTGTTGTCTTATTGTTGTTTAACTTGCAGTGTTGTGGTTAGGTGAGTAGGGTTGTGTGCTGTGTGCTGTTGTCTTATTGTTTTTTAACTTGTAGTGTTGTGGTTAGGTGAGTAGGGTTGTGTGCTGTGTGTTGTTGTCTTATTGATTTTTAACTTGCAGTGTTGTGGTTAGGTGAGTAGGGTTGTGTGCTGTGTGTTGTTGTCTTATTGTTGTTTAACTTGCAGTGTTGTGGTTAGGTGAGTAGGGTTGTGTGCTGTGTGCTGTTGTCTTATTGTTTAACTTGCAGTGTTGTGGTTAGGTGAGTAGGGTTGTGTGCTGTGTGCTGTTGTCTTATTGTTTTTTAACTTGCAGGGTTGTGGTTAGGTGAGTAGGGTTGTGTGCTGTGTGTTGTTGCGGGGGTCTGACGTAGTTCAGCAGCTTACTATGAAATAAGGGACAATGAAAGTTAGTTCCTTATGGATGGCTGCCATCGCACACCCTGCATGGAACAAGTGCCGGCTTTTTGTCTGCTTGTATTAGGAGACCTCGTACAGCATCTTATACTAGCCTCCTAAACACCTCATTCATAGTGCCGGGCATTGTCCAATTATATGTACCCCGGAGAGAAGCATGAAGGGCAAATCTCCAGAGCTTCTCAGGTATTCGTATAATAATAATGATTATTAGTAGTATTTGTGGTGATGGTAATTCTAGTGCCATTTTTAATTACTCTTTTTCGTGCATCAATTAAAATGACTTGCGATGTAAAATTATGGTAGACTACAATTCTGCTAATGCTCAGAGGTCAGTTTGATTGAAGCTCTATTCCACAGAAGCTGTTTATTAAGTGGTTGCTTAGTTAATTCTTTTACATGATATGTGCATTTTAATTCCCACCAGCCTCAGCCAGACTCTCACTGAGCATGATAGGTGGTTTAGTCCAGGAGCTGACGTCTTGCAATCAGTTTGATGAGGTTTAAATTCACGGGGCAGTGAAACAGAACAAGTGGGAAGGGAAGAGGTCACAAATCAGAAATGATTTATGTTTTTTCTTTATCGGGGTGTTAAAGAGTTAAAATGTCTGAGAGCCAGAAAGCCGGAGCATTAACACTGCTGGGGTTATTTACTAAAATGAGAATTCAAAGTGAAGCTTAAATTTCAGGCCAGAGTAGCTGAGATGAAAGCAGAGCTGACTTGGAGAATGTGTCGTGTTCGGCTGCTCTGACCTTAAATATGAAATTCACCATGAATTCTCCCTATAGTGAATACCTGTCTGTGTGTAACTCACTCAGCCAGGGGCAACCTGTCCAAGCATTCTGGGGTTAGTATGACGGCTGTGCTGACACCAGACACAAAACATTTGCAAAACCGATACTGGGATCCAGGAAGAGAGTATTCCAGCTGAGTGATTGACAGCCCAGAGAGGAAGTCCTACATAGAAATAAACAAAATATAAAAAACAAAGGCTGCGCCAATAATAGTCCCAAGATTAGTCCTTAAAACGTAAATAAATACCTCGGTAGGCCAGAGGTAGGTGTTGTGTAGATAGGTACTTTTTCTAGAGGTGTCTTCTCGGTTTCTTTCAGATTTATATGGAAGAGAAAATTAAAAAGGAAATCCAATTGTGCGGTATATCAGGTAGGGTAAGTGCAATAAAAATAAACAATAAAATTCCCACTCACAATTTGTAGAGCCTAAGCCAGCTCTAGCGTGTAGCGCCTGAGTATTCCTCAGTTGGGTGATGGTATCAGGAGCTCAATGGGAAAAAATTATAAAAAAAGGCAACAATAGTGCTCTCGATAAAATTCACAGATAATTCAAATATAAGATAAAAGATATACAATCTGTCGTTTATCCAATTCTCTGCTAGACCCGCTTCAGTCTGGTTTCCGCACTAAGCCCTTTGTAGACATGGCACTGACCAAAGTATCCAATGATCTGCTCGCTGCAAAATCTTGCGGCCATTACTCTATCCTAATTCTCCTTGACCTTGCTGAGGCTTCTGACACAGTTCATCATCAACAGTTTCTTCTCATCCTCCGCAATATCGGTCTACAAGATATTGCTCTCTCCTGGTGCTCTTCCTACCTCTCCCAACGCTCTTTCAATGGACAGGGTCTCTGCACCATATCCTCTTCAGGAACATGAAGTGGTTATGGTGCTTAGAGTGACCTTTTAGCCATCACTACTGATCACATTGCCTGTACTAAAACCTCACTTTTGCTGCATAGTGCTTCCTATATCCTACAACTTCAACTGATTCTAGGTTTTTGCCAGAAAAAAAATGAACTGATTTTGGACCATCCTCCTAATGTTCCCCCTGTCCCCAAACTTGACCTGCATTTGTATGCATTTCCCCCATTCTCTTCCATCCTTTGTCCTGAGCAGTGGTGGAACTACCG
This sequence comes from Pelobates fuscus, assembly GCF_036172605.1. Lineage (NCBI taxonomy): Eukaryota > Metazoa > Chordata > Amphibia > Anura > Pelobatidae > Pelobates > Pelobates fuscus. The sequence continues at coordinate 303,075,080 of NC_086322.1, forward strand.
CTGGTGCTGGTGGTGTGGCTGCCCCGGGTCCACATGCTGAGGGGGCCCATCGTGTGACCGATGCATTTAGGTTCCCCTGATGGGCCGGTATCTTTGGGGCCCCGGTGGTGGATATTTAACAGCGGGGCTGGGTCCCTCTCAATTCTGCATCCAGCACCGGGAGAAGGTGAGAGCCAGTCACTTTTTTACCAGCTAACACCCAGCTGCACGGGAGTGAGAGGAGAATGCAGAGTGTGAGAGAAGGGAGGCGAGAACCATAGATTCTACTTCTACTCAGCCAGCAGAATAACTCTGTATAATATTATATTCTATATGTTCCTTTCAAATACATAGCAAAGTATGGATGCCTAATGGGTTAAAAAGTAATATTTTACAAACCCCTCTTGCACCCAAAAGGAAGGAAACTGGTGGATGGCTATATTTTAACTGTGTGTGTGTCATTGTTTATTTCTGCTTCTGTATGCGTGTCAGTGTTTGTATCTGTGTCTTCATCCGTATGTGTCAGTGTTTGTATCTGTGTGACTGTGTATCTCTGAATGTGTGTCAGTGTTTATATCTTAGTGTGTCTGTGTATCTGTATGTGTATCAGTATGTTTATCTGTGTCTGTGTATCTGTTTGTCTCTTTATCTAAGTGTTTGTAAATGTGTATCAGTGTGTGTGTCCTTGTATGTGTATATGTGCATACATCTCAGAATACAAACGCCAACACAAACACTGCTCAGTGCTAAATACAACCCTGCAAGGATGGGCAAATGGTATTTCCCCAGTTGGCAATGCATTATGGGAATTGTGCAGCCGATGGAAATCTACCTTTTGTCCACCCTTGCAATTTTTGCACCAGGGTGCTCTCTACGTTAGTTCCGCCACTGGTTCTGACTGTTGGACTCAATAATTGCTCATGTCGGGATGTCCTTCCAGGTGGTTCATGATTATTGACCGTATTGAAGCAAAGCAGATCTTGCTGAGCCCACCTAACCTGCACGGCTCCTACCTCGTCCGACCCAAGCTGGAGAGTTATGCACCCTATGTACTTTCAGTTAAGACAGCGATGCGTTCTATTCCTTTACGTTACCTCCATGTTTCTATGTCAGGTGGACAGATTTTTGGGAACAGATTACAACTCCCATGATTCTCAGACAGCTGACTACGGTCGGGTCTAAAACTTGTTACAGTTACTTTAAATACATGAATCACCTTCATATGAATCAAAATGTAAGGCGAATAATTCAGCCAGGATTTATTCACCAACAGTGAATTATTGGGAATGCACAGGGGAATGGCAAATTTAAGGCCAGGGCAGTTACAGGGTTAACTAGTGAGGCAGATTTCATACAAAGGAAGGAGATTGGGAAACGGTACCGGTGTCAGTCTCTTTTCAATTGTTTTAACAACTTTCTCAGCTTTATAAGATCCAGGGAAGTGAGGAATCACTGAGGTTTTTTGGCAGATTAATTGCCAGTCTTTTTTATTTTATTTTTTTAATTCAAAATAAAATGTAAAGCTAATTCTGCAAAGTGTAGCAAAGATTCAAAGAAGAAACCAAAGTGATATTCTGGAGTTCCCTGGTAAATGTATATAGAAACGTATTCACTTGTAGGTGTCAAGGTGCATGGAAGGAAACATAAACTGGCGATGTATGCTAACATTATGCTTTTTGCTGTGTCTGATCCTTCCATGTCAGAACTCGAAATGTCTGGTGGCCTTTCTAATCTTAAGATTAATAAAATGTTGGGACTCTTCCTATCCCCTCATTGACACGCTCTCTTACCACTTTGCTTCTGTTCTGTGGCATTACTTAACTCCGCCGAGCAACATGCGACCGAGCGGCACACCCCCGGGTTAGCCACCCTATATTGAGCATTTTAGGAAAAGATTATTCCATTTGTTAGATCTTTGTTAGATGAGGTTGGATTAAAACAAATTTCATTAGATCTACTCTAAAATATGCAATATTAACAATCATTTTCAGGAGGGGACCTCACGAACGGAGCCCAGTCAGGGAAATGTACTGATGTGGGGGTTCCTGAGATTGGTGGGGAAACATTTGGGGCACTGGTTATTTTTACGAGATTTCTGCTGCCTGGGAGGTCCCTTTTCCCACGCCCAGGCTCCCAGGCACAGAGGATCCTGGGATGAAGAACCCTGTTGTTTAGTGTGGGAAACCCTTGTATGTGGGGTGGGATTTCTGTACCTGGGAGACAAAGAGGCCAGGTCCCTTTTCCCACACCCGGGCTCCCAGGTACAGAGAATCCTGGGATAGAAACCCCTGTGTGTCTGTGTGGAAGACCCTTTGCAAGGGGTTAGGCATAAAAGCCGTGTGTGGCATAATAAAATGTGTTGTACTCCCAGAGCTGTGTCTCATCCAGTTACTGGGGGAAGTGGAGCGGCTGAAGGAAGGTATTAGTGGAGGTAACCGGTCGGGTTACCTGTGGTCCGCTACAGGGTACGACTCCCGTGACACATTCCACTGGTGTGAAGGAACCTTGTCATACCTAGGAACGCAAATTCCTTAGGATATAACTCAAGTGTATGGTCTTAAAGTCCTGTCCCTCCTAGATAAGGTACAATTGTATCTTCGATGATGGTCCCTTACCAATATTGCATAGCTGGGGATAGTGGGAGTACTCAAGATGAACATACTCCCAATATTTCTTTACATTTTTCCATACCAGGCTTTTTTGGTAGTGTGAAAACCCTGTTTTTGCATTACTTCCTTTTGACAAAGACACCTACTTACTTCATCTTAAACCCGTCCCCATGTGAACGTATTGAAGGTCTGTTCTTTCACACTTGATTAAAGCAGCAATGTCTCCGTCTGGGCACATTGCAGAATTTGCAAAGAACCCTGACAGTGGCATCACCTATGGGGGCCCAGTGGCCAGAGAGATAAGTAGAGGGGAGATTTACTTACTTGAACCAGTCCATCGCGAGCATGGCCATCTTCCTCCAGTGGGTCCTCTTCGGGCAACATCACTGCTGTACTCTCACTCATGCCAGACAATGGAATCCTCCATAGACAGAGCCAATTCCCTACAGCCGTCTGGTGATGGCTGGGGCAATTGACACTTCAGGATGGTAGCTCTGCCCAGTGTCTAGAAGTGTCAGGCGCAGGAAATATACATAGACATAGTAGTCCCTATATACTCTGTATATTTCTTGACTGGGTTGGAATATAAGTAAAATGAGAACAGTCATAATCTATCTTCATAAAATACTCATTTTTCAGGGATAGGGTCACAGTGTCACCTTATAGTCACCCGTAGCCTTTTACCCACTTATTGGAAGTGGAGAGTGGCGTCCCTCAAACCATACAAAATTGGATTCTCAGAGTGGAGAAGATCTGCTCCTGTGAAGAACTTATTCCAGCAGCCAGAGAAACCACCAATGCTATACTGATACATTGTTTCACTGGATACAGTGTTTCTCAGACTGGTTGTTGGAACCGGGGAGGGCCAACTGGAACGTGGATTCCGCTTCCCTGGTCCTGTAGGTACAATCTAACTGGTAGAGGGGTTCTACCTGGTCTTTGTACTTCCTTGTTCATTTAGTGGATAAACCCCATATTTATCATGGAACGTTTCATTCCAGGTCTTTTTCGAGTAAATTCGTCTTTTCTATAGTTCGTTTTTTTAAATGAACTACATAAAAAACTCAAATTCTCTAAAACATGCAAGTTACGCTTTAATTTCAGCTACTTTGGCCTTAAATTTGAAACTAGCTTTGTATTCACTTTGAATCCCCAGCAATAATTATGACGGTAATTTTCAGTAATCACCCTAGGATAGGGTATATATAAATCAGAGACAACGTTACTTTATAAACCAGGAGACCACCAAAGACTGCAGGGTCAGTATCTGACCACCAGGTGGCAGCATTGGAGTGAGAAGCAGGGAGTCAGTAGGGGGCAGCACCAAGGTGTGATACCTAGCTTAAAGGGGATAAAACCTTTTTTAAAATGTTTTTTTAAAGATTTGTACCTGTGAGATCTGTCTGTCAATGAGCTGCGAAAAATCATTTCATTTAAATGCATTTTTAAAACAAAAGAAATAGGTTTTCTGAAATGATGGATTTGTGAAAATGGTGTCGATGTCAGGCTATTTCCATATTTTCTCTCCCAGTGCGTAGACACGATGTGATGCTACATTACCTCATCTACAGAAACGCTGTGCGGGAATTCTACGCTGCTCGCAAACTGTTTTCTTCGCCTCTGTGATCTGATTGGTTTCTTCAGGTTAGAATGGGCATATACCATGTACGGACGGCCAGTGCCAGTTATCAAGGTGGGTTAATATCCTGCGCTGGGTTATGTGTACACAGCGTTTATCTTTTTCCATTCTAGCTCTGTCTGAGTCTACGTGATTACATTACTGCAAGTAACGTTTTACCGATATTAATGGTATCTGCTGCTAAAAATGATTACGAAGTAGATGAGACGAAAAATCTATTAATAGTGAAATTCCGGTGCTTATTAACATTTGTAAAATCTAGATGGAGTTTGTAAATACAGATTCCAAAAATGGCATCAGATTTTTAATGTGACTGTCTGTGAGCATAATGATCACACACAGTAACCACAATATTCTGGTGAAAACTAGGCATCTGTGTTTTAATGAGACTGTGACCTGTACCTATACCCCAAATCAGGGATGTACCCTCCCTCCCCCTCTCCCAGTTTTAAAATGTAAAAATCAGACAATTAAAAAAAAAAATGTATTTAGCATTGAGCAGTGTTTGTATATTTTTTTTATGTATTTCGTACTGAGCAGTGTTTGTGTGTTGGAATGTAAGCATCTGTTTGTATTAAGTATGTGTGAGTGAATGGGGGTGTGTTTGCGTGTAGTGTTGGCATTTAAATGCAGGCGTGCATTTTTGTGTAGTGTGGTTTTTGGATGATAGGGTGTATGTGTGTGGTGTTGGCGAAATGCTGAGATGTATGCACATATACACGTATACTCAAATATACACACACGGGCACACATGCAGATACATAGACACACAATCATGCACAGATACAGACAAACACAAATATTAATACAGATACACACATATACATATACACATAGGCACAGCCACACATACAGATACACTGATGCACAGATGCAAACACTGACGCACAGATACAGATATACAAACAGATGTACAGACACACATACAGATACACTTATACAGACACACATACAGATATACAGACAGATATAAGTGTATGTGTTTACTAACACACACACACACGTTTTTTTAAAAATTTAATCCCCCAGCCTCCCTACCTTTGGGAGTGCTGAGGGGATTCCCTGGGGTCCAGTGGTGCTGCTGGGCGAGCGGGCGGGTGGGCTGGCTGGCGGGCGGGCGTCATCTTCCGGCCCCGGCATCAGTGTGGTGCGCGAGGGAGCTGAAGAGGGAGCACTCAGGGGAGAGTGCTCCCTCGTGCACCCGCCAACCAGCCAGCCCGCCTGCCTGCCCAGCAGCGCCACTGGACCCCAGGGAATCTCCTCAGCACTCCCAAAGGTAGGGAGGCTGGGGGATTATTTAAAAAAAAAAAAAAAGTGTGTTTTAGTGTGTGTGTGTTAGTGTTAGAGTGTGTGTGTGTTAGTGTGTGTGTGTGTGTGTGTGTGTGTGTTAGTGTTAATGTGTGTGTGTGTGAGTTAGTGTTAGTGTGTGTGTGTGTGAGTTAGTGTTAGAGTGTGTGTGTGTTAGTGTTAGAGCGTGTGTGTTAGTGTTAGAGCGTGTGTGTTAGTGTTAGAGCGTGTGTGTTAGTGTTAGAGCGTGTGTTAGTGTTAGAGCGTGTGTGTGTGTTAGTGTTAGAGCGTGTGTGTGTGTTAGTGTTAGAGTGTGTGAGTTAGTGTTAGAGTGTGTGAGTTAGTGTTAGAGTGTGTGAGTTAGTGTTAGAGTGTGTGAGTTAGTGTTAGAGTGTGTGAGTTAGTGTTATAGTATGTGTGTTAGTGTTATAGTATGTGTGTTAGTGTTAGAGTGTGTGTGTTAGTGTTTTAGAGTGTGTGTGTGTGTGTTAGTGTTAGAGTGTGTGTGTTAGTGTTAGAGTGTGTGTGTTAGTGTTATAGTATGTGTGTTAGTGTTATAGTATGTGTGTTAGTGTTAGAGTGTGTGTGTTAGTGTTTTAGAGTGTGTGTGTTAGTGTTAGAGTGTGTGTGTTAGTGTTAGAGTGTGTGTGTGTTTTAGAGTGTGTGTGTGTGTGTGTTTTAGAGTGTGTGTGTGTGTGTTAGAATGTGTGTGTGTGTTAGTGTGTGTTAGTGTTAGAGTGTGTGTGTTAGTGTTAGAGTGTGTGTGTGTGTGTGTTAGTGTGTGTGTGTTAGTGTGTTAGAGAGTGTGCGTGTTAGTGTTAGAGTGTGTTAGTGTTAGAGTGTGTGTGTTAAAGTGTGTGTGTGTTAGAGTGAGAGTGTGTGTGTGTGTTAGAGTGAGAGTGTGTGTGTGTTAGAGTGAGTGTGTGTGTGTGTTAGAGTGAGAGTGTGTGTGTGTGTTAGAGTGAGAGTGTGTGTGTGTTAGAGTGAGAGTGTGTGTGTGTTAGAGTGAGAGTGTGTGTGTGTTAGAGTGAGAGTGTGTGTGTGTTAGAGTGAGAGTGTGTGTGTGTTAGAGTGAGAGTGTGTGTGTGTTAGAGTGAGAGTGTGTGTGTGTGTTAGAGTGAGAGTGTGTGTGTGTTAGAGAGTGTGTGTGTGTTAGAGAGTGTGTGTGTGTGTTAGAGAGTGTGTGTGTGTTAGAGTGTGTGTGTTAGTGTTAGAGTGTGTGTGTGTGTGTGTTTTAGAGTGTGTGTGTGTGTGTGTTTTAGAGTGTGTGTGTGTGTGTGTGTTTTAGAGTGTGTGTGTGTGTGTTAGAATGTGTGTGTGTGTGTGTGTGTGTTAGTGTGTGTTAGTGTTAGAGTGTGTGTGTTAGTGTTAGAGTGTGTGTGTGTGTTAGTGTGTGTTAGTGTGTGTGTGTTAGTGTGTTAGAGAGTGTGCGTGTTAGTGTTAGAGTGTGTTAGTGTTAGAGTGTGTGTGTTAAAGTGTGTGTGTGTTAGAGTGAGAGTGTGTGTGTGTGTTAGAGTGAGAGTGTGTGTGTGTTAGAGTGAGTGTGTGTGTGTGTTAGAGTGAGAGTGTGTGTGTGTGTTAGAGTGAGAGTGTGTGTGTGTTAGAGTGAGAGTGTGTGTGTGTTAGAGTGAGAGTGTGTGTGTGTTAGAGTGAGAGTGTGTGTGTGTTAGAGTGAGAGTGTGTGTGTGTGTTAGAGTGAGAGTGTGTGTGTGTTAGAGAGTGTGTGTGTGTTAGAGAGTGTGTGTGTGTTAGAGTGTGTGTGTTAGTGTTAGAGTGTGTGTGTGTGTGTGTTTTAGAGTGTGTGTGTGTGTGTGTGTGTTTTAGAGTGTGTGTGTGTGTGTGTTTTAGAGTGTGTGTGTGTGTGTTAGAATGTGTGTGTGTGTGTGTGTGTGTGTTAGTGTGTGTTAGTGTTAGAGTGTGTGTGTGTGTGTGTTTTAGAGTGTGTGTGTGTGTGTGTTTTAGAGTGTGTGTGTGTGTTTTAGAGTGTGTGTGTGTGTTAGAATGTGTGTGTGTGTGTGTGTGTGTTAGTGTGTGTTAGTGTTAGAGTGTGTGTGTTAGTGTTAGAGTGTGTGTGTTAGTGTTAGAGTGTGTGTGTGTTAGTGTGTGTTAGTGTGTGTGTGTTAGTGTGTTAGAGAGTGTGCATGTTAGTGTTAGAGTGTGTTAGTGTTAGAGTGTGTGTGTGTTAGAGTGAGAGTGTGTGTGTGTGTTAGAGTGAGAGTGTGTGTGTGTGTTAGAGTGAGTGTGTGTGTGTGTTAGAGTGAGAGTGTGTGTGTGTTAGAGTGAGTGTGTGTGTGTGTTAGAGTGAGAGTGTGTGTGTGTGTTAGAGTGAGAGTGTGTGTGTGTTAGAGTGAGAGTGTGTGTGTGTTAGAGTGAGAGTGTGTGTGTGTTAGAGTGAGAGTGTGTGTGTGTTAGAGTGAGAGTGTGTGTGTGTGTTAGAGTGAGAGTGTGTGTGTGTTAGAGAGTGTGTGTGTGTTAGAGAGTGTGTGTGTGTTAGAGTGTGTGTGTTAGTGTTAGAGTGTGTGTGTGTGTTAGTGTGTTAGAGAGTGTGCGTGTTAGTGTTAGAGTGTGTTAGTGTTAGAGTGTGTGTGTTAAAGTGTGTGTGTGTTAGAGTGAGAGTGTGTGTGTGTGTTAGAGTGAGAGTGTGTGTGTGTTAGAGTGAGTGTGTGTGTGTGTTAGAGTGAGAGTGTGTGTGTGTGTTAGAGTGAGAGTGTGTGTGTGTTAGAGTGAGAGTGTGTGTGTGTTAGAGTGAGAGTGTGTGTGTGTTAGAGTGAGAGTGTGTGTGTGTGTTAGAGTGAGAGTGTGTGTGTGTTAGAGAGTGTGTGTGTGTTAGAGAGTGTGTGTGTGTTAGAGTGTGTGTGTTAGTGTTAGAGTGTGTGTGTGTGTGTGTTTTAGAGTGTGTGTGTGTGTGTGTGTGTTTTAGAGTGTGTGTGTGTGTGTGTTTTAGAGTGTGTGTGTGTGTGTTAGAATGTGTGTGTGTGTGTGTGTGTTAGTGTGTGTTAGTGTTAGAGTGTGTGTGTGTGTGTGTTTTAGAGTGTGTGTGTGTGTGTGTTTTAGAGTGTGTGTGTGTGTGTGTTTTAGAGTGTGTGTGTGTGTTAGAATGTGTGTGTGTGTGTGTGTGTTAGTGTGTGTTAGTGTTAGAGTGTGTGTGTTAGTGTTAGAGTGTGTGTGTTAGTGTTAGAGTGTGTGTGTGTTAGTGTGTGTTAGTGTGTGTGTGTTAGTGTGTTAGAGAGTGTGCATGTTAGTGTTAGAGTGTGTTAGTGTTAGAGTGTGTGTGTGTTAGAGTGAGAGTGTGTGTGTGTGTTAGAGTGAGAGTGTGTGTGTGTGTTAGAGTGAGTGTGTGTGTGTGTTAGAGTGAGAGTGTGTGTGTGTTAGAGTGAGAGTGTGTGTGTGTTAGAGTGAGAGTGTGTGTGTGTTAGAGTGAGAGTGTGTGTGTGTGTGTGTTAGAGTGAGAGTGTGTGTGTGTGTTAGAGTGAGAGTGTGTGTGTGTTAGAGTGAGAGTGTGTGTGTGTTAGAGTGAGAGTGTGTGTGTGTTAGAGTGAGAGTGTGTGTGTGTGTGTTAGAGTGAGAGTGTGTGTGTGTGTGTTAGAGTGAGAGTGTGTGTGTGTGTTAGAGAGTGTGTGTGTGTTAGAGAGTGTGTGTGTGTTAGAGAGTGTGTGTGTGTTAGAGAGTGTGTGTGTGTTAGAGTGTGTGTGTGTTAGAGTGTGTGTGTGTGTTAGAGTGTGTGTGTTAGAGTGAGAGTGTGTGTGTGTTAGAGTGAGTGTGTGTGTGTTAGAGTGAGAGTGTGTGTGTTAGTGTGTGTTAGAGTGTGTGTTAGAGTGTGTGTTAGAGTGTGTGTTAGAGTGTGTGTTAGAGTGTGTGTTAGAGTGTGTTAGAGTGTGTGTTAGAGTGTGTTAGAGTGTGTGTTAGAGTGTGTGTTAGAGTGTGTGTTAGAGTGTGTGTTAGAGTGTGTGTTAGAGTGTGTGTTAGAGTGTGTGTTAGAGTGTGTGTTAGAGTGTGTGTTAGTGTGTGTTAGTGTGTGTTAGTGTGTGTTAGTGTGTGTTAGAGTGTGTGTTAGAGTGTGTGTTAGAGTGTGTGTGTGTGTGTTAGTGTTAGAGTGTGTGTGTGTGTTAGTGTTAGAGTGTGTGTGTGTGTGTGTGTATGTGTTTCAGCTGTACAGTACTGTGATAGGGAATTGAGTAGCCTGTGGTCTTTCTAAGACAGTGGGAACGTCTGGACCTAGTCGGTAAATTCACAAGATCAGCCCAAGAACTTATAGTGACCTCATTCAAGTACCTACTACATCATTTATTGGTTTGTTTTTAATCTTTTTTAAGGATTAACAAGGGCAGAAGTACTGGAAAAGCTCGCTGATGGGTACAGGTTGCCTATGCCACCGTTAGGAACTCAGGATGTCCATGAAGTGATGCTGAGGTGTTGGGAGGCAGATCCCACCAAAAGGCCTTCATTCCAGGAGATCGTGAAAAAGCAATATTTTGTCAGAGTTTGAATGGCTGACCGTATGGTTCCACTGACACCAAAACAGAAATTCTAACTTTAAAATTTAAAAATAGAAACTTAAATGTTATTAGCTGGAGTTCTGGTGGGGATTTCAGACTGATTAAAAAAAAAAAAAAAAAACCACATTAAAATTATTGCGCTACACAAAATCTAATTTTGTAACTAAACTATATTGGTATGAACATGTTTGTATCTGCTACGTTTCATAAAATGATCAGAATAATGTTTTAGTGTCATTTGTATTGCCAGTAGACAATGTAATATCTCAAAGAATCTTAAAAGGTACATAATGCTGACCCTAAGCTTCTGGCATAGCAAGTGGGATGTTGGCACTCCTTCAGTTAAAGAGGCACTCCAATGCCCCACCCCCACCCCAAAACATTACAATTAATAATAATAATAATAATAATAATAATAATATGCATTTATTTATTCATAAAAAATGTTTTTAATAGCGGGATAAAGTGTTTTAGGGGTGTCCGTTGAAGCTTGCCAGAAAAGAAATATTCTGGATCTATACTCTATAATCTATTGACCCAAGGGAGACAAAAATGGAGAAATTGTATTTATTACAGGGGTTGTCTAATATTCCGGGTCCTGATCTGTAATTCATTTTATATTTCGTAATTGTATCTGTGTGCATTTAACTGTAGAAGATTGTATTAACTGGTTATTTGTGCTTTAATTTTGTGCCTGATAAGTTTTATTAGGATACTTTTAAAGAAGTGTTATTAATTAGCAATGTTCCTTTGGGGGCACATTTCAATTTATTTAATATTAGGGACTTTAAATAACTTAATTAAAAGGGACACTCCACTGCCCAAATACAAAATAAATAAAATCACTGTTTAGTAGATATACCCCAAATGAAAGCTTGCATACATTAAATTATGTATTTTCATTGGGTAAATTTCTAAAATCAGTGTGCTGCTCAGGTAGTGTGTGTTATAGGAGGTGTGTAGAGCTGCAGTGAGCGTGCTGTTCAGGTAGTGTGGGTTATAGGAGGTGTGGGAGCTGCAGTGAGCGTGCTGCTCAGGTAGTGCGGGTTATAGGAGGTGTGGGGAGCTGCAGTGGGCGTGCTGCTCAGGTAGTGAGGGTTATAGGAGGTGTGGGGGCTGCAGTTAGCATGCCGTTTAGGTAGTGTGGGTTATAGGAGGTGTGTGAGCTGCAGTGAGTGTGCTGCTCAGGTAGTGTGTGTTATAGGAGGTGTGTGAGCTGCAGTGAGTGTGCTGCTCAGGTAGTGTGGGTTATAGGAGGTGTGGGAGCTGCAGTGAGTGTGCTGCTCAGGTAGTGTGGGTTAGAGGAGGTGTGGGGAGCTGCAGTGAGTGTGCTGCTCAGGTAGTGTGTGTAATAGGAGGTGTGGGAGCTGCAGTGAATGTGCTGCTCAGGTAGTGTGGGTTATTGGAGGTATGGGGAGCTGCAGTGAGTGTGCTGCTAAGGCAGTGTGTGTTATAGGAGGTGTGGGGAGCTGCAGTGAGTGTGCTGCTCGGGTAGTGTGGGTTATAGGAGGTGTGGGGAGCTGCAGTGAGTGTGCTGCTCAGGTAGTGTGTGTTATAGGAGGTGTGGGGAGCTGCAGTGAGCGTGCTGCTCAGGTAGTGTGTGTTATAGGAGGTGTGGGGAGCTGCAGTGAGTGTGCTGCTCAGGTAGTGTGTGTAATAGGAGGTGTGGGAGCTGCAGTGAATGTGCTGCTCAGGTAGTGTGGGTTATAGGAGGTTTGGGGAGCTGCAGTGAGTGTGCTGCTCAGGTAGTGTGTGTTATAGGAGGTGTGGGGAGCTGCAGTGAGCGTGCTGCTCAGGTAGTGTGTGTTATAGGAGGTGTGGGGAGCTGCAGTGAGTGTGCTGCTCAGGTAGTGTGGGTTATAGGAGGTGTGGGAGCTGCAGTGAGCGTGCTGCTCAGGTAGTGTGTGTGTTATAGGAGGTGTGGGGAGCTGCAGTGAGCGTGTTGCTCAGGTAGTGTGTGTTATAGGAGGTGGGAGAGCTGCAGTGAGCGTGCTGCTCAGGTAGTGTGTGTTATAGGAGGTGTGGGGAGCTGCAGTGAGGGTGCTGCTCAGGTAGTGTGTGTTATAGGAGGTGTGGGGAGCTGCAGTGAGCGTGCTGCTCAGGTAGTGTGAGTTATAGGAGGTGTGGGGAGCTGCAGTGAGCGTGCTGCTCAGGTAGTGTGGGTTATAGGAGGTGTGGGGAGCTGCAGTGAGTGTGCTGCACAGGTAGTGTGTGTTATAGGAGGTGTGGGGAGCTGCAGTGAGCGTGCTGCTCAGGTAGTGTGTGTTATAGGAGGTGTGGGGAGCTGCAGTGAGTGTGCTGCTCAGGTAGTGTGGGTTATAGGAGGTGTGGGAGCTGCAGTGAGCGTGCTGCTCAGGTAGTGTGTGTGTTATAGGAGGTGTGGGGAGCTGCAGTGAGCGTGCTGCTCAGGTAGTGTGTGTTATAGGAGGTGGGGGAGCTGCAGTGAGCGTGCTGCTCAGGTAGTGTGTGTTATAGGAGGTGTGGGGAGCTGCAGTGAGCGTGCTGCTCAGGTAGTGTGAGTTATAGGAGGTGTGGGGAGCTGCAGTGAGCGTGCTGCTCAGGTAGTGTGGGTTATAGGAGGTGTGGGGAGCTGCAGTGCGCGTGCTGCTCAGGTAGTGTGTGTTATAGGAGGTGTGGGAAGCTGCAGTGAGTGTGCTGCTCAGGTAGTGTGAGTTATAGGAGGTGTGGGGAGCTGCAGTGAGTGTGCTGCTCAGGTAGTGTAAGTTATAGGAGGTGTGGGGAGCTGCAGTGAGTGTTCTGCTCAGGTAGTGTGTGTTATAGGAGGTGTGGGAGCTGCAGTGAGCGTGATGCTCAGGTAGTGTATGTTATAGGGGGTGTGGGGAGCTGCAGTGAGTGTGCTGCTCAGGTAGTGTGTGTTATAGGAGGTGTGGGGAGCTGCAGTGAGTGTGCTGCTCAGGTAGTGTATGTTATAGGAGGTGTGGGAGCTGCAGTGAGCGTGCTGCTCAGGTAGTGTGGGTTATAGGAGGTGTGAGGAGCTGCAGTGAGCGTGCTGCTCAGGTATTGTTTGTTATAGGAGGTGTGGGGAGCTGCAGTGAGTGTGCTGCTCAGGTAGTGTATGTTATAGGAGGTGTGGGGAGCTGCAGTGAGTGTGCTGCTCAGGTAGTGTGTATTATAGGAGGTGTGGGGAGCTGCAGTGAGCGTGCTGCTCAGGTAGTGTGTGTTATAGGAGGTGTGGGGAGCTGCAGTGAGGGTGCTGATCAGGTAGTGTGTGTTATAGGAGGTGGGGGAGCTGCAGTGAGCGTGCTGCTCAGGTAGTGTGTGTTATAGGAGGTGTGGGGAGCTGCAGTGAGTGTGCTGCTCAGGTAGTGTGTGTTATAGGAGGTGTGGGGAGCTGCAGTGAGGGTGCTGCTCAGGTAGTGTGTGTTATTGGAGGTGTGGGGAGCTGCAGTGAGTGTGCTGCTCAGGTAGTGTGTGTTATTGGAGGTGTGGGGAGCTGCAGTGAGGGTGCTGCTCAGGTAGTGTGTGTTATAGGAGGTGTGGGGAGCTGCAGTGAGCGTGCTGCTCAGGTAGTGTGGGTTATAGGAGGTGTGGGGAGCTGCAGTGAGCGTGCTGCTCAGGTAGTGTGAGTTATAGGAGGTGTGGGGAGCTGCAGTGCGTGTGCTGCTCAGGTAGTGTGTGTTATAGGAGGTGTGGGAAGCTGCAGTGAGTGTGCTGCTCAGGTAGTGTGAGTTATAGGTGGTGTGGGGAGCTGCAGTGAGTGTGCTGCTCAGGTAGTGTAAGTTATAGGAGGTGTGGGGAGCTGCAGTGAGTGTGCTGCTCAGGTAGTGTATGTTATAGGGGGTGTGGGGAGCTGCAGTGAGTGTGCTGCTCAGGTAGTGTGTGTTATAGGAGGTGTGGGGAGCTGCAGTGAGTGTGCTGCTCAGGTAGTGTAAGTTATAGGAGGTGTGGGAGCTGCAGTGAGCGTGCTGCTCAGGTAGTGTGGGTTATATGAGGTGTGGGGAGCTGCAGTGAGTGTGCTGCTCAGGTAGTGTGTGTTATAGGAGGTGTGAGGAGCTGCAGTGAGCGTGCTGCTCAGGTAGTGTATGTTATAGGGGGTGTGGGGAGCTGCAGTGAGTGTGCTGCTCAGGTAGTGTGTGTTATAGGAGGTGTGGGGAGCTGCAGTGAGTATGCTGCTCAGGTAGTGTATGTTATAGGAGGTGTGGGGAGCTGCAGTGAGTGTGCTGCTCAGGTAGTGTGGGTTATAGGAGGTGTGAGGAGCTGCAGTGAGCGTGCTGCTCAGGTAGTGTGGGTTATAGGAGGTGTGGGGAGCTGCAGTGAGTGTGCTGCTCAGGTAGTGTGGGTTATAGGAGGTGTGAGGAGCTGCAGTGAGTGTGCTGCTCAGGTAGTGTGGGTTATAGGAGGTGTGGGGAGCTGCAGTGAGTGTGCTGCTCAGGTAGTGTGTGTTATAGGAGGTGTGGGGAGCTGCAGTGAGCGTGCTGCTCAGGTAGTGTGGGTTATAGGAGGTGTGGGGAGCTGCAGTGAGCGTGCTGCTCAGGTAGTGTGAGTTATAGGAGGTGTGGGGAGCTGCAGTGCGTGTGCTGCTCAGGTAGTGTGTGTTATAGGAGGTGTGGGAAGCTGCAGTGAGTGTGCTGCTCAGGTAGTGTGAGTTATAGGTGGTGTGGGGAGCTGCAGTGAGTGTGCTGCTCAGGTAGTGTAAGTTATAGGAGGTGTGGGGAGCTGCAGTGAGTGTGCTGCTCAGGTAGTGTATGTTATAGGGGGTGTGGGGAGCTGCAGTGAGTGTGCTGCTCAGGTAGTGTGTGTTATAGGAGGTGTGGGGAGCTGCAGTGAGTGTGCTGCTCAGGTAGTGTAAGTTATAGGAGGTGTGGGAGCTGCAGTGAGCGTGCTGCTCAGGTAGTGTGGGTTATAGGAGGTGTGGGGAGCTGCAGTGAGTGTGCTGCTCAGGTAGTGTGTGTTATAGGAGGTGTGGGGAGCTGCAGTGAGTGTGCTGCTCAGGTAGTGTATGTTATAGGAGGTGTGGGGAGCTGCAGTGAGTGTGCTGCTCAGGTAGTGTGGGTTATAGGAGGTGTGAGGAGCTGCAGTGAGCGTGCTGCTCAGGTAGTGTGGGTTATAGGAGGTGTGGGGAGCTGCAGTGAGTGTGCTGCTCAGGTAGTGTGGGTTATAGGAGGTGTGAGGAGCTGCAGTGAGCGTGCTGCTCAGGTAGTGTGGGTTATAGGAGGTGTGGGGAGCTGCAGTGAGTGTGCTGCTCAGGTAGTGTGGGTTATAGGAGGTGTGGGGAGCTGCAGTGAGTGTGCTGCTCAGGTAGTGTGGGTTATAGGAGGTGTGGGGAGCTGCAGTGAGTGTGCTGCTCAGGTAGTGTGGGTTATAGGAGGTGTGGGGATCTGCAGTGAGCGTGCTGCTCAGGTAGTGTATGTTATAGGAGGTGTGGGAGCTGCAGTGAGTGTGCTGCTCAGGTAGTGTGGGTTATAGGAGTTGTGGGAGCTGCAGTGAGCGTGCTGCTCAGGTAGTGTATGTTATAGGAGGTGTGGGAGCTGCAGTGAGCGTGCTGCTCAGGTAGTGTGGGTTATAGGAGTTGTGGGAGCTGCAGTGAGCGTGCTGCTCAGGTAGTGTGGGTTATAGGAGTTGTGGGAGCTGCAGTGAGCGTGCTGCTCAGGTAGTGTATGTTATAGGAGGTGTGGGGGGCTGCAGGGAGCATGCTGCTCAGTTAGTGTGAGTTATAGGAGGTGTGGGAGCTGCAGTGAGCATGCTGCTCAGGTAGTGTGAGTTATAGGAGGTGTGGGGAGCTGCAGTGAGCGTGCTGCTCAGGTAGTGTGGGTTATAGGAGGTGTGGGGAGCTGCAGTGAGTGTGCTGCTCAGGTAGTGTGGGTTATAGGAGGTGTAGGGAGCTGCAGTGAGTGTGCTGCTCAGGTAGTGTGGGTTATAGGAGGTGTGGGAGCTGCAGTGAGTGTGCTGCTCAGGTAGTGTGGGTTATAGGAGGTGTGGGGAGCTGCAGTGAGTGTGCTGCTCAGGTAGTGTGGGTTATAGGAGGTGTGGGGAGCTGCAGTGAGTGTGCTGCTCAGGTAGTGTGGGTTATAGGAGGTGTGGGGAGCTGCAGTGAGTGTGCTGCTCAGGTAGTGTGGGTTATAGGAGGTGTGGGGAGCTGCAGTGAGTGTGTTGCTCAGGTAGTGCGGGTTATAGGAGGTGTGGGAGCTGCAGTGAGTGTGCTGCTCAGGTAGTGTGGGTTATAGCAGGTGTGGGGAGCTGCAGTGAGTGTGCTGCTCAGGTAGTGTGGGTTATAGGAGGTGTGGGGAGCTGCAGTGAGTGTGCTGCTCAGGTAGTGTGGGTTATAGGAGGTGTGGGGAGCTGTAGTGAGTGTGCTGCTCAGGTAGTGTGTGTTATAGGAGGTGTGGGAGCTGCAGTGAGTGTGCTGCTCAGGTAGTGTGTGTTATAGGAGGTGTGGGGAGCTGCAGTGAGTGTGCTGCTCAGGTAGTGTGGGTTATAGCAGGTGTGGGGAGCTGCAGTGAGTGTGCTGCTCAGGTAGTGTGGGTTATAGGAGGTGTGGGGAGCTGCAGTGAGTGTGCTGCTCAGGTAGTGTGTGTTATAGGAGGTGTGGGGAGCTGCAGTGAGTGTGCTGCTCAGGTAGTGTGTGTTATAGGAGGTGTGGGGAGCTGCAGTGAGTGTGCTGCTCAGGTAGTGTAAGTTATAGGAGGTGTGGGGAGCTGCAGTGAAAGCTGCCTTTAAAATAAAAGATCGCTTTAACTTATCAGCAATTCTTTACATATAAAATCAGGGATGAAAGGAGATCATTGGAATAATCTCTGATAAAAATTATGTGTAAAAGCACAGAAAGGAAAACATTTACAAAAAACAGGAGATAAATGCTAGTGGAAACGAAAAAAAGAAAATAAAATCAACCATTTTATAGAAAGAATTTTACTTTTGCGCACACGTGGACTGCCAGTGACACCTAGTGGTGCGTTGAGATATGACAGGCAATGGGTAAAAAAAAATTGTAGTTTATATTATTTGTTTTTTAACGTATAACAGAGATTGACTCATTCAGTCTTGTGAATGTAAATTCTTGAAACCTAGTCCACCTAAAATCATTTGATCCGGAGGCAATGGCCAAAAGTATTTAAAATGCTAAAAGATCATTGATATTTTCCAGATGAACAGATAAAGTCTTACATAAAGCCTGGTGGCGATGAGCCTAATGGTTTCTCGATGGTCTCCTCAACTGATCTAGACCTTGAGGAATATACCACAAGGCGTACAGCTGATGCTGATCCAAAGTTATTAGTTGGGTTTTTGACCATAGATATAGCTACTGGTGGACTGACCTCAATGGGCCCCACACTACAGCACCTCGGGTGGTTATGGCAACACTCGAATGTATCAGTACAGCTACTGTTCGTTCTTTGACTTTCCCTAAAATGACTTGCAAGCTTTTCCGACCTCCTGCCCTCTGTGCGAATACATGGAGGTCTCCCAACTGATGACTTACAGCTTCCACAAACCATCGAGCACATGGTCTGAAACACCAACAGGTCTTTAGTTAAAACATTTAGAAAGTTTTGCTTCAGTAGAAGGTACACCATAGGGTTGTAGAGTGTTGAAGATTTGGCAAATGCTGCAGCCAGGGCGAACGCCATTGGTGGCACTTGTGCTGCATCTCCAAACGCTGACCACATGGCGACTATGGCATAAGGTGTCCAGGCCAACAGAAATCCAATACAAACCGCAACACTCAGCTACAAAAAAAGAACAATGTGACTTGTTAAAGGTGGCAAGTGTCATAAAAAAGAAATAAAACAAGTCCTTTTATTACGCAAGTCAATTTGCTAGTAACTTTATAGTTTGAACTTGTGTAAATGTTTCATTCCTCAAATTGGGGGTATCACCACATTACCAGCCTCTACCACCGTATAACACCAGGCTGACCCATGTATATCTTATCTTACTCATGCCAAAACGTCCCCAAACCCTGCTCCCTCCTCTGTTCTATGTTCATTCACAACTGCTCTGCTCCGGAGCTTGCGCCCCACCACGTGTTCCATCAATCCTATTCCATCATGTCTCATTCTCTTGCTCTGCTCTTCACTAAACTATTCAATCTCTCCCTCTCCTCTGGCATATTTCCTTAATGCTTCAAGCATGCAGCCATAACCCCAACCTTGACCCTAATTCCACATCCAACTACCGCCCTGTTTCACTACTGCCGTTTGCCTCCAAGGTCCTTGAGAGGTATGTGACGTTGTGTATGCATGATTGACAGACTTCCTTGAATCCAACTCTCTACTTGACCCACTTCAGTCTGGATTCTGCACGTCACCCTGGCAAAAAGGCCCTGTCCAAATTATCCAATGATTTAATTACGGCTAAATCCAGTGGTCACTATTCTCTCCTAATTCTCCTTGGCCTTTTTTGCTACTTTTAACACTGTTGGTCTTCAATAACTTGAACTTCTGCTCATCCTCCGTAATCTCGTTTTATGAGACTTTGCTCTTTCCTGGTGCCCCTCTACCTCTCCCAGCGCTCTTTCAGTGTTTCTTTTTCTGGCTCTGCCTCTTCCTCCCAACCTCTCTCTGTGGGCGTTCCCCAAGGTTCCTTGGTCCCCTGCTGTTCTCTATCTACACTGCCTCCCTTGGTAAACTCATCAGCTCCTTTGGCTTCCAATATCATTTCTATGCAGATGACACGCAAATCTACCTGTCCTCTCCTGATCTCTCTCCGTCCCTCTTGACTGGTGTCTGACTGCCTCTCTGCTGTTTCTAACTGGATGGCTGCTCACTTCCTTAAACAAAACTGAAATTCTGGTCTTCCCTCCCTCAAGTGTTGCTTCTCCTGTGTCTGTCTCCTTCCAAGTCCATGGCGCTACAATAAGCTCTACCTCGCAGGCTTCCATCTCAAAAACAAAGTGTGCATCCGCCCCTTTTGAACACTGGATGCCGCTAAGGTGCTGGTCCATGCCGCTATCCCCTCTCACCTTGACTACTGCAATTCACTTCTCCCTCGCCTCGCCCTTCTTTATTTCAGATCCATTCATTTTGAGAAGGATAGCAACCTAGGAAGTTATTTACTAAACAGCTGGGGGGCACACGATAAAGGGTTTTCTAAATTTTGATCTTTCGGCAGTTTAACAGATCACTAAACTCGTACCCTTACACGGGATTTGCCACAAATGATGGTGCTGTTTAGTAAATATCTCCATTATTTGGTAATTGGTAACTCTACGTCAATCTTACGCAAGAATCGCAAATCAGGGAATTATCTACCAGACCGCTGAAATATCAAAATTAAGAAAAGGTTGTAACTTTGTGATTGCCACCTTTATTCATTCCACATAGGGAATAGTGGGTGTCTGAATTTTGTAAATGACTAATTTTTTTGATTAGTCTATATTGATATTTTCTGAATTTGAGACAAATTGAAATTAGAACATTAACAAGTCAACACGATTTTGTTCCCCGTACAAATCTCTAACAGAAAGTGTTTTCATTTTATTTCACAGCTGAGTTAGAATAGGAATTAGCTCTTTTTATATCTCAGTGAATCATTTTAAAATATACAAATAGTGTGGAACTTCATCCTTCATTCCACACAAGGAGAATGCTGATATTCAAATAAGAATAATCCTAGCAGCATAAAACTAAGCGTTCTCTTGATCCATACAGATACAGGAGGAAGGAAGTTTGTTATCAGACACTACTGTTAACACTGCTTAGATAACATGCACATTCATAGCCTAGGAATAACAGTCTGTCATGTTACTGATCAGATTCAATTATCGATAGGAACCATCTTTCTTAAACACAAAGATTACAATAAGATTTTCTATTAGTTTTTTTTTTTATATATTCAGGGTATACATTTATTATCAATGACTGATTGAAAGAATAAAATATCGAACAGACACAGCTGGGGATGAAACCTGCAGCCCTGAATTTGAAACACCTCACAGAGACAGGTGAATTAGCCAACTTAAAGGGACACTACAGTCACCTGAACAACTTTAGCTTAAGGAAGCAGTTTTGGTGTATAGAACATGCCCCTGCAGCCTCACTGCTCAATCCTCTGCCATTTAGGAGTTAAATCCCTTTGTTTATGAGCCCTAGTCACACCTCCCTGCATGTGACTTGCACAGCCTTCCATAAACACTTCCTGTAAAGAGAGCCCTATTTAGGCTTTCTTTATTGCAAGTTCTGTTTAATTAAGATTTTCTTATCCCCTGTTATGTTAATAGCTTGCTAGGCCCTGCAAGAGCCTCCTGTATGTGATTAAAGTTCAATTTAGAGATTGAGATACAATTATTTAAGGTAAATTACATCTGATTGAAAGTGAAACCAATTTTTTTTTTCATGCAGGCTCTGTCAGTCATAGCCAGGGGAGGTGTGGCTAGGGCTGCATAAACAGAAACGAAGTGATTTAACTCCTAAATGACAGTGAATTGAGCAGTGAAATTGCAGGGGAATGATCTATACACTAAAACTGCTTTATTTAACTAAAGTAATTTAGGTGACTATAGTGTTCCTTTAATAAATGCACTATTTGGATTTGCCTTCAATCTAGATCTCCCCAGCTCCCTTCTCATTCCATCCAGGATCTAAACACATACTACGTTCAATAATGAAAGTTACAAACCTTTACAATCAGGCAGTGGACGGCATTTCCTTTGGTTTGGGGGGAGAGATGCTGCCGTACGGCTTTCCTGGAGCCTTTTACAGTCAGGAGTATCAGGGTGTAGGATACAAGTATCAGGGAGCAGGGAATGATGTAACAGAATACGAACAGGGATGCTGTGTAGGAAATGGCCCTGTGTTCTCGGTTTGAGGCTTTCCAGTCAATACAGCAAGCCGTACCGTATGGCTCCGGTCCGTAACTCCCCCAATCAGCCAATGGAGCCGTTGCAAATACGAATGCATAGGCCCAGACACAAAGTAGCAGGATTCGGGAATGTGACAAAGAGAATTTATTCCCTGGATAAAGCAACAGACAATGTTATAGCTAGTATATTGAATGCCATGTATTGCACAGGAGTTTGCCAGACCAATATAATATACAGCTAGGGCCCAATAGTATCACCGTGTTCACACTTACATAAACATTGGGGAAGGTGTGACATCAAACATAGATCCAAAACCAAGTCCAGGCATGTCCACCTAGAATGGGGACCTATAACCTTTATAGACAGGTACCAAAAATGATACACACGGTCCTAGCTTGGTAACAATGTATTCTTCTGTTATATAATTAGATTGGTGACCTGTCCTTCATTGGTTATATTATTTGGAAGAAATTAACTTGTGTGCAGTAAAAAGTTTTGGTTCTTACGAATTTTCGGTTAAAAAATGTATTAAGGTTTGAAAATCCAGATCGAAACAAACATTGCCAGGGAAGCTTAAAAATGAAGGGGAATGGGTGCCTCTAGTATCAAACTGTAAATGAGTGATTCAAGGCCGGTGTAAAGTGGCAGTGGCTACTAGCCATAAGCTCCACAAAACTAATTCCGAATGAAGTGAATTGGCCTGGCTATTGTCATTTGGGCAATTTGGCTATTGTTTGGCTATTCTGGCTATTGTGATATTTGGAAATGCAAATGCACCGGATCAGCCCAATTCAGCCAAATCTCCAAATCTCTGAGAATTCTTCCCAGTATGAAAGAATGTTATATTGCAGGAAGGCATTAGGACGTTAATTAATTGCAATTTCTCGGTGCACCTGCATTTCAATAGCCTTCTAATTAATCACATTAACGATGAATGCAATGTTTAATTGGTATAAACCATTTCTGATTTCTATTTGGTTTACGGCTTCTGACAGTGCAGTCATCATCAGATCCCATCTCTGGAGAATTTAAATATTTCCATTCATTACAAGTGCCGCCCTAATGAGGTGGAGGTAAGAAGCGAACCAGAAAATGATTATGTTAATTGACAGTACAATATTTCACAATCGGCGAGCCAGCCTTCCCTCTCTAATCAGTAGTTATTGGGCTACATTGGGGGAGAGGGTGGGTGTATTTATAACCTCAAATAGTTTCATTTTTGTAAAACTATTAGATTCTTGTTAACCCCTTAAGTAGAACACAGAAAGTAAAAGTTAATATTCCTCAATGAGTTCAAAATTCTGTTTTGACTTTTGGGTACAACCTCCGCGCATGTCATCTTGTTGAAGAAATGGCTGCTGTGTCAAGGACATGTGACCTAATATGTGTATGTGATTCATTGCTAAATGTATAGTTAGGGATACATACGGTAAGTCCCCTGGTAAGCACACGTACCTCTCACTATCAGTAACATGAATTCAGGGTGGGGAGGTGACAGCCAATGATGCAATACGCATCTAGTTGGCCACAAAATAGGGACTGTCCCTCCTAAACAGGGTCACTTGGGAGGTATGGTATTGTTTTAAACGACTCGGTCACCAAGCTATTGCCATGTACATATTTAAGTACTGTAAATAATAAACACATACAGAAGTATGTTTATTTTTACTGTGTAAAGGAAAAAAATTAAACTCACCGTAAGCTGGGTAGCAAACCTTCATACAGCAAACCGTGCTCAACAATGTGAGGTTAATGAGACTGCACAGGCCAAATAGCACTCCGCAGAAGGCGTAATATTTACACGTGACTTTATCAAACAACCACCTAGAAGGGGAGGAGAGACAAAGACATTCTATTAAATGCTTAGCGATGATTTCACCCTTTAACATGCTGCACATTAACTTGTAAAACATTGCTTTTTAGGCTAAAGAGCTGACGGAGAAGTGATGGTGGGTGATGGTGCGCGACGCGGGAGAGCGATCATGCTATGAAAACTAATTCCCAGACAATTTTGAGCTTGTGTATCCACCAGGGATCCAGAGAATTAAAGTTAATTTGTATCACGTTTGTCTCTGTGCATTAAAGCATATGATTAAACAAATTTAATATGAAGAGTTTTACATTAACCCCTTAAGGACCAAACTTCTGGAATAAAAGGGAATCATGACATGTCACACATGTCATGTGTCCTTAAGGGGTTAAAAATGCTCAACACAACAACTAATAGCGAACGTTTACTATTTCAATTTGTACTAGAGGCAGCAAGTGACGTCCTCCTGATAGCGCCAGCATGTTTGCAGATTCATTTCCATGTCTCGGGGGATATCAGGCCGCAATCACAGAATCTGCATCCCAATTCATCCGGGCAAATAAATGTACTACTTGGAGTTCAGGATCGTTTGATGAAATTAGAATAAATCCCAATTAAACCCGAGGCCTGTCTGGCCTAGTGAGGCACGTGTCACCTTAACCCCTTAAGGACACATGACATGTGTGACATGTCATGATTCCCTTTTATTCCAGAAGTTTGGTCCTTAAGGGGTTAAAGGGCCAATTTAAGCACCAAAACCACTTCAGCGTAATGATGTGGTTATAGTCCATACAATGTCCCTGTAGTCTTACCTTTCTTTTCTGACATACACCCATTTTTTGCAGTTCGGTCAACCTACGTAAGCTGTCAGACAGACACAATTTTCCCTGTGTTAAATGCGTCCAGTTGTTGCATTCAGCGTCAGCACACACATCGGTAATTTAAACGCACCGTGTCATTCAAACACACTATTTGCCGAAGATATTTACTGCGTACATTTTTTATTCCCATTTATCAAAGTAACATAAATTCAATTAATCGTCTTACATTACAATGCTTGAAGTGCATATGAAAGTGAGAATGCTCAGGATATTTCAAATTTAAGGACAAAATAGCCAAATTGGGGTCCCTCGAGTCTAATCTCTATTTATTCATTTATTTGAAGTCATATTGTATTTTTAGTGTGAAGAAGCTGGGACACAATAGGCAGCCAGACTGCCTTATCTCAATGAAATGCTCTGGGTGCCACGTCCACACACCCCCCCTCCCCTCCTCCTACCCCAGTTTTACCTCGTCAGATGAAAATATTGCAGTTTTGCTGAATGGCAATCTTTACATTGCAGGATTTATATGCCTCTAGCGGCTGTCAGTCAGTTAAGCGAATTAACCCCCTGTTCTTGTATAGAACTAGAATTTAGGGATAGCTGGGTCACAGCTGCGCTCAATGTGTGTAGAGATTAATTGACTAGATAAAATGGTGCGACTAACGGCTGAAAATCAGTGGCTGCAATAGTCAATTAATCACCATAAAAACGGCAAAACTCCCTGACATGTAACAGAAGGTAAAACAGTTTGGGCGCTTTGCATGGCGTTCCTTGTGGATAATAACAAACTTCCACATTGGGCGGTATGAATTCTGGACAGGAACGTGGAGGCCAAAAGGTCCAAACCAGACAACCAAAGATTAATTAACTGAGGCTGGGCCAACCGGGATTAATACATCCCATCGGACCACCAGGGAGTAATGACTAACTACTGCTGATCCAACCGGGATTATTACACCCCACCGGACCACAAGGGAGCAATTACTAACTACTGCTGATCCAACCGGGATTATTACACCCCACCGGACCACAAGGGAGCAATTACTAACTACTGCTGATCCAACCGGGATTATTACACCCCACTGGACCACAAGGGAGCAATTACTAACTACTGCTGATCCAACCGGGATTATTACACCCCACCGGACCACAAGGGAGCAATTACTAACTACTGCTGATCCAACCGGGATTATTACACCCCACCGGACCACAAGGGAGCAATTACTAACTACTGCTGATCCAACCGGGATTATTACACCCCACCGGACCACAAGGGAGCAATTACTAACTACTGCTGATCCAACCGGGATTATTACACCCCACCGGACCACAAGGGAGCAATTACTAACTACTGCTGGACCAACTGTGATTATTACACCTCACCGGACCACCAGGGAGCAATTACTAACTACTGCTGGACCAACAGGGATTATTACACCCCACCGGACCACCAGGGAGCAATTACTAACTACTGCTGGACCGACCGGGATTATTACACCCCACCAGACCACCAGGGAGCAATTACTAACTACTGCTGGACCAACCGGGATTATTACACCCCATCGTACCACCAGGGAATAATTACTAACTACTGCTGGACCAACCGGGATTATTACACCCCGCTGGACCACCAGAGAGTAATTACTAACTGCTCCTGACCTACAGGGATTATTACACCCCACCGGACCACCAGGGAATAATTACTAACTACTGCTGAACCAACCGGGATTATTACACCCCACCGGACCACCAGAGAGTAATTACTAACTGCTCCTGACGTACAGGGATTATTACACCCCACCGGACCACCAGGGAGTAATTACTTACTACTGCTGGACCAACTGTGATTATTACACCTCACCAGACCACCAGGGAATAATTATTAACTACTGCTGGACCAACAGGGATTATTACACCCCACCGGACCACCAGGGAATAATTACTAACTACTGCTGGACCAACCGGGATTATTACACCCCACTGGACCACCAGAGAGTAATTACTAACTGCTCCTGACCTACAGGGATTATTACACCCCACCGGACCACCAGGGAATAATTACTAACTACTGCTGGACCAACTGTGATTATTACACCTCACGGGACCACCAGGGTTAATGATTAACTGCAGTAAGACCACCATAAATGAATTTTTACTAAGTGTAGAGAGTGCCCTGGTCCCCTCACCCTACGGTGATGTCATTTTGTCACCCCCTTGCCCTTCAGTTTGTACACTACTACTGAATTGAATTATTTAATATAAGCTGTCAGTTCACATGCAAAAAGAAAGAAATAAACAAATAAATAAAAATCAAGTTTATTATTATTATTTTCTTTAATTTAAATACTGTTTAAATGCAGAAGTCGCCGTAAGACAGGTTCAGTGTGAAACCAATTTATTTAATAAATGTATTATTGTGATCACCATTAAATACACAGGTTTAATCAGCGTGAGAAATTGTAACAATTAGGATTTAAGAGATCCATGGTCGCCCTTCATTAGCCAATGAAATACCTGTGCGCAAACAACGAAGGAATGGCCAATGGAAACAGACTTAGGGTCATGCCGAGGTCGCTAATTGCAAGGTTGACAATGAAGAATTCAGCAGGTTTGAGTATAGATCGTTTCCGATACGCCACCAATAACAGGACTGAGTTTCCGGACAGCGAAAAGAGACCTGCGCAAAGACAGCTCGGATTAGCACTTACAACTGCAAAGCCATTAAAGCTCAAATATAACACAAAAAATAGGAAAACAGCCATGAATTAAAAGGAGAACCGTCGTCTCTCCCCAGGAGAGCTACATTTAAAAAAACAAAAAAAGTGTTTATGGTGTCTGAAAAATAAAATTAAATGAAGAAATCAGCATTTCTGTATTTATCTATATTCGAAGCGCCTCCATCTTGTCTCCCTGTCAGTCATTCTTATAAGCTCCGCCCCTTGCACCTGTCAGTCAGCACTGAGAGAGCGTAGAGAGAGGACAAACATACAATATTTCCATTTCTCCTCTACCAATGCATTCTGTGCCTTGGCTGTGCCCGGACTAAACTGGATTGTGATGTCATTAGCCAATATTGTAATATACATTTAAAAGAAAACAGAGCATCTCACTAAGAAAAGAAAAGGAAAAAAAGGTTAACACACGAGTTTTTAGGTGATTTTCAATGTAGATTTTAAGCGTGTGATATTCAGAAAAGTGACATTTTCCTTTTAATCAATCAATGTATGGTTAAATGTAATCAATAACAAATCCCTGTATTGGGGGGGGGTTGCAATCAATGTAGCGGCAAGACTCAAATATGCGGAGGAATCTGCTGCGGCTTTGAGGGGATTACAGGAAGCTTGACCCTACTGGAAATATGACTAATATCTGCTAGAAGGAGCAAAACCCATCATGAGACATTCCACTGTTATAAAACGTCTTTTTCTTTATGTTTATTTTCCTGTAATGGACTGAGTCACGCTATATGAACCTGCTCACATTAACCGTTTTATAGTTGCCGAATGTACGACCTCTTTCTCTAGTCTCGTAGCAACGACACAAGGGAGACAGACGTTACTAATTGAAACGGTGCCGGCATTGACAAACTATTTTTAACATAACATCTGCACACGGGTACATTTATCCGTAGTAGAAATTTTAAGTGATCTGTTTTCAAATAGATTTGCAGATAATCGCTAATTTCAAGCTCGTCGGCTGAGCGTTTTAAAGGACAGATGCCTATCTGGATACATTTACAATTCATTGGAGGACTATTCTGAGTGGGATCAATTAGACCTCCACGCATGTAAAGAATCCAGTAAATAATATGTTACAAGTTAAAGGGATACTATAGGCATCAAAACAACGGCAGCTTAAGGGAGCACTATTTAGTGTTAGGAATACACACATGTACAACAGGACTGATTCGGAACTAGCCAGAATTAAATCAATGCTTTCCAATTCGGATTTGCAAGAAGCAAAGTGTGAGGACGTCAAGTGTTGTTTCACAGAATTAAACTGGGAGACGGCCATTAGAGGCAGTGTTAACCCGGTTCAGTTACAGAGTTAAGGGGACAGGGACACTGCACCCAGAACACTACAATGAGATGACGTGGTCTGGGTGCCTATATTGTCCCTTTAATGAAGAAGTTTTGGTGTATAGATCATGCCCCTGCAGTCTCACTGCTCATGTATCTGATATTTAGGAGTTAAAACACTTTTGTTTCTGTCTATACAGCGTGCCAAACCTCCCCTGGCTGTGACTCACACAGCTTGCATGAAAAAAAAAATAGTTTCCAATCATGTATTAATAACTTACTTTAGAAGTTTTTTGTATCTCCTGCATCCTGCAGGGGCGTGATCTATACACCAAAACGGCTTTGTTAAGCTACAGTTGTTTTGGTGCTTAGAAAATTCCTTTAAACACACAGAATTAATAATGTGCAGAATGTCAGGAACAATGCAATACTGTAAATAATTACCAAACACCGAATAGAGAACACCTAAAATGATATCGTTGTTTTTCGATATTGAGGAATGAAATTCTAAGGATTCGGATCCATTTCCCATCTGGAAGAAAAGAAAAACCCACACATTAAGAGGAAAGATAATATAATACAAAACATTTTGTTGTGTGTACCTGGAGTGTCCCTCTAATAATATAAACCCACCAAGTATAGCTAACCAAACCTACACGGTGCATCTAACGTGTGTGAAAGCCTGGACTGTCCCTTTAATAATATAAATCCACCCAGTATAACTAACTGTAACCTAACCTACACAGTGCATCTAACGTGTGTGGGAGCCTGGAGTGTCCCTTTAATAATATAAACCCACCCAGTGTAACTAACTGTAACCTAACCTACACAGTGCATCTAACGTGTGTGGGAGCCTGGAGTGTCCCTTTAATAATATAAACCCACCCAGTATAACTAACTGTAACCTAACCTACACAGTGCATCTAACGTGTGTGGGAGCCTGGAGTGTCCCTTTAATAATATAAACCCACCCAGTATAACTATAACCTAACCTACACAGTGCATCTAACGTGTGTGGGAGCCTGGAGTGTCCCTTTAATAATATAAACCCACCCAGTATAACTAACTGTAACCTAACCTACACAGTGCATCTAACGTGTGTGGGAGCCTGGAGTGTCCCTTTAATAATATAAACCCACCCAGTATAACTAACTGTAACCTAACCTACACAGTGCATCTAACGTGTGTGGGAGCCTGGAGTGTCCCTTTAATAATATAAACCCACCCAGTATAACTAACTGTAACCTAACCTACACAGTGCATCTAACGTGTGTGGGAGCCTGGAGTGTCCCTTTAATAATATAAACCCACCCAGTATAACTAACTGTAACCTAACCTACACAGTGCATCTAACGTGTGTGGGAGCCTGGAGTGTCCCTTTAATAATATAAACCCACCCAGTATAACTAACTGTAACCTAACCTACACAGTGCATCTAACGTGTGTGGGAGCCTGGAGTGTCCCTTTAATAATATAAACCCACCCAGTATAACTAACTGTAACCTAACCTACACAGTGCATCTAACGTGTGTGGGAGCCTGGAGTGTCCCTTTAATAATATAAACCCACCCAGTATAACTAACTGTAACCTAACCTACACAGTGCACCTAACGTGTGTGGGAGCCTGGAGTGTCCATCTAATAATATAAACCCACCCAGTATAACTAACTGTAACCTAACCTACACAGTGCACCTAACGTGTGTGGGAGCCTGGAGTGTCCCTTTAATAATATAAACCCTCCCAATATAACTAACTGTAACCTAACCTACACAGTGCACCTAACGTGTGTGGGAGCCTGGAGTGTCCCTTTAATAATATAAACCCTCCCAGTATAACTAACTGTAACCTAACCTACACAGTGCATCTAACGTGTGTGGGAGCCTGGAGTGTCCCTTTAATAATATAAACCCACCCAGTATAACTGTAACCTAACCTACACAGTGCATCTAACATGTGTGGGAGCCTGGAGTGTCCCTTTAATGATATAAACCCACCCAGTATAACTAACTGTAACCTAACGTGTGTGGGAGCCTGGAGTGTCCCTTTAATAATATAAACCCACCCAGTATAACTAACTGTAACCTAACCTACACAGTGCACCTAACGTGTGTGGGAACCTGGAGTGTCCCTTTAACAATATAAACCCACCCAGTATAACTAACTGTAACCTAACCTACACAGTGCACCTAACGTGTGTGGGAGCCTGGAGTGTCCTTTTAATAATATAAACCCACCCAGTATAACTAGCTGTAACCTAACCTACACAGTGCATCTAACGTGTGTGGGAGCCTGGAGTGTCCCTTTAATAATATAAACCCACCCAGTATAACTAACTGTAACCTAACCTACACAGTGCACCTAACGTGTGTGGGAGCCTGGAGTGTCCATCTAATAATATAAACCCACCCAGTATAACTAACTGTAACCTAACCTACACAGTGCACCTAACGTGTGTGGGAGCCTGGAGTGTCCCTTTAATAATATAAACCCTCCCAATATAACTAACTGTAACCTAACCTACACAGTGCACCTAACGTGTGTGGGAGCCTGGAGTGTCCCTTTAATAATATAAACCCTCCCAGTATAACTAACTGTAACCTAACCTACACAGTGCATCTAACGTGTGTGGGAGCCTGGAGTGTCCCTTTAATAATATAAACCCACCCAGTATAACTGTAACCTAACCTACACAGTGCATCTAACATGTGTGGGAGCCTGGAGTGTCCCTTTAATGATATAAACCCACCCAGTATAACTAACTGTAACCTAACGTGTGTGGGAGCCTGGAGTGTCCCTTTAATAATATAAACCCACCCAGTATAACTAACTGTAACCTAACCTACACAGTGCACCTAACGTGTGTGGGAACCTGGAGTGTCCCTTTAACAATATAAACCCACCCAGTATAACTAACTGTAACCTAACCTACACAGTGCACCTAACGTGTGTGGGAGCCTGGAGTGTCCTTTTAATAATATAAACCCACCCAGTATAACTAGCTGTAACCTAACCTACACAGTGTATGTCAAGTGTACAATGTCAACATTTTGGACAAAAATCAACAGATTTTACAAAACAGTGACATAAGAAGTTCTCCCAATTTTGGCCTAAGAATTGCAATTCAGTTTAGCAAATAAACCATAAAATGACATTTTCACACAATGGGTTTCAGTAAACAAGAATCAAAGTGAATTGAGAATGGAAAGGAACAAACACTGAATAAATAGCCGAGCTGGTAAATTAAAATGTTCAATTCACGTGTTAACTCCCAGTATAGGGAATAACCCTCGAGCTGTCACCTCCCTTGTAAAAATAGTCATGCTAATTTACATAATTGATTATACATGTGTGACATCATAGGACATGACATCACCAGATGTTACGTAACCTCACAGTGAGTGACATAAAACACAAAAAAAAAAAAGGTAATTACATCAGGCAAAAAAATACTATTTTTTTTAATGATAAACAAGAATTATTCACTAGATCAGAAATGTTCTAATAAATAATAATAATAATAATAATAATAATTTGTTAGGCCAAGAGAGTCAAGCTGTAAAAGACAAAAATAGCGAACTTGGAGAATTTGTCGAATTTGACTTCTTTTGCCTAAAATAAATAAATAAACACCTCACAGCTTATATCAACAAAAATACATGGTATAGATGGTCGTACTACGGGGCGCAGTGTACTGAATGTTGTATACTGGGCAGAGTGTACTGAAAGTCGTACTACGGGGCGCAGTGTACTGAATGTCGTACTACGGGGCGCAGTGTACTGAATGTCGTACTACGGGGCGCAGTGTACTGAATGTCGTACTACGGGGCGCAGTGTACTGAATGTCGTACTACGGGGCTCAGTGTACTGAATGTCGTACTACGGGGCGCAGTGTACTAATGTCGTACTACGGGGCGCAGTGTACTGATGGTCATACTACGGGGCGCAGTGTACTGAAAGTCGTACTACGGGGCGCAGTGTACTGAATGTCGTACTACGGGGCGCAGTGTACTGAATGTCGTACTACGGGGCGCAGTGTACTGAATGTCGTACTACGGGGCGCAGTGTACTGAATGTCGTACTACGGGGCGCAGTGTACTGAATGTCGTACTACGGGGCGCAGTGTACTGAATGTCGTACTACGGGGCGCAGTGTACTGAATGTCGTACTACGGGGCGCAGTGTACTGAATGTCGTACTACGGGGCGCAGTGCACTGAATGTCATAATACGGGGCGCAGTGTACTGAATGTCGTACTACGGGGCGCAGTGTACTGAAAGTCGTACTACAGGGCGCAGTGTACTGAATATCATACTACGGGGCGCAGTGCACTGAATGTCGTACTACGGGGCGCAGTGTACTGAATGTCGTACTACGGGGTGCAGTGTACTGATTGTCGTACTACGGGGCGCAGTGTACTGAATGTCATAATACGGGGCGCAGTGTACTGAATGTCGTACTACGGGGCGCAGTGTACTGAAAGTCGTACTACGGGGCACAGTGTACTGAAAGTCGTACTACGGGGCGCAGTGTACTGAATGTCGTACTACGGGGCGCAGTGTACTGAATGTCGTACTACGGGGCGCAGTGTACTGAATGTCGTACTACGGGGCGCAGTGTACTGAATGTCGTACTACGGGGCGCAGTGTACTGAATGTCGTACTACGGGGCGCAGTGTACTGAATGTCATACTACGGGGCGCAGTGTACTGAATGTCGTACTATGGGGCGCAGTGTACTGAATGTCATACTACGGGGCGCAGTGTACTGAATGTCGTACTACGGGGCGCAGTGTACTGAATGTTGTACTACGGGGCGCAGTGTACTGAATGTCGTACTACGGGGCGCAGTGTACTGAATGTCATACTACGGGGCGCAGTGTACTGAATGTCGTACTACGGGGCGCAGTGTACTGAATGTCGTACTACGGGGCACAGTGTACTGAATGTCGTACTACGGGGCGCAGTGTACTGAATGTCGTACTACGGGGCGCAGTGTACTGAATGTCGTACTACGGGGCGCAGTGTACTGAATGTCGTACTACGGAGCGCAGTGTACTGAATGTCATAATACGGGGCGCAGTGTACTGAATGTCGTACTACGGGGCGCAGTGTACTGAAAGTCGTACTACAGGGCGCAGTGTACTGAATATCATACTACGGGGCGCAGTGTACTGAATGTCGTACTACGGGGCGCAGTGTACTGAATGTCATAATACGGGGCGCAGTGTACTGAATGTCGTACTACGGGGCGCAGTGTACTGAAAGTCGTACTACGGGGCGCAGTGTACTGAAAGTCGTACTACAGGGCGCAGTGTACTGAATGTCGTACTACGGGGCGCAGTGTACTGAATGTCGTACTACGGGGCACAGTGTACTGAATGTCGTACTACGGGGCGCAGTGTACTGAATGTCATACTACGGGGCGCAGTGTACTGAATGTCGTACTACGGGGCGCAGTGTACTGAATGTCATGCTACGGGGCGCAGTGTACTGAATGTCGTACTACGGGGCGCAGTGTACTGAATGTCGTACTACGGGGCGCAGTGTACTGAATGTCGTACTACGGGGCGCAGTGTACTGAATGTCGTACTACGGGGCGCAGTGTACTGAATGTCGTACTACGGGGCGCAGTGTACTGAATGTCGTACTACGGGGCGCAGTGTACTGAATGTCGTACTACGGGGCACAGTGTACTGAATGTCGTACTACGGGGCGCAGTGTACTGAATGTCGTACTACGGGGCGCAGTGTACTGAATGTCGTACTACGGGGCGCAGTGTACTGAATGTCATACTACGGGGCGCAGTGTACTGAATGTTATACTACGGGGCGCAGTGTACTGAATGTCGTACTACGGGGCACAGTGTACTGAATGTTATACTCTGCAATTTTTTATTTTTTGTAATCCTTATATTTATCCGTCAACCTTCCTGGGTTTATACTGCTACCTCCTATTCTATCTATTCCTCCCCTATTTATTTAGTTTTTTTTTTCTCTGACGTTTAATTTCTTTGCTGTTTGCTCACTCTCCCTCGCCTCCATTATGACTATCAGAGGCTCCAAATCTACCTGTAGATACCAGCAATATCTGATGTCACTTTGCACTTTGAAAGGGATCCAGGATAAACCCCCGATCAGGCTGTCACAGATAAAGGATTTAGCTTTGTTTATTGCCACATCCTGGTCTCAGCTGCATGCACTTTGGCTTTTGAGAAAGTAGTAAAATTTGGATTGAGAGATAAAGAGTCAGACTGAGGTAGATATAGGGGATAAGAATCTAAGAGCAGCCCGTCAGATCTGGCCGCACTGATCATTAACGAAAACTCTGCAAGGCCCAATAACATTGGTCCTCAAATATCCACAGTTAGGGTTCCCTTTAAGAGTTTCTATATTTAAAAAATATATATTTTTTCTAAATAAATTCAGAATAAATGTGCGCCTGCAGATACTCTTAACAAGAGGCCTTATAACTGCATCAACAAACGTTCAATTGCGTTCGTAGACCATTAAGGCTTTAACTTGTACAACACACAAATTTCTTGCAGAATTTAACATATATTGTGTTCCTTTGAGTTCAGTCATTCTGCCGAAGTCACCTCTGCTAATCAAAGTGACCTCCACTGTAATGCGACTTCAAAAAATGATGCTGTGAGGGAACCTTGACGTTCTCTCAATCAGGCTCAATCCTTATTACATCTTACGTCACACGTCCTTCAGAATGCAATCACCTGCATCTACAATCTGCATCACCTGCTTCACTTTCAGCTGGTCTATATAAACATTTCGTAAGGATGTAATGATTTCTTCAGAACAGAGATTTGAATCCAAAATATTAGAATTAGAAAAACAATCTCCATTTCACTGATAGCCAAAACGTAGTTTTTTAAGAGTAAATTTTACAATTCTGTTTTCGATTGACTACAATTAACTGTTTAGTGAATAAACCAGAGTAAAATGCTATCAGTTAATTTATTCATTGAATAGCAGTAAATATACATATAAAACTAAATCGCTAAATAATGAAAAGGTGACCGAGTCAATCCCATCGATAGAACGATTATGTCATTAAACGACTTTCGTATTAAGTCATTTATCCCAAGTTCAGGAAAAGGCTATAGAAGTAAAACGGACTAATAAGGGAAAAAGTCATTATACTGAAGAAATATTATTAATGTCCATATCACATGGTGATTAGCGAGCGATGAGAATTCCTTTATAATCTGATGGAGAAAATAGTGAGCTCTTTGTTGAAAGTTATCAAACAATTCTCATGAGTCATACTTCATATGATCTGTATAGAAAACACCATAGTGCTTATATTGAGATATAGCGATGGGATTGCCGTCTGATTTGGATATTTACGCCCAGTTGGATTTAATATCAGATAATAATAGGAATACATTTTACAACGACAGGAGGTAAATATTTAGCTTTAATTCTCTTTACTAACTCAAACATAGACCAATCAAGGTAATATAAGCGAATGTTCTCCTTTTTTCTCGAGATACCTAAACTTTGCGTATTGTCGGCTCTTAAAGGTGACGGCACCCTTTATGAATACGAAGCCTCCGGTCATGTGATAAAAGTGAAGATTATACTCGCTTTAGTGTACCTATAACCTTAATTTAAGTAATGACAAATGGCGAATATTTTCCCTCCCTTCGGAGATTTATTTATTTTTATTTTTGCCGTGGTTTCATTTTTTTTGCTGTTTCTCGGATGTTGTGTTTGGTGTCTCTTGTTTATTTCACTTTATTATTATTATTATGTTATTTATATAGCACCATCAAATTCCGCAGCGCTTTACAATGGGTGGGCGAACAGACATGTAGTTGTTTGCCATTGTTCGCATAGTATTCGATTATTCGCTATATTTTCAGTATGCACATGTTGTCCATATGGATGCTATTTTGGCTAGTTATCCACATATAATTGGCTGTATATTTGACTATCCATGTACTGTGTTAATGACCTATTTCCACTTTGAGAGACCTTTAAACGTGTGTTTCTGTCTGTTTTTTCAGCTTGCCCTCGGATGTCAGTGTGCCACCAAGAGTTTGACAGCTGATCCTTCGTTCCTCTAATCGTCTCTAGATCTTTATTGTTACAATTCTGTATTAAGAACTGTTCTGTTATTGTGTCAGACCAAACAAAGAGGAGACGCGTTAGAGAACTTGCTCTTTTATTACCTCCAACTTATTTTTGATCGTCTGTGTGTTAGTCTTTGTGAGTTGTACCACTGCTGGAGTTAAAGCAAAATATTAAAGGGTTATCGGTACATTACAGCTAGCATAACCTTCAATTATAGCACACAACACCATAAAACGGTATTTTATACTGTGTTACAATTGCAATGTAACTGAAAATGATTCATCTCTCCGTTAATCTCTCCCTTTCTCTGTACCTCTGTCCGTCTATTTCTTTGAAGCTGTTAATAATCAGCTATCTCACACCTCAACAGATTTTAAAACCCTTTTATTTGCACATCATGTCTGACGAAACTGACCTTTTAGCAAACACACTTTCAATGTCAATATATCTTCATGCTAAAGAAAATCTATATTATGTCATTGAAACCATGCCCTTGTGAAGACTGAATAAGAGAGATATGCCGAGTCCAGAAATACACTCAGATATTAGGTCTAATGTTTGAGGTGCAGAGACAGCGACGTTGATACTGTGAGTTTTATAAAGTATTTGGCACAGAGGCAGCTGTTGTACCATCTATGAGTCTCCTTTAATGCCTTGGAATAATACTGTAGGAACCTATTCATAGGCCCTGCTGCTCATGGTGATAATGCAGACAGGATTTGGTTTGGCCTTGTCTGGGGTAAGGTAGAAATTAGATTTGATGGTTTTGGGATTAAGACTGAGCTTCAAGGGCAGACCCACATCAGTCCACTGTCTAGTGAAAGATAGCACGGGCATAGGAAGAATCATCTTCTGCTTAGTTTGCTGGTGAGTTCTTAGTCACACCGATTGGCTACTGAGGTATGACTTCATCTCCCAGCATCAAAGTCACACCCACGCGGAGCCACATAAAGAAAAAAAAGAAGCCAGGATGTGTGTCTTAGGAAGGAAAGGTCTCATCGCTCCATTCCATAACACTCTGTTTAGGGAAGGTTTCTGCGCATGTTTTACAACCGGCACTGATCGTGAATCGATTGATCCATACCAACAATCTCTGCACCTTAAAATCAAAACTGGCTGTGGGTCCCAACTCCCTGGAATCTGACACCTTTGTAACAGTTAATTTCATTATTAATTGAATTTCTGCATATGGTGAGCAATCACATAATCAGAACGATGTTATAGATGGCCTGAAGACACAGCATTGAGAAATACAGATAAGGGGGAGGGGGCGGCATCTCTGGGTTACAGAGTCACGCTGAATATAAAACATGTTTCTCTGTTACAGAATTAGAAAGCCCTCCATTTATTATTTTGGCAACGCAATAAAATGAGAACAAAATACTCATTGTGTGCCCCTCAGATGGCTCAGTGGTTAGTGAACCAACTGTTCTATTTCAGAGTCAAAGGTTAGTTTAACAAAATCTGTTCATTAAGTTGGTTAATGTTAACCGTTTGGATTTGGTAATGTTTATGGTGCCCTCTGGGACCAAGGCTGGTTATTAGAATGTAATATCTTCTTAAAACACTGAGCCATTCATTATAGTTTCCATAATCCGTATTATAATAATGATAAATGCAGACACCACAAATCTCCCTCTGTGGCAGCAATAGGGAGCAGCACACCTCCCAGCATTTCAAATGGACAAAGATGGGACACTTTAATTTTATGGTGCTGGGGGGGGGGGGGGGAGGGGGGGGGCTGTTATGGGAAATTTTATGTGACTTACTAATAACAAATTCTAGAACTAACTGTAATTTAGAGTAAGAACAATCTATCTTTTTTACACAGACTGATTTCTAAACTCATTTATTGTAGTTCAAAGACACATTACTGGGAGTATTATTACTGTGGAGCTCTGTTATACATTCAGACACATTACTGGGAGTATTATTACTGTGGAGCTCTGTTATACACTCAGACACATTACTGGGAGTATTATTGCTGTGGAGCTATGTTATACACTCAGACACATTACTGGGAGTATTATTACTGTGGAGCTCTGTTATACACTCAGACACATTACTGGGAGTATTATTGCTGTGGAGCTCTGTTATACACCCAGACACATTACTGGGAGTATTATTGCTGTGGAGCTCTGTTATACACTCAGACACATTACTGGGAGTATTACTGCTGTGGAGCTCTGTTATACACTCAGACACACCAACAATATGGAGTGGCACTGCTGAGATTTCCGCAATTAAATGTGGTCACAATATGCAGTAAGGTTAGCTCATATTACTACAGTTAATTTATTATACCCAATTTGCTTGTTAGACTAGTGATTTTATATATTATACATACATACACAAACTCACAGACACGCGCAAATCATCTGCACTCACAGTCGGGGTCCTCAATCAGATTTTGTCCTGAAGAAAGGTTTAAGTGGGAGCTGAAACATTGTGACTGTTCATTTTAATTCTGAAATATTGGAATACAGGAAGATTGTGATTGTGATCGAGAAGAGTGCCGATGATTTTTGAGTTTATATAGTTGAGTTGTTTATGCAGCGCCCAGCAATATATTGTGTGTTTAGCCGCAGTGCAGGGTGCATTTTAATTGTATATCATATATAGAATGGGGTACATTGACGTTGTGGCAGGCCTATGCAACGCATGATCATATACTGTAACTAAACCCTCGTTATTTTTAGGTGATGTGTTTTAAAAAATAAAACTATTACACCCTGTGATCTTTGAAATTGCTGTTTAATGAATGAGTGTATGTTGTATTTATAAATATATACACAAGATCTGTCTGGAAAAAGCTCAGTAATTGTTAATATAATGAGAATGCAGAAACTATTTTGATTATTCAGAAGGATTTCAGGGACGATGCAAATTGTGCAGCGCAAATAAAAGTGTGGCACAAACGTTTCAAAGATGGTCGAGAATCTGTGGAAAGATTTGGAGCCCTGTGACTTCTAGCGTTTCCCAAAACAAAAACCATGTTTGAAAGGGAAGAGATTTCAGACCGTTGACGTAAATCAGGTAAATATGACGAGGCAGCCGATGGCGATATCAACAAAGGATTCTGAGTTTTTTGAACAGTGGAAGAGACTCTGGGAGAACGTGTGAGGTCACAAGGTGCCAACTTTAGAGGGGACTGAGGCGTCATTGTCCTATGTGCAATGTATCTTGTATCGCCTTCAATAAATGTCTCTATTTTTCATATTACATGGCTGGATACCTGGGTGTATATAAACACACAATCAGATCAATTCTGAGCACTAAACAAAACACTGGTTGTCTGGGTGGCAGAAATCAATGAAGGGACTAGCGATCTGTTCTATTTAGATCTCCTTCGATGATAAAATTCAATAAGCCTTCCATTCAGAAAAACAGAATTACACACCATTGTCCTTGCACGTGTAAGTTTACATAAGAAAAGAAATAATATATATATATAAGGATTACCGCCCACCTGCATCCTTTTTTCCTAATCACACCTTAAACAGCAGGCCTATTACATTTTACGCCTCTCAATGATGGTATCTCACATTATATGCTCATTATATGGTAACATTATCATACTTGTCATATTTTAAATAATATTAAACATTTCATCTTGCTGTTTTTTGTTGTTGTTTTTTTTTAAATAATTCCAACCAATAAAAAAAATGTAATTCTAAGAAACAGTATGTAATAAGACAGACATTAACAGTCTCCGTGCCCAGAACCGGCAGTCTCCTATAATGATAAAGCATTGATTCGACTCGTTGTGTCTGTTGCTGTATGTCAGTATACACAGCGTCCAGCGTGCATATTCACACTATATTGAAATGCATAGTCGCGGTGCGGTCTAAGGTACAGGTGGTCACAACCCGCATTCAGACCTCAGAAACCGATATAACTGACCTACAGAGCAACCTTGTGGCAGTGGGAGATCCAGACAGGCAGCTGCAGACACACCAATCAACCCTGATGCTGAAAGTGGATGCCCTGGACGGGAGAACTCGCCAGAAAAACCTAAAGATAAGAGGGGTCTCAGACACAGTGGCGATAGAAGAGCTACCTCACTTCAGTAGGCGATTAGTCAATACACTACTCCCAATAAAACAAGCCAAGCAATTCACAAAATACAGAGCTTACCACGTAGCAAAATCTCCTAAGGCACCACCTACGGCCCCAAGGGACATAATCCTACGTTGCGGGACAATACAAAACAATTACAAACAAGCTTTGATGAGAGCTATTCACAATAGGTCATCAATGGACTTTGAGTCTCATAAGATATCGATCTTCCAAGATCTACACCGCTCCACCTTATCAAGGAGGAACGATGAAACCCATCACACAACGGCTTCAGAAGGCAGGAATACCATACAGATGGACTACTCCTAGATTCCTTATGGTCACCGACGTGGCAGAGGCCACCACCTTCTTGGCAGTGATTGGACTATGAGATGGTCCACGAGAGCAGAGGGTACAGGCCACCAACAGGACCTGAAACGTGGCCAATTTAACCCCTTTCACCCCAAGAAGCGGACAAGATGCCATGACATAGGGGAATGAGACACCACTGTTTCTGTCTCTTACTCCTTCTCAACCTCTTCTCCCCCAAAACCTCACACCATGCTAACTGTATTCCTAACCAGTTTGCGGTTCCAGAGGACGTCTGTACCTAAAGAGCCAACTGACGGCTAGCCATTTATCCACCTCCCTCCTCCCCCCCCCCCTTTGACCCAATTGGTTAGGGGCTCCGCATGTTCTCCACAACACATAGCAAATGGTAGCTAGACCAATTTGTTGAAATGCAATGTAATAGTTCTGACCTTACTGTTTTTCTTTGTTCTTACTCAGTTTAAAATAATATTTATCGACTGAATGTGTATCACACACCCGATGACTACCCAACATGCCACTTACAACGGACTACACGTCCCTCTAATGGACCCAGCATACCTGACAACAAGTTAATATAATCTGTCTGTTGTGTGATCCGATGTCTCATATATAATTAGTTCTGCCCATTTGTACTAGAATGTAATTACTTTACCCACCACTGTGACATGTTAAAAGAGTTAAACTGGCTGTCGCTGGAATCCCGACGCACCCTTCATCTTTCCAGCCTTGTGCATAAGAGCGTTTCTGGGAAGCTCCCACCCTACCTGAGTAGAATGCTCTCCTCGGCTGTTCCCACCTCCTATAACCTCCGATCCAGTACTAACACGATATTTAGCATACCGCAATACAAAAATAAAGTGGCTCGATCCTCCTTTTCCTACAGAGCCCCGCAATTATGGAATAACCTCAGGGACACAGTCAAATCTTCATTCAATCTAAAATCTTTTAAGAGATCTATGGCAATATACCTCAGCACAGAATGCACCTGTCATGGTTGAATATATTTATTTATATATGTATGTGTGTATATATATTGTATAATGGAATATTGTATCCTATTGTAACAATGCAATGTTTTGTGGACAAAGACCCAGGACATACTTGAAAATTAGAGAAATTTCAATTTATCCATCCTGGTAAAATATTTAATAAATAAATAAATGAATAAATCAATGTAGACCTAGTCTAGTATAACAAAAATACAGGCGCACATAAAGTGTCTACAATGTTATGAGAATGTAACCCAAGCTTGTGTTCATGTTTCCAATGAATGTCAGAATGCTTCACCGGCAAAAATAAAGAATAAAAAACAACAACAAAAACTGGACATTTGGTGTACTGTTGTAATTTTCAGACATCGCTAAACAGAAACGTGTGTTTTATTGCAGTAAAAGCTAACAGTATTATGACATTCAAAGGTAAATTGCCACACAGAACTAAAAAAAAAAAATAACACAATTTCTTAATTTCTCATATTTTTATTCACATTAAATTGTGTTCCATATATAAACATATGATGTGAAATAAAAGCCCTGTTTTCCTGAATAAAATGATATATAATAAGTGTGGGTGCATGTAATATTAAAGAGGTGAATGATATATAATAAGTGTGGGTGCATGTAATATGAAAGAGGATAATGATATATAATAAGTGTGGGTGCATGTAATATGAAAGAGGTGAATGATATATAATAAGTGTGGGTGCATGTAATATGAAAGAGGTGAATGATATATAATAAGTGTGGGTGCATGTAATATGAAAGAGGTGAATGATATATAATAAGTGTGGGTCCATGTAATATGAAAGAGGTGAATGATATATAATAAGTGTGGGTCCATGTAATATGAAAGAGGTGAATGATATATAATAAGTGTGGGTGCATGTAATATTAAAGAGGTGAATGATATATAATAAGTGTGGGTGCATGTAATATGAAAGAGGATAATGATATATAATAAGTGTGGGTGCATGTAATATGAAAGAGGTGAATGATATATAATAAGTGTGGGTGCATGTAATATGAAAGAGGTGAATGATATATAATAAGTGTGGGTGCATGTAATATGAAAGAGGTGAATGATATATAATAAGTGTGGGTCCATGTAAAATGAAAGAGGTGAATGATATATAATAAGTGTGGGTCCATGTAATATGAAAGAGGATAAAGATATATAATAAGTGTGGGTGCATGCAATATGAAAGAGGTGAATGATATATAATAAGTGTGGGTGCATGTAATATGAAAGAGGTGAATGATATATAATAAGTGTGGGTGCATGTAATATGAAAGAGGATAATGATATATAATAAGTGTGGGTGCATGTAATATGAAAGAGGTGAATGATATATAATAAGTGTGGGTCCATGTAATACGAGAGAGGTGAATAATATATAATAAGTGTGGGTGCATGTAATATGAAAGAGGTGAATGATATATAATAAGTGTGGGTGCATGTAATATGAAAGAGGTGAATGATATATAATAAGTGTGGTTGCATGTAATATGAGAGAGTTGAATGATATATAATAAGTGTGGGTCCATGTAATATGAAAGAGGATAAAGATATATAATAAGTGTGGGTGCATGCAATATGAAAGAGGTGAATGATATATAATAAGTGTGGGTG
The DNA here is from genome assembly GCF_036172605.1 of Pelobates fuscus. Classification (NCBI taxonomy): domain Eukaryota; kingdom Metazoa; phylum Chordata; class Amphibia; order Anura; family Pelobatidae; genus Pelobates; species Pelobates fuscus. The sequence goes on from NC_086322.1 coordinate 303,117,613, forward strand.
CATGTAATATGAAAGAGGTGAATGATATATAATAAGTGTGGGTGCATATAATATGAAAGAGGTGAATGATATATAATAAGTGTGGGTGCATGTAATATGAAAGAGGTCAATGATATATAATAAGTGTGGGTGCATGTAATATGAAAGAGGTGAATGATATATAATAAGTGTGGGTGCATGTAATATGAAAGAGGTCAATGATATATAATAAGTGTGGGTGCATGTAATATGAAAGAGGTGAATGATATATAATAAGTGTGGGTCCATGTAATATGAAAGAGGTGAATGATATATAATAAGTGTGGGTGCATGTAATATGAAAGAGGTCAATGATATATAATAAGTGTGGGTGCATGTAATATGAAAGAGGTCAATGATATATAATAAGTGTGGGTGCATGTAATATGAAAGAGGTGAATAATATATAATAAGTGTGGGTGCATGCAATATGAAAGAGGTGAATGATATATAATAAGTGTGGGTGCATGTAATATGAAAGAGGTCAATGATATATAATAAGTGTGGGTGCATGTAATATGAAAGAGGTGAATGATATATAATAAGTGTGGGTCCATGTAATATGAAAGAGGTGAATGATATATAATAAGTGTGGGTGCATGTAATATGAAAGAGGTCAATGATATATAATAAGTGTGGGTGCATGTAATATGAAAGAGGTGAATGATATATAATAAGTGTGGGTGCATGTAATATGAAAGAGGTGAATAATATATAATAAGTGTGGGTGCATGCAATATGAAAGAGGTGAATGATATATAATTAGTGTGGGTCCATGTAATATGAAAGAGGTGAATGTTATATAATAAGTGTGGGTCCATGTAATATGAAAGAGGTGAATGATATATAATTAGTGTGGGTCCATGTAATATGAAAGAGGTGAATGATATATAATAAGTGTGGGTGCATGTAATATGAAAGAGGTGAATGATATATAATAAGTGTGGGTCCATGTAATATGAAAGAGGTGAATGATATATAATAAGTGTGGGTCCATGTAATATGAAAGAGGTGAATGATATATAATAAGTGTGGGTCCATGTAATATGAAAGAGGTGAATGATATATAATAAGTGTGGGTCCATGTAATATGAAAGAGGTGAATGATATATAATAAGTGTGGGTGCATGTAATATGAAAGAGGTCAATGATATATAATAAGTGTGGGTGCATGTAATATGAAAGAGGTCAATGATATATAATAAGTGTGGGTGCATGTAATATGAAAGAGGTCAATGATATATAATAAGTGTGGGTGCATGTAATATGAAAGAGGTGAATGATATATAATAAGTGTGGGTGCATGTAATATGAAAGAGGTGAAAAATATATAATAAGTGTGGGTGCATGCAATATGAAAGAGGATAATGATATATAATAAGTGTGGGTCCATGTAATATGAAAGAGGTGAATGATATATAATTAGTGTGGGTCCATGTAATATGAAAGAGGTGAATGTTATATAATAAGTGTGGGTCCATGTAATATGAAAGAGGTGAATGATATATAATAAGTGTGGGACCATGTAATATGAAAGAGGTGAGTGATATATAATAAGTGTGGGTCCATGTAATATGAAAGAGGTGAATGATATATAATAAGTGTGGGTCCATGTAATATGAAAGAGGTGAATGATATATAATAAGTGTGGGTCCATGTAATATGAAAGAGGTGAATGATATATAATAAGTGTGGGTCCATGTAATACGAGAGAGGTGAATAATATATAATAAGTGTGGGTGCATGTAATATGAAAGAGGTGAATGATATATAATAAGTGTGGGTCCATGTAATATGAAAGAGGTGAATGATATATAATAAGTGTGGGTCCATGTAATATGAAAGAGGTCAATGATATATAATAAGTGTGGGTGCATGTAATATGAAAGAGGTCAATGATATATAATAAGTGTGGGTGCATGTAATATGAAAGAGGTCAATGATATATAATAAGTGTGGGTGCATGTAATATGAAAGAGGTGAAAAATATATAATAAGTGTGGGTGCATGCAATATGAAAGAGGTGAATGATATATAATTAGTGTGGGTCCATGTAATATGAAAGAGGTGAATGTTATATAATAAGTGTGGGTCCATGTAATATGAAAGAGGTGAATGATATATAATAAGTGTGGGACCATGTAATATGAAAGAGGTGAGTGATATATAATAAGTGTGGGTCCATGTAATATGAAAGAGGTGAATGATATATAATAAGTGTGGGTCCATGTAATATGAAAGAGGTGAATGATATATAATAAGTGTGGGTCCATGTAATATGAAAGAGGTGAATGATATATAATAAGTGTGGGTCCATGTAATACGAGAGAGGTGAATAATATATAATAAGTGTGGGTGCATGTAATATGAAAGAGGTGAATGATATATAATAAGTGTGGGTGCATGTAATATGAAAGAGGTGAATGATATATAATAAGTGTGGTTGCATGTAATATGAGAGAGTTGAATGATATATAATAAGTGTGGGTCCATGTAATATGAAAGAGGATAAAGATATATAATAAGTGTGGGTGCATGCAATATGAAAGAGGTGAATGATATATAATAAGTGTGGGTGCATGTAATATGAAAGAGGTGAATGATATATAATAAGTGTGGGTGCATATAATATGAAAGAGGTGAATGATATATAATAAGTGTGGGTGCATGTAATATGAAAGAGGTCAATAATATATAATAAGTGTGGGTGCATGTAATATGAAAGAGGTGAATGATATATAATAAGTGTGGGTGCATGTAATATGAAAGAGGTCAATGATATATAATAAGTGTGGGTGCATGTAATATGAAAGAGGTGAATGATATATAATAAGTGTGGGTCCATGTAATATGAAAGAGGTGAATGATATATAATAAGTGTGGGTGCATGTAATATGAAAGAGGTCAATGATATATAATAAGTGTGGGTGCATGTAATATGAAAGAGGTCAATGATATATAATAAGTGTGGGTGCATGTAATATGAAAGAGGTGAATAATATATAATAAGTGTGGGTGCATGCAATATGAAAGAGGTGAATGATATATAATAAGTGTGGGTGCATGTAATATGAAAGAGGTCAATGATATATAATAAGTGTGGGTGCATGTAATATGAAAGAGGTGAATGATATATAATAAGTGTGGGTCCATGTAATATGAAAGAGGTGAATGATATATAATAAGTGTGGGTGCATGTAATATGAAAGAGGTCAATGATATATAATAAGTGTGGGTGCATGTAATATGAAAGAGGTGAATGATATATAATAAGTGTGGGTGCATGTAATATGAAAGAGGTGAATAATATATAATAAGTGTGGGTGCATGTAATATGAAAGAGGTGAATGTTATATAATAAGTGTGGGTCCATGTAATATGAAAGAGGTGAATGATATATAATTAGTGTGGGTCCATGTAATATGAAAGAGGTGAATGATATATAATAAGTGTGGGTGCATGTAATATGAAAGAGGTGAATGATATATAATAAGTGTGGGTCCATGTAATATGAAAGAGGTGAATGATATATAATAAGTGTGGGTCCATGTAATATGAAAGAGGTGAATGATATATAATAAGTGTGGGTCCATGTAATATGAAAGAGGTGAATGATATATAATAAGTGTGGGTCCATGTAATATGAAAGAGGTGAATGATATATAATAAGTGTGGGTCCATGTAATATGAAAGAGGTCAATGATATATAATAAGTGTGGGTGCATGTAATATGAAAGAGGTCAATGATATATAATAAGTGTGGGTGCATGTAATATGAAAGAGGTCAATGATATATAATAAGTGTGGGTGCATGTAATATGAAAGAGGTGAATGATATATAATAAGTGTGGGTGCATGTAATATGAAAGAGGTGAAAAATATATAATAAGTGTGGGTGCATGCAATATGAAAGAGGTGAATGATATATAATTAGTGTGGGTCCATGTAATATGAAAGAGGTGAATGTTATATAATAAGTGTGGGTCCATGTAATATGAAAGAGGTGAATGATATATAATAAGTGTGGGACCATGTAATATGAAAGAGGTGAGTGATATATAATAAGTGTGGGTCCATGTAATATGAAAGAGGTGAATGATATATAATAAGTGTGGGTCCATGTAATATGAAAGAGGTGAATGATATATAATAAGTGTGGGTCCATGTAATATGAAAGAGGTGAATGATATATAATAAGTGTGGGTCCATGTAATATGAAAGAGGTGAATGATATATAATAAGTGTGGGTGCATGTAATATGAAAGAGGATAATGATATATAATAAGTGTGGGTCCATGTAATATGAAAGAGGTGAATGATATATAATAAGTGTGGGTCCATGTAATATGAAAGAGTTGAATGATATATAATAAGTGTGGTTGCATGTAATATGAAAGAGGATAATGATATATAATAAGTGTGGGTGCATGTAATATGAAAGAGGATAATGATATATAATAAGTGTGGGTCCATGTAATATGAAAGAGGTGAATGATATATAATAGGTGTGGGTCCATGTTATATTAAAGAGGTGAGTTATGGTTGAACAAATTCTAGGTTTAAGGGGATAAAGTACAATAAATCAGTCTTTGTAAATAAGACACATTGTTCTTGTTCTGAATTACATTATAGCCGTATAAATTGTTATTAGTAAGTCAACTTAAATTTCTCAGGACAGCCCCTGGCCACACCCCTAATTAAAGTGTTCATTTTTGTTAGAAGGTACGTTAGTATGCAAACGCTTATTATCCAATAGCAGGTAATGAGCTACTTTGACAGTTAAAAGAGACACTCCACAGCCCAAATAAAATAAATAAATAACTGTTTAGTAAATATACCATCAAAAACATGCATGCGTCCCTCCCCTTCTAACCCTACCCAGACTGTCTATGTCTGTCCAATCACAGACTCCCCAATGCAGCTCAATGAGAAGTCTTTGCAAGGCAGGTGCTCTGGGCAATTACTATGTGACAGATCACCGAGGTCACTTAGGACTTGTACAGGGCTCCCAACCACCACCCACATTTCCCCCCTTCAAACCGTACAGTTCAGCACCCTATCCAGCAGAACCAGAGACAGCAGAGCACAGGAGGGGAATCGTTGAGGCACAGCACACTTGGCCGGTCCCAGCACCACAAATCAGGGCGAGGACGTTACTTCAAGGGGTGACAGTGACATTGAACAGTACCAGAGACTTGAGGGAGCTCAATGTACCAATGAAAAGCACCGTCGTAGAAAGTGACCGTGACTTTTCACCCAGGACTATGGAACACTGTGTTGGATCTGAAGATTCTCACGGCGCCATCGCAACTTATCATCCAGACTATTCGGGTAGACTCCTTTGATCCAAGCGCTTTTTGGACAGTGTGGGCACTCGGGGGAGAGCTATCCTAGGGTAACACTGTTTTGGGGATACGGGCTTGGGACCCATGGTTTTTGGGTAACTCGTCAGATACAGACACCAAGGCACCAGATATTGCAAAATGCTATTGTTCTCCTGAGGACCCCCTGTTGGGGACCCAGTATATAGGTGTGAAACGCACCACAGTAAATCTGTCTTTTGTTCACCCTCAAATTAAGCCTCGGGTAATGTTTAGGGAATAGACTATAATCACTTCAGAGCTAAAGGGAGGAAAGGGAGTCCGTGGTGACAACCAGAGCACCTGCAGTTAAGCCGCCACATGCTGCCTCTTGAGTTTATCTTCACCAAAAACTGATTTTTTTTTTTAAGCAGAAAGTAACAGAACTGGTGTCTGAATTGACAGCCATGGGGGTGTAACAAGGTTCATTTATAAAAGTGCCAATTTCTATTAAAACCTCCACTTTTTGTAAGATTTAAAAAGAGGACGTATTCTCCACACATAGAGCATCTCAGCAAGATAAAGTGCTTTAGGGGTCTGGTTTGCCCCTTTAACCCCTTAAGGACACATGACATGTGTGACATGTCATGATTCCCTTTTATTCAGGAAGTTTGGTTCTTAAGCGGTTAAATAGTCAGATGGGTCAGCGTCAAATGGACCAAAAGCACCCCTTATTCTGGACTTCTTTCTCTCCTCCATGCTGATGGGCAGTTTATGAAAAGTGCTGCCCTGGGTGTATTGCAGCATTGCATGCCCTGCAGGGGGGCAGTCAGTGTATTTATCAAGGCAATTCCTTTGTGATGTCTCATTGGTTGATTTCCCTCCTGCAGCATTTGAATGCTCCATACTATCCGCCTTAATAGATATTTATTCACTAATTAAGAGTTAATTTGGTAACTCTGTGACTGCACACCATTCCTCAATCCATCCATTTCTAACTTACAATAATATTTGATTACATTAACTTTACAGTCCATGATATAATCTTCCATACTATCAGTATTATTATTAAGTCCCAGAGCTACAACCCCCTGCACAGACTTACTGATCAGCCAGTGTGACCTCCCCATTGGTAGCTTCCTCTATTCCTTCCTAAGAAATGCAGACTGATTATAAAACATGTTGAATCCAAACTCCCAGCTTTTAGAATCTCTCTGATCTGTGCTGTGCAATAAACAATGACACAATTTGGCAACACACAGGCTGATCTGCTTCTCATTCAAGGAGACCTGAGCAATAGGTGTACAGAATAAGTGGGCTTTAACTTACCTTATAGGAAGGTTATCTGGCTCCCTGGCAGCAGAATCATTCACAGAAGTTAATGTCCAAATGTAAAGTTCTGGAGTGATAATGTGTCTCCATCATGTAAAGGAGAGGGCTAGCTGTCAGTGTGCTCCCCCAGTAGAGGGCTAGCTGTCAGTGTGCTCCCTCAGCTCCTCAGCCTGTCTGATGCTCTGAGCAGTCACTGTGCTATCTCACCAACCCAGCTGCAGGCACAGGGCTCCAATCCTGGAGTCAGGAGAGGATGGATTCATTTGCCATTTGCTAGCACACATTGCAAATGACACAGCCATTCATTGCAGCAATACAGACATGATACAGCTAGGGGTTCCACTGGGTGCAGAGCTGGTATCTGCAGCATTGTGCCAATCACAGAATGATCACTAGGGGAAATGGGAAATAAAGAAATGCAGAGATTTAATATTCTGGAGACAGGGTTATCAGGGAGATGGCAGTTACTGCAATGCCTTAATCGGTGTTAGATATTACCCTGAGGGGCAGATAATGTCACCTTTTATTAAGGGGGATAAAACATGTTTTCTCACCCATTCCCACAGCCTCCAGCTTTATTCCTTAGCCCTTTTCTTCCATTTCTTCTGATGAATAGTGACTTCTGCAGAACAAAGGAAATTATCACCAGCTCTCCTGTTCGTTTCACTTGCTTTACTTTATTATTATTATTATTATTTTATTATTTATGTAGCGCCAGCAAACACTGGAGCGCTGTAAATCAATAAGAGCATAGACTGTCAGCTGTGTTGTCCAGTATGCTTGGATGCTGCATGAGAATGTGCCTGTTGCAGACATCTGCCCTGCCTGTAGGGGGTGCCAAGTCGTGAAATTCTCATCTCATCTAAATTAAAACTTCGAAAAAGGCTGAAGAACAACTGTCTGTCTGTTTATATTTACCAGTTTGTTTTATACTTGACACATTTTTACAAAAAAATGTCATTTAATTTATGACTATTAACATTACTATTAAAGCAAGCTGTGACCCGGAGAATGTCTCATTAATTCAATCCTTGCTCTGCTCTGACGCGTTCCTCTCGATTCCCAGTATCGGACCTGGTTTTCCTAAAACGTTCCCTGATTTTGTTCCTTTTCAGTCTTCGCCCCTTGCTGTATAATTACCTGGTGCAAAAATGATATGATTTTTTTTTTTTTTCATTTCTATATTACTACATTACTACGTAAAATATAATTAAACATATTAATTCACATCACTCTATTTCCCTCTATCCTGGAACTGGGTGCCGCCATCTTGGCTCCCTGTCCGCCGTCATTGTACACTCTGTCTTTTACACCTATCGGCATTGAGAGAGGAAGATAAACAAATCAACTATTTATTCTCTAACACGCTGGGTGCCAGGAACAAACTGAACGTGAGGACAATTAGTATTATTATTATTTATAAAACGCCAACAGGTTCCATAGCGCTGTACAATATGTGGACTAACAGACATGTAATTGGAAGAAGACGAGTTGGACGCACAGGAACAGAGTGTGTTGAGGGCCCAGTTCAAACCAACTTCCATTCTAGAGGGAGTAGAGTTACTAGGTTACTAGAATAGTCCACAGTGAAGGCTTAGTTTATTAGATCACGCAGTTGCAGTAGAGGAAGCAGGGTGGGTTACCAAGGTGCGGGGAGGGAAAGCTATTAACAGTTAATAGTATTAAGTAATATTAGTTATTAACAGTTTGCTATTAACAGGTTAGTTGATATGCTCTCAAAGAGGTGATTGCTTAAAGGAACACTATAGTCCCCTAAATTACTTTAGCTAAATAAAGCAGTTTTAGTGTATAGATCATTCCCCTGCAATTTCACTGCTCAATTCACTGCCATTTAGGAGTTAAATCACTTTGTTTCTGTTTATGCAGCCCTAGCCACACCTCCTCTGGCTATGATTGACAGAGCCTGCATGAAAAAAAAACTGGTTTCACTTTCAAACAGATGTAATTTACCTTAAATAATTGTATCTCAATCTCTAAATTGAACTTTAATCACATACAGGAGGCTCTTGCAGGGTCTTGCAAGCTATTAACATAGCAGGGGATAAGAAAATCTTAATTAAACAGAACTTGCAATAAAGAAAGCCTAAATAGGGCTCTCTTTACAGGAAGTGTTTATGGAAGGCTGTGCAAGTCACATGCAGGGAGGTGTGACTAGGGTTCATAAACAAAGGGATTTAACTCCTAAATGGCAGAGGATTGAGCAGTGAGGCTGCAGGGGCATGTTCTATACACCAAAACTGCTTCATTGAGCTAAAGTTGTTCAGGTGACTATAGTGTCCCTTTAAAGTAAAACAGAGTATCTCATAAATAAGTTAAAGGATCTCTCCATTTAAAGTTTTTTTTAGTTATTTATTTTTTACTATTTAGTATATAATATACCCCCAAGGAGCAAGCCATCCCCTCCCTCCTCTGCACAGTCAGTGCAAGGAAACATTTAAATACATAAAGGGAATTAACACAGCAAAGGAGGAGGCTATATTTAAAAGAAGAAAAACTACCACAACAAGAGGACATAGTCTTAAATTAGAGGGGCAAAGGTTTAAAAATATTATCAGGGGGGCGGAGCCTGACCTACAAGACGAACAGTCGCATGTTCACAGAGCTCCCGCTAATCTAAGCGGATTTCCCGACGCAAATTGAATTGCAAAGCCTGACAACACACCAAACTGCTCTACCTACAATAGGGGAGAGCTGGTGTACCCCCTGATACCTGACTCGAGCGATTCCGAGCCTGCCAATGGCGGAGATAGGGAGAGGCGGCCGCTCTCCCCGTCCTGCTGCACAATCTCATCGACAGCTTACCTCTCCCCCCCTCCCCCCCCCAGGGACCGGCGGGGGTCGATCCCAGTCCACTCCAGGGAGGCAACCCTGCTCCACAAGAAACACGACCAGGCAATGAATGAGCAAAATCCAGCTGTAGAGAAGCAGAAAATGGCGGAGGCCACGTGCTCACATACAAGCTGGGACCTCGAAGCTAAACTAAACAGCCTGTTCACTGCCTTTTGGAACAAATTGGAACTTAGGCAACAACAGGTTCAGACACAAGATAAGGCAGAACACTTACCTCGCAAGACACCTCCGCGATCCATGGCAAACCCACGGTGCCCGAGGTGCAGAGGGCCCGAAAATGGCGGACCACATGACCCTGCTCGAGCCGCTCACACACTGCCCATCGGAACACAGCAAGGCATCCCAGCAAAAGAAAAGCGGTAAACAACGCAACAACTAACCTGCCACAATGCGACCGGACCGCCCCAAGTAGCCTGCCTCACAACTTCAGCCTGATTTTGAGAGCACACAGGAGAGGCTTCAGCGCCTCCATAACAAGGCCTCACCTTTGACTCCTGTATGCGGGTCTCTACCTGTATGCGGGTCTCTACCTGGGAGGGCAACAGGGTACAATAGCGAGACTCTCTGGGCAAGGAAGCGGAGTACGCCAGCACGGCATAGGATGACCTCAGGACTGAGCACAGGTACCATGGTACCCCAGCAGTGCACACTCGGTGCCCACGCCATGTGCCCAGATTCACCCATGTTTAACCCACCGCATTAGCAGGTCCCATTACCCATTAGCGGGACTCAAGACCTAATCTACCTGGGTGGCCTCCCGGGAGAATCCCTAACTACTCACAGTGCCTATAGCTCTCACATTTATGCCGCAATGGTCAACCCCTCACTAGTACTGTCCCCATGATTAAGCTTACACTTCGTGCTACAATATAAAAATGTGCATTGTGTTTTCATAGCTATGCTTTCATAAGTCACTGTCTGTTATTATGGCGAATGCAGATGCTGTCAGGGCACTGCAAAAGCTAATGTAACTGTTTAATTTCTTTATGCATGCAAAAATAAAGAATATATAAAAAAATATATATATATTATCAGGAAGTATTACTTTACTGAGAGGGTAGTGGATGCATGGAATAGCCTTCCAGCTGAAGTGGTAGAGGTTAACACAGTAAAGGAGTTTAAGCATGCGTGGGATAGGCATAGGGCTATCCTAACTATAAGATAAGGACAGGGACTAATGAAAGTATTTAGAAAACTGGGCAGACTAGATGGGCCGAATGGTTCTTATCTGCCGTCACATTCTATGTTTCTATGATAATCAGAAGTTTAGCGTTTAGAAATCTCTGAGCACGCAATCACAAATTTCCAGCTATTCTCAGCAAGCCGAGTTTCTGCCGTCGGTTATAAAAGTGACGATTTCTATTGAGCTTTTATAAACTGTAATAAATATGAGTCAAAGTGCTGGAGTCTGGAGTGTTCCTTTGACACAAGTGCTGGGTGTTTATTAATATTTTATTCAGTGCTGCGATCTGGATTCTTACACCAGAGATACATTTATCTCTTGTAAACGAACAGTCGTTGTGACATTGATCTATGCTTCAGAAATCAGTGGGATAACACATCTCTCTGGTCATAGAATGTACAATTTAGGTAAAAATAGCTACATCTCTGTTATAATCAAAGCTCGGCTATTTTAGCCTTATTTTTCTAATATGGTTAGCAATGCACTACAATTTACAGTTTAGTAAATAAACCTCAAAATCCGTACAATCAGGGAAGATATATTTTATCTCTCTCCATCCACTACAAACCTTTCCCCTAACCTCACTCCCTCAGCTGTCCTATGCTCGTTCACACCTGCTACAGCAAAAGAGGTTTCTGCTCTGCTTCGTTCCTCCCGCCCCACCACCTGTTCCCTCCATCCTATTCCCTCGTTTCTCATCCGCACTTTCTCTCCTTCTCTTGCTTTGCCTCTCACAAACATTTTCAGTTTCTCCCTTTCCTCCAGCACATTTCCTTCACCCTTCAAACATGCAACAGTAACCCTGATTCTGAAAAAGCCCAACCTTGACCCCCAACTCCCCATCCAACTACCGCCCTATCTCGCAACTGCAGTTTGTCTCCAAGATCCTTAAGAGAGTTGTGTATGCGAGATTGACAGGCTTCCTCGACTCCATCTCTCTGCTTGACCCGCTTCAATCTGAATTCCGCGCTCGTCACGTTGTTGAAACAGCTGTGACCAAAGTATCCAATGATCTACTCGCTGCAAAATCTCGTGGCCACTACTCTATCCTAATTCTCCTTGACCTGTCTGCGGCTTTTGACACTGTTGATCATCAACAGCTTCTTCTCATCCTCCGTAATCTCAGTCTACGAGATACTGCTCTCTCCTGGTGCTCCTCCTACCTCTCCCAGCGCTCTTTCAGTGTTTCCTTCTCTGGCTCTGCCTCTCCTCCCCAATCCCTCTCTGTTGGTGTTCCCCAAGGGTCTGTCCTTGGTCCCCTATTGTTCTAAATCTATACTGCCTCCCTTGGTAAACTCATCAGCTCCTTCGGCTTCTAGAATCATTTGCAAATGACACGCAAATTTATCTGTCCGCCCCTGATTTTTCACTACCACTCTTGACTCGTGCCTCTAACTGCCTCTCTGCTATTTCCAACTGGATGGCTGCTCATTTCCTTAAACTGAACCTGTCCACTTCTGGTCTTCCGACCCTCAAGTGTCGCTACTCCCGTTTCTGTCTCCCTCCAAGTCAATGGCGCTACCATCCACAATACCTCGCAGGCTCGCTGCCTAGGTGTTCTTTTTGACTCCGACCTCTCCTTCACCCCACATGTCCAATCAATCGCCAAATCCTGCCGCTTCCATCTCAAAAATATTGCGCGCATCCGACCCTACTTAACGCCAGATACATGTTTGTTTAATGCCATTGTCATTACTCGCCTTGACTACTGTAATCCACTTCTCAGGGGTCTTACATGCTCCCAACCTGCCCCGTTACAGTCTACAATGAATGCGGCGGCGAGGAAGCTACGCTCCACAGGAAGATGTCCCTCTATTGACTTCCCGTACGATATATGGCTCAATTTAAGATCCTGACACTTGCTTACAAATCTCTATACAATGCTGCTCCGACATACTTATCCTCACTAATACACAAATATGTCCCGTCATGTCCGGAGACCTACGTCTAACCTCTGTCCGTACTCCTACCTCTGATGTTCGCCTTAAAGACTTCTCTAGGGCTGCACCGTTCCTATGGAACGCCCTTCCCCTCTCTGTTAGACTCTCACCCAATCTCCACTCCTTCAAAAAATCTTTGAAAACGTACATCTTTAGGATAGCATATCAATTAAACTGTGAGCAGCTTTCCCTCCCCGCACCCCGATTCCTCTCCTGAAACTGTCATCAAAACAAAACACTAAGCCCTCAATGAACACTATCCAAGCAATGTACTTCTCTACCCTACCCTTACCTTTTGTGTCACATTACCCCACTCCCTCATTGAGCAGGGCCCTCAATCCCTCTGTTCCTGTGTGTAAAACTCTTCTGATTACATATACTTGTACAGCGCTATGGAACTTGTTGGCGCTTTATAAATAATAATAATAATGATATAACACCAATTTTACATAGAAAGTTTATATAAAGCTTTAATACTAAACTGTAAACATTCACAACATTAAATATATCAGTAAATTCACCTAAATATAGATCATATTAAATGGAATCCTGCAGATATATTACAATAGGTTATATATAAACCACATTCATGACATATTAAAAAAATACTTTTAATGCACCTCAATTTTTACAATTAGCAACAAAGCCAACGATACATTCGAGCGCTGCTTCCCACGCAACCAGAGCATTATTTTATTCTTGATTATGTGAATATAATTAATCCCAGGCTTCGCGCTGTGATGTAAATATAATGATTCACTGCAAAAAAGAAAAACTAAAAAGGTTAATACGTTGTTGGCCCTGAATTCCCGTATGTCCTGCACTATGTAAATTTATCTCAATTAATTCTGGATACACCTGCCGGGATCATGCAATAAATCATCTCTTCGTGTTACCAGCTCCTCCATATCCACGAAACTTATATTGGTTATATTGTTTATTTGCCGTATAATGAAGGAGGACAATTGGGTTGAGTACAGAGGCAGGCTGGCAAGGGGTCAGGTGGGCACTCGACCCCAGGGCACCAGCTGACAGAGGTTGTGGGCTGCAGTCTGCTGGCTAAAGATGTGTTGGGATGTCCGCTGGCAGAGGACTGCAGGAATGAGGCAGCAGACAGGAATTGTGCAAGGACACTGCTAGCCCAGCACTCAGAGCCAGATTACCCAACCACGGTGGCCGCCTAGGGCCTAGGTTCAGAGAAGAGCTGCGTGGGGCCCTACCTGGGCCTGGAGCACTGGTTCTGGTGTGATGGGTCCCTCCTTGAGCCAAAGAAAAAAGATTGTATCGAGGCACTCTTAACGTGCTCTGTATCTGATATTAGTGCAAATAATGGGGCTCCCAAACTAACCAACTCTGACACAAACACACACAATTCAGCCACCACACACAAAACACTCAACCAACACACTCAGACCTCCCCTACCATACAGCTCTCGCCCTCCTTCACACACACATCACTCACAGAAACACGACTCACAGACACAGAGCCCAGGGCTTTAGGAGCAGGCCTCAGTTAGGCCACCTGCTTAGGAGCTTGGGTAGTCTTAATCCGGCTCTGTGTCATACCTCCAAAAATTGGGATCAGTGGGCAAGCCTTCTAGGGGCAACTCACGTCACTGGCAACACAGATAATGGGGGTTCGCCAGGGAACTGGGAGTGCCCGACTATTGAAGGGAGTGTGACAGAATGGTGCCTGTGTTTATGGCAGTGTTTACATTACTGCCTAGTAACACATCTAGGTGCAGTCACTCAGACGGCCACTAGAGGTGCTTTCTTGGGCAGTGCTCTATTGTGTGCAACACCTGACGCAGTGTCTCCACCCTCTGCATGGATATTGAACAATCCCCATAGAGATGCACTGATTCAATGTATCTCTACGAGGAGATGCTGATTGGTGCAGTGCAGCATCTTGCACAGTAGCCTCCCAATGAGATTGTCAATACTGATGAGGTGGGACCAGCCGAGGTAAAACTAGCGTGGCGATGCACAAAAGGTGAGTTTCTTCAGCAATATAGAGAAAGGAATACGGGTTTGTTTTATAGTGTGTTCCTTTTTACTGATGGACTTGAGACTACCCCAGACTTCCTACACTAATGGTGTGATTGTAGCAGTTACTATTTGTTCTTAATTAAATGCTTTGTAGACATTCTACAAAATAAACACTGTATCAAACGACACCTTACCTTCTACCTTTTATGAAATGATTTCTCTGATTTTCCTGAAATAAATCGAAGCTGCAATCAGTGTAAGTACCATCGTGGATGCGTGGTATTTTACATATTCCCCATCGTAATACCGCCGTTTGAGCGGTGATTACATAATGGAGCCGAGATATTCATTGCCGCTGACCTTCGGCTGCGTCAATCAGATTCACACGTACAGAATTATCTAACAGAATATTCACACTTTCCCAATGCATAAAATCTCAAATGAACATCGAACAGAAATACTTGAGTTTAGAAGCAATTGGCTTCCAAAAATGCTTAAAGCATAGCTGCCAATTCTCGCTGTTATGGTTTCAGATGATAAACATTTATTAAGTGGTTTTACAGCGCGTGACTAGTCATTTGTGAATAAACCATTGCATATCAAATCTAAAATAGTTTTTTTTCCCCGTTTCCCCATATTGATTAATACTGTTCTCAATGACATCGCAGTGAGTCTGTGATGGTTTATATATTAAAGAAACACTCCATATCTCTAAAGCACTTTAGCTTACTGAAATGCTTCATGTGTGATGAGTATGTCCTATTTTTTTGATTTTTTTTCATTTTACAAAAAATACAGATTTCAATAGAAATTTTGAGTTTTATTTCTGTGGAGCTCTGTGATACGCTCATACACACTGCACTTTACTGTGAGTTTTATTGCTGTGGAGCTCTGTGATACACTCATACACTCTGCACATTACTGTGAGTTGTATTGCTGTGGCGCTCTGTGATACACTCATACACTCTGCACATTACTGTGAGTTTTATTGCTGTGGAGCTCTGTGATACACTCATACACTCTGCACATTACTGTGAGTTGTATTGCTGTGGCGCTCTGTGATACACTCATACACTCTGCACATTACTGTGAGTTTTATTGCTGTGGAGCTCTGTGATACAGTCATACACTCTGCACATTACTGTGAGTTGTATTGCTGTGGCGCTCTGTGATACACTCATACACTCTGCACATTACTGTGAGTTTTATTGCTGTGGAGCTCTGTGATACACTCATACACACTGCACATTACTGTGAGTTGTATTGCTGTAGAGCTCTGTGATACACTCATACACACTGCACATTACTGTGAGTTTTATTGCTGTGGAGCTCTGTGATACACTCATACACACTGCACTTTACTGTGAGTTTTATTGCAGTGGAGCTCTGTGATACCCTCATACACACTGCACATTACTGCTGTGAGTATTATTCCCGTGGAGCTCTGTGATGCTTTAATTAGGAGTTCCTACCACAGATGTTTCCTGAAAGTGTGAATTACTTTTATTTTTTCATATACATCCCAAGGAGAATATACAGAAACACTGACACACATGCACACACAGATATACAGATAGACTGACACACACACATATATATACAGATACACTGGCACACACACACACATACACAAACACAGATATACAGATACACTGACACACACACACACATACAGATATACAGATACACTGGCACACACACACACACACACACAGATATACAGATACACTGACACACACACACAGATATATAGATACACTGACACACACACACACACACACAGATATACAGATACACTGACACACACACACACACAGATATATAGATACACTGACACACACACACACACAGATATACAGATACACTGACACACACACACACACACAGATATACAGATACACTGACACACACACACACAGATATACAGATACACTGACACACACACACAGATATATAGATACACTGACACACACACACACACATATATACAGATACACTGACACACACACACACATATCTATACAGATACACGGACACACACAGATATATAGATACACTGACACACACATATATATACAGATATACTGACACACACACACATATATATATATATACAGATACACGGACACACACAGATATATAGATACACTGACACACACACACACATATATACAGATACACTGGCACACACACAGATATACAAATACACTGACACACACACAGATACTCAAGACATACACACACAGATACACTACATACATACTGATACTCAAAACACACATACACATACCTTGTGGGTGGCTTCTGTGGCCGAGGATGTTGAGAGTTAAGGTCCTGGTCCGATTCTCTCTGCCCCCTTCGCAGCCTCCTCCCGCAAAGCTTGGTAACAGCTGGGTGGAAGTATACGTCTTGCACTCACTCCCTCCCAGCTCTCCGGTCAGGTTAGCAGGGGCCCGGTTGCGCTATTAAAGCACTGCAGCGCACGACCAGCCCCCTCATAGCACATATCCATCGGGTGGCCCTGAGTGCATGGGCCACCCAATGTACCCGCTCACCTTGCGGTCCACAGCCCATGCGGGGTGGTTGCGCCACCGCCATTACCGGGTTTGTTACACGTACCCCCCAGGGCACTAAATTGTACCTCTGGGGGCAGGTTGGAAACCGCTGGTATAAAGGATGCATGTAGTGTGTGTGTGTATATAGGATGTAGTGTGTGTGTGTGTGTACAGAGGATGCAGTGTGTACAGAGGATGCAGTGTGTGTGTATAGAGGATGTAGTGTGTGTGTGTGTGTGTACAGAGGATGCAGTGTGTGTGTATAGAGGATGTAGTGTGTGTGTGTGTGTGTGTACAGAGGATGTAGTGTGTGTGAATAGAGGATGTAGTGTGTGTGTGTGTACAGAGGATTTAGTGTGTGTGTATAGAGGATGCAGTGTGTGTGTATAGAGGATGTAGTGTGTGTGTGTGTGTGTGTGTACAGAGGATGTAGTGTGTGTGTGTGTATAGAGGATGCAGTGTGTGTGTGTGTACAGAGGATGTAGTGTGTGTGTATAGAGGATGCAGAGTGTGTGTGTAGGATGTAGTGTGCGTATAGGTAGTGTAGTGTGCGTGTATATAGGATGTAGTGGGTGTGTGTACAGAGGATGCAGTGTGTGTGTATAGAGGATGCAGTGGGTGTGTATAGAGGATGCAGTGTGTGTGTAAAGAGGATGTAGTGTGTGTGTACAGAGGATGTAGTGTGTGTATAGGGGATGCAGTGTGTGTGTGTAGGATGTAGTGTGCGTATAGGTGATGTGGTGTGTGTGTATAGAGGATGTAGTGTGTGTGTGTACAGAGGATGCAGTGTGTGTGTATAGAGGATGTAGTGTGGGTGTGTGTGTACAGAGGATGTAGTGTGTGTGTATAGTGGATGCAGTGTGTGTGTATAGAGGATGTAGTGTGTGTGTGTGTACAGAGGATGCAGTGTGTGTATAGAGGATGTAGTGTGTGTGTGTGTGTGTACAGAGGATGTAGTGTGTGTGTATAGAGGATGCAGTGTGTGTGTGTGTACAGAGGATGCAGTGTGTGTGTATAGAGGATGCAGTGTGTGTGTGTGTATAGAGGATGCAGTGTGTATGTATAGAGGATGCAGTGTGTGTGTGTATAGAGGATGCAGTGTGTGTGTATAGAGGATGCAGTGTGTGTGTGTATAGAGGATGTAGTGTGTGTGTATGTACAGAGGATGTAGTGTGTGTGTGTATAGAGGATGTAGTGTGTGTGTGTGTACAGAGGATGTAGTGTGTGTGTATAGAGGATGCAGTGTGTGTGTATAGAGGATGTAGTGTGTGTGTGTACAGAGGATGTAGTGTGTGTGTATAGAGGATGCAGTGTCGTGTGTAGGATGTAGTGTGCGTGTAGGTGGTGTAGTGTGTGTGTATAAAGGATGTAGTGTGTGTGTGTGTTTGTACAGAGGATGTAGTGTGTGTGTATAGAGGATGCAGTGTGTGTGTGTACAGAGGATGTAGTGTGTGTGTAGGTGGTGTAGTGTGTGTGTATATAGGATGTAGTGTGTGTGTGTGCGTGTACAGAGGATGTAGTGTGTGTGTATAGAGGATGCAGTGTGTGTGTGTGTGTGTACAGAGGATGTAGTGTGTGTGTACAGAGGATGTAGTGTGTATAGAGGATGCAGTGTGTGTGTATAGAGGATGCAGTGTGTGTGTGTGTGTGTACAGAGGATGTAGTGTGTGTGTATAGAGGATGCAGTGTGTGTATAGAGGATGCAGTGTGTGTGTGTGTGTGTACAGAGGATGTAGTGTGTGTGTATAGAGGATGCAGTGTGTGTGTGTGTGTACAGAGGATGTAGTGTGTGTATAGAGGATGCAGTGTGTGTACAGAGGATGTAGTGTGTGTGTATAGAGGATGCAGTGTGTGTGTGTGTGTACAGAGGATGCAGTGTGTTTATAGAGGATGCAGTGTGTGTGTGTAGGATGTAGTGTGCGTATAGGTGGTGTAGTGTGTGTGTTTATATAGGATGTAGTGTGCGTATAGGTGGTGTAGTGTGTGTGTGTTTATATAGGATGTAGTGTGCGTATAGGTGGTGTAGTGTGTGTGTGTTTATATAGGATGTAGTGTGCGTATAGGTGGTGTAGTGTGTGTGTGTTTATATAGGATGTAGTGTATACTCTGTCTGCAGGTTGAAACAAATGGTGTAATGAGGATAAATCCAGTGTAATGGACAGATATTTTTAGAGATAAACTTGTAACTGGAAGAACCTGTCATAGAATGGGTTCCATCACGCCGATACAAAGAGAATTCGTCTTCTGTTACTGATAAGTTCGTCAGTTTCCCGTCCCGTCTCCAGTTACTAGGCGGCACTATCGAAAATACATTTCCTTCCGCTAACATGTGTCTTTCAATCAGTGTTCTGTAATTCTTCCAAATTTGAGCCGGAGCAGGCGAGTTACCCCGGGCTTCGTGTCTGGTTTATATTTTTTCTATTTTTCCAGATCGTCATCTTCTTCAAGAATTTGTTCTTTCTGACGATGAATACAAAGTGTCGAATATTCTCGTGTGAATTTGATATGCCAGATTTTCTGGTCTCTTTAACTGCTCATCTTTAGGCATTCACGTTGTTAGTTTATTGTATTTTAATCTCTGTAATAAAAATGTGCCGTATATAACATGAAGTGATGGAATAAGGTCACGTGAACTTGTTTATTCAATAAAGGGGCTTTCGTCACGCATTTTATCTTGTAATAAGTGTATTTATTTATTTATAAACTACTTTACCAGGAAAGATACATTGAGATTTCTCTCATTTTCAAGTATGTCCTGGGTCCACAAATCGTGTAGCAATGCATTGTGCTAGCTGAACAGTTAACAATTGTGTAAATTAGGAGAGATTTTAAATCTAACGCACTGGTGCCAGGTATTCTACAACGCTCTCACGACATTCTGCGCAAGTGCTGATGCAAATCGCTGCCGCAATCAGACATTAGGGCAGTGAGTCAGAGACAGGACACGTCCTTGCACAGGGAGTACAATGTCTCTTGAAAATACTTTCATAAAAATGTTTCTTAAACACAGCGTTTCAGCTTTCCGCGCAGGAAGTGGTTATGGTGTAAACGTTTAAAAAATGTGCAGTTACAATTCATTGTGATTGCTGAATATTTAGGACATTTCCCTATAATCACTCTTTCTATGATAACGGCCATTATTGTTATGAGGGTTACACATACCCTGGGGGGAGAGGGAGGAGAGGGGGAAGGGGCAGCTTGTGGCTTTCAAGTGACAAATAATTTGGGCCCATCACTCTCAGCCAATCTCTGCCGCTATTTTTCAGCAACATTTTAAAATAAATTTGAGAGTAGAATTCTAATTTAAGGCCAGAGAACCCAAATCTTTTTTCCAATTCTACTACTTTGACCTTAAATATGAAATTCTCACTTTAGTGAATAATCGTGAAAGAGGGCAAAACAGGGGTTGTTTCTAAGAAGCAATTTTTGGGCAAGCGTTTAAAAGAGGAGCAGTTACCATGGAAACCAATGAAATATTCCCAAAGTTTGTTAGTACTTTAATCCTGAATCATTCTTTATAGAGAGGATCGACAATACATCTCAATGGCCCCCATACCGGCTATAAATGGATTGTGTTAGCAGGAATGATGGCTGAATAGAAAACTCCATTTAAAAGATTGTTGGCAAAACATCCTATTTTACTTTCCCAGAAGAGCCAGGCTTAGACACTCACCCTGCAGCTAATCACCAAGGCTTTAAACTAGATTACCCACAATCCCCTGATAGTATAACCTGAAGGGTAATTTACTAAACTCCGAAACAGAATTCATTCAAATCTGAACGTCAACACAGAGGCCAAAATCATTTATTCTGAAAGTCTCTCCATCTATAGTCGACTTTTTGATATTTTAGCAATTCGGAGTTTAGTGACTGTGTTCTATGTTTTATGTACATATCAGCGGACCGCCTAGTGCAGGCTTCCCCAAACTCCGGCCCTCCAGATGTTGCTGGACTACAACTCCCATGATTCTCAGCCTATTTCATTCATAGAATCATGGGAGTTGTAGTTCAGCAACATCTGGAGGGCCGGAGTTTGGGAAAGTCTGACCTAGTAGTACTCAAATATATAGCAATGACCACAATAATTTATTAATATAAAACTTATATAGATAAATTAATAAGAACTAAATGTAAACACATGACCACAAAGATGTGTAGCTAGTTAGTAGAGAGCTATAGTAATAAAGTATATAAAACTAAACAAATATGTAAACATAAATAGGCACATGTAGCCACCACCGATCCAATAAATAACACTGTATCCAGAGGCTCAGTGCCTGTAAAAGTATAACAAAAAAAAACGGAAAATGAAATATAGAAAAAGTACCTTGCCTCGGCGTGGGCCCCCCACCGAGGTGTATGTGAAAATAGCAATAAACAAAAAATCCTGAAAGGAATGTATCCAAAAAAAGAATAGATAACCACCCCTTAGATCCAGACTCGATGACAGGAACCGTAAATATTATTACTATAGCTCTCTACTAACTAGCTACCGATCTTTGTGGTCATGTGTTTACATTTAGTTCTTATTAATTTCTCTATAAGTTTTATATTAATAAATTATTGTGGTCATTGCTATATATTTGAGTATACATTTTTTGAGCGCTTGTACCTGTTTCCTTTTGAGCTCACACTCATTTAAGACGCTTGTTGGTATTTGTAGCTGCTCTTTTGTATTGCACGATTTATTGCACCGTTTTTATTTATTTGTTTTAAAGCCTGACCTAGTGCACCAGAAAGCGACTGCCACCTTGTTTACTAAATAGTGCATTGCCAGGAATTGGCCACGGAACTGCTAGTATTCTGCAAAGAAACATCCAGATTTGGAACAAAAATCTGTTGAAATATTATATATAAATTATTATTATTATTATTTTTGCTTCTACCATAAAAGTAAAGGGAACAAAAGCTTTACTGTCACTGTAATGAGTCTTATTATTAAATATTAACATATTTTTGCAGATAAACTCACCGTATTGCTTTGTGACTTATTGGGCAAATCGCTGGCACTGAAAGGGTTAATTCACTTGCAATAAGCTCTGTGTCACCCGTCCCCCCCATTATTAAATTTACTGTGACTGCTATAATTGAAATCATGTCCATTACTGTCCACTGTGGATGAATCTTTCCTTGCTTCCCACACAATGAATTACACACAGATTGTATGCATTAGCAAAGTGTGTGGGATTTTATAAATCAATTATCTTTTACGAAAAACATATCTGATGAATATTGTTCTGACAAGTTGACTTTTCCTGGATCAGGGTAATAATAGAAATAAAATTGAGGATTCGGAACAAAAAATGTCCCCAGCTGGCAGGTGAACGCTTGGAAAGTGTCAATGGCGGCCACAACGCGTCCACAGTAGGAGCAGGTCTAACTGCTGGAGTTTAGTAAAGAGAGTTAAATGTGAAATATTTGCCTCCTGTCCTTAATAAAATTAAGATTATAGGTGCACTGCATTAGCATAATCTACAATTCTCATCGCAGCCTCCTTCGCCTTGTCCAATCCGATAACGTTCCATTCTTGCCAAGTGCAGTTCCTTTGACAAAAAGCCGTGTGAGAATATTGCAAAACTGCGGCCCATATTTCTAGAATTACAGCTCCAGGTGAGATATAACCCACACGCAGATTTATTTCCT
Organism: Pelobates fuscus; assembly: GCF_036172605.1. Taxonomy (NCBI): domain Eukaryota; kingdom Metazoa; phylum Chordata; class Amphibia; order Anura; family Pelobatidae; genus Pelobates; species Pelobates fuscus. The sequence goes on from NC_086322.1 coordinate 303,140,444, forward strand.
TTAACGGTTGGTAGATCTTATGAAGAAAGCATTTTTATTAAGAAGAACATGGTGTTGGACCCTGAGCAGAGGACAATCTTGTGCCACTGATCCGAAAAGGCTGCTAATATACACTGTATCCAAGCCATAAGAGAGAGCACAAGGACAATTTATTTTTATGCAGAGCAAACGGAAAAGTAAAAATATAGCCAGGGGAGTAGTACACTGTCAGAGCGGGCAGTGAATGTCACAGTGTTACAGCACTAGAATACAGATTATAAGGAAAATAACTCGGATATGGGAACATGGAGCTAAAAGCCCTAGGTTTGGGTATAATTTCTGTTTTAGAAATTGTTTTTCTAAAATCTCTTCACGTTTAAAATACCTGTAATGTTCCAGCTATGAATATTATTTAATTCAGCACATAAAACGAGGGATTATTGCGTTACTGAATAGAACATACCTTTATATGGTACAATCATTGTACAGAGCGGTGTGAGCAACGTGAGACCAGACGGTGAGCATTACTATAGTGTAAGAAGGTTGAAAATAAAATAAATGTAATTTATCAGTACAGTAGGTGATTAATGATGACTAGCTGACAATCACTAAATATTGATTTTATTTACAGATACAACAAAAAGTTACCAATATGGGGGTGGGATAAAAAAAAAATTGGGAGAGGAATGGGGAGGGCAAGAGGTAGTGTTTCACTGCTCCTTTTGATATTTCCTTCATTGATTGCATTTCGTTAATTGATCTGTGAACATAATAGCAGGAAAATCCATACGTATCGTAATAGAATATAAATATCTACCTAATATATATCAGCATACTGATTGCCCCATTTTTGTGCCTTTTTCGTTCGGAGTCCGTTTCCTAGTTGGAAGCTTATTTCCGATATTCAGATGTCCTAAAATATATTTTATTTTTGGGAAACATGGTTCAGCTAAGCCCTAATTTTACAGCTTCCACTGTAACATCATGAAAGCCGATTATCAAGTACCCCCAAATTTAAGAGGAATCATATACTATTTAGTTTGTATTTTCCCTCCCATCCATGTGTGCAGTGTGTGTATATTTATATATTATATTTAAACACACATGCAATTGTTACATTGCTCTTTCTTTTTTGGAAGCAGATAGTCTGTTTGTCTCTACTGTATCCTGGACTCCGAGCAACCTTTGCTGTTCTAGTCAAATAACAATATACAAGCAGCGCCAAGAAAAATACTCCCAACACAATAGTATATAATAATAAAAGCAGTAAAAAAAACTAAACACTTTACTGTTCGGTCTGCAATCACAAAACACATACTTTCACGTGAACTGGCACTAAAGGCTCAGTGGCGTGCCAGAGAAGGCAAACTGACAAATTTTATACTTTTTTTTTTTTTTAAATTTCTTGCTTTGGTTTACTGTGTAGATTTGTCTACAAGTGTTTGCTTGTTGTTTTAAAAAAAAAAGAAAAATTATAAATAAAAAATATCTCAAGTGCAGCATGTAGTTTTATCACAGGTTCTAGGTGATTTTTTATGGTTTTTTTCTATGGCGTAATTTGCGGAGAAGTGTCTGGTTGGCCCTTCAGAGACACGAGGTTGAGGTGAAGAATCCCTTGCTCAAAAGAGCTTACAATCAATGTATGGTTAGGACCACCAACTGCTGACTGCAAGCTTTTGTACCTGAGCAGACTTTCTATTCTACTTCACTCCGTTCCAAGCTACAGCAGACCCATCTGTGAAATAGGAAACAAAAAAAGTGGAACAAATAGACATAAAATGTAGGAATGGTAATTGTCGGCGGAGATCGGGAACCTTTCCAAAGAATGTCTGGACTCTAGCTAGGCTTGTTAATGTACGCTCAGTATCTAACCCACTTTGTTCTGACTTAATTCTAATGATCCAAGGCCAGCTACATTGCATCCATAAATCCCTATTGAAATGTAAATAACTGGAGGGTGTTTTAGTATCACACCAATGGCCATTTAAGTTTAAGCCCACCTGCCACGTCAAGGCAAAACCTTAGGACACTCCAGGCTCCCACACACGTTAGATGCACTGTGTAGGTTAGGGTTAGGTTACAGTTAGTTATACTGGGTGGGTTTATATTATTAAAGGGACACTCCAGGCTCCCACACGTTAGATGCACTGTGTAGGTTAGGTTACAGTTAGTTATACTGGGTGGGTTTATATTATTAAAGGGACACTCCAGGCTCCCACACACATTAGATGCACTGTGTAGGTTAGGTTACAGTAAGTTATACTGGGTGGGTTTATATTATTAAAGGGACACTCCAGGCTCCCACACACATTAGATGCACTGTGTAGGTTAGGTTACAGTAAGTTATACTGGGTGGGTTTATATTATTAAAGGGACACTCCAGGCTCCCACACACGTTAGATGCACTGTGTAGGTTAGGTTACAGTTAGTTATACTGGGTGGGTTTATATTATTAGAGGGACACTCCAGACTCCCACACACGTTAGATGCACTGTGTAGGTTAGGTTACAGTTAGTTATACTGGGTGGGTTTATATTATTAAAGGGACACTCCAGACTCCCACACACGTTAGATGTACTGTGTAGGTTAGGTTACAGTTAGTTATACTGGTGGGTTTATATTATTAAAGAGACACTCCAGGCTCCCACACACGTTAGATGCACTGTGTAGGTTAGGTTACAGTTATACTGGGTGGGTTTATATTATTAAAGAGACACTCCAGGCTCCCACACACGTTAGGTGCACTGTGTAGGTTAGGTTACAGTTAGTTATACTGGGTGGGTTTATATTATTAAAGGGACACTCCAGACTCCCACACACGTTAGATGTACTGTGTAGGTTAGGTTACAGTTAGTTATACTGGTGGGTTTATATTATTAAAGAGACACTCCAGGCTCCCACACACGTTAGATGCACTGTGTAGGTTAGGTTACAGTTATACTGGATGGGTTTATATTATTAAAGGGACACTCCAGGCTCCCACACACATTAGATGCACTGTGTAGGTTAGGTTACAGTTAGTTATACTGGGTGAGTTTATATTATTAAAAGGACACTCCAGGCTCCCACACACGTTAGGTGCACTGTGTAGGTTAGGTTACAGTTAGTTATACTGGGTGAGTTTATATTATTAAAAGGACACTCCAGGCTCCCACACACGTTAGATGCACTGTGTAGGTTAGGTTACAGTTAGTTATACTGGGTGGGTTTATATTATTAAAGGGACACTCCAGGCTCCCACACACGTTAGATGCACTGTGTAGGTTAGGTTACAGTTAGTTATACTGGGTGAGTTTATATTATTAAAAGGACACTCCAGGCTCCCACACACGTTAGATGCACTGTGTAGGTTAGGTTACAGTTAGTTATACTGGGTGGGTTTATATTATTAAAGGGACACTCCAGGCTCCCACACACATTATATGCACTGTGTAGGTTAGGTTACAGTTAGTTATACTGGGTGGGTTTATATTATTAAAGGGACACTCCAGGCTCCCACACACATTATATGCACTGTGTAGGTTAGGTTACAGTTAGTTATACTGGATGGGTTTATATTATTAAAGAGACACTCTAGGCTCCTGAAGGAATATTGACCCCTTAAGGACACATGATATGTGTGACATGTCATGATTCCCTTTTATTCCAGAAATTTGGTCCTTAAGGGGTTAAACAATTAATCTGTCAGTATTGTATAAATTGAATTATTGTGTAAAAGTATTAGCAAGGTCTTTTTGCAGAACTGCTTACAAAACATAACTGAAAGCAGATCACAAGCTATAACAGTTTTTATGTAACAGGATACGCTTAACCCCAATGTACATATAATATTTTGTAAGAATAGATTATGGAATATGGAACGTAACAGCAGAAACGACTTCCTCTTTTGTGTAACCTTTGTGCAACCAATTTTCGTGACAAGTATAGCATAAATATCAAGCATCTTGAATAAATGATCAGAAGATTATGGAAAAGCAAAGAGTGTGTGTCTGATTAATCGCTTCCATAAATCTTCTCTGAATATTCAGCTGACAATCGAGGGTTGGAGAATAGTGAGTAGCAGATTTACCTTTCAGCTTGGTGTCAGTAAGTGAGATTGTAGCCAAACCATTTAGGTTCTGGATCCATCTGTCATCTGGGGAAGCGTACCTGATCATTTTAGGATTAGCGAAGTGCTTTAACAGACTCCTGCTAATTGTCATTAACCCTTTCAATTCTGGCAAGGAATTGAGCATGACCTGCCAGATCTACAGATTCAACATAGTCCCTGTGGAGAGAAATGGTTAAAACCTCACCTTCCAGAGAGACATTCTGGATCCTCTCTGGAGCAATTCTTACGGAATGCTCATCTACAGGTGCGATTGCATCATTGACCTGCAGAATAGTCACGTCAGGTGACTGACTATTCCTAAAATGTACCTCTATTGAGTCAGGTCTTTCTTCTATTACATGGCAGTTACGATCAGATTGTACATGTGATTTCTCATAGGTTATAGGAACCTTAGCTTGTGACCATACAATTCCATTCACACAGTCAATAATTGTGTTAAGTCTTCTGAGTATGTCTATACCCAGAATCAGTCGGTTATAGGGGAGATCTACCACTATCACCGGGTGTCTAAAGGTTTTGTTACCTATTTTAAACTTTAACCAGGTATTGCCAATAACATGAAGTGCATTTCCTCCTACACTCAACAAAGCATTGGGGAAATCTCTTAGCTTCGGCTTATCCGTTGCTAAGTCCATTACCTGCTGGAAGTAGGTATTGGATAAGATCGTGGCTTGTGAACCAGTATCTATTAACCCTTTGAAAGGCTGGGGTAGCGAATCCTGTATTTCTACAGACATGTAGTACCTTCCTTCATGTTCTTCTAATTCACATAAGAATTTAGAATGTGTCAACATATTACTTGTTTTCCATACATTACCGGTCACAGCAGTAGTTTCTACCTGTACTGAGGAATGCTCAGTCTTACCCACAGGCCCATCCTTTTTAGGAATATCTTGAACTGTCAAGCGGGAATTAGTGGTCGGCATCTCATCAGTTAACCCTTTCAGGGCTGGATCCTGGAAACTAGTGGCTGCTGGGGCTATTTTAGCCTTTGGCTGAAATGAAAAAACAGAGGAACGCGTTGCGCCTCCTTCACCCGGAAGTAAAGTGACGGAATAGGCAATAGGTTTCCTAACACAACTATTGTTTATTTGACTGTTAGTATCTGGAAAGGAAACAGGGTTAGGTATTACATCTATTGACAACCTAGCCTGTTTAGTCACTGTAGCTATATTTGCTGCGGCACTTGTTGTTGCTGCTGCAGTTGCACAGGTGACTCTGCAATTGGAGCTGTCCCTAAAAAAGGATTGATAGCAAAGACTTGGTTAATCTTTGTTATTTCCTCCATTAATTTGCCCATCTGGTCTGTCAATTGACCAACCTGACGACGCAAATTATTTCCCCCATTGCCGTTTTGTCTTTGCCCATTAGAATTTGGCTGGGATGGCTGAGACTGTTGGGAGTTATTGGAAGCAGATTGGTTGTTTCTGTTTCCATATCTCCTATTTCCCTGAGGATTCCTTCTCCATTGGGAATTGCCTTGGTTCTTATTAACCCAGGGGCGTTTATTCCCATTGGCATTGGATTTTTCAGAGTTATCAGAGGAATTTGCAGAATTGCTTCTGGCGTTTTCCTGTTTCTGAGGTTTTGGTGTTTTCAAAACCTCGGAATAGGTCCTCTTTTTCTGTTCGGTTTCTAAACGTAACTGAATTTTAGTCTCTGATACCATTTTATCACCAGGTTTCTTAACCTTTGGCTGATTTTCGTCCTGTGCATGGTGTATAGTATACAATTTCATGCACTGACTGACTAGCCATTCTAATGGTAACTTACAATCGTAATCTCTTGCGAGATTCATTTGTATGTTCACCAGCATGGCATGAAAATACAGATCTTTGAAGTCTGTGCTTTCATACCTGAGTTTTCTTTGGGCCACGGAGTATGCATTTTTAAGAATTATTAAAAATTCTCTGGGGCTTTGATCTGAACGGCATTTTAAGTTATAAAGCGCTTTCCTTGCAGAAGCAATGGTTTTGTACTTACCATATTCCATGATTATTTCATATTTCATCTTGGACCAGGATATTAACTGTATAGCTTGAAGACTTTCTAGATAAACACGGCACATTGAATCAAAGGTCCATGTAATGAACCATTTCTTATGAATGTCATCATACATGCCCAATGAATTCATGGCTCTATCATAATTTTCCAGATGTTCAGATAGGTTTCCTGAGCCTCTAGAAAATTGTGGGACAGTCTCTCTAAGGAATTTAATAACCTTTGGCGTTTCATAAACAGGCATCGTTAATTTACGATCTCTGTTTTTTCCCCTGTGTAAACATCTATGCGATCTGGCTGCTGGAGAGGAATTAGATCCGTACAACAGTGCAGATGGCATATCAGTCACATGGCCTTCAGAGTGGACAGTATAATCACTTTCACTCCCATCACTCTGAGCTTCTCGTTCACGGTCACAATTCTGATCAGCATCAGAATTCTGCCAGTGTACAGAACCATGTCTGTTTTCATTCCTATCACCTTGAACTGGACTCTCCCTCTCAAGTTTGGCCAAGACAGTTTTTTCAAACTGTTCTGCCCAAGATTGCCAAGAATCTACAGGTGTTTTCTCAGAATTACTCACATCTTTTCTTAGAGACTGTTTTATGAAAACCTGGTCTGGTGTTTGAATATCAGGGAATTGAGAAGAATCACCTGGGTCTTTTCCCAGTAATTTTTCACTTTCCTTTTGATATTCATCTAACTGCATCTGTAACTGTTTTATCTGTTGATCATAATCATCCATCCTTTTGCTCATTCCTTCCCGTCTATTTGAAAGGTCAGAGTTTTTAGCCTGAAGGATATTATTTTCATCAGACTAAGTGTTGAACCTTCTTTGTTCGAGCACCAGGTGTTTCTCACACTCGTCCAATTTAAGTTCTATCTCATTATGCTTTATTAACAGAATTGAATAACCCAATATGAAAAACGGGCATGATTTGGTAACAGATTGCATTGAAGAGTCTTCGTCTATGTTGCTAAAATGTTTAACCATAGGTGAATCAGCCGATCTATCATGAATCGAATCATAAACCAGTTTTTTTTTATTTGGAGTATCCACTCTGGATAATCAATTTTAATCCTTAGATGCTGATATAAGATGCTTAAGGGAAAACCTTGTATTTCCGCTAACTTCTTCCCATTCTCTGATTGAGATGAAGCGCTAGATTCAGCCATATTTCTATACACTGATTTAATCTCAATACAAAACTCTTTTCTATATCAAGATTAAATAGCATGAATTACACCAATATTATTGTATATGGAATATAATTTCAACTTAAACGATCTCAGCAGCGTGCCTCCAATTTGTGGAGATATTTATGGGATAATAATTGTAAACAGTTGAGAATTGCCCACTATTTCAATTCTCAGATCCCAAAGACCGTTATCGTGTAAGTGAAATGTATTCCATATAAATAAAATCACAATTTGTTATAAAAATAGATACAATTTATTGTGACAAATTAAATAATAATATGTAACATGCGTGATAATAATCAATGAATATTCAGTATAACATGTGTGTGCAATACAAATGGCAATACATTCTAATGGCTAACATCGCAATTGAATCTACAACATTAGCTGTCAAGATAAGATTTATGACGGTATTTCACAGAGAAACGAAAGTGAAACTTACACACACAGAGCTTGCAGCTTAGGGCCATAAAACTTTAGCTGACAGCTAGTTTAGAATAACCCTTTCAATGCTGGTTAGACCTCTTCTCATGTAATTTTAAATAAAATAACATTTAAACCAGCTCATTAGTCGTTTCCTGGAACCATCCAATAAGAGCAATCTATCATGTTCTATAAGCAGAATCTTAACTTGCCTAAACAGATATTTTATCTTATTTTAGAGCAAATCAATACACCTGGATAAATATCACGATATGCTAACATGTGATAAATCACATAAATACATAATTATTCTTTTCCCATCTGCAGAATGGGATGGTTATAACTATATACTTCATATATCATGCTATTAGAAAATTTTAATTAATTTAGATTAATTAAATGAAACCAGTATAATTACCAGTTAAAGAGATGTTCTCATCAGATGTTCTCAGGTATTCTCAGGAATTTGAATGTCATGGGTCTCTTTCTCTGTCTCCTGACTTAGCCTGCTTCCGACTGCTTCGCCCTTTGCTTCTTTGCATCCTTTGCATTCCTTTGCATACCCCTCTGACTCCTCCCCCCGACTGCTTAGCCCTTTGCTTCTTTGAATCCTTTGCATACCCCTCTTTTCCCTTTGTCTTAACTTTTTAAAGGGAAAATTCACTAGGTGGTAGACCAATAGAAAACTGGAGGTGTGGTTACCTTCCAGATAGCAATTTAAGTATTTGGTCTATAGAGGGCAGTCTCGTCCCACTAAACATACCTATCCAGGAAAGAGTTAACTTTTCCTGGTGGCTCTTTTGACGTCATTTAGCTTATCTTTATGGTTATTTATAATTTAAGTTTTCTGTCAGTTCAAAGAGTTTCTTTGGGCTTTCTTCAGACTATGTGTCTGGCAAATTCTGCTATAATTTCTAATATGACAGTTCGTAAACAAAGTTTCACCTTTCTCTTACAATGGGACGTGATACAATATCGAAAGTAAAATAAAATTATTTAATCTTATCTGTCACAAATGTCTGGGTTTAGAATTGATTATATTCCATTAGCATTTAGACAGTCTGTCCATCCCCCGTTCTCATTTCTTATCAAAAGGTTTGTATATACTAAGCATTCCTTTAGCTCTGGCAAAGTGGTTAGTTTTACAGAAGGGATAGAAATCTTGTGTCTTTTGTTAACTTGAAAATAACAAAATGGAGTCTGCTCTGTTCAGAGTGACTCTGACAATATACATTTTAATTTCTATCATAGCACAAAATGTCTGCCGATATAAATATCCTGACAGGTTACAGTTAGTTACACTCGGTGGGTTTTTATTATAAAGGGACACTCCAGGCTCACACACACATTAGATGCACTGTGTAGGTTATGTTACAGTTAGTTATACTGGGTTGGTTTATATTATTAAAGGGACACTCCAGGCTCCCACATACGTTAGATGCACTGTGTAGGTTAGGTTACAGTTATACTGGGTGGGTTTATATTATTAAAGGGACACTCCAGGCTCCCACACACGTTAGATGCACTGTGTAGGTTAGGTTACAGTTAGTTATACTGGGTGTGTTTATATTATTAAAGGGACACTCCAGGCTCCCACATACGTTAGATGCACTGTGTAGGTTAGGTTACAGTAATACTGGGTGGGTTTATATTATTAAAGGGACACTCCAGGCTCCCACACACGTTAGATGCACTGTGTAGGTTAGGTTACAGTTAGTTATACTGGGTGTGTTTATATTATTAAAGGGACACTCCAGGCTCCCACATACGTTAGATGCACTGTGTAGGTTAGGTTACAGTAATACTGGGTGGGTTTATATTATTAAAGGGACACTCCATGCTACCACACGTTAGATGCACTGTGTAGGTTAGATTACCATTATACTAGGTGGTGGGTACTTTTTTTTTCTTCTTTGTTTGTTTTGCATCATAAACCTACTATCTCTGCCTCTCGAAGTTCAATGCTCCCTTTCTGCACCAGTACCATAGCATATGACGCCACAAATTAGAAATGCCTTAACCCCTGCTGTAAAATCAAAGCACTCATTGTGGGCTCATCAATGGAACAAAATGTGAAGAGTGCATCGTGGTGGCTGGGTCTATACTCAAAGAGCCCACTGCACAAGTGCACAGCTGGGAATTTAATAACTTAAAATAATCTTCTAAATACAACATGGAGCATCCTTTTAAAGAAACTGTACCCAACCCCAAAAAAACAACAGAACTTAAACGTACACAATGCATTATGTTTTCATAATAAAGTAGATGTGCATTCTTATGTACTTTCATTTAAATGTTTCGGAGAGAAATTATTTTAGATGGAGGGGGAGAGGAGGTGCCATCAGTACATTCCCATCACTGCACTTTCTAGCAATAACAGAGTTAAACTATGTGGCTTCTGATTGGTTAGAAACACCCAGCAGGTGTCATAACATTTAGAATACGTTCGTTTTAAAAACCTTAAAAATATTTATTAAAGAGTTGAAGGGAATGTTTGCTAGTTCTAATGTTGTATTTGCAAGTCAGATCAATTGAGATTACTCTTGAGTTTCCAAAATTATTATAAAAACCAAGTGCTGCACATGTACTAGTTATTTCAAAGTAGGAAGTCTATTGATGTAATATTTTCTTATCCCGATACAGGTTGTAGAGCACCACCTAGAGTCCATCTCAAGAACACACAGATAAAGTACATCACTACCTTAGTTTTCATAACGCCGTCATTAAAGAGAAACCAAAAGTCCACAAACAAAAACACACAGATATTATATTATTTTTGGTTTGCTGTAAACAACTTAAATGTTACTTGTTAAAGGTACAGTGTAGCCACTAAAACCACCAGGTAAGTGGGCAATTGTGGACATATGCTGCTGTGGGCTGGTGGTCAACTCAACACACACACACACCTCTCAAACAAGCCCACCCTTCCCACACACCATCACAAGAAGCCTGCCTCCACCACATGCACAACAACCTAGCCTGGCTTCGTCCAACACAGCACAAATGTGTCATTTATTGCACATCAAGGAACACTATAGAGTCAGGAACACAAACATGTATTCCTGACCCTGCAGTGTTAAAATCACCAACTAGTCCCCCTGCCCAATCCCTCCTCCTTAACCCATAAATATAATTAAATCTTTATTCCAGTCAGCTGCTGCTGGCTCAGCCCCCGATCTGACTGCTTGGCTGACATCAGAAGTGGTGATCTCAGCCAATCGCAATGCTTTCCCATAGGATTGGCTGAGACTCTCGGAAGCAGATAAGGGGCAGAGCAAGCACAAGTTAAATACAGTCCTGGCCAATCAGCATCTCCTTTTAGAAATGCATTGAATAAAAGCATCTCTATGAGGAAAGTTCAGTGTCTGCATGCAGAGGGTGGAGACACTGAATGTCAGTCACAATGTGCAGCACTGCCCCACGAAGCACCTCTAGCAGCCATCTGAGGAGTGGCTAGTGGAGGTGACCCTGGGCAGTAATGTAAACACTGCATTTTCTCAGAAAAGACAATATTTACAGCAAAAAGCCTGAAGGGAATGGTTATACTCACCAGAACAAATTCAATAATCTGTAGTTCTGGTGACTATAGTGTCTGTTTAAAGGGACACATTAGGAACCAAAACACCTGCAAAAGCAACATGCCAAACACCATAACCACTACAGCTCACGGTAATCGTTATGGTGCCATGATTACCCTGGTGCTCTCCCCCATTACCAAGAGTCATACGGTTTCTGAACTGCTCCCCGTCTCGGCTCACATTGCTGAAGCGCTTGAAGTTCCTGTAAGGTCATTGGCTGAGAGCAAGGCAATGAGGTGCGCCAGGTAACGATCCTTTAATGCTTTTGGCCTCATTAATTTGCTGTGCTCACTAACAGCACTGAATGATCTGAACTACCAAGCAACCTGCATTAGAAGGAGAGGACACCCAGGGAGACTTACAGTAAGGATATATCACTACCTGCTTAGAATTTCTCTGACTATCTAATACCAGGATGAATTAGAAGATGTTAACTCAGTGCTGTGTACGTACATTTGATAAGGATTTGATAAGGAAGACTTTCTGGCTTGTGGTACAGCATTCTGCAAAACATAGTCTTTTGTAAGTACTGGAATGATTTAAGTGCGCATAAATAGAACTGCAATAAGATATATTAACGAGGAGCCCAGGGCATACATTTATTCTGAAAAATGTAGCACGGCTTTGTGTATGGGCTGACCAGGTGGGAATCAAGTGAACAGGCCCCCCACCAGAGCCCTGCCCTAAGTTTTAAAATGTTGTGGGGGAATTCTTGTCCCAGCCCAACCATGAACCACTACAGTTAATTGTGTTTACAGCACAAGTCAGAGGGAACCGAGTTCAGTATGAAACTCAATTCAAAGAGAATATAACATTTAAGGCCTGAGTAGCCAAACAGCAAGCACAGCTGAGTGAGTGAATTTTTCCAGTTCAGCTATTCTCACCTTAAAATTTGAAAGTCTCCTTGAATTCTCACTTTCGTGAATAACCCTAAAAGTTTGATTGACTTTTCTCCTTGGAATCCCATGAAATAAAGTCGAAACACATCCATATTTTAAATTAATTTGTTTATATTTTAGATCTTTTTTACTGTCATCACAGCAATCGTATACAACAAAATACACACAAAAATAGCATTAGATCACTCGCAACGCAACAGTTTTAGTACTATATATGGCACTATAGACAAAGGACTCCTAGGTAAAGCAAAAATAATTGCTCTGCTATGATCAGTGTACAGGATACGTGGCATTGCAAGTTTATTACTTCTGTGAATGGAATTAACTAGATGGAAACCAGAATATCTAGAGTGGCCCGGCAAATATAGATCTGGAAAAAAAAATATATATTAAAATAGCAGATTAGGCACTGTACATTTCATGGATTATAGGTTTCTGTTAAATTCATCACTGTTTATATACATCTATCTATATACATTAAGAATATGCAAAAGTATTTTTCGGAGAGCAGTTCACTTTCGATTTGTAGAGCAAGACAGTATAACTAAGTATATATCAATGTGAAGGAGTATAGTACATCGGATAGAATTGTGCAGAGTCTAATTTCCATGCTTTGCCTGGCATCAGCAGATTATGGGGAAAACCAATAAAGCGGAATGGTCAGATCTCACATTTTTGCACAAACTAAAAAAAAATAGCTATGTTTGTGCCATTTACTTATTTAAAATCTGAATGGGTTTTTTTTGTTAGTTTTTGTTACACGTTGCAAGTCTGCTTGTCTTGGCACAGAGCACTGCATACAAGTTCATTTAACCCAACATTTACCATATACACTCCTACAGTATTATGGAAGGAGTTCTACAGTATGTATCAGCAAATGCCCAAACTGGTATGGTCACTAGAAGATGGATTAATGTTGCTCTGGACATGAAATTGCTGCCGAGGCATGTATTTGAGTTATATTATTCACCCCAGCAATTACTTCAAATAGGATTCCTGGGTTGATAGAGAAAGGATGTGCTTCACTCAGAGAACTGACTATTCCGATTTCACATTCAGGTTTTTTTTTGTCAAACTCCTTACGGAACATTTTATCTGTGTTTTGGGGAGTATTAGAAGGTGACGGAGAGAAATGGACGGAGCATGATACCTAAATGGGCATCTGAAAGCAAGAAGCCAAGTGTTAAATATGTATGTAAGCAGGCTATGGATACAGGAGGACCTGTATTTATTTAGAGGTCATATTTCAAGTTGGGGACAGTAACATGGATTTGGGAGGTGCACCAGCGTGGACCCCAAAATGCATTATACCAAGATCACTCACATGGGTCTTTAATGCCTGTACAGTAAATGCAGGAGGGGCAAAATAAAAGACTAACCTGGCACTTTGCATGAATAGTAATGTCTACCATCTCACAGAGAAAATGTGTACAGGCTTTAAAACACCAAATAGTGGAATTCCCCTTTAGCACAGATGAGAATCAAGAAAAAAAAAAAGTTCTAAAATCAACAAGCTAAATTTCCAATATGCAATTATGCAGATCAATGCCCTGGCCATTCTAATTGAAAACGTTCTTTTTGTGGAAGCAAAAAAACTCTGTCCCACCATCATGCATTAGGAAACCAACATCCCTATTCACACAGATTAATATAGTGCTCACTGGGGCCGACACAGAGTGGAGTGCAAAAAGGCTTCAAACAGAAACCAAATGATTCAGCCGAAGCCGTTCCCCATGCCTTAACCCCTGGGTCAAACTTTAGTTGGCCCCCTTGGATAGATCAGGTAGGTCCTATTCCTCAGGTAACAGGTTAATGCTGATAATGTACTTTAGCAGTACTGCCTTCCTTGCAGCAAGGTCAAGATACATATTGATATAGTCACATTTTACAAGTGAATGGCTCATTGAGATAGTTTTACCACTTAAACAAATGAGTCAAGCTAAAGCCGTGTACATGATCTGGGTTCCTAAAAGAATTCATGTTTTGAATGACAGCAGTGAAGGTCACGAGCTACGAATCCTAAAGCACAGACCTATTAAATCATATTTATCCAGTTTTGGGTTGTCATAGGTCCTACCTAGCACGGAGTTGCAGCTAATGGCACGGAGTGGTGTACAATCGGTATGAACAGACTGTAGCTTTGGAGTCTCCCATAAGCTGTATCTAGGCTCAGAAACTAAAGATCTTGAGTTCCATATATGGCGAGGCTTCCTTACTGCCTCAGCAAGGTGCATTCGTTAGGAAATTTCCAGCACCTAAACCATTAGAGGAAATCTAACTACTAAACCCGGCTGGTTAATGAGAAGGATAGCGCACTCTGCAAATACAGAATGGTTCCTACAAAGCCCCTTTTAAAAGAGTCAGTTCTGGTACAGGTCAGCATTGGGAATACGCACAAGGAGCACTTTAAGTACTGGGCGAAACCAGGAGTTCTGGAATGCCTATTAATAGTATCTCTCCATTGTGTACTCGGGCTGACTGTGATAAAGCGCTACAGAATTTGTTGGCGCTATATAGATGATATAATAATGAGAGACCATGCATACATATATGGATTAACCAGCTGTGATAAAAGAACAATTAAAATTAAATTGCACAACGCATTTCTATGTGTGGCTTGCATTAGGACGTAGAATACATTATTGTGCTGCTTCACAAGCAAGACTAGCTGCAAAGCCTAAATTATTCTATACCAGGAGATGTATCAATGCAAGTACTGCACGTTTTACAAAGGTTTGGGGGTCGTGACTTACTTACGCCCTATTGCACAGCTGTCTTATATGGCATTGAAAAGATTCAATATTAGGATACCATCTTTTTTTCAATATGTTTGAATTTCCTTTAACAATCCAGTGTTGTATAAGCTTTTATTAATAACGCTGGAGAGTTGTAAACACTTAAGTTTACAATTTTTAAAGAGATAACTTGCCGCTAAGCCAGTTATAAGTGGGTCTCTCGCTGAAGCTCAGCTCTGACTTTGGGAGGGAGATTATCAGCTGAATGTGAGGAAGGGAGCATGTGCAGCCATCTTCACACAGAGCCAGCAATGATTATTGGTTGCCAGCCACCAGTGAACGCCAAGCGGATTTCTATTGAAAGTGACACAAAAAAAAAAAAAAAAAAAAAAATTCCTGCAGGGACACTGTTAATCATTAAAGGGACTCCAGTGCCAGGAAAACAATCAGTTTTCCTGGCACTGCAGGTCCCCCCTCTGCCTCCCACCTCCCATCCCCGGTTGCTGTAGGGGTGAAAACCCCTTCAGGTCACTTACCAGAGGCAGCGACATGTCCCTCGTCGCTGCTGCTTCCTCCACCACTGCTCCTCCCCTTCATTACGTCAGCATTAGACCTCACCATAGGAAAGCACTGAAAATGCTTTTCAAGGCTTTCCTATGGGGATTTTAGCGACGCTGGAGGTCCTCACACAGGACCGTGGACTATGTGCTATGGACCAGGAAGTTCCCTCTAGTGGCTGTCTAGTAGACAGCCACTAGGGGAGGACTTAACCCTGCAAGGTAATTATTGCAGTTTATGAAAACTACAATAATTACAGTTGCAGGGTTAAGGGTAGTGGGAGTTGGCACCCAGACCACTCCAATGGGCAGAAGTGGTCTGGGTGCCTGGAGTGTCCCTTTAAGCACTTCAGAAAGCTTAAGTATTTCCTGGGTTTGGATTGTTCCTATAAATGAACTCCTCTTTAACCCCTTAAAGGCCAATGGCAAATAATTCTGTGGTATCAGGTCTGTAAAGAGCAGCTAATTAAGTAATCTGGACATTCCATACTACCATAAGGCATGGAATGGTATGACTGCATTGAAAGGCAGCCTGGAAAGGACTAAGCAGACAGTGTCCATTTTGTCTTTTGGGAAACCATTCTTTCCTTCACTGCCCAGTTTCAGGTATGAGTAACACCATGTGAAGTTCTGCCAGCAAACACTACAGAGAGCTTGTTGTGATACCCTAAAATAGTCTTTATAGTTCCTTTAAGCGAGCAACGGCTAACATAGTGCTGCAGACGTTTGTTCACCGTAAAATGATGGCGAGACTCTATAGGCTGGCCGAGCACCATGGAAGATGCAAGTCACAATACCAGTCAAATGACGGCTAGCCATCATTGACAGTGAGGGCTGTAGTCGGGAAGCACTTACATAAATGAATATATTGAAATTGCACAGCTTGAGATATAAAATCTGTAACTGGCTGTAATAGGATTTACCACCCCTACCCTTGTCTCAAACCCCCGCCCCATCCCCTGAGTAGCAAGGTTTAGGACACCATGTAACATATTAGAGCATAACCTTCTGATGCATGGGCACTGCTTTTGTACGGTTATATTGGAGGATAATAAAGAGAGCGGTGACTCCCTTAAACTTACCTAGAGTACACAAACTGCCGAACAACTGAAAATAGGGAACATCTTTCCTATACACTATGCTGGACAACACAAACACTGATCTTAAGATACCAATTCTGCAGAATCACTGCATGCACACCAGACACCGAGAACCAAACAAAGAGAGGTTCTCCATCAATTGGCAAATTATTCCATGAATGAATTAGCATGTGGGTTTACAATAAAACCAACTGTAAGAGTATAGTCCCTCAGGATGTAGCATTTCGAACAGATCCTTTAAGTGCTCACTTGCTATATAAATTAACAGCACGCGTTTGAAAGGAGAAGAGCAAAGTATTATATAGCCAACTTGAGGCTGAGCAAAAAAACGGCAGCTCATCGACACTTGGGGAAATATGGCGTGTGCCCAGCTGTCAATCTTAGTCCAAGTGGGCAAGGTTTATTTGCATTGTATTTAATTCAATTTCATTTATTTTCTTTGATTATGCAACATGGTTATGCTTTCTAACCCTCCCCATACTTTAAAATCAATGCTTCACTATAAGCACTGTGATTATTTTATGTGAGGAGAAATGCATTATAATTTAAATAGCAAGCCCGAAAGGATTATTGCACCATTGTAGCAGCGAGGACTAGAAGCATCCACAGTATTCTGAAACCAAAAAACTTTTGAAATCTCCTCCCTGAACATTTCCGTGCGCTCTTGTTCTAGAGGTTGGGGATATAGTTCTGTTCCAGTCTATGGTTCTGCACGTTAGCCCTTTATCGAGATTAAGTTGCGAATCTATCTATACACAAGATGAGACAGCTGGGGTGATTTATAGTTCAATTGATTGTTTGGTGCAAATTTATGGTGATCGCTTTTTCGGCAACAATATTCATGACAGTAAGAAACGATACAAGCATCGCACGAGACTTTGGAACAGATTGTGCAAGTATTTGTTGCCCCTATTCGGTTACAAAAGCCGCATCGCACTGTGCTGGAAGTTTTAGTTTTTGGATTTTGCTGAGAAGCCCTGTCTTGCGGTGTTGTCCCGTAAGAAGTCTTCTCTCGTAGAGCCGGGCTGGAGGAGTAAGCCTCATTTTGGACAGCAGTTTTGATTGCTAAGCTGCTTTGCTTCAATGCTGTACCATCTGGCCTGAAGAGAACCATATTATCACACTTTTGGCATATAGGACCACCGGAGGATACACCACAGTTTTGGCACTTCATAAAACCTGTCTCTTTGGCTAAATGCGAACGCTTGTGACAAGGCGGAT
Source organism: Pelobates fuscus (assembly GCF_036172605.1). NCBI lineage: Eukaryota > Metazoa > Chordata > Amphibia > Anura > Pelobatidae > Pelobates > Pelobates fuscus. The sequence continues at coordinate 303,158,248 of NC_086322.1, forward strand.
TCAGATCGTTTTTAAATAGCCAAACATCAGGCTTGGCAAATTCCTGCCGCTTAATATTTACCATCCTAGATTCCGGTTCAGTGTATAAATCTAGATCGTCTTCAGGGGGGAAATAACCATAGGTGGGATTTGTTCGAGAAGCTCCATTTGGGTTGGATGAAATGTTTAAAAATTCATCGGAGCAACCATGTAGAGAGGAGGACATAGTCAACAAGGAAGGAGATGGCCATATTATCTCATCTTTGAAGTCATCCTCAGCGTCTACTAAAATTTGCTCTTTCCTCAGACTGAGTGTGGCCGTCAGGGGAGGCTTATGTTTGCTATCCCAATAGTTGTCGTAGGTGTCCACCGACTTTGATGGTTTAGTGACTTTCTGCTTGAAGTAGTCTTTTGAGGGAGCTCTCTCACTGGCTGATTTCTGAAGAACCATTCTTGCCATAGATATGTTCAAGGTTTCTTTACATTCTGCCCTGCGTTTCATTTCATCGGTGCACCCTCTGACGTCCTCATTGCTGTTCTTCCTTTCACTCACAACATTAATCTCCAGGTAGCCTTTGTCCTTCACTTGTAAATAGATCTCAAGAAGAAGTTCACATTCCACTCGGGCGAGGAAAAGCTCAAAAGCAACTCTCTTGACCTGAGTGCTGTCCACATGGTCTTTCAGTCTATAAACCGTCCCAAGTTCTTGAACATATCCCATATTGTTTAAAATATGCCGGATATCATCATCGACCAAAGCAGCTCTCACATAGTAAACAAATGGCCCAGTGTAGGTCTGGCAAGAGAAAATGGGGAGATAAAACATCAGGTCAGATATACAATATAACAATATAAAAAAAAAAATACATATTCTCCAGCCAAATAGTATTCTCCAATTCTTAACCACCCAAAAACTTTGAAACACTAGGTTAAATAAAGTAACATAATTTTTCTTACACGGATTCCTCAAATTCCACTTCCTTCTCCACTTAGTCTAATCTGCCAGCCATCTTCCAATTACCAAAAAAAAAAAAAAAAAAACTAGGCCCAATGCACATGCATAATACACCTCTATAATACTACACTTAAAGCAGTTGTCATCGATGTGTGATTATCGTGCTCATCGTAAGAGAATATCTATGGAGGCTCTAGTGTAGGCCTTGTTCAATTTGCTTGGAATCTAGGAGCCAGATAAAGTTAGGATTTTTCAACATCAACATAAGTTCCATAAAAGGGACCTTATAGTCACCAGAACCACTATAGCTTAATGAGTCTATAGTCTGTCCCTGCACACTTACACTGTAAAGCTCACACACAAATGATTTGTTTTATTATAATTTGTCCACCCATCTCCCTACCTTTGTGAGAGCTGGAGTGGATGCTTTTCCTGGGGTCTCGTGAGGCGCTCTGCTCATTTTCAAGCTCTTATTGCTCTGCTCCCTCATGCGCTCTTTAGTGATGCCAGGTCCGGAGAGAAATATTCTGGCTCCCGGCAGGGCATGCGAGGGGCAGAGCAAGAAGATTATAGTTCCCTCACCGCCTCCACTTTCATTCAACTGGCCAGCCACTCACCCACCCACCTCTGATCTCCCTCAGACGGACACCTCAGGGACAGAACAGGCTGGCAAACACCTAGGCACCAGGGTACAGTTCCTTGTCAAGCCCAGCTCTAGTGCAAGAGTACTGCATGAACATGGGCACCTGAAGGATTAGGCACCCACAGAGGACAGCATCAGGGAAGTATAACCTCTGCTGCACCCAGAGTAGCACCGTCACTATTGGGAGCCTTTGCAAAATAGACCACAGAAGAGGACAGAGACACTTTAACACCTACTATACAGTTACCTGTAAAATCTTAAGTGCATACACTGCATCTCTACTGTACCTCACACTACTGCAATGCAATCTGTAAAGTGATAAGTACACAATGTAACTACCAGATCTAAAAGTTTCATGCCACTGCAAACCTCCTCCTATAATTTGATTGGTAGGAATGTACAAGGTGTATTCCTTAATTTAATTTTTACACAGCACGAAAGCCAAAGAGTCAGGAGTAGAACATGTGGGGCATTAGCAGTCTGACGCTAGCATGCTGTGCGTACCTGCAAAAGATGCCAACTTTGCACAGAATTCACATTAACCATCTGGAACTCTTGGACTGGCTAATGACGCGTTCAGATGTGAAGTTACACATCCAGCAGCAGAGGAGTTAATCTCTGTGAAATTCATAACGAAACGCTGCACAGACAAGGCACCATGACCATTTCAAATAACTACGGTGGTTATGGTGCTTGAAGGGACACTTTAAAGCAACCCGGTCATCTGTGAGTATTTAACAAAAGATAAAATCTTTATGAAATAATCATTTTGACTAAAGATAAAAGTAAGAACAAAAAAGATAAAGAATAACTTTATCCCCTGAGCAAAGCTGGAGCTGATAAATGGCAAAGATTCTGCAGCCACAGCTCTAAGAAAAGGCATTGTGCAAGTCTCGTCCACAGACCAAAACATGCGCAATATGACGGTAGAAATGCAGGTTCTGTGCAGATGGAACGCCATTGGGGAAGTGCCGCACAGCTGTTCTATACTTGCAAAAGCAGTAATATAGATTCCCAACATGACAACTGCGCTGAGGAAGCGATATGGGGTGTGCTTGAAGAGTGCCGCTGCCCGAATTTAGAAATCAAACAGCATTGCATCTTATTTTTATATTTTACTAGCAAATACATAGATCAGGCAATAGACCAATCGCCCATCGTATTTGTTTACATAGCTTATGCTTTAATTGCTGTAGCAAGCGCACTTGGAGTTTGTGCTAGAGGAATACAGAAACTGAATGACAGACCTCACTGAGATGTTACCTGAAGCATACCCTGCTAGTGTTAGTGCTGGGCCAAATGTGATGGGGTAGGTGGGTGTTCTATTAGTGTAACACCCAAGCACCCTGCATTATGCCCGCACTGCAGGTGAGAACTTATTTAACATCTATCAATTAAAACTATAATTTCTCACAAACATTAAAAAAACTGCAAACAGCACGGGACACGTTAGCCGACACATTCAATTTAAACTCATGATACAACTAAAACTGGAATCGTAAAAGCAACCTTCAGAAAAAGCAAGCAATCTGTGCCCATGTTCACACCTTGATATTTTTATATTCTTTCTTCCATGGATAAAGGAAAAGATTAATCCCAATAGTCTCCAGCATTGCCGCTGCATTGTGAAGGGAGCGTAGGTTTGATGTCCGCAGGGATTTCAGAGAGTTTTCACAGACCTCGTAGAATCTAATCAGCCTGAATCGATAAGCCGGGTCGATTTTAGGCAAGCTAAGTAGGGCCGAGGCCGCTGTGCGCAGGTATTCATCATTGATAGTTCTCTGCTTGGTGTCTGAAGCTTCCAGTTTCGACTCATGGAACTGTACATACTTTCTGAAGAGGTCTTCCTTGTACTTTGTATCCATTGAAATGCAGTTCAGGTCACAGCGGGGAGGTCTTCTCATCCATGGCTTTTCTATGGCAGCGGGTTCAACCAGACCAAGTTGAGATCCATCATTTTAGTGAACACTATGGGCATAAATAAAAAGAAACTGAAATTAGAACTCTTTGGCAAAAGGAATCCAAGAAGATCAATAGCAGTAACACATATGTGAAAGGGGAAATGTATGAACTTTGTCCAACCTATCCGCTTCTGTAACCATGTCAGTGTTTTTAAAGTGGAAGTCACAGTCTAGTACATATTAAACCTGGTAACAGAGTAGTGATTCGTAGTCACCGATTGGAACAGCCAATACACATCTTACACACCGCCTCACTATGCTGGCATCACAGGATAGAGGATTTGCTTTATTTAAATAGAACTGTATACATAGAAATTCTTTGCCAAAACATACTGCTAGAAGGGCAGGGGAGAAAGAAAAACATTTTGCTGGGTTGAATGACCAGAGAAAGGTGAAAACTATTTAAAAACAAAAACCCGTCACTAATGTAAAAAGCCCCAGATGAAGTGACAATTCAGATTTTACAATACACACGTCTATTTTTTTATTTTATTTGCATTTAACAATAATTTAAACTAGAGAATTCTAGGTATGTTTGCCAGCAAATCAAGTGTCTGCAGAGTCTTTTAACACGTTAAATAATGGGCCATTGCTGGACAGGTCAGATCTAGATGACAATTTCAAGGTGAGAGTACCAAGTGGTGCCAGTTAGCACTAATATTTGCCGGATAATGTGCCATTCCCCGCAGCTTGAAAGGGCTGACACAATAGAAGTGCAAATGCAAAGGACACGGTGCATGCGATCTACATTTTGTGCAATGGCCAGTATATTTTTCTCCACTCCTGTTCTCTCCTTTGAGGTCGGTTTCAAGGACCATGGGAGCGTGCAAACAATTTATTGAGATCGAGAAAAAAAACACCAAACAGATTAAAAAAAAACACAAACAACAACTTCAAAACACAAAGATCATGGTTTAACCCTTTAAGGACACGACATGTGTGACGTGTCATGATTCCCTTTTATTCCAGAAGTTTGGTCCTTAAGGGGTTAAACTAGAACTCCTAGCATGCATGTGTGTGTGTGATAGATCAGGCACAGGGTCATCAGAATTGTGGATAAACCTGAGAGGCAAAATGTATTTTATAATTACGTGGCAATGACGCTACAAACTGCCTATGTCCCATCACGAGAATTTAGAAAGATTTCATTAACCCCTTAAGGACACATGACGTGTGTGACACGTCATGATTCCCTTTTATTCCAGAAGTTTGGTCCTTAAGGGGTTAAAGACAGCCTTGATTATGCATGCTGTGATTATGCATGCTGTGATTATGCATGCTGTGATTATGCATGCTGTGATTATGCATGCTGTGATTATGCATGCTGTGATTATGCATGCTGTGAATATGGAGGGTTTTTATAAGAGTTTTCTACAAAGTGATTGTTAAATACAATAAAAATAGTAATTTATTAAAAAGCCACTATTCTCACCAGAACAACTACAGCTTATTGTATTTGTTTTGGTGAGAAGAATAGTTCCCTTAAGGCTTTTTGCAGTAAACACATTTTTTCAGAGAAAATGCAGTGTTTACATTAGAGCCTAAGGATACCTCCACTGGACACTACTCAGATGGCTGCTAGAAGTGCTTCCTGGGGCAGTGCTGCACAGTGTGACTGACATTCAGTGTCTCCACCCTCTGCATGGAGACACTGAACTTTCCTCATAGAAATGCATTGATTACATTTTTGCCAAGATTTTCCCGTTTCAGATTTACCTGCTTCTTCTTTCTTAAGATTTTCACACCCACAGGGACACACTGATTGAACCTATCAGTGTCCTATCCCTAGGAATGTTAAAACGTGCATTGGGCATGCCTGACATTTACAGTTGTACAATGTATTCAACCTTGCAACATCCTGACAGGGTGAGACAAGAGAGAGTTTGATCAGAGTTATCATGCAGAGCAGGCTTCAGTTTTTTTTTTATAACAATTTTGTAGATATACCCCAAGGAGATCATGTTATTACACTTTCTTCCCATTGGGTCTATATCCCAATTATTGCTCAGAGCCTGTGCAAGCAGAGTCCTCTCAAAGAGACGTGTTGTTGCTAGAGTCACAAGTGCATCCTCTTGTGGCTTTCCAATATAGCTCACTGTGAAGGGAAACTAAGCGCTCTAACACAGCACACCTGCCACTTCTGTTACATTCCTGGACCAAACGAAAGCGGAAGAAAACCTCCCTGGCGGATTAGATACATTAGATTTCAAATATAAAAGCGCTACTGAAACCTACACTTCTATGAATGGTCACATGTGACAGGTTCCAAACACACAAAGCACTTTAGCAAGCTGACATTGAGTGAGTGTGTGTGGAGTGTCCCTATAACTCCACAGCCTCCCAAATATTCCCCGAGCTAGCCTCTAATTTTACCATTTTTTGTTATTAATATTTACGTATTTGCAAGTAAAAGCAATCCTCAAACAAACATACCGTACCCATATAACCTGTGTTTTTTTCTCACCCTGAATGTCTAAATTACTTCTCTACACCCTCTATCTTCCTCCAAGGCCCATTATATGCGTAAGTGGAAGGAAGATATTGGCAGGCCTTTTGACATACAAGTTTGGCACAGAGCTCCGGTGGCATTAAGAGGGGCTGCAAGTTAATTAATTTACTGTTGGTACTTGACCCCAGCACGTACACACATTCCCATTATGCGGGTCTAGACCTTCAACACACTAGTTTTGATCACAAAGCTTCCACTTGATACAACCCACAGGTTATAGTTTCAATTTCCATGGAAATGTTTAATTTCTTTATATTTCCTACAGACAGTACTCCAAATGTTAGAAAATAAGATTCTTATTACAGCACAATTAAGCATTGCCACAGCCTGGAAACTCGAACCTGCTCCCTCTCCTATGGAACTGGCAAAACTGGTTAATCGGATTAAATATAGGATACCATGGCCAAAAACAAGTTGAACAGAACTTACTGGGGCCTACAGGACGCTTATATTAATGAGAATACCCAGGTACTGCCTATTAGGGCAATCAGCAAAAGTCTATAAACCCCTTGTTGTGTTTGTCCTATATTTACCTGCACTAGTACAAGGTATTTCTTAGCGAACAACTTGTAAATCACAGATTTCATCCCCCATATCAATGTGCAAAAAAAAAAAAAAATATATATATATATAACACACACACACACACACACACACACACACACACACCACATGTTCTCAGGACAATGTTAGACTCTTCCGTCTTTATTTAAAACTGTTCCTTACTTTGACAAAAGAAAAAAAAAGTAAATTGAATTAAAAAAAAAAAAAGAAAAAAGTAAATAAAAGTAGCTTTGCCAGGTCGGCAGAGCAATAATTGTAGTTTCCAAACCTCTGGGATGCCAAGGTGGCAATCACTGCATTAAAATGACAGGACCACCTAAGTGAATGTGCATTTAGATTAGCAGTGACAGCCCCAGGGAGTCAAGGAGTCTAACAGAGAAAAGTCCCCAGCATTTTATTGGTGTTATAGGTCATGCCTTCCTGTCACTTGAAGAAACAGAGACTGAAATGGTAAACAATGAGAAAAATCTTTATACAGACCTGCGGGATGCCCAAGGGCTCATCATTGAGGTTACCAAACTAGTTTGAAAGTTCAGAACAATTATAGAACAATTTCTTTTTTTTTTTTTTTTTTAAACAAATTCTAGCTCTAAATCTAAAAATAACAAAACATATGACCACACAGTGTAGAGACTGGGGGTGGACCCGAGCCCAAAAGAGCTCAGGGGCACCAAGAAAGATTCTATGAGTCTACTCTTTGTGGACTGAAAATAAAAAACACCTTTATTATAGGGTACAAATTCCCCAAAAGAAGTAAAGGAAACTTATAAATAATGCTAACACATCTAATAAATTAGTGGGAGGTGGTAATATGTACATCAGAGAAAGGAGTGAGCAATTGAATCTTACACAATCCACTACTTGAAACCGTATAGTCAGGGGTTTCTTTTAAGTGTATATGTGGTTAGTGTAGAAGATAGACAATAATCACAGCTTTAGCGGACTACAAGGCCTTTAGAAGAGATAAGAAAAAAATAGTATCCCTTATGAGTAGACCTGTTAACTTAGTCACTAGTAGGATTGATACAGATAGACATTGAAGCCTTAGACAAAGTATCAATTATATCCAGAACTTGCAAGTCTTATGTGATAGATCGCTATTACTTCTAATTACTGAGCTTCACCACAGTGCCTGAGATGAGCTTGTCTATGTAAGGGGTTAAATGCCCCAAAATGGCTTAATATATTGCTTTACAGACGAGTATATAATAATAGAGTTCTGCAGAACTTTAGAACTTGTGATCTCTCCAAGTGATTCTGTAGCATAGCTTAAGAAAACTAATATTCATGCTATTGCTTCTATTGAAAAGCCACTAAGTTTCACTCTAGTGTCTAAAATAAGCTATCCATATAAGGAGCTAAATGCCCCCAAGTGGTTAGTATATCGCTTATATAGACCATTCAGAAATTAAAGAACTAATGATCTCTCGAAAAAAAAAATCCTGTAGCACAGCCTTAAGGAGCAAGTATTCACATTGTTACCCCTATTGAAGAGTTACTAAATGAAACATCCCGGCCATTAACTATGAGAAGCACCAAATTGCTCTAATCTGATATCGGCATCAGTCTCCTATATTCTCATCCACCTCCCTCCACCTAGTGAACACACACAAAGTGCTGGTGATCGTTAAAAAAGCATAACCTGAAGGACTTTTCAGTCCACAAAGAGTAGACTCATAGAATCTTTCTTGGTGCCCCTGAGCTCTTTTGGGCTCAGGACCACCCCCAGTCTCTACATTCATTATATATTCAAGGGTTATCCCCTATCTAAGATTCTGTGGACACACTATAGATCCTGTTCATCAGGTGTCTCATTACTTTATAATTATATGTCCACACAGTACAGGTAAAGTCCCCCTTTCTATCTTCATGTTCCATTAGATCATCCATCTCTTGTCTAGAAGTTTCCCGACATCTCGCATTATGTACTCGCAGTCACACAATATCTGCATTTAATACAACGCCCAGATAACACCTATGGTATTCATCTCCTAAACAAGCCTATCTTTATCAGGTGTTCCCTTTTTGCAAGTTAGTTCTCAAATCTGAACCGCCTTCAGTGTACATAAACAGAGATTACTGATGTACCCTAAAATAAAGGAGGAGCCTAACAACTCGTTTTTCCTTTGAACGCATGTCTCTGAAACATTTACACGTTCTACCATGTGAGAGCCTGACGCGCCATTCTTGCGCAGTCACACTTTTTGTAAAGGACAAGGTAGGAAAATGTAACTTTAACTTGCTTACATGACGTATATCACATGTAAACAAAAGCAGAGTACCGGTTATTAAAAATAACAATGCAGGGGCGGGGCCTGAGCATCATGGTGGCTGGTCACACTCCATACAAGCTTAATAACCATTTAACCAATATTACCCGACAGCTGCTTATATTGGCGGTTACTCGCAAGTCTTACAAGATCAGGGAGCGACCAGATCAAAGTGCCAACCTGCACACAGCTATCTATTTGCAGTGCCTCAGCTATACCCATTACTACAGCTCTGCAATGGGTGCACATTTGCTGATGGAAATGCTTATCTCTCATGACAATCAGTAAATGTCTGTACTGTTATTCTTGCTATGCACATCAAAAAAAGAAAGGCAAAAAAAAAATGCGAAAGATACAAGATCAAATGATAGTGATGTAAACATGCGTGAAGCATAAATATGTTCTAATACACACAGATATGGTTTCAGAACAGAAATGTATGTGAGAAAATCCTGTACCTGTGCAATAAAGTGATTCCTGTGAACATGTATAATAAGACAAATTAGGATCACATGGTCCAAAGGATATCAGCTGCAGAATTGAAATGGGGATTTCCAAATAGCAGCAAAGATCAGTTTCTTAAAGCGGTAGTCGAAGCACGAGCAAAGAAAAGCATGTTTGGTGTTACTTTCTAACTCAGTCAGCTCGCACTGGCTTACAGATATAGAAAGAGAGAGAGATATATAGAAATCAGAGTGCACCACAACCCATAAAGCAATATACATGAGAAACAACACAATTTGCTAATCAGGGAATTTCCAAGGGCCAAAGGAGGACCAGTAAAAAGAAAATATTCCTTTCTGACGGCCTGAGTATACGGACCTTTACTTCCTTATGTTTTTTGGACATCGAGACAGAACAAAAACTGGGGGTCTCATGTCCTGAACATACACCGACCCTTCAAGGCCTGGAGGATGTGCCTAGTTTGGAGGTTTGTTACAAGTAAATCTACCCTGTTTGTATGTGAATCTCTGTACAAAGAACCAAGTTAGAACGTTTCAATTTATTCCAAGTAAAAACACGTCAATCGAGGCATCAGCAAACACTGCAAGTGACCCCGGTGATTGTGCATTTCACAGCAATGCTCAGAATAGTGCAAACAGGGACTAACAGGCCATCATCCTCCCAGGGTTAGTTAAACCTTACATTAACCAATACTTATATCCAAGAGGTCAAGGAGCCATGGTCCATCTCACTGCAACAAAGCCACTTCATATCTGTCACTGCAACTTTAAGGTACAGACTGAAATTTGGAAGATACTCCACCCGATTTAGTCTACCTTTGCAGCACATTATTTAAATTAAAATTGTTTACTACTGTAATATTTTGCACTTGCAGTTACATGGAGTTATTAAAGGGACACTATAGTCACCAGAACTACTACAGCTTAATGCAGTTCTGGTGAGTATAATAGCTCCATTCAGGCATTTTCATGTAAACTCGGCCTTTTCAGAGAAAAGGCAGTGTTTACATTGCCCCTAGGAACACCTCCAAGTGGCCACTCCTCAGACGAACACTGGAGGGGCTTCCTGGCTCAGGGCTGCACAGTAAGCAGTCCTGCCGTTCAGCGTCCCGACACTCTGCATAGAGACGCTGAATTTTCATTGATTCAATGCATCTCTATGAGGGGGTCCTGATTGGCCAAAACGGCATTTGGCCCGTGCCGATTTTAGCCAATCCAATGCTTTCCCCGTGGGAATTTTGATGATGTCACCAAGGGGGCGAGGCGAGCGCCAGCAGAGCCGTGTAGAGATGAAAATAAGGTAAGCAGCTGTGTTGTCCTAAAAGTAACACCCTAGGCTTAGCAGAACTACAAGTTCCATGATGCTGGATGGAAATTTAGAAACATCATATTACACCTCGCAAATAAGTCAGGCATTTGACACGGTAGACCACGACATTCTACTGCACAAACTCAAAAACTCAGGTATTGGTGATTGTTCCCTAACCTGGTTTCGATCCAATGTATCGGATCGCTCGCAATATGTGTCCATATCTGACAGCGACTCCCTCCCTCTCCCAGTCACGTTTGGTGTTCCCCAAGGTTCCATTCTCGGCCCCCTACTATTTACATTATTTATGATCTGCCTAAAGCCTGCAAATCCTCAAATGTACACATATGACAGTAATCTATGCAAGCAAATCTGATCTCCCGCAGCTTGAGGCTGTGCTCCAAGACCAGCTCAGCGGAAGAAAAGTGGATAGCAAAAAACAAACTTCCTAAACACTGACAAAACTGTCACAATGAGCTGTGGAACAGTACCTAAATTACACAATTCCCACCTATCCATCAAAACAAATTCAAATAGCACACTGACCGCAGTCCACTCTCTCAAATACTTGGGTATGATATTAGACCCCAATCTATCTTTTGGCCTCCACATAGAAAAACTTGCATCTAAAACTTTATCCAAAACTAGGTGCCCTGAACAGAAACAAATCCCGCCTAAGCCCTTCAGTAAAGGAAACTCTTGTACAGCAAATGCTGATGCCAATCATTGATTATGGGCATGTAGTATATGCATCTGCATCGCAATCCCACATTAATAAACTCAATACATTGCATAACTCGTTCTGCCAATTTGTGCTACAATGTAATTACAGGACCCACCATTGTGACATGCTAAAAACTAAACTGGTTGTCGATGGAATCCAGACGCACCCTTCATCTTTCCAGCGAAACTCCCATCGTACCTAAGCAAAATGCTCTCCTCGGCTGTTCCCACCTCCTAGGGGCAGGCAACCTTGGGCACTCCAGATGTTGTGGACTACATCATGGGCGGTGTAGTCCAAAACATCTGGCGTGCCGAAGGTTGCCTATACCTGTCCTATAACCTCCGATCCAGTACCAACACTTTATTTAATCTACCTCAATACAAAAAGAAAGCAGCCCGATCCTCCTTTTCCTACAGAGCACCGCAATTGTGGAACGACCTCCCGCACACTTTAAAATCTTCCCTAAGCCTAAAGTCCTTTAAGAGATCCCTCTCTACATTCCTCAAAACAGAATGCACCTGTCATGGTTGATTATATATTTCCTACCTATTCTATGTTACATTTTGTGTAAATTGTGTGTATATATTGTACCATAATGTATCAATGCAATGTTTTGTGGACCCAGAACATACTTGAAAACGAGAGAAATCTCAATGTATCTTTCCTGGTGAAATATTTTATTAATAAAATTAGATTTTCTATTGAAAAATATGCTGGGCACATTCACAAACTGGGGTGTAAATAACAGGAGGCAACCAGTTAAAATAGAACAGATTCTATAAAAAAGGTACACAAAGCAGTCCAGGATAATTATCAATATGTAAAAGAACACTCCAGATGCGTCCAGATTTCAAGGGGAAAGTCACTTTTCAGTGGAGAAACTCAAGAGGCAGTAATTGCCCAGAGAACCTGCCTTGCAAAGACTTATCATTGAGCTGCATTGGGCAGTCTGTGGTTGGACAGACACAGAAAGTCTGGGCGGGGTTAGAAGGGGAGGGCTTGCAAAAGTTACAGAAAAGAGATCTGCAGTTATTATTTTAGTATTTTCAGATATAAACCAAAAAAAACTAAAAAATGCACACATACATCCATGTTTTCATTGGGGGGTATACCTACTAAACTGCAATTTTGTTTGTATTTGTTTACATATTCCAGGAAATATGGATAGCGCATGCACAAAAAAAAAAAAAAATATTTCCCATTGTTAGGCCCACAGAAAAACTATTAATTGTTCCCAAGTCTGGTTGAGACTGGAGTTTGTTAAACTCACCTACAGGTAAATGAGAACGTTGTCACCTTCACATCACATCTGCCTAATGAGGCAAAGAAACGTCACTGACAAAGTCATAAAAAAAACAAAAAATAAATAAATAAAAACTTTTAGGTTAAGCAATATTATTAGTGTAATTAGAATCTCTATTGCACTACTTACAGAAAACCAAAATTAAAATACTTCTAACGTGCCTTTACAAAGCTACATCATCCACCGTGACTATGTTTGCGTTAACCTTGCCGCAGAAAACCCAAGTGCGAAAAAATTTATCAGATTTCTCTTACAGAGCAGTTTAATAAGACGTGCCCCCAAAAATCTGCACATTGTCATTTGTTTATCTATGGGCTGACTTTAACCCGTGAGAGCAAAAACCAGACAACTGACTGGTTTGCAATCTAATTGCCGAACGAAAGTTAATAAAGCGTTAACATTTTGTTAGCATATTTTGCAGACTGCTGCTCAGAGATCAAATCAGAGCAATATAGTGTTACATCATTTTGTGAAACATGTTAAATTAGCTGCATCACTGCTCACCATGATTCATTTGCTATAAAAAGTCCCACCAACATATTGACTTAAAAAAAAATTAAAAATGGATATCCCCTAAACTTTTACACCTGCAACAATAATCAAAATGCAGTTCGAAGTATATAGGCATTGCCCTAAATGGCGATATATTTAGAAAACCACAAAATGTAGTTAAATAAACCCTTGTAACAACATTGAGTCAAACTAAGCAATCTATCCTCTGTTAGTATTAGAGAGAAAATAAACGGTTATAATGAGAATATTGCTACCAATTGTTAAGCATGGTGCTTTCAGAGCCAATAGGTTTTTTCCCCTAAAATAGGAATTGAGGAGAGAGGAACAAGGAAATGCAAATTTCAGTTCTAAAACAACAAAACCATGGATTTAGAATGTAAAGGTTTAATTTGAAAATAGATTGGTTTCCCCATCTAGTTATTTAGGTGTAAAATGCCCAATTCCCTGGCCAGTTTCCCATAAGCCCAGTGCACAGAATACCTAACTTGAAGGCTGTAATAATTGTGCATTCCAATAATGTATGGCTCCTAATTTATATTCCGGATGTTTAGTATAAAACCTATTATATATTAATACTAAATATAGACTGGACGTACCAACATTCAATGCATACATTAAATCCTTGTGTTCTTCCACTCTATAGAGATACAATATGCTGTGCGTGTATGTGTGTGTGTATATATATATATATATATATATATATATATATATATATATATATATATATATATATATATATATATATATATATATATATATATATGTCGAGGGAGGGAGTAAAAGGAGGTCGAGGGAGGGAGTAAAAGGAGGTCGAGGGAGGGAGTAAAAGGAGGTCGAGGGAGGGAGTAAAAGGAGGTCGAGGGAGGGAGTAAAAGGAGGTCGAGGGAGGGAGTAAAAGGAGGTCGAGGGAGGGAGTAAAAGGAGGTCGAGGGAGGGAGTAAAAGGAGGTCGAGGGAGGGAGTAAAAGGAGGTCGAGGGAGGGAGTAAAAGGAGGTCGAGGGAAGGGAGTAAAAGGAGGTCGAGGGAAGGGAGTAAAAGGAGGTCGAGGGAGGGAGTAAAAGGAGGTCGAGGGAGGGAGTAAAAGGAGGTCGAGGGAGGGAGTAAAAGGAGGTCGAGGGAGGGAGTAAAAGGAGGTCGAGGGAGTCTGTCATTGGCGAAGAGGTAAAAGGGGTCTGTCCTGGGTGAGGGGATATAAGGGGGATGAGGGGATCTCTCCTGTGGGGGGGGGGATGAGGGGGAGATGAGGGTATGTGGGGGGGATGAGGGTATGTGGGGGGGATGTGGGGGAGATGAGGGTATGTGGGGGGGATGAGGGGGAGATGAGGGTATGTGGGGGGAGATGAGGGTATGTGGGGGGGATGAGGGGGAGATGAGGGTATGTGGGGGGGATGAGGGGGAGATGAGGGTATGTGGGGGGGAAGAAGGGGAGATGAGGGTATGTGGGGGGACGATGGGGAGATGAGGGTATGTGGGGGGGACGATGAGGGTATGTGGGGGGGACGATGAGGGTATGTGGGGGGGACGATGAGGGTATGTGGGGGGGACGATGAGGGTATGTGGGGGGGACGATGAGGGTATGTGGGGGGGACGATGAGGGTATGTGGGGGGGACGATGAGGGTATGTGGGGGGGACGATGAGGGTATGTGGGGGGACGATGAGGGTATGTGGGGGGGACGATGAGGGTATGTGGGGGGGACGATGAGGGTATGTGGGGGGGACGATGAGGGTATGTGGGGGGGACGATGAGGGTATGTGGGGGGGACGATGAGGGTATGTGGGGGGGACGATGAGGGTATGTGGGGGGGACGAGGGGGAGATGAGGGTATGTGGGGGGGACGAGGGGGAGATGAGGGTATGTGGGGGGGACGAGGGGGAGATGAGGGTATGTGGGGGGGACGAGGGGGAGATGAGGGTATGTGGGGGGGACGAGGGGGAGATGAGGGTATGTGGGGGGGACGAGGGGGAGATGAGGGTATGTGGGGGGGACGAGGGGGAGATGAGGGTATGTGGGGGGGACGAGGGGGAGATGAGGGTATGTGGGGGGGACGAGGGGGAGATGAGGGTATGTGGGGGGGACGAGGGGGAGATGAGGGTATGTGGGGGGGACGAGGGGGAGATGAGGGTATGTGGGGGGGACGAGGGGGAGATGAGGGTATGTGGGGGGGACGAGGGGGAGATGAGGGTATGTGGGGGGGACGAGGGGGAGATGAGGGTATGTGGGGGGGACGAGGGGGAGATGAGGGTATGTGGGGGGGACGAGGGGGAGATGAGGGTATGTGGGGGGGACGAGGGGGAGATGAGGGTATGTGGGGGGGACGAGGGGGAGATGAGGGTATGTGGGGGGGACGAGGGGGAGATGAGGGTATGTGGGGGGGACGAGGGGGAGATGAGGGTATGTGGGGGGGACGAGGGGGAGATGAGGGTATGTGGGGGGGACGAGGGGGAGATGAGGGTATGTGGGGGGGACGAGGGGGAGATGAGGGTATGTGGGGGGGGGACGAGGGGGAGATGAGGGTATGTGGGGGGGGGACGAGGGGGAGATGAGGGTATGTGGGGGGGGGACGAGGGGGAGATGAGGGTATGTGGGGGGGGGACGAGGGGGAGATGAGGGTATGTGGGGGGGGACGAGGGGGAGATGAGGGTATGTGGGGGGGACGATGAGGGGGAGATGAGGGTATGTGGGGGGGACGATGAGGGGGAGATGAGGGTATGTGGGGGGGATGAGGGGGAGATGAGGGTATGTGGGGGGGGGATGAGGGGGGGATGAGGGTATGTGGGGGGGATGAGGGTATGTGGGGGGGATGAGGGTATGTGGGGGGGATGAGGGTATGTGGGGGGGATGAGGGTATGTGGGGGGGATGAGGGTATGTGGGGGGGATGAGGGTATGTGGGGGGGATGAGGGTATGTGGGGGGGATGAGGGTATGTGGGGGGGATGAGGGTATGTGGGGGGATGAGGGTATGTGGGGGGATGAGGGTATGTGGGGGGGATGAGGGTATGTGGGGGGGATGAGGGTATGTGGGGGGGATGAGGGTATGTGGGGGGATGAGGGTATGTGGGGGGGATGAGGGTATGTGGGGGGGATGAGGGTATGTGGGGGAGATGAGGGTATGTGGGGGAGATGAGGGTATGTGGGGGAGATGAGGGTATGTGGGGGAGATGAGGGTATGTGGGGGAGATGAGGGTATGTGGGGGAGATGAGGGTATGTGGGGGAGATGAGGGTATGTGGGGGAGATGAGGGTATGTGGGGGAGATGAGGGTATGTGGGGGGGATGAGGGGGAGATGAGGGTATGTGGGGGAGATGAGGGTATGTGGGGGGGATGAGGGGGAGATGAGGGTATGTGGGGGGGATGAGGGGGAGATGAGGGTATGTGGGGGGGATGAGGGTATGTGGGGGGGAGATAGGGTATGTGGGGGGGATGAGAGGGTATGTGGGGGGGATGAGAGGGTATGGGGGGGATGAGAGGGTATGGGGGGGATGAGAGGGTATGGGGGGGATGAGAGGGTATGGGGGGGATGAGAGGGTATGGGGGGGATGAGAGCGTATGGGGGGGATGAGAGGGTATGGGGGGAGATGAGGGGGAGAGGAGGGTATGTGGGGGGAATGAGGGGGAGATGAGGGTATGTGGGGGGGAGATAGGGTATGTGGGGGGGATGAGAGGGTATGTGGGGGGGATGAGAGGGTATGGGGGGGATGAGAGGGTATGGGGGGGATGAGAGGGTATGGGGGGGGATGAGGGGGAGATGAGGGTATGTGGGGGGAATGAGGGGGAGATGAGGGTATGTGGGGGGAATGAGGGGGAGATGAGGGTATGTGGGGGGAATGAGGGGGAGATAGGGTATGTGGGGGGGATGAGAGGGTATGGGGGGGGATGAGAGGGTATATAGGGGGGATGAGAGGGTATGGGGGGGATGAGAGGGTATATGGGGGGGATGAGAGGGTATATGGGGGGGATGAGAGGGTATATGGGGGGGATGAGAGGGTATATGGGGGGGATGAGAGGGTATATGGGGGGGATGAGAGGGTATATGGGGGGGATGAGAGGGTATATGGGGGGGATGAGAGGGTATATGGGGGGGATGAGAGGGTATATGGGGGGGATGAGAGGGTATATGGGGGGGATGAGAGGGTATATGGGGGGATGAGAGGGTATATGGGGGGGATGAGAGGGTATATGGGGGGGATGAGAGGGTATATGGGGGGGATGAGAGGGTATATGGGGGGGATGAGAGGGTATATGGGGGGGATGAGAGGGTATATGGGGGGATGAGAGGGTATATGGGGGGATGAGAGGGTATATGGGGGGATGAGAGGGTATATGGGGGGATGAGAGGGTATATGGGGGGATGAGAGGGTATATGGGGGGATGAGAGGGTATATGGGGGGATGAGAGGGTATATGGGGGGATGAGAGGGTATATGGGGGGATGAGAGGGTATATGGGGGGATGAGAGGGTATATGGGGGGATGAGAGGGTATATGGGGGGATGAGAGGGTATATGGGGGGATGAGAGGGTATATGGGGGGATGAGAGGGTATATGGGGGGATGAGAGGGTATATGGGGGGATGAGAGGGTATATGGGGGATGAGAGGGTATATGGGGGGATGAGAGGGTATATGGGGGGATGAGAGGGTATATGGGGGGATGAGAGGGTATATGGGGGGATGAGAGGGTATATGGGGGGGATGAGAGGGTATATGGGGGGGATGAGAGGGTATATGGGGGGGATGAGAGGGTATATGGGGGGGATGAGAGGGTATATGGGGGGGATGAGAGGGTATATGGGGGGGATGAGAGGGTATATGGGGGGGATGAGAGGGTATATGGGGGGGATGAGAGGGTATATGGGGGGGATGAGAGGGTATATGGGGGGGATGAGAGGGATGAGAGGGTATATGGGGGGGATGAGAGGGATGAGAGGGTATATGGGGGGATGAGAGGGTATATGGGGGGATGAGAGGGTATATGGGGGGGATGAGAGGGTATATGGGGGGATGAGAGGGTATATGGGGGGATGAGAGGGTATATGGGGGATGAGAGGGTATATGGGGGGATGAGAGGGTATATGGGGGGATGAGAGGGTATATGGGGGGATGAGAGGGTATATGGGGGGATGAGAGGGTATATGGGGGGATGAGAGGGTATATGGGGGGATGAGAGGGTATATGGGGGGATGAGAGGGTATATGGGGGGATGAGAGGGTATATGGGGGGATGAGAGGGTATATGGGGGGATGAGAGGGTATATGGGGGGATGAGAGGGTATATGGGGGGATGAGAGGGTATATGGGGGGATGAGAGGGTATATGGGGGGATGAGAGGGTATATGGGGGGATGAGAGGGTATATGGGGGGATGAGAGGGTATATGGGGGGATGAGAGGGTATATGGGGGGATGAGAGGGTATATGGGGGGATGAGAGGGTATATGGGGGGATGAGAGGGTATATGGGGGGATGAGAGGGTATATGGGGGGATGAGAGGGTATATGGGGGGATGAGAGGGTATATGGGGGGATGAGAGGGTATATGGGGGATGAGAGGGTATATGGGGGATGAGAGGGTATATGGGGGATGAGAGGGTATATGGGGGGATGAGAGGGTATATGGGGGGATGAGAGGGTATATGGGGGGTGAGAGGGTATATGGGGGGTGAGAGGGTATATGGGGGGGTGAGAGGGTATATGGGGGGATGAGAGGGTATATGGGGGGGATGAGAGGGTATATGGGGGGATGAGAGGGTATATGGGGGGATGAGAGGGTATATGGGGGGATGAGAGGGTATATGGGGGGATGAGAGGGTATATGGGGGGATGAGAGGGTATATGGGGGGATGAGAGGGTATATGGGGGGATGAGAGGGTATATGGGGGGATGAGAGGGTATATGGGGGATGAGAGGGTATATGGGGGGATGAGAGGGTATATGGGGGGATGAGAGGGTATATGGGGGGATGAGAGGGTATATGGGGGGATGAGAGGGTATATGGGGGGATGAGAGGGTATATGGGGGGATGAGAGGGTATATGGGGGGATGAGAGGGTATATGGGGGGATGAGAGGGTATATGGGGGGATGAGAGGGTATATGGGGGGATGAGAGGGTATATGGGGGGATGAGAGGGTATATGGGGGGATGAGAGGGTATATGGGGGGATGAGAGGGTATATGGGGGGATGAGAGGGTATATGGGGGGATGAGAGGGTATATGGGGGGATGAGAGGGTATATGGGGGGATGAGAGGGTATATGGGGGGATGAGAGGGTATATGGGGGGATGAGAGGGTATATGGGGGGATGAGAGGGTATATGGGGGGATGAGAGGGTATATGGGGGGATGAGAGGGTATATGGGGGGATGAGAGGGTATATGGGGGGATGAGAGGGTATATGGGGGGATGAGAGGGTATATGGGGGGATGAGAGGGTATATGGGGGGATGAGAGGGTATATGGGGGGATGAGAGGGTATATGGGGGGATGAGAGGGTATATGGGGGGATGAGAGGGTATATGGGGGGATGAGAGGGTATATGGGGGGATGAGAGGGTATATGGGGGGATGAGAGGGTATATGGGGGGATGAGAGGGTATATGGGGGGATGAGAGGGTATATGGGGGGATGAGAGGGTATATGGGGGGATGAGAGGGTATATGGGGGGATGAGAGGGTATATGGGGGGATGAGAGGGTATATGGGGGGATGAGAGGGTATATGGGGGGATGAGAGGGTATATGGGGGGATGAGAGGGTATATGGGGGGATGAGAGGGTATATGGGGGGATGAGAGGGTATATGGGGGGATGAGAGGGTATATGGGGGGATGAGAGGGTATATGGGGGGATGAGAGGGTATATGGGGGGATGAGAGGGTATATGGGGGGATGAGAGGGTATATGGGGGGATGAGAGGGTATATGGGGGGATGAGAGGGTATATGGGGGGATGAGAGGGTATATGGGGGGATGAGAGGGTATATGGGGGGATGAGAGGGTATATGGGGGGATGAGAGGGTATATGGGGGGATGAGAGGGTATATGGGGGGATGAGAGGGTATATGGGGGGATGAGAGGGTATATGGGGGGATGAGAGGGTATATGGGGGGATGAGAGGGTATATGGGGGGATGAGAGGGTATATGGGGGGATGAGAGGGTATATGGGGGGATGAGAGGGTATATGGGGGGATGAGAGGGTATATGGGGGGATGAGAGGGTATATGGGGGGATGAGAGGGTATATGGGGGGATGAGAGGGTATATGGGGGGATGAGAGGGTATATGGGGGGATGAGAGGGTATATGGGGGGATGAGAGGGTATATGGGGGGATGAGAGGGTATATGGGGGGATGAGAGGGTATATGGGGGGATGAGAGGGTATATGGGGGGATGAGAGGGTATATGGGGGGATGAGAGGGTATATGGGGGGATGAGAGGGTATATGGGGGGATGAGAGGGTATATGGGGGGATGAGAGGGTATATGGGGGGATGAGAGGGTATATGGGGGGATGAGAGGGTATATGGGGGGATGAGAGGGTATATGGGGGGATGAGAGGGTATATGGGGGGATGAGAGGGTATATGGGGGGATGAGAGGGTATATGGGGGGATGAGAGGGTATATGGGGGGATGAGAGGGTATATGGGGGGATGAGAGGGTATATGGGGGGATGAGAGGGTATATGGGGGGATGAGAGGGTATATGGGGGGATGAGAGGGTATATGGGGGGATGAGAGGGTATATGGGGGGATGAGAGGGTATATGGGGGGATGAGAGGGTATATGGGGGGATGAGAGGGTATATGGGGGGATGAGAGGGTATATGGGGGGATGAGAGGGTATATGGGGGGATGAGAGGGTATATGGGGGGATGAGAGGGTATATGGGGGGATGAGAGGGTATATGGGGGGATGAGAGGGTATATGGGGGGGATGAGAGGGTATATGGGGGGGATGAGAGGGTATATGGGGGGATGAGAGGGTATATGGGGGGATGAGAGGGTATATGGGGGGGATGAGAGGGTATATGGGGGGGATGAGAGGGTATATGGGGGGGATGAGAGGGTATATGGGGGGGATGAGAGGGTATATGGGGGGGATGAGAGGGTATATGGGGGGGATGAGAGGGTATATGGGGGGGATGAGAGGGTATATGGGGGGGATGAGAGGGTATATGGGGGGGATGAGAGGGTATATGGGGGGGATGAGAGGGTATATGGGGGGGATGAGAGGGTATATGGGGGGGATGAGAGGGTATATGGGGGGGATGAGAGGGTATATGGGGGGGATGAGAGGGTATATGGGGGGGATGAGAGGGTATATGGGGGGGATGAGAGGGTATATGGGGGGGATGAGAGGGTATATGGGGGGGATGAGAGGGTATATGGGGGGGATGAGAGGGTATATGGGGGGGATGAGAGGGTATATGGGGGGGATGAGAGGGTATATGGGGGGATGAGAGGGTATATGGGGGGGATGAGAGGGTATATGGGGGGGATGAGAGGGTATATGGGGGGGATGAGAGGGTATATGGGGGGGATGAGAGGGTATATGGGGGGGATGAGAGGGTATATGGGGGGGATGAGAGGGTATATGGGGGGGATGAGAGGGTATATGGGGGGATGAGAGGGTATATGGGGGGATGAGAGGGTATATGGGGGGATGAGAGGGTATATGGGGGGATGAGAGGGTATATGGGGGGATGAGAGGGTATATGGGGGGATGAGAGGGTATATGGGGGGATGAGAGGGTATATGGGGGGATGAGAGGGTATATGGGGGGATGAGAGGGTATATGGGGGGATGAGAGGGTATATGGGGGGATGAGAGGGTATATGGGGGGATGAGAGGGTATATGGGGGGATGAGAGGGTATATGGGGGGATGAGAGGGTATATGGGGGGGATGAGAGGATATATGGGGGGGATGAGAGGATATATGGGGGGATGAGAGGATATATGGGGGGATATGAGGGGGGATATGAGGGGGGATATGGGGGATATGAGGGGGGATATATGGGGGGATATATGGGGGGATGAGGGGGGATATATGGGGGGATATATGGGGGGATATATGGGGGGATATATGGGGGGATATATGGGGGGATATATGGGGGGATATATGGGGGGATATATGGGGGGATATAATGGGGGATATAATGGGGGGATATAATGGGGGGTATATAAGGGGGGTATATAAGGGGGGATGCGGGTGTATATAAGGGGGGATGCGGGTGTATATAAGGGGGGATGCGGGTGTATATAAGGGGGGATGCGGGTGTATATAAGGGGGGATGCGGGTGTATATAAGGGGGGATGCGGGTGTATATAAGGGGGGTATATAGGGGGGTAGATAAGGGGGTAGATAAGGGGGGTAGATAAGGGGGGTAGATAAGGGGGGTAGATAAGGGGGGTAGATAAGGGGGGTAGATAAGGGGGGTAGATAAGGGGGTAGATAAGGGGGTAGATAAGGGGGTAGATAAGGGGGTAGATAAGGGGGTAGATAAGGGGGTAGATAAGGGGGTAGATAAGGGGGTAGATAAGGGGGTAGATAAGGGGGTAGATAAGGGGGTAGATAAGGGGGTAGATAAGGGGGTAGATAAGGGGGTAGATAAGGGGGTAGATAAGGGGGGATGAGGTGGTATAGAGAGGGAGGTATATATGGGGGATGAGGTGGTATAGAGGGGGAGGTATATATGGGGGATGAGGTGGTATAGAGAGGGAGGTATATATGGGGGATGAGGTGGTATAGAGAGGGAGGTATATATGGGGGGATGAGGTGGTATAGAGAGGGAGGTATATATGGGGGGATGAGGTGGTATAGAGAGGGAGGTATATATGGGGGGATGAGGTGGTATAGAGAGGGATATATATGGGGGGATGAGGTGGTATAGAGAGGGATATATATGGGGGGGATGAGGTGGTATAGAGAGGGAGGTATATATGGGGGGATGAGGTGGTATAGAGAGGGAGGTATATATGGGGGGGATGAGGTGGTATAGAGAGGGAGGTATATAAGGGGGGGATGAGGTGGTATAGAGAGGGAGGTATATATGGGGGGATGAGGTGGTATAGAGAGGGAGGTATATATGGGTGGGATGAGGTGGTATAGAGAGGGAGGTATATAAGGGGGATGAGGTGGTATAGAGAGGGAGGTATATAAGGGGGGATGAGGTGGTATAGAGAGAGAGGTATATAAGGGGGATGAGGTGGTATAGAGAGGGAGGTATATAAGGGGGGGATGAGGTGGTATAGAGAGGGAGGTATATAAGGGGGTGATGAGGTGGTAGAGAGGGAGGTATATAAGGGGGGGATGAGGTGGTATAGAGAGGGAGGTATATAAGGGGGGGGATGAGGTGGTATAGAGAGGGAGGTATATAAGGGGGGATGAGGTGGTATAGAGAGGGAGGTATATAAGGGGGGGATGAGGTGGTATAGAGAGGGAGGTATATAAGGGGGGGATGAGGTGGTATAGAGAGGGAGGTATATAAGGGGGGGATGAGGTGGTATAGAGAGGGAGGTATATAAGGGGGGATGAGGTGGTATAGAGAGGGAGGTATATAAGGGGGGATGAGGTGGTATAGAGAGGGAGGTATATAAGGGGGATGAGGTGGTATAGAGAGGGAGGTATATATGGGGGGGGGGGATGAGGTGGTATAGAGAGGGTGGTATATAGGGGGGGGGGGGTGTATGAGGTGCCAGCTCTCTGAGACCCCCCCTCCATTCCAGGGAGCCCCCCGCCCCCCCAGTGACAGTGGTTAGAGGGGTTCCCCGGGGCCCGTGACATGGAGCCAGATACTCACCCGAACCCAGTGTGACAGCACCCTCCCTCACAGCCCGAGCCGCAGCTTCCCTCACACCGCCGCCATTATCAAATAACGCTTCACTTCCTTCTTCAGGTGACGTCACCGCGCAGGCGCGCTGAGAGGATCGAAGGGGCAGGCGGGAACGGGCACGTCAGCGTCACCTGTCACCGCGGGAGCGCGCACTGTGCCTGGAACAGACACACAAAAATATATATTCAAAATAAATAAATAAATAAATAAAATAACAACAAGAATAATAATAATAATATAATAAATAATAATAATATAATAATAATATAATAATAAATAAATAACAATAACAATAATAATAATATAATAATAAATAATAATAATAATATTATAATAATAAATAAATAAATAAAACATAATAATAATAATATAATAAATAAATAAATAAAACAATGATATTAATATAATAAATAATAATAATAATTAATGATAACTAATAATAAATACAAAATACATAATAATAATGTGATACATAAAAATAATAAATAATAATAAGTAAATAAATATAATAATAAATAATAATAATAAGGACAATTAATAATAATGATAATTAATAATAAATAAATAAACTACATAATAATAATAATAATATAATAAATAATTATAATGACAATTAATGATAATTAATAATAAATAAAAATTGCAAAATAATGATAATATAATAAATAATAATAATGACAATGAATAATATTTAATAATAATTAAAATCATACATAATAGTGATAATAATAATAAATATAATGAAAATAAATATAATAAATAATAAATAAAAAAATATACATAATGATAATAATAATAAATATAATAATAATAGTAAATAAATATAATAAATAATAATAATAATAAATTAGTAATGGTGTCATGTTCACTCATCTCATTAATAGTTTTATTTTACAATCTTTATTAATAGTAATACCTGGCACAGGACAGAAAGTTAAACAATAAATAATGGGGTTGTTCACTAAACGGGGGATTATAGGGGACTGCACATTTTAAAACAATAAAGTCTAATTTAGTGGTTCACAAACTTTTTAGTTTCAAGGCGCAATATTTTTCCAAGGCGCCCCAGGTCAAAACTAATTTCTAGGTTGTATATCTGTACAGCGATGCGGCATAAACTAGCGCTATAGTGTAATGTACAATGTTGGTGTTTGAAGGGGTGTTTGTATGTAACTTTAGTGTTTTAATACAGAGAAGTGTTTGTATTTAATGTGTGTGTTGGATTGCAGTGGTGTGTTTGAATTAGGGATCGACCAATATTGATTTTTTAGGCCGATAGCCAATAACTTACCGATACTCTGTAAATTTACCATTTAAAAAAAATAAACTATTTCTACACAAATCCACTGTTAACTGAAAATGTTTATTATTTATTTATTTTTTTGCAAATCTTTTTTTATTAAGGTAAATGCACAAAATATACATGGCAGTCAGAATTTTTTTACATTTTCAAGCATATTTGTGTGTGTAGTGGATGCAGTGTATGTTTGTGCAATGATTGCAGTGCTTGTGTTTGTGTAGTGTGTGTGTGTAGTGGATGCAGTGAGAGTATTAGTGAATGCTGTGTGTAGTGGATACAGTGTATGATTGTGTAGTGAATGTGTGTTTGTGTAGTGTGTATATAATGAATGCAGAGTGTGTGTTTGTGTAGTGTGTATATAATGAATGCAGAGTGTGTGTTTGTGTAGTGTGTGTATAGTGGATGCAGTGTGTATTTGTGTAATGTGTATATAGTGAATGCAGTGTGTTTGTTTAGTGTGTGTATATAATGAATGCATAGTGTGTGTGTTTGTGTAGTGTATGTATAGTGAATGCAGTGTATTTTTGTAGTGTGTGTACAGTGGATGCAGTGTGTGTGTTTGTGTAATGCGTATATAGTGAATGCAGTGTGTGTGTAGTGTGTATGCATGTGTATGCATGTATGTATGTATGTATGTCTTTGTATGTATGTATGTATGTCTCTGTATGTATGGATGCATGTCTCTGTATGTATGGATGCATGTATATATGTATGTCTATGTATGTATGTCTCTGTATGAATGTATGTGTCTGTATGACGGTATGCCTCTGTATGCCTCTATGTCTCTGTATTTATGTTTCTGTATGCCTGTATGTATGTGTTTGTATGACGATATGCCTCTGTATGTATATGTATGTCTTTGTATGTATGTATGTCTCTGTATGCATCTATGTATGTCTGCATCTATGTATGTCTCTGTATGCGTGTATGTGTATGTATGTATGTCTCTGTATGTATGTATGTGTCACGGTAATATACCCCAACACACAGGAATAGTCCAGAAGACTAGAGGCAAGAAAACAAGAACGTCTTACCGGACCTTAGAATGGCCGGACTTAGACGAGTACAAGAAAAGACAGAGTCCAGAACAAGCCGAGGTCAAGGGAACCGAGAGACAGCGTAAAGTAGAACAAGCCAGGGACTGGTACACAGGAGAGCAAACTGGCGGAGAGACAAGCAAGGATAAAGAGAAAGCGGAGTCAGGAACAAAGCCAAGGTCAAGCACCAAAAAACCAACTGAACGATACAAGCACTAAAGGGAACTGAACAGAAACCACGATAGGGCAAGGTATTAAGGAAACAGGTGAGTATAAATACCCTAGAGATCACTTTGATTGGCCCCTGTCATATCCACGCCCCCAAAACGTGAGTGTATGGGGAATGTGGCATGACAAGGGCCAATGGGAGACTGTTTTAAATTTCGTCTCCCACTGTCCCTTTAAGAGCGCGCCCGAGACACGCGGCGCGCTCTTAGTGTCAGGCGGGACACGTGACCGCTTCTCGCGGTCACTGCCCGCCTTCCTGATCTCGCCGTCGGATGAGCCGCGCGCGGCTCGTGCAGGAGCAGGACCGCTCGGCGAGAAGAGAGGACTGCGGCCGGCCCCTGGAGAGGGTAAGTACTGCTACAGTATGTCTCTGTATGCATGTATGCCTGTATGTATATATGTGTCTGTATGATTATGTCTGTGTTTGTATGACAGTGTACCTGTATGACTTTGATTGTGTGCCTTTTATGACTGTGTGCCTGAAAACGATGCCTGTGTGCCTGTGGCTTGGAAGGAAAGACACACAAAGGGATCTGGAGGGGAGGGACACACAAAGGGGCTGGAGTAAGAAAGAGACCCAGAAAGGGGCTGGAGTAGGAAGGAGACACAGAAAGGGGCTAGAGGGAAGAGACACAGGAAGGGGTTGGAGGGAAGAGACACAGAAAGGGGCTAGAGGGAAGAGACACAGGAAGGGGTTGGAGGGAAGAGACACAGGAAGGGGTTGGAGGGAAGAGACACAGAAAGGGGCTTGGGGGTACTAAGATACATACAAGGGGATGACACACTAAAGGGAGAATAAAATACACTAGAGCACAAAAGGGCTAAGACATTCAAAGGAGGGGGTTACAACAAGACACACAGGTGAAAATGCATTTTTTTTTTTGAAAGAGGGGTGGGGGTGGCAAAATGTATCTTCTCCTGTGTAGCTAAAAATCCTTGCACCGGCCATGGGCCCAGCACACTCTTACTTACCTTCCCAGCAGCTCCCTTCAGCTCCTCTGTCTAACTCTCGCGGCCTGTGTGCAGCGCAGAGCGTTGCCATGGTGGGACTCGCAAGATTTAGACAGGGGAGCTGAAGGGAGCTGCTGGGAAGGTAAGTAAGAATGTGCCGCGGGCTCCCCCAGGACCCTGATTGCAGGCCCAGTCTGCAGTATCGGCAATATCAGTATCTTTATTGGCTGATACCGATATTGCTGGAAAAACAGAAAATCGGCTGATAATATCGGCCAGACCGATAATCAGTCGATCCCTAGTTTGAATGTAATGTTCACTTTTAAATGTGGATGTAAATTTGTGTTAGGGGTTTGTTTGTATATCCTTTTGGAGTTTGAATACAAGGGTGTGTTTGTATGTAATGTTTGTGTTAGGTTGCAGGAATGTGTTTGTATGTTGTGCTGGTGTTTGACTGCTCGGATTTATGCACATATACTACCACATATATACATACTTACACAGATATACATGCACATTAACACACAGACATATATTCACCGACATATACACACAAATTCATAAAGACACTGACACATAGACACACACATAGAAACACGCTGAAACATACATGCAATACCGGTCCTACATGCAATGGCCGCGTTATGCAAAAGAATAGTCAAAGCAAGCCAAGGTCAAAGGGAAATAGAAAGACAGAATACGAAGAGACAAGCCGAGGTCAAAGGGAGATAGAGGGACGGAATACGAAGAGACAAGCGAAGGTCAAAGGGAAATAGAGGGACGGAATACGAAGAGACAAGCCAAGGTCAAAGGGAAATAGAGGGACGGAATACGAAGAGACAAGCCAAGGTCAAAGGGAAATAGAGAGACGGAATACAAAGAGACTAGCCAAGGTCCAAAGGAAATAGAGAGACAGAATATGAAGAGACAAGTCAAGGTCAAAGGGAAATAGAGAGACGGAATATGAAGAGACAAGCCAAGGTCAAAAGGAAATAGAGAGATGGAATACGAAGATACAAGCCAAGGTCAAAGGGAAATAGAGAGATGGAATACAAAGAGACTAGCCAAGGTCAAAGGGAAATAGAGAGACGGAATACGAAGAGACAAGCCGAGGTCAAAGAGAAATAGAGAGACGGAATACGAAGAGACAAGCCGAGGTCAAATGAAAATAGAGAGATGGATTACGAAGAGGCAAGCCGAGGTCAGGGAGCAGAGAAAACAAAGTAAACGTAAGACAAGCTAAAGTTCGGTACCCAAATAATCAGACATAGTATAACGCTCTATTGGGCTAAACAAAGACTACAGCAGGGCACTGAGGCAACGGGGAGGTTAGCTTATATACACACAGGGTGTGTCTGATTGGCTAATCTCCAATTTTATTAAAGACACAGAGGCGAGTATTATGCTGCACGCTTTCTTTAATTCCTTCAGCAGCAAAGAAATAAATGCAAATCAGTAGAAAACACAGGTATAAACATCACAATGACAACATCCGCCTATTAACATGAACATCCAATCAGAGACATCCTTATCCTATAGTAGGCGGAACATAGGTGACCACTTCCTCTTTCCTTGCTGCTCCCTCAGTTTTACTAACTGTGAGATCTTTATTTCATTGTGATTAGTCATATTAATAATTGTGATTGGTGTCTTTAGTACTAATCCTTTTATTACTGTTAGTTTTATGTATTATAATTTATTTCTAAGATAAGGTATTTAGAAAATTGGGCAGACTAGATGGGCCGAATGGTTCTTATCTGCCGTCACATTCTATGTTTCTATTTATTATATTTATTTGTCTTTTTGTTGATATTTGTTTTTTTATACCTAATGTTATTAGGCAGACCCTCTGGATGCCCCCACTGCGCTCCCGCGCTAATGCTCAGTTGTTTGCCCCTTGCTAACTCTGCCTGCTTTCAGCTCTGTTTCTCGGAGACGTCTGTTCGGCCGCGCATGTGCGTTCTGTCAGGAACACGTCTCGCAGCCATATTGTGTTTCGGCAGTTTTGCCGCTTTCACATTCATACGAATGTGAACGCTCTTAACTTTGTTTGTGTAAATCCACGACCCCAGAGTGCTTGCTCCAGCGGTCGGTAATTCTCCTTATTACGTGTTCCCGCGCGTTCAGCTCCCGAACGCACGCTTCAACAGCTGCTAACCCAGCCGCGGCAGCCATCTTTTTGGAGTCAAATACCTCACACGATGACCATTTTTTCCCGCTCATTTTGTCTTTGGACCACCCACTTCGCTCCAATAACAGAGTGGGTGTCCAGTCTTAGTCAGTGGTCGGACAGTTTTCTGTTTTGCTCCAGCAGCCACTCTGTATTATTTAGTGCATTTGTAAGTAAAAACTGTTTCTCTCCTTTCCACTCCTGAGGGTTTGAGGGGGGGGGGGGCAGTGGCTGATGAGGGGGCATGGGCTGTTGAGGGAAAACATGGGCAGCACGGGGGGGACAGGGGCTGTAGAGGAGGAGGACAGGGGCAGTATAATGGAGACAGGGGCTGTAGAGGGGAGGACAGGGGCAGTGATATGGACGAAGGGGCGGTAGAGGGGGAGACAGGGACTCTAGAGGGGGACAGGGGCAGTATTATTGGGCAGGGGCTGTAGAGGGGGGTCAGGGGCAATATTTTGGAGGCAGAGGCTGTAGAGGGGGCAAGATCTGTAGATGGGGGACAGGGGCTGCAGAGGAGGGGCAGGTGCAGTATTATGGAGGCAGGGGCTGTAGAGGGGGCAGGATCTGTAGAGGGGGGACAGGGGCTGTAGAGGGGGGACAGGGGCAGTATTATGGAGGCAGGGGCTGGAGAGGGGAGGCTGGGCTGTAGAGGGGGATCAGGGGCAGTATTATGGAGGCAGGGGCTGTAAAGGGGGCAGGATTTGTAGATTGGGGGACAGGGGCTGTAGAGCTGGGACAGGGGCTGCAGAGGGGGGACAGGGGCAGTATTATGGAGGCAGGGGCTGTAGAGGGGGCATGAGCTGTGGAGGGGGGGCAGTATTATGGAGGCAGGGGCTGTAGAGGGGGCATAAGCTGTAGAGGGGGGACAGGAGCAGTAGAGGGGGGACAGGGGCAGTATTATGGAGGCAGAGGATGTAGAGGGGGGACATGGGCAGCATGGTGGGGACAGAGGCAATATAATGAAGGCAGGGGCTGCTTAAAAAAAACAATGTTTTGATTATAAAAAAAACAACCTAAAAGGTATCCCCTCCCTCCCTGAGACTAACATTGGGCCAGAGAGGGGGGGGGGGGATATTACCCCTGGTGGTTAGGTGGGACAGGCCAGACAGGAACTGGAGGCAGGGGATCCACTGAAGACCCGCTGGGGAGTCTGGGAGCAGTGGAAGTCATGCCCCCTCATCTGACATCATCAGAGAAGGCCGACTAACTTCACTGTCAGTTTCCTGCTCTGTGTTGGCTGCTGGGAGAGCGAGGTGAGTTGAGAAATCCGAGTAACCAGCCAGAGGCAGAGCCAGAGGCAGGGGATTTGGATTTTTGCGCCCCTAAGGCCCCTTCAGTGACTTACCTGAATCCAGCACCGATGTCCCTCAGCGCTGGGTCAGGCTCCGC
This sequence comes from Pelobates fuscus, assembly GCF_036172605.1. NCBI lineage: Eukaryota > Metazoa > Chordata > Amphibia > Anura > Pelobatidae > Pelobates > Pelobates fuscus. The sequence continues at coordinate 303,189,334 of NC_086322.1, forward strand.
CCATGCTCCTCCCCCACCGACGTCAGCCAGCGGGGGAGACCTAATGCTTATGCGCGGCAATGAACCCCCTTTCCAGAACAGAGGTCAACACCGACCTTTTTCCCTCAATGAGGCATACCCTGGATGTCCAGAGGCACACGAGGCGCTCCTTCGGGAGGACGTCCTTACAGTAAGCTACTACAATCACCTTTCTTCCCTATTGGTAGTGGGGGGCACACTCACCATTTTCCCATGTCTGTCTGGGCTCTTATTACTTCAGATGCTTGGGTACTCAGGGCTGTCAATGTTTATCTAAAAATGTTTGTGTCCCTCCCTACCCAATGTTGTCCCCCCCAAGGGAGATTGTTTTTTCCCCACTCGATATGACCCTTATTTCCACAGAGATACGAGAATTGGCATGCAAAGGTGCCATCCACGAAGTCCCAATGCAGAACCCAGGTTTTGTGAGCAATTTGTTTCTAGTCCCCAAGGAAGGAGGTTGGGTCTGCCCCGTGTTCAATTTGAAACAGCTAAACGACAATGTGACATACCATCATTTCAAGATGGAAGACATTCATTGCCTCAGAGATTTACTCCAACCATCAGATTGGATGGTCAAGTTAGACCTATGAGATGCATACCTCACGGTACCCATCGCAGACGTTAATCAAGATTTCCTGCAATTCACGTGGCTTGGAAGGAAATGGTGGTTCCGCTGCCTTCCCTTCGGCCTGTCTTCCACTACTTGATGCTTCACCAAGCTCATGAAGCCTGTTATTGCTCTCCTCTGCAGTCATAGGATCTGTCTCATCATGTATCTAGACAATATCCTTCTGCTATCCCAGAGGCAGGGGATAACCCCTTACTTCATACTCATCTCGGTTGGACCACAACCTTGCTGCAAAACTTGGGCTTCATTAGAAATTGGGAAAAGTCCATACTCAGTCCCACTCAACAGATATAGTATCTGGGTCTTCTTGTAGACTCCTCTCTGCAGACTCTACACCTACCTATGTCGAAACTGAAGAACATCAAAAAGGAAATTCGACACATTCCTGCCACTCCCCAATTTTCTCTGAAACATCTGGCCTGCGTGATCGGGCTCCTGGCTGCCTCCATACAAGCCATATTCCCGCGGCCCCCTCACTATAGAGCCCTATAATGTCTATAAGCATCCTACCTCAGAGGCTGCGCCTCATAAGAGGATATCATGACATTGGATGCGGAGGCGAAGGAGGAACTCCAATGGTGGCTCCTTCACATGGAGGCGTGGAATGGCAGGGCGATTTTCGACAACTGTCCTGCAATTTTTGACTTCCCTCTATGATAACGGGAAGGGATATCGGATGGTCAACCCTACCGTTCAGCTATTTTGGCTGGTCATGCCAGTATTGATGGTGCCCCGATTGGACGTCACCTGTTTGTTTCTCGTCTTCTCTGCAGCATTCGTTTCGCAAGGCTGCCTTTCCTTGCTATTCCACCTTATGGGACATTTCTCTGGTGCTAACGATTGGCCTGATAAGGGTCTTTATCTCTGAAACAAATCTCGGCTAAACTAGTTATGCTGTTTTGTTTAATTTCGTGCAAGAGAGTATAAGATGTTAGGGCACTCGATGTTGATGCTCGCTCTTTCTCCCCAGAAGGGTTTGTTTTTGACATTTCACAGAAGATAAAATCGTCTTCCCGGTCGGTCTTCTACCCGGCTTTTCCCTTGAAACCACAACTCTGTCCGGTGGCGTGCCTATGTGTTTACGAAGCACTTACCGCCCCCCTTCGGACAGGTTCAGCCCCTGAACTTTTCATTTTCCATTTTTTCTCCTCATTTGAGTCGCGGTGCTATGGCTTCTAAGGCCTCCTTTGCTCGCTGTCATTTCGAGGATATTTTAAAAGCGGCTGATTGGTCCTCGGAGTCTACTTTCCATAATTTATACTTTAAACCACTCCAGCATTTTGCAGAAGCAGTGATTTCACAGCTTTAAACTAGCATAATAGGAGCCTCCGTGTCTTTAATAAAATTCCCAGATTTACTAATTTTATGATGTAAAGTCATGATTTTATTAAAGACACGGAGACGAGTATTATCCCAGCCACCCGCCCTTCGGCGGCTCTGGATTAGGTCAAGGTAAGTTACTCACCTCTCCTTACTTCTCGAATGATCCGTCTTCAGTGGTAAGTCTAGACTTTAGCGGCATTGCTGTTATATTATTTGCCTGCAAACCTATAGGGTGCAGTTTATCTAGGGTACATTTGGATTGACATTAGTATCCCAAGACTGTTATATTTTCATTCTATTACAATTCCCAGAGTCATTGATAAGTCAGATGACTGTGCTTCTAGTATGTTGCCATTCCATAATTACACGATATTACCATATTTTTCTTGTTTCCTTTAGCGTGTATTTGCTTGCAACGCCCTTCTGGATCATATTCCCTGTTCCGGCTTGCTTGGGTTCCGGCTTGTTCGGTTGTTTTCCAGCTTCTGGTGTTAAGTTCTTCTTCGGGATTCACAAGAAAAGTGGTCACCAATGTTCCGCCTACTATAGGATAAGGATGTCGCTGATTGGATGTTCATGTTAATAGGCGGATGTTTATACCTGTTTTTTCTATTGTTTTCCATTTGTTATTTCTTTGCTGCTGAAGGAATTAAAGAAAGCGTGCAGCATAATACTCGCCTCCGTGTCTTTAATAAAATCATGACTATACGTCATGATAATAGTAAAATCTGGGAATTAGTGTTTCTTCCCTCCCTTGTGGTCTCTGAGGTCTTTACTGTGTGCCGGGTCACATGATTGGGTCTGGCACACGTATAAGGATGCTACTCTGGAGCGTGCAGCGTCAGAAACACTGTTAGTCTGGAGCACGGCGGGGACAGCTGCGCCCTGCAGGCAGGGACCAGATGGCGCCACTCGCGGTGATGGGGTAGCAGGTCGCGGAGGCAGGGGACCTGACATAACCCCCTGACAACCGCCAGGAGGGCGGGAAGCCAAGTGCTTCAAAGGAAAATGAGCGTGAAAGGCCCGAACAAGAAGAGGGGTGTTCAAATATGAGGCAGATACACAGGAACTCTCCTCCAGGCCGTACCCCTCCCAATGGACCAGGTACTGCAAGGTGCCCCTGCGAAAGCGGGAGTTGAGGAGGGACTGAACCTCGTACTCCTCGCCAGAATCAGCACGGACAGGACCGGGGCGTCTAACAGGTCTTATGTACCGGTTACACAGAAGGGCTTTGTGACGAAACCAACCTCGCCACTGGGCATTGGAGAAACCTGTTTGCCCGCCTCCTACCTGCTGACTATGGCCCCTGGATTATTTGGGGCATATTGTATTTTATTGTGCAACTGCTGGCCCTTTAAGTACAGTGAATGGTATTTTATTGTACTGCTGCTGGCCCTTTAAGAACTGTCTGGGGACATATTGAGACTTTGGGTAACAATACCCTTTAAGACTATGGCCCCTGAAAACGTATGGACTTTTATTGGTGTGTATGGCCCTTTAAGAACCGTCTGGGGACATATTGTGACTTTGCTGAACAATGTCCCTTTAAGACTATGTCCCCAGACCTGTAAAATAACTTGCCCCTGGCTTTCCCCCACTTGGTTCAGTAAATAGGGCTTACTGAACCAAGTACCACACAGGCGGACCACCCAGAAGCTAAAGTGTGCAGGCAATTTACCTCCCAGGCTGTGAGGTTACTGCAGGTTAATTGCACGTGGCGGCGGCCATCTTGGTTTCCTCGAATGCGGTCAGCGGTGTATGCTAAAGATTCTGTGGAACTAAAATCGGCTACACATTCTGCCGAACACCGCTGACCCTTACCTTCTCCCATACGGAACTTGCAGCTCCAGAGACTAAGTCCCGTTCGAAATGGGACTTAGTCGTTTTTTCGGCATGAAATTGACCGACCGCACAGCCCAAATCTATGGAACTGTTTTGGGCAGGAAATTGTGCTTGCGGTCGGTCATAAAGGACTTCCACCTAACTTTTGATTCACTGGAGGGATCTGTGTGATTTTTGGAAGGGTTTATGTTTAAAGTGTGCTGATTCCAAATATGCAGTTTTTAGGAAGATTGGATGTATGGATTTAAAGTTATAGCACATGTATAAAAACTGTATTTTCCCTGGCTGTAATAATTATGTTAACTGGTTATCTGAGGGGAGGGAACTTGTGGGTTGTAACCGTTATGCTATTGGCTGTTTTACCCCGCCCCTGTGGGCGGTCTTATATGTGTAAGATGGAAATAAAAGCAGACTGGGTGTGCTAGCACCTGAGATCATCTTGTACCTTCATGAAGTTTCGGCTCATGTTTGGGGGGATTGGAGAACTACACTCTGGGGATTGCTATAATCACTATACTCCCCAGGGTATAATCGCTGAGCTCTGCTAAGAGCTGGTTCCTGTTCCTGCGCTCTGGAATTCGGAGAGGTCCATCTACTGGAAGCTAGACCCTGGTCGTGGGTCCAGAGTGGGTAGCGTGGCGAGACCCCAACCAAGCTGCGGCGGTTCGTGGGAGTCTACAGTGGTTATGGTGTCTGGTGGAGTGCTTGGAGACCTCGGAAAGCACTAGGAGCATCCGTCAGCGGAGGGTACCCGGTCGGGGTGCCAGCGGTTCCGTTACAGGCTTTTAGAAGGGATGCGTGGAACGTATTGGGGATGCGCAGGGACGGAGGCAAGTCCAAGGAGTAAGAGACTGGATTGACCCTGCGCAGCACCCTATACGGACTGATGAACTTTGGCGCCAGCTTCATAGAAGGGACACGGAGGTACAAGTTCCTAGTAGACAGCCAAACCCCATCACCAGGTACATAGCTGGGTGCCAATGCCTTTGACGAGGTATGAAAACATTAGATATTTCACGAAAACTTAAGCGTGATCATCGCACTATTAAGAGACGGGTTTGGGGGGGCGGGGCCGAACCGCAGAGCTGAGCAGCAGCACACCTTGCCAGCTCCTGCATCCAGAGCCAAAAAAAGCAAAATAACCCTACGAAAACGGCACCTAACAGCCAGATTGGGGCTACCAAGCGATGGGGGAAATCGGGACACACAAAACGGTACCTTCCAAGCGACGATCGACCTGACCTAACCCCCACACGCCGTTGAGGCCTACTGGCATGGCGGCCGCGGGAGAGACGGCCGCTCTCCTGCCGCCGAGGGCAAGGAGAACACAGACTAGGAGCCCCTGTCCCCCCCCCCCTCTGGACCGGCGGGGGACATCCCGGTCCTAGCTCAAGTGACTAACCGGCCACGCAAGGCCCAAGCGACAGGACCACACAGCCCAGGGACCACGGGCGGAGACCACAAGATGGCGGTCGACCCATACTACAATGCCGTGCACACAATTGAGAGAGAGATGGAGCTCAGGTACGACCGCATGTTCAGGGCCACCTGGAAGAAGCTAAAGGCTCTACTGTGGCCCCCACAAGCAGAATCTTCAACCGGCAGTATGCTGCAGGGATCTCAGCATAAAGAAGGATGGGATAAACCCCCCTCCCCATATGGCCACTTTCAAGACACGGCCCAACCCTACAGTGCCCACACGGAGCAACGCCGCGACTGCAGAAGGCCTGCACAAAGCTCATAAAAATGAGGGGACTCCTGCGGCACAATATCATGGGCAGCCCCGTCAGAAAGCAACAACCCAAAGCAGACTCAGGAGGGGTAAGGCCCATCCAGACAGTCCAGGTAGACGGTGGATTGCCAAGCCTAAACTAGCAGATACCACTACACTGCCACAGCGAACCGGCAAAGGTCAGCGACAACGGCGATCAGCACAAGGCACTGCCAGGACCCCAAGATACCCACCAGGAGAACCTACAACCCTCTCTGCCGCTCCTCTCCTCTACACACCCAGAACGTGGAGCACGCAGCTCCAGCAACTGGCACAGGACTATACTTTGCCCACACGTGGCATCGGCTGACCGACACTATGGGAGAGAGGCCCACCCTAAGGTTACCTGGGACACCGGCTATCCACCTCTGCCTGAACACTTACTCTCGAGACCCACTCACCCTAGACATACACTAGCCAGCCTACAACCTAAACATACCATAACACACAATGTGAAGGCTGTACCTTAGTGCCACCGGTTACTATGCTCTGCAATGAAGTTTACCCGATGTCTTTGAGCTAAACCACACTAGTTCGACCACGCTATAATATCTAAAACTCACTATGTTAACAATTTAAGCTTGAACTAAAATGTATTTCTGATGTTTGAACCCTATAACTAGACTAAGCTTGTTTCCCTTAAATCGCATGTTTCTTAAAGTGTACCAAGCATTGAGCAACATCGCATGTTAAGAAGCCTAACTTATAACAACTTGCATACTTGTAACAATGATCACACGTACTCACCTATTAGACCTATCTACCTATAAAAATGTGCAGCTCAGGGGGGCGTGGCCTGACTGCTCGAGGAGATGGTCGTGTGAGTGATCAGCTCCGCACGAAAATCCCATAAAACAGCGAATAGCATATCATTTGAAACCGTTTGCCGCTCCAATCCTACCTCTACACAAGCTGTGAACACGGTAGATAAGATGGCTCACCGATCGGCGAAGAAAGCAAAACTAAAAGCGCCTTCCATGCAGATTTCGGCTATGTGCTCGCCGCCACGCCGAATCCAAGATGGCGCTGGAGGGAACCTGTCGCCGGCCTCGAGCTCGGATAGGAGTGATATTACCTCCATCTCCACTAAACATATCCCGGCAACGGATTCCTCCATTGCCAAAATGCTGAAAGAGCTTCAAACAACTATCCAAGCGGATTTTGCCAAATTGGCAAAAGAAATCAGGGATGACGTCAAAGCCCTAGGTGACCGTACTGATTACCTTGAAAGCAAAACGGAGGAGATCATCTCCGCACATAATCACGTTGCAGCGGCCTATGACAACATGGAGGCGAAACTCCAATCAATCCTCACAAAACTGGCTGACCACGAAGACAGGGACAGAAGAAATAATATTCGCATTCGCGGAATCCCTGAGGAGGTCACAGCTAAAGATTTAAACACTCATGTTAAATCGCTGTTCCACTTCCTGACTCCAGATCTTCCTGAAGAAGATCTGCTCCTTGATAGAACACACAGGCTGCCTAAACCCAAGAACCTCCCTGCAACTACACCGAGAGACACTATCACCAGGGTTCATTATTACACCACTAAAGAGGCCATTATGCAAGCATCACGGAAACAACCAATTTTGCCTGAGGCCTTTGGCAAGATCCAGCTCTTCACAGATCTCTCTGCATCTACGCTGGCAACAAGGAAGACATTCATGCCAATTACCAGAGCCCTACGTGCCGCAGATATACCCTATAAATGGGGGTTTCCAGCTCGACTAATCGTCAAACGCAATGGCGCTGAAAGGCACATCTTAAATCTAGAGGATGGAAGGAGCACCCTGTCGGAGTGGGATATCCCCATAGAGGCCGACGCACAGGACACCCCAGCTGGAAACGGATCAGCTAAGCCGCAAATGAAACTTGTTCCAGACTGGCACTCCGCAGCGGCAGATAAGTGACTATAATAATTCGCATATGTTTAAATAACCTGTCTTTACACCGGTTTGGTGTATAACGGAGCGCATAACCGCCTCCACAAAATGGACGAACATTTTATGGCACATGTTAGTGCTTCTTCTTTTCAAAAAAAAAAAAAAAGGGGGAAAAAAGAACAAAAAACGAAAAACACAATCAATGTATATATATGTCTATATTCACTACGTATGATGTAACACTTAACAAAATATTTAGCAATGCATAAAAACAAATAGGTTAAAAAAAATAAAAAAAAATCGTATGGGAATAATAGAAAACAGTTTATGCACTCATGTTTAGTTTACCACAAATCTCGCTGATAACGGCCCGGCCAATACTATAATACAATGCTAAGAAATAAGCCTACTGTTATGACTTAGATACACATAGTTTATTGAGAGCTAAACATTATGCTAGACATTTTCGACCCTCCCATTAAGCTGTCTAATAAAACATGGCCTGCTATCAATTAGATCGGCCTAGTAGCAATATTAGTAATACCAGCCAAATATTCATATCTGGCAGCCTCAAGTATTGGACGTACATGCGACACAGAGGGTTAGACACGCTATCCCACGCGGGAGTCTTATGAATCTGGTCATGTACTACAATAGACCATACAGCGCAAAATGTCTATATATTTACTATATACTTACTAGTACATTAATACCAAATGACTGACGCAATGAGACTAATAGGATGTCTGAGAATGAACCTTCCTTAACTCATACAAACAATGTATACCTAGATAACCATATACTGCCTGAATAATATGTAAATTACGTATGTGTAAACTAAGTATGAGGTTAAATGTACCTAGCATTGTGTAATTCAATACCCTAGATAGCCTGCCCGTGAAGTTAACAAGTGACACACAACCCCTTGATATATGTACATTCACTGATGTGCTGCTGTTTATAATAACTCAACACCTAACAAGTTTTCTTACGCCTAAAGGGCCGAACCAGTCATGAGGTAGTATATCAAGCTTACTAACAATAGCGTACACCTTATTTTAAATTGGGATTCTCTACCCCACCCATGGGCTTAAGTGCCCGATTGAAAGTGACATATCCAGGTCTCACCATAGAGACCTTTGTTCTGTACATAGTTAATTCTGTGTTTTCTGTCCAACCCTCCCTCCAAGTTTCCCTATATTGCACAAAGACCCATTATCGGTATACTCTAAACACCACCTTGAGATATGTCTATGATTTACTATTGATTCATTGCAGCTATGGTGTATCTGACTACATCACACACCACTGTCTCTATACTCAAGATGAACCCCTAAAGAGATCAGCAATCTACATGGACACTGGATACCCCCTCCTATGTCACTCAACATATTATCGTTAAACGTTAAAGGGCTCAATTCACCTTATAAAAGACGAATGGCCCTATTAGAAGCAAAAACTCATAAAGCACATATTGCTTTCTTTCAAGAAACGCATTTCCAAACGGCGCAACACCCCAAACTTACATCCACTCACTTCCCGATCAGCTATCATAGTACCTACAAAAAGAAAAAAAGAGGAGTCACGATTCTAATTAGCAAGGAAGTCTCATTCCATTTTATAAAAAAACTAAGTGACAAAAAGGGACGTTATTTAATCCTTCAATGTCTCATCAACAATACCCAATATACTCTAGTTAATATATATGGTCCACATAATGACCAACATATCTTTCTAGACCATATCTGTAACCTTGCAAAAGCCCATAAGTTAGGCGAGATTATTATAGGGGGAGATACGAACTTTATTGTAGATACCTTCATGGATACCACCTCCGCAGCCAACATTAAACCCACAACAGCACGACGCCGTGCACGCGCTACCTCCCTCATACAGAACGTACTGACATCTCACGACTACACTGACATTTGGAGGAATTTACATCCGCTGGATAAAGATTACACACATCACTCTTTAGTTCATGATACTTATTCAAGGATTGACCGTTTCTTAATCCCTACCTTACAAACTCCACAAATATCCAAAGCAGAGATAGGCATTATCAAATGGTCCGACCACGCTCCAATAACATTGTCCATAACCACACAATACCCTACTACCGGGAACCGAACATGGCGTCTCAATGACTCTTTACTCACAGACCACACACTGGTATCTCAGATCACTGAAGAACTAGAAAGGTATTTTTCTATAAATAACACCACTGAAACGACAATAGACACACTGTGGCAAGCCCACAAGGCGGTTATCCGAGGTCAACTTATCAAACACGCTAGCTTTAATAAAAAACGACGCACAAAAGCTTATCTAGACATACACTCGGAGCTCACGAAGCTCTCACATGTGAACAAACAATCACCTTCACATGACATCACGAAACAAATACTTCATCTACAAGCTCAACTGAAAGACATTGATCAAGCTAAAACCACATACCTATTGACGAAGTTGAAACATAATTTTTTTAAAGAAGGGAACAAAGCAGGAAAGATATTAGCAGCTCAACTTAAGTCGAAGGCCATGTCCTCAAGGATAGCATTCATCCATAACACAAACGGGGACAAACTTACTAACCCGATAGATGTGGTAGAAGAGTTCGGCAGATATTATGGCAGCCTCTATAATTTAGTGACCGATACAAACAACCACACTCCTACACAGGCAGATGTGGACTCCTTTCTAAAGGAGATACACCTACCATCCATTAATACAGAAGATTGCCAGAAATTGACCAGACCATTTACCGCGCAAGAAATCTTAGACACCATAAACAAACTACCGAAACACAAATCAACCGGACCGGACGGGTTCACAAACCTATATTACTATACCTTCAAAGAGATACTAGTGCCCCATTTGACTACTCTTTTTAACACTTGTCTACAAACGGGATATTTGCCCGCAGATATGCTCCAAGCCCATATTACAACTTTACCAAAACCAGGAAAGCCCCCGAGCCAATGCTCCAATTTCAGGCCGATTTCCCTCTTAAATTGTGATACCAAATTATATGCCAAATTTTTATTTTGCCACACATAGTACATAACGACCAATTAGGCTTTATTAAAGGGAGACAAGGCTCTGATAATACCAGAAAAATTATTAATATACTTTCCCACATCGAAACGACAGGGATCGAAAGCCTCCTGTTAGCCTTAGATGCTGAAAAAGCCTTTGATAGGCTCAATGGGGCATACATGACGTCAGTACTAATTAAATTTGGCTTCCCACAACAACTCATACAAGGTATCATGGCGCTATACAGACACCCCACTGCTCGAGTATATCAATCAGGATTCATATCAACCCCGTTTACACTAACGAATGGTACCAGGCAAGGGTGCCCTCTGTCCCCTTTACTTTTTATACTAGCATTAGAGCCCTTAGCGTACAAAATCCGACAAGACCCACTCATCACAGGCATACATATTAACACGAATGAATACAAGCTATCTATGTTTGCCGACAATATCTTACTCTCCCTTAGTTCACCAGAGATATCTTTACCCCGAATTATGGAAACCTTACAAGAATATGGTCGTATATCATACTATAAACTCAATAGTACTAAAACACAAGCCCTACCACTACACATATCTTCATCACAAACAAACGTGCTACGCCAAAACTTCAACTTTGATTGGAGACAAAAATACATTACGTACTTAGGCGTGAAATTAACGTTACATGTCCCACAAATGGTGGCCCTCAACTATGGTGCGCTGCGCCTCATATGTAACTCACACTTTCAATTATGGAAACACGTCCACTTATCGTGGCTAGGCAGATTAAACTCTATTAAAATGGTTTTATTGCCAAAAATATTATACATATTTAGAATGCTGCCACTGTACATACCACCATCTATACTGAAACACCTCCAATCGATCCTAACCAAGTATATCTGGAACAAAGCAAAAGATAGATTGCCTGTATCCCTAATGCAACTTACACAACGAGACAGAGGACTAGGTTTTCCAAAATTAATTGCATATTATGAAGCTGCCCTCCTAGAAGCCGCCATACGCCTTCACACTCCTAAGCATACCCTACAATGGGTTGATATGGAACACGACAAATCACTTCCGCACAAACTCTTACACACTATGTGGTCTCCATCACCATATAGAAAACAGAAAGGAGGGCTATACCCTACCACCAAGTATATCTGGAACAAAGCAAAAGATAGATTGCCTGTATCCCTAATGCAACTTACACAACGAGACGGAGGACTAGGTTTTCCAAAATTAATTGCATATTATGAAGCTGCCCTCCTAGAAGCCGCCATACGCCTTCACACTCCTAAGCATACCCTACAATGGGTTGATATGGAACACGACAAATCACTTCCGCACAAACTCTTACACACTATGTGGTCTCCATCACCATATAGAAAACAGAAAGGAGGGCTATACCCTACCACCAAACTGTCTATGAAAGTTTGGGACAAGGTCCTAACCATAATGTCTGACAAAGGGAAATTCTGTACATATGCCCCGTTAGGGGCGCTAGAAGGGGTTACCCAAGGCCTATCATTAAAACAGTGGAATGCTCATGGTATCACCCATATCAGAGATCTCTACTCCCACTGGAAAATCCTACCCTTCCCTGACCTACAGGAGAAATACAACCTACCAGCATCATATATATTTAAATACCTACAACTGAAGAGCATGATGAACAGTAAAGTATCGGTGAAAACTTCATTACCAACATCCCGAGAAGCTCAAGCGATAATTATTTTCAATAGGTGCCTTTCTTCACCGACTAAACCCAAAGCCTTATCCATCTGTTACAAAACTCTGTTAGGTGACAGGCCACCACACTCTTTCACATATGTATCCCAATGGGAAAAAGAGGGAATACCACATATCTCGAATGACCAATGGCTCCAATCATTAAACGCCCTCAAAGGGATCACATCTTGTTTCTCTCATGTTGAAGCTCACAAAAAGGTAATCTATAGATGGTACCTGACACCACAGAGACTACACCAAATTTACCCCGAGACAAACTCGCTTTGCTGGAGATGCGGAGTAGACAAGGGTAGTATGACCCACATATGGTGGGAATGTAGCTTGATCAAACCACTTTGGTTACAGGTTCAATCCATTTTACGAAGCATACTAGGCTATCCTACACTCCTTACACCGCTGATAGCTCTTTTGCTACTCTTCCCACCACTGTGGAATAAAGCGGCTAAGACACTAGCCTCTCACGTCATATTAGCAGCCAGAACACTTATAGCCCAACATTGGAAAACCACGTATTGTCCATCACGTAAAGAACTGTTGGACAAACTACACCAATTCTATAAATATGAATTGCTCTCCGCTGAATCCCACACGAAGGCGAACCATATAGAACAGTCATGGTGTCCTTGGTTAGCAATCCTGTATCCACCAAAAGCGTAACCAAATAGGAATAGAGATCATTACCATATGTCGCTTTCTTATCGCAATACGAGCCCTTACCTATAACACTTAGGCAGACCCAAGTCAAGTCAACACTTAGGCAGACCCTATAATACTTAGGCAGACCCAAGTCAAGTAAGTGAGTAACACATAGAGACACGATACGAGAAATATTGAGACAAACATGTAACGCACTCAATAATGACGCAATAATGCTATTTGGTGACAACTTACCTAGATAAAGACAAAAATATTGAATGTATTTTGTGATACTCCATACTGTAAATTGCTATGTATTATTTTGTACATTGCTAGGTCTTATACCGAAATGACTTGATGTAATCATTGTGCAATACCCCATCCCCCCTCTCTTCTTTCTGTACTCCCTTTTTTTGTTTGTTATCATTACAAAATAAAAAAAATTTAAATTTAAAAAAAAAAAATGTGCAGCTCAATCTTGTCATGACAATGTTTGCGTTGATGAACCTGTGACTGCTGTTGTGGCATAACAGGCATGTTTGTAACCCATATTGCACAACAAAAATAAAGAATTAAAAAATTTAAAAAAAAGAGACGAGTTTGTGCAGATAAAGGCACATTGAGGAAGATTTCTGCCAGATCCATGCATCGGATCAAGAGAGCAGCTGCTAAAATACCATTACATAGCAGAAAACAGATATTTGAAGCAGCCGTTTCTGCTTTCTCACAAGCAGAAACGGCTGCATTGGGCAGAAAAATACATGAATACTAATTTTCAAACAGTCCTGTTTGCATAATAATTTGGAACAGGGTGTATGAGTGTCATTCTGTGTATCTCATACTGTGTATCTGTGCATACTAGGCATGTGCATGGGGAAACAATTCGGTTCGGGTCAGCATTTCGAAATTCGGGATTTTCACAATTCGGGACTTCGGCAATTTGGCACTTCAAGACTTCGGAAATTCGGCAACTTCGGAACTTCAGCACTTCAGAACTTCGACACTTCAGCATTTCGACACCTCGGGACTTCTCTTGCAGTCGCTTGGTAGATAACTCCCTAATTCCCACGGTATCAGGGAGTTATCTACCAAAAGGCTGAAAGACCTAAATTGGTCTTTCAGCCAAATTTACTAATACTAAGTAAAAATTACTTAGTATTAGTAAATTTTGCCCCTACTCGCTATACCGCGAGTAGGGGCATGTCTAGTAAACAGTGAGCAGCCTGTGACTGCTCACTGTTTAAAAAAAAAAAATAGTGCCCCCCGCCGGCCCCCACCCCTGAGCGGCGGGTGGGGGCCCTAAATACTAAAAGGGGGGGACCTAATGTCCTCCCGCCTGGCCCCCACCCCTGAGCGGCGGGTGGGGGTCCTAAAAACTAATAAGGGGGGGACCTAAAGTCCTCCTCCCTGGCCCCCACCCCTGAGCGATGGGTGGGGGCCCTAAACTAGAATAAGGGGGGGGGATCTAGTGTCCTCCCCCTGGCCCCCACCCCTCAGCGGCGGGTGGGGGCCCTAAATACTAAAAGGGGGGGACCTAATGTCCTCCCCCCTGGCCCCCACCCCTGAGCGGCGGGTGGGGGTCCTAAAAACTAATAAGGGGGGGACCTAAAGTCCTCCTCCCTGGCCCCCACCCCTGAGCGATGGGTGGGGGCCCTAAACAAGAATAAGGGGGGGGGACCTAGTGTCCTCCCCCTGGCCCCCACCCCTCAGCGGCGGGTGGGGGCCCTAAATACTAATAAGGGGGGGGACCTAGTGTCCTCCCCCCTGCCCCCACCCCGAGCGGCGGGTGGGGGCCCTAAATTGTAATAAGGGGGGACCTAGTGTCCTCCCACCTGGCCCCCACCCCTCAGCGGCGGGTGGGGGCCCTAAATAATAATAAGGGGGGGGCCCTAAAAAAAATATCCCCCCCAGGTGACTAGGGGTCCCCAAACCCCTAGTCATTTTACATTAGGGTCGGGGCCGGGGGGCCGCTCAGGGGTCGGGGCCGGGGGGGCTTATTTTTTTTTTTTGGTTACAGTGAGCAGCCACAGGCTGCTCACTGTTTAATAGACATGCCCCTACTCGCGCTATAGCGAGTAGGGGCATAATTGACTAATACTAAGTAATCTTTACTTAGTATTAGTAAATTTGTCTGAAAGACCAATTTAGGTCTTTCAGCCTTTTAGTAGATAGCTCCTTAATACCGTGGGAATTAGGGAGTTATCTACTTATTCATTCCTGTCATTAAACTGACTGGCGAAGTAACTTACATTTTATATGAATGTATGTTACTTGATTGTTGTAAGTGTTGCAAATGCTTACAGCTGAATCCTGGCTATGTTTGTAAACTTTTTATTTAAAATTGTATACAATGTAACATTCTTCTTCTTTCACTGGGTAAGTATATTAGTACTTAGGCAATACTGTGCTTCGGAACGTCGGCACTTTGACACTTCGGAACTTCGGTAATTTCGGAACTTCGGGACATTGGCAATTCGGCACTTCGGACATTCGGAAGTACCCGAATGTCCGAAATTCGTCCGAATTCCTATTCGGACCGAAACGAATTGCACATGTCTAGTGCATACATCTCAGCACTCAAACGCCAACACTAAATACAAATAGAAACCTGCATCCAAATGTCAATACTACATACAGACACACCCCTACATTCAAACACTACACACATAACACTACACACAAACCACTACTTTCAAATTGCAACAATACATAAAAACACACAACACTACACACAAGTACACCTCTACATACACACATTCCATACAAAAACATGCTTACGGGGGGCGGGGCCGGACTGCCGAGATGGATGGTCGCAAGAGAAATCAGCTCCTGCAACTTATTAATCTTTAAGCCTCATAACTATGGTTATCTACCTATACAGTGAACAACAGCGGTGGCCCTCAGTGGACAGGGGGCACTGGATCCAGGACGAGGCTGGCTCCTTGAGTTTTAGTCCCTTGGAGGAGAAATCTTCGCTAAACCCAGTTGGGGACTTCTCCGGCGGTGAATGAAACGGACGGCCACTGCTCCGCTATCCTGCCTAACAGTGCCCAGCCAGGGGCTCAAACCTGCGTGGAACTGGCCCTGTTCTCCCCCCTCTGGACCAGTGGGGGTGATCCCGGTCCTCAGCCTGTGTCCCCGACCGCTACAACGCAACCAAGGCCTAGCGACCTGCAGCCCAGGCACTTCATCAGCTAGAGCTGGCGTCAGTGGGACTGAAAGTAATCTCTCCGCACTTATAGCAATCAGCGCAGATCACAGGCACAAGCTGACCCAATAGCTACAGCAGCCAGCTATAAGCACATATCATAGTGCCCTAGCACGACGCTTACCTCCTGAGACTCACCATAGGACATCGGCTCCAGTTCAGAGACAGGCCCGAAGCAGGCGGCAGAGATGGAGGCACAGCAGGACAGCGCACGCAAAATAGCAAAGGCCATCAGAACTCAGCCCGCGAAACTCTACCCTCCAAACGTGCCGGAGAGCCGGTCTCCAATGCAAGATGCCACATCCTACTCCTTGACTGCCATACAGCACCTCCCAACCAGCCCTGACAGAACCGCGACACACACTGACCACTCTAAGACCACAGAGGGCATCGGCTAAGCAGAGATTTGAGAGTCCATGGGGATCTGCATCCTGCCCGTAGCGGGCAATCAGCTGAGATGCAAGTTTAACACAAAGGAACTACCACTCTGACACTCACCTGAATTACAACCCCTAAAGCGGTTTTCTGACTTTTGGCCCTCTGTGTCTTTTTAGGTAGGCAGGTCTCATGGTGCATGGCCACTGACTGTCATCTCGTTAGCACAGGGATCACCTGGGGTGGAAACTCTTAAAGTTTTATTCTCACCTGTCTGATGCCTTTCTCTACTATTGTCTTTAAGCTACTTAATAATCTTCACCAGGGCAGGTAGTTTAGTGAAACGCTTGCCTAATCAGAAATATTCATTCACTCACTTAGCATATGCTACACTTTTATTAACACAGTCAGTGAATAAGCTTATACAACCTTTTACACGCATGCTATGACTTGCACCGCACTACTGTTCCCTCTTGTTAAATTTAAAAATGTGCACAGTTTATCCATGCTATACAACTGTCTTTATATGTTTATGGAAACTTTGGCATTAGCTGTTGTGGCAATGCTGGCATAAATGTAACTTGTCTAATCTATTCCCGACAAAATAAAGAATTAAAAAAAAAACATGCTTACATTTGAGCACTCCTCAGTGATAAACACAACCCAACAAGGATGGGCAAATGGTAGATCACCAGCTGGCAAAACATTGCGGGAGCTGTAGAACAGATAGGTATCTACATTTTGGCCGTTCTTGCACCAGGGCCCTCTCTTATTAGTTCCACCACTGTTTCCAGTAATATCATAAAAAGTAAAAATACTAAATTCACCATGATCCATGGGTATCGTAGAATCAGCACTGTTTTGTAGTTAAAAAAAAATAAAACTATGTGCAATATCCAATTAATTACGGCTTTGAAGTTCCAAAATATTAGGTCGGTCCTGAATAATCACTGTATGGCTAGAAATAATAATATCTTGATAAGGTTGGTAATGTGAAACGTGTAAACAGAAGCTGTCATGTTTGAGTTTTGACCTATTGGTGAGGTCTGAGCATGGTCGCACTCTGTATGTCAGCCGATGCCCTCTGTGGTCTTAGAGTGGTCAGGCATACGGATTTTAGTAGTCCTATGGGGTGAATAAACTATTTGGATTTTAAAGTTTTGGATATTCCTGTTGGTATGCCTGTAAAATATCTGCATTGATGGTGCAGTCCTTGGATATCTGCGTGTCTGTGACTGCTCTGGTCTTATCTCAGCATATCTTGTATTGTGCTGTCATAGATTTGGGAATATTGGGACTTTTCCGGTTTACTGTTAAAACGCTGTGGACACAAGTGTCTATCAAAACTGGCTCCAATCTCCAATGAGTCATGGAATCTTAATTCTAGAGGATTTGGTTAGCATAATAGGTATCTATACAGTGAGATAGTCCAGCTTTCCAAGACCATTAATTTCAAGTCGATGTAAAAATTGAAAGTCACCGATTTAGCCAGAGGTTCCTGGCCCTTCCAGGGGTTTTAGTTGTGGCCAAAGCAGCAGTGCATGCGAACGGTTATAATGACTGTTTCCTGGCAATGCTGGATTCATTTATTACACACAGGCTGGTCAGGAAGTGTCCCCTCTCTGCCAGTGTGACACTACATCGCTACTGTTCACCATTACCATTACATTTCTATATAAAACCATTTTGGAGATTATTACATTCCTACATGAGTTCTGGAGTGTTTATAAAAACAGTAAAGTGAACATTTCCTTTTAGCATTCAAAGGCTAAATATTTCCTGTTTCCAAGGAAACCAAAGGCTTTGTCGCCTCCTCAGCTGCAGAGGTGACTAGTCTAGCCCCTTTCAGGTTATTTTGTGTCCCACCAGGACTCCAGCAGAACTGGAAAGCTGGGAAGGCGAGACATTGCCTCCATACGAAGAAACTCTGTAAAACATTGACTTTGACAGCGATACGAGATTAATGATCTGGGGTTATAGACCAATATCACGAAATACAGGTTAGAACAGCGGTTTCCAAACTGTGGGCACACAGGGGAGCCGCAAGATATTTTCCCACTGCTATGATCATAGCACCGGGAATTGTGCCTCCCTGTCCCCGGCCGGCTCTGCAGCAGTATAATGCTGGCAGTCAGGAGGGGAGGGAGGGTGAGAGGACCAGGGGGAGCTCTAATCTGCAGCTCCGCCGGGTTCTCCTCTCGCGAGCTCGGAGTGTTGCCGCGGTTGCCGTGGCAATGCTCCGAATCTCGCAAGAGTGAACTCTAGCAGCTCCTGGGGCAGGATTGCAGGAAATGTCCCCCCCCAGGCAAAGGTAAGCATGGCGGGGGGATGTCAAAATTACTATTTTATTTTTTTTAATAAAAAAATACATATATATTTATTAATCTACCCATCCAACCCCACAGACTCACAGTCATTCTCCCCCATACACACACACACACTGCACCCCATACACACATACACAAACTACCGCCATACACACACAGTGTACCCCTAACACACACTGCCTTCCTCAAACACATTGTACCCCTCACACACACACTATACCCCTTACACACACACTATACTTGTCATGCACATACTGTATCCCTCACACACACACTGCACCCTTCAAACACACAAACACAATGCACCCCTCACACACACACACATCTTTCACAAACACAATGCACCCCTCACACACACACATACATTGCACCCCACAGACAGACACACACACAGGGCCGCCACCAGAAATATTGGAGCCACTAACTCAGCTCAGGGTCCGCCTCCAAATCCCACCCACAGGAATACACACACAGACACAAAAACACACACTGATACAAAAGGACACAGATACACATACACACAAAGATACATACTAACGGACACACATACCGAAACAGACATACATGCATATAGGCATACATACTGACACACACATACTGAGACATACACATATATACAGACACACAGGCATACATAGTGACAGATAGACACTCATGCATGAGGACATACACATACATACACCAACATACATACACACAGACATACATTCATTCATACTGGCATACATACATATATACATACATACATACAGACATACTGACAAACATACATTCATACAGACACTGACATCCATACACACATACATACACAGACATACATTCAGAATGGCATACATTCATACTGGCATACACACATATATACAGACATACTGACAGCCATGCATACATACATTCATATATACTGACATCCATACACACATACACACAGACATACGTTCATAATGACATGCAGACATACGTTCATACTGACATACATGCATAGATACAGACATACATTCATAATGACATACATACATAATGACAGGTGTCCTCAAACTTTTTAAACAAGGGGCCAGTTCATGGTCCCTCAGACACTGTTGGGGGCCTGACAATAAACAATATGAACAAATTCCTATGCACACTGCACACACACGCATAAGGACATAAATACACACACACACACACACACATACTGACATACATACATATATAAACAGACAGACATACACATACATACATATTGAAATACATACAGACAGACATGCATACATACACATACTGACTTACACACACAGACATACATACTGACATACATACATATATACACACATACATACTGACATACATACACACATACTGACATACATACACACACAAAGACACACATACATACATACATACACACATACATACTGACATACATACAGACATTCTGACATCCATACAGACATACTGACATACATACAGACATTCTGAAATACATACAGACATACATACAGACATACTGACATACATACAGACATACTGACATACATACAGACATTCTGACGTACACACAGACATACTGACATACACACAGACATTCTGACATACACACCGACATACTGACATACACACAGACATACTGACATACATACAGACATTCTGACATACATACTGACATTCTGACATACATACAGACATTCTGACATACATACTGACATACATACAGACATACTGACATACACACAGACATTCTGACATACACACAGACATACTGACATACATACAGACATTCTGACATACATACTGACATTCTGACATACATACAGACATTCTGACATACATACTGACATACATACAGACATACTGACATACACACAGACATTCTGACATACACACAGACATTCTGACATACACACAGACATACTGACATACATACAGACATTCTGACATACATACTGACATTCTGACATACATACAGACATAGTGACATACATACAGACATTCTGACATACATACGGACATTCTGACATACATACAGACATAATTTTACATACAGACATAGCATTCTGACACAAATACAGCTAATTTTTTTTACCTTTTTTTGCCAGTGGAAGGCTGTGGCTGATGGGAGTCGGCGTGGCTCCCGCAGCCTGGCTTTCTTCCCTCCCGCGCGGTGCGGAGGGGAGGGAGCTGGGAGGAAGTGATGGCCACTTCCTCCCAGCAGTACTTTGCGGCTGAGATTTTTTTAAAGGGGCCCGGTTGCGCTATTGCACGGCCGGGCCCCCCAGGGCCACTAGGCCCGTGACAACCGTTATGGTTGTCACCCCCTAATGGCGGCCCTGCACACACACACACCAATGCCCCTATCTCCTACTACAACCGCTATCCTGGCAGACCACAGGTAAGTTGTAAAACTGTTCTTAAACAGTTTGACTACTTACCCTGGGAGGGCACCACGGCACTCCTGGCACCATAACCACTACAGCGTGCTGCAGTGGTTATTGTGCCTGGATTGTTACAGGGGCCCAGTATATGCCACCGTGCTGTACAACCTAGAAATGTATTTGACTTGGGGTGCTTTGGAAAATTATTGAAAATTTAAGGGCGCCTTGAACCTAAAAAGTTTGTGAACCACTGTATTAGAAGTAATTTTTGGAGTCTGGGTGGTTTCTTGAATGACAATGTGTTTGTGATTTTTGGCTTTATAAATATATATCTAATACTCTGTACAAAGCTGCTTAGAATGTCACACATATAGCTCAGTAGTAGTCATTCTGTGTATCGGTATGTGTAGTAGTAGAAACAAACACAAATGATATACTACACCTAGGGGTGACTTCTGGTAAGATGCAAAACGACGAAGGATGACATGACAACAGGAGAGATCAATGTCTGTGAAATAACAGAGACAAGACAAGCTCGGTGGTCAAACCAAGAGCAAGGGACACATATGAAGGACAGAGCAAGGGTCAGAACCAGCAGATAAATACAATGTCCACCAGATTAAATGGAGGTTTGAAGCTGAAAAAAGCGAAAAGGCCGGTGTGGAAATCCTTTCATTGCAAAACACCAAGGCTTGGCAGTGGTAATGTCACGTCTAAACATTTGTTATGAAGGAACACAACTGCAGATTTCTTATAGTTTGAATATTTATTATAAAAAGTAAAAGGTATTGACGTTAAGTCCAAATTACAGGTACTGTAGCTTTAATTAGTAAACGATAACTGAAGTCCACAATTACAGGCACTGTAGCTTTAAGTAGTAAACGATAACTGAAGTCCACAATTACAGGCACTGTAGCTTTAAGTAGTAAACGATAACTGAAGTCCACAATTACAGGCACTGTAGCTTTAAGTAGTAAACGATAACTGAAGTCCACAATTACAGGCACTGTAGCTTTAAGTAGTAAACGATAACTGAAGTCCACAATTACAGCCACTGTAGCTTTAAGTAGTAAACGATAACTGAAGTCCACAATTACAGGCACTGTAGCTTTAAGTAGTAAACGGTAGTAATTAGCAGACACTGAATCAGAAAGAGTCTCTTAGTAGTATTAATGAATTAGGTGATAAGAAGTTACAATAGCCGTTCCATAATATTTAACTGAAGCAAGACAGATGCAGCTAACTGATATAGAGTATGAGTTGAAGTTAGCTGTAACTGGTTTGTTTTATCGAAGGACTTTGGTGACAGGAAATAACGGCTTTGAGATGCAACGCTTATCACAGAGGTTTTACTTAGCTTCCGGCACATAGAACACTGGTTCCCGAGATCTCCTCAGAGGCGGTTATCATGAATGGAGAGAGTTCAGCTTTAGTCGTGGATGAGGAGAGGTGAAGGGAACTTGAAGTCTTCCAGTCCGGTCCGGTAACAGAGGCTTTCACAACGAAGTTGTAGCCGGTTCGTGAGTACGGAATGTAGTTCAATAATCCAGCATCAATCAGCTGGTGCGGTCGGATTAAATAAGGAGACCGTGTCATAAAGAGGTGTGGCTAGGCTCCGTGGAACCAGGAAGTAAGAGGATACCATAGTTAAGGCATGACAGTACCCTCTCCTTAATGAGCAACCTCTGGGTGCTATTGACTTGGTTTAGAAGGGTAACGCTTGTGAAATTTGGAAATCAATTTGTCAGCATGAACGACAGAGGAGTTTTCCCATGTATCTTCATCAATTCCATATCCTTTCCATCTGATGAGGTATTGTAAAGAGCCACGATGGATCCTTGAATCCAGTATACTTTGAATTTCGTATTCTTCTTCACCCTGGACCAATATGGGATCAGGAGAAGTAGTGACATTTCTTTGGAAAGGGTCAGGAAGATGAGGCTTTAGCAAGGACACATGAAAAACAGGATGTAGTTTCAAAGTAGGTGGAAGTTTCAATTTAACAACATTACGGTTGATAACCGATATTATTGGAAAAGGACCAAGAAAAAGGGAACTTAACTTCTTTGATGGACGATTTGTAGAGATGTTCTTTGAGGAAAGCCAGACAAGAGCACCGATTTCATAAGAGGGTGAAGGTTGTCTTTTTGTATCAAAAAACTTCTTTTGATTGGGGGAGGCCAATTCTAGATTTTCATGCAATTTCTTGAATAAAGAGGACATATGAGAGATTTGATTCGAATCGGAGAGGTTAGATGAAGAAACTGTCTGAGCAGGAAATGAGGAGGGATGAAATCCATAATTGGATAAAAATTGAGTCATTTTTCTGCTGGTATGAAAAGAGTTATTGTATGCGAATTCTGCCATGGGTAACCATGTTATCCAATCGTCTTGTAAGTGAGAACAATAACATCGTAGATATTGCTCTAAGCATTGGTTGACTCTTTCAGTTTGTCCATCTGTTTGAGGATGATATGCAGATGATAGTTTACGTTGGATATGAAGAGTAGCACATAATGCGTTCCAGAATTTGGAGGTAAACTGAGTTCCTCGGTCTGAAATGATTACGTCTGGCAGTCCATGAAGTTTAACTATGTTGTCAAGGAATATTTTTGAAAGTTCAGAGGATGAGGGTAACTTCTTTAAAGGAATAAAATGAGACATTTTCGTGAAGCGGTCTACTACCACTAAAATGGTGGTATGATGGTGAGAAGGAGGTAGTTCCACCAAGAAGTCCATAGAAATGGATTGCCAAGGTCGTTCAGGAATCGGTAAATTCAATAATTGACCGAATGGTTGATGATGGACATGTTTGGATCTTTGGCATATAGAACAAGATTTGACATAAGATTCAATAGTTTGGTCTTGACGAGGCCACCAATAGTATCTCTTAGACAATTCAAGGGTCTTTTTTATACCTGGATGACCTGCCAGAGGAGAATCATGAATAAATTCAAGTACTTTAATTCTGAAAGAGGGAGGTACATAAATCCGGTCTTTAAAATAGTAGAGACCGTTTTTCTTGGATAATTTAATTGATTTAGGAAGTTCAAGATCTCTTCACTGAGATCTTTAATGTCGTCAATAAGAGAAGATAAGATTCCAATGACTGTAGGTGGAGGAGGTTCAACTATAGTGTCTTTATGGATCCTGGAAAGGGCATCTGCCTTTTTGTTTCTAGACCCAGGTCTAAAGACGATTTGGAAATTGAACCGGGAAAAAAAGAGATTCCATCTTACTTGTCGAGCAGACAGTGTTTTATTGGAGTGAAGATATTCGAGATTTTTATGGTCAGTATATACGATTAAAGGGGTCTGAGCACCTTCAAGAAGGTGTCTCCAGGTTTCTAAAGCCACTTTGATACTTAATAATTCTTTTTCCCCTATAGGATAATTCTTTTCGGCAGGAGATAATGATCGTGAGAAGAAGGCGACAGGATGAAGAGGTTCTTGAGGAGTTTCATGTTGAGAAAGGACAGCTCCAATTGCAATTTCCGAAGCATCCGTTTCAAGGACATAAAGATATGAAGGATTTGGAAGTTGAAGAACAGGAGCTGTTGTAAACTTTCTCTTTAATTCATTGAAGGCAGTTTGAGCCTTCTCGTTCCAATTGAAGGGATGTTTTTTACTGTTAAGTTGATTGAGTGGGTGAGCTATCTCAGAGTAGTTTTTAATACATTTTCTGTAGAAGTTGGCGAACCCTAGAAATCGCTGTAATTCTTTTACTGTAGAGGGAACAGGCCAGTTGATGATACAATCGACTTTTGAATTATCCATACTTATTGAATGAGGGGAAATAACATAACCTAAGAAGGTTATTTCTTTGACGTGAAAAATACATTTTTCGGGTTTAGCGAATAGTTTGTGAGTTCTGAGTCTGGATAACACCCATCTGTCACGACTAGTAATGTGGTCCAGCACGCAGAAACTATGTAAACATATACATAAGTAAGAAAAGGAAAATAATAGGAAAGAGCGTAAACCGGTCCTTAGAATGGCCGGACTAATACGCTAGAGACAGAGAATGGTCAAAGGGAAAGCCGAGGTCAAGGAAGCCAGAAAATACTCAATACCGATTAAACAAGCCAAGTCAGGGAAACCAGAGATCAGAATAACCAGGGAAACGCCAAGGATCAGGATACCAGGAAATCAGAAACACGAGAATAGCACTTTCAGGAAACCAGGAAACTGAAACCACGACATGGCAAAGTAATGGGGAAAGCTAGGGGTTTAAATACCCCTCTCTAGGCTATGATTGGTCAGAGGGCGACCTCTGACCCCAAAACGTGCGTGTGCGTTGACGTCGTGACGTCACGCACACGTTGGTATAATTCTCGGGGGCGGGGCTAGCAATAGACGCGACCACGCGGTCGGCGCCATCTTGGATCTGGGCGCGATGCCCGGAAGAACTACGTGCGCGGTTCCCGGCTCGCCGACGAGCAGGTAAGCTCGTGTAGTCGGAGCGGTCGTGCCGGTCGGGCACGACCGTGAGGCTCGGCGGGCCAGTGACCGCAACACCATCTGACATGTTTTCTATGTTCATCAGGAGTGTTGGAGTATATGAGAATATCATCTAAATAAATGATAACACAGACGTCCAATAGGTCTCTAAAGATATCATTTATGAAATGTTGAAAAGTTGCAGGGGCGTTGCAGAGGCCAAAAGGCATCACCAGATATTCGAAGAGGCCATATCTTGTTCGGTGTCAGGATCGGGACAGGGATCCAACACGCAGAGTACAAAGAGTGGAAAAGTACGTATACCGGGCCTTAGAATGGCCGGACTAACGTACCGAGAGTAATAGAGAATAGTCAGAGACAAGCCGAGGTCGAGGGAACGAGAAGACAGATAAGCGAGGGACAAGCCGGGTCAAGGGATAACAGAGAAGCAGGAAAGTACAACAAGCCGAGTCAAAACCAAATAGAGCAAACGAGAATACCAGAGCACTGAGTGACTAGACAAGCTAGAACCACGACAGGGCAATGAGCTGAAGGGAGAAGTAAGCTTAAATACCCTGGCTCCGGATGGTAAGCACGCCTCTGACAAGTACCGATTGGATATCGGACACTTGAGTGACAGGTCGCTCGTGATAGCGTCATGACGTCACGTATTGAGCGTCCTGCTAGAAAAGGACGTGGATTCCTCGCGGCCGGTGTTTAAGTGACTGGATGAACCGCGAGGAACGGAGGGAGCAGCTCGCCTGGACGGATAAACCACCAAGTCTCTACCTCCCTTAGAGGTAGAGGCCTCAGGTACCCTGACAGTACCCCCCCTCTCAGATACGCCCACCGGGCGGAAGGAACCGGGGCGAGATGGGAAGCGGAGGTGAAATGCTCTGCGAAGGCGAGAAGCATGAACGTCCTCCTGAGGTACCCAACTCCTCTCCTCAGGACCATATCCCCTCCAGTTGACCAGATATTGCAATTTTCCCCTCGAAATTCTGGAATCAATGATGGAGCTGACCTCGTACTCCTCCCGACCCTCCACCTGAACAGGACGAGGTGAGGAAACCTTAGAGGAGAATTTGTTGCAAATAAGAGGTTTCAACAAGGAGACATGAAATGAGTTAGGAATGCGTAAGGCAGGTGGCAGAGCCAGGCGATACGCAACCGGATTGATACGAGTGAGAACCCTGTAAGGGCCTATGTAGCGAGGAGCAAATTTCATAGATGGAACTTTTAGGCGAACATTCTTAGTACTCAACCATACCCTATCCCCAGGGACAAAAACAGGAGCCGCTCTTCTATGCTTGTCAGCGTGTTTCTTGAACAACGAGGAACTATGTAACAGAATTTGCCGAGTCTGATCCCATAATTTCTTCAGGTTGGCGACATGATCATCAACCGACGGTATCCCCTGAGAAGAGGAAACCGAAGGAAAAATCGAAGGATGAAAGCCATAGTTCATGAAGAAAGGGCTAGAGCGAGTTGAATCGCAAACAAGGTTATTGTGTGCGAACTCCGCCCAAGGAATCAGACCGACCCAATCGTCCTGGTGTTCGGAAACAAAGCAACGCAGATATTGTTCGATCTTTTGATTGGTACGTTCAGCAGCTCCGTTAGACTGAGGGTGATAGGCAGAGGAAAAGTTCAATTTGATGCCCATTTGAGAACAAAAGGATCTCCAGAAACGTGAGACAAATTGAGAGCCTCTATCAGAAACAATCTCCGAAGGAATCCCATGTAGACGAAAAACCTCTCTCGCAAAAATCTCTGCCAATTCAGGAGAAGTCGGAAGTTTAGTTAATGGCACGAAATGAGCCATCTTAGTAAATCTATCCACCACCGTGAGAATAACAGTCTGTCTCTTGGAAGCAGGCAAATCAACGATAAAGTCTATGGACAAGCAGGACCAAGGTCTCTCAGGAATGTCCAAGGGGTGTAACAGGCCACATGGAGAAGCATGAGGTAGTTTAGTCTTGGCACAAGTTTCACAAGCTGCGACGAACTCCTCAATATCTTTTCGAAGTGAAGGCCACCAGAAATCCTTGGATATCAGAGAGTATGTCTTGCGAATACCAGGATGACCAGCTACTTTACTTTCGTGAAAACATTGTAAGAGCTCCAGTTGAAGTTCAGGAGGAACAAAGTTTCTTCCCTCAGGAGTGTTTCCGGGAGCTAGATGTTGCGACTTCAAGATCTGGTCAAGTAGCGGGGAATGAATTTTGAGACTGGTATTAGCAATAATATTGCATTTGGGTACAATGGAGGACATAAGTGGTTCAACTGAAGCAGAGGGCTCGTATTGGCGAGATAGCGCATCGGCTTTAGAATTCTTTGACCCAGGTCTGTAAGTCAGAACGTAATTGAAATGGGTAAGAAACAACGACCAACGAGCCTGCCTGGAGGACAAACGCTTGGCCTCTCCGATATAAGACAAATTTTTGTGGTCAGTTAGAATGGTAACAGGATGTAATGTACCCTCCAATAAATGTCTCCACTCTTTCAAAGCCTTGATAACCGCTAGTAATTCTCTGTCACCAATGTCATATCTGCTTTCAGTACCGGTCAATTTTTTAGAGAAAAATCCACATGGATGTAATGGTTTATCAACACCCAACCTTTGAGATAGGACAGCACCTAAACCAGTCTCCGATGCGTCTACCTCAAGTAGAAAAGGCAGAGAAGTGTCGGGGTGAACTAAAATTGGAGCGGAAGCGAAAAGCTCCTTGAGAGTTTTGAACGCAAGGAGAGCTTCAGTAGTCCAATTCTTAGTATCAGCCCCCTGTTTGGTCATATTAGTGATAGGTGCGATAATGGAAGAATAGCCCTTAATAAAGCGCCTATAATAATTAGAAAAACCAATAAATCTCTGTACGGCTTTAAGACCTTTGGGTAAAGGCCACTCTAGAATGGATTGGAGCTTATCCGGATCCATCTTAAATCCCTCCCCAGAGATCACATAGCCGAGAAAGGTTACCTGGGTTTGATCAAAGCTACATTTCTCCAACTTGCAGTACAAGCCATGCTGGAGAAGCTTGTGCAAAACCCTCCTGACTTGCTTGTGATGAGTCTCAATCTCACTAGAATGAATGAGTATATCATCTAGGTATACAATGACGCAATCTTGCTGAAATTCCCTAAGAACCTCATTTATCAGATCCTGGAAAACAGCTGGCGCATTGCATAACCCAAAAGGCATAACAGTATATTCATAGTGACCATATCGAGTATTGAATGCCGTCATCCACTCATGTCCCTGCTGGATTCTCACCAAGTTATATGCCCCTCTGAGGTCTAACTTGGTGAAAATTGTAGAGCCCTTCAAACGATCTAAGAGTTCGGTGATCAAGGGAATCGGGTAGGCATTTTTAATGGTTATCTTATTTAGGCCTCGATAGTCAATACAAGGTCTCAAAGAACCATCCTTCTTTTTAACAAAAAAAAATCCAGCCCCGGCAGGAGAGGAGGACCTCCTAATGAATCCCTTGTCTAAATTTTCGTGAATATACTCCTCTAGAACTGAGTTCTCTTTCGTAGATAACGGGTATACATGACCTCTGGGCGGCATGGTACCAGGAAGTAAATTAATTTTGCAATCAAAGGACCTGTGTGGGGGTAAGGTATCGGCTTTCTTTTTGTCAAATACAGCCTTTAAATCTAGATACTGAGACGGAATTTGTGTCTCTGTAGGATTGTCAGAGTTAGCCGATGTGTTGGTCAAGCCGAGAGGTGAGACCTTCCGCAAGCATTTCTCTTGACAATTCTGTCCCCACGAAACTATCTCCCCTGACTCCCAATTAATAATAGGGTTATGTCTCCTCAACCAGGAGTACCCCAGAACTATGGGAATAGACGGAGAAGAAATGAGCAGTAAGGATATGTCCTCTCTATGTAGGATGCCAACAGTTAAGTTAATCGGTATGGTCTCATGGAAAATAACAGGCTCAAGTAACGGTCTACCATCGATGGCCTCAACAGCCAGTGGTGTCTCTTTTAACTGGGATGGAATAGCATGCTTGGCAGCAAAACCCTGATCTATAAAGCTCTCAGCAGCTCCAGAATCGATTAGTGCCATAGTCTTAACTACTCCCTTTTCCCACTTTAAAGAAACGGGTAACAGAAGCCTGAGCTCTTTGTAGTTGTGAATAGAGGACAAAGTAGAAACACCCAAGGCCTGTCCTCTAGAGGAACTTAGGTGCGAGCGTTTCCCGAACGATTGGGACAATTTAGGCGTAAATGACCTCTGACTCCACAATACATACATAAACCCTCCCTTCTCCTGTACTGTCTCTCCCTCTCTGTGAGATGAGTACTGCCTATCTGCATGGGTTCAGGAATACGTAAGTCCTCGAACTCAGAATTTTGAAAGGTAGGCGCTAGTTTAAAGGAGGGTCTACGGGTCCTATCTCGAGTGTTCTGCCTCTCTCTTAAGCGTTCATCAATACGAGATATAAAAGAGATTAAATCCTCCAAATTTTCAGGAAGTTCTCTAGTAGCGACCTCGTCAAGAATTACATCTGATACCCCATTCAGAAACACATCTATATAAGCCTGTTCGTTCCACTTAACTTCTGCCGCCAAGGACCTGAACTCTAGTGCATAATCCACAAGTGTTCGATTGTCCTGTCTAAGGCGCAACAGTAATCTAGCTGCATTGACCTTTCTACCAGGAGGGTCAAAAGTTCTTCTAAACGCAGCTACAAAGGCATTATAATTATAGACTAGTGGATTATCATTCTCCCATAAAGGATTGGCCCATCTCAAAGCTTTTTCAATGAGTAAAGTAATAACAAATCCAACCTTCGCTCTATCTGTAGGATAAGAGCGGGGTTGTAATTCGAAATGGATGCTAATCTGGTTCAGAAAGCCACGACACCTCTCCGGTGACCCGCCATAACGTACTGGTGGGGTAATACGGGAAGAAGCACCTACAGTGGCTACCTCTAGACCTGAGACTGCAGGAGAAATAGACGGAGTACGTGTCTCCTCAGGTGGATTACTAGCACGAGACAAAAGTGCCTGTAGTGCCAAAGCCATCTGATCCATCCTATGCTCCATGGCGTCAAACCTGGGATCCGAAGAACCAAGCTGACTGTTTGTACCTGCAGGATCCATTGGCCCTGTCGTAATGTCAGGATCGGGACAGGGATCCAACACGCAGAGTACAAAGAGTGGAAAAGTACGTATACCGGGCCTTAGAATGGCCGGACTAACGTACCGAGAGTAATAGAGAATAGTCAGAGACAAGCCGAGGTCGAGGGAACGAGAAGACAGATAAGCGAGGGACAAGCCGGGTCAAGGGATAACAGAGAAGCAGGAAAGTACAACAAGCCGAGTCAAAACCAAATAGAGCAAACGAGAATACCAGAGCACTGAGTGACTAGACAAGCTAGAACCACGACAGGGCAATGAGCTGAAGGGAGAAGTAAGCTTAAATACCCTGGCTCCGGATGGTAAGCACGCCTCTGACAAGTACCGATTGGATATCGGACACTTGAGTGACAGGTCGCTCGTGATAGCGTCATGACGTCACGTATTGAGCGTCCTGCTAGAAAAGGACGTGGATTCCTCGCGGCCGGTGTTTAAGTGACTGGATGAACCGCGAGGAACGGAGGGAGCAGCTCGCCTGGACGGATAAACCACCAAGTCTCTACCTCCCTTAGAGGTAGAGGCCTCAGGTACCCTGACATTCGGAAAGCAGTTTTCCATTCATCATTAGCCTTTATCCTGATGAGGTTATAGGCCCCGCGAAGGTCAAGCTTAGTGTAGATGGTAGCAGTTTTTAATCGTTCAACCAGTTCATTGATGAGGGGAAGAGGATAACGATTTTTAACTGTTATTTTGTTTAAAGCTCTGTAATCAATGATAGGACGTATAGTCTGGTCTTTGTTTCTCACAAAAAACATACTTGAGGCAGCAGGTGAACTAGAGGGTCTAATGAACCCTTTCCGTAGGTTTTCATCCAGATATTCTTTGAGAATTTGCGATTCAGCCTCAGAGAGAGGGTAGATGTGCCCAAAAGGTACTGGGGCACCAGGTATGAGGTCTATAGGACAATCGTAGGAACGATGAGGTGGGAGCGTTTCAGCTTCTTTTTTACTGAATACGTCTGAAAAGTCTGAATAACAAGAAGGTATAGTTGATTCTTTGGAGATCTGAAGAATGGGAATTTGTTGTAAACATGTTTCTTTACAATAATGGGAGTTAAAGGTGAGAGAGAAAGGAGACCAAGAAATTTGAGGGTTGTGGTTTCTTAACCAGTTGATCCCTATTATAACGGGATAGAGAGGTGATGGAATAACATCAAATACTAGAAATTCAGTATGAATATGATTGGTGGTTACCTTTAGAGGGATGGTTTCATGAAGAATCGGTCCCGAGGAGATAAGGGAGCCGTCAATCACTCTAATAGGAACAGAAGTGTTTTTTCGAACACAAGGAATTTTATTCTTTGTTACAAAGGTTGAATCGATGAATACTCCATTTGCACCAGAATCGATGATAGCTTCAGTCATAATTCTCACCTTATCCCACTGTAGTATGAGAGATATAGGAGTGAACTGAGTGGTTGGTGTAGAAGGGAGTGCACTTAAGATAGCAGAGGCATAGGCTTGCCTACCGGCCTTTGTCCGTTTCAATAAGGGACAGTCAGGAACCAAATGATCTTGAGAAGCACAATACATGCATAGGTTTAATTGACGTCTTCGGTTCTTCTCTTCAGGAGTGAGAGGACTTCTTATTACCCCTATTTCCATAGGTTCGCTTGGTAAGGAAGTCTTTTCAGGAGCTTTTGAGGGAGTGAAAGGTTTTCGGTCTTTAGAATGTAAGAGGGCTTTTTCGGCCTTTCTTTCTCTTAATCTTCTGTCAATGCTGATTGATAGGTGAATTAGAGCGTTCAAAGTAGTAGGGAGTTCTGTTCTAGATAGTTCATCTTTTACAGCTTCAGATAAACCAATTCGAAATTGGTTGCGCAATGTGATGTCATTCCATTGCGTTTCTACTGCCCATCTTTTAAATTCAGCAATGTAATCTTCAACGGGTCTATGTCTTTGCTGTAGAGTTCTGATTGTTAAATCAGCTGTTGCTTGTTTGTTAGGATCTTCATAGAGAAGAGACATGGCTTCAAAAAATTCATCCAGTGAGTCTAAGATGGGGTCATCGTTTTCCAGAAAGGAATGGGCCCATGACATAGGTTCACCTCTTAGAAAGGAAATAACCGAACAAACCTTAGTTCTTTCTGTAGGATAAGATCTAGGTTTCAAAGCAATTAATAGTTTGCAAGAGTTAAGGAACTCCCTGTATTTAGAACGATCTCCAGAGAACTTTTCAGGGTTACATACAGCAGGATCACTAGCCGAGTGCAGAATAGTATGAGGAGTATGAGTTTGTAGATCTCTGACATAAGTGAGAATTCTTTCGTTAGTAACTTGCAGGTCTTGCACACCTTGGGCTAGTGTATCAACTCTTTGATTCAGCGTAGTTATCGTAGAATCGAAATCTGCTGGATCCATTACAAGGGCTGGATTATTCTGTCACGTCTAAACATTTGTTATGAAGGAACACAACTGCAGATTTCTTATAGTTTGAATATTTATTATAAAAAGTAAAAGGTATTGACGTTAAGTCCAAATTACAGGTACTGTAGCTTTAATTAGTAAACGATAACTGAAGTCCACAATTACAGGCACTGTAGCTTTAAGTAGTAAACGATAACTGAAGTCCACAATTACAGGCACTGTAGCTTTAAGTAGTAAACGATAACTGAAGTCCACAATTACAGGCACTGTAGCTTTAAGTAGTAAACGATAACTGAAGTCCACAATTACAGCCACTGTAGCTTTAAGTAGTAAACGATAACTGAAGTCCACAATTACAGGCACTGTAGCTTTAAGTAGTAAACGGTAGTAATTAGCAGACACTGAATCAGAAAGAGTCTCTTAGTAGTATTAATGAATTAGGTGATAAGAAGTTACAATAGCCGTTCCATAATATTTAACTGAAGCAAGACAGATGCAGCTAACTGATATAGAGTATGAGTTGAAGTTAGCTGTAACTGGTTTGTTTTA
Source organism: Pelobates fuscus (assembly GCF_036172605.1). Lineage (NCBI taxonomy): Eukaryota > Metazoa > Chordata > Amphibia > Anura > Pelobatidae > Pelobates > Pelobates fuscus. Next base: position 303,222,985 of record NC_086322.1, read on the forward strand.
TCGAAGGACTTTGGTGACAGGAAATAACGGCTTTGAGATGCAACGCTTATCACAGAGGTTTTACTTAGCTTCTGGCACATAGAACACTGGTTCCCGAGATCTCCTCAGAGGCGGTTATCATGAATGGAGAGAGTTCAGCTTTAGTCGTGGATGAGGAGAGGTGAAGGGAACTTGAAGTCTTCCAGTCCGGTCCGGTAACAGAGGCTTTCACAACGAAGTTGTAGCCGGTTCGTGAGTACGGAACGTAGTTCAATAATCCAGCGTCAATCAGCTGGTGCGGTCGGATTAAATAAGGAGACCGTGTCATAAAGACGTGTGGCTAGGCTCCGTGGAACCAGGAAGTAAGAGGATACCATAGTTAAGGCATGACAGGTGAGGAGCCGTGATATCTGACAAGATTGAGGCAACTACTGGAGGTTGACAAATAAACAAGGGAAGGCAACACGATATAGGCGAAGGCTAACAGATATACGTGGGAAGACAAGGAGATTTAGGGGAAGGCTCACGGATATATGAGGGAAGACAAGGAGATTCAGGGGAAGGCTGACGGATATACGAGGGAAGACAAGGAGATATAGGGGAAGGCTGACGGATATACGAGGGAAGACTAGGAGATATAGGGGAAGGCTGACGGATATACGAGGTAAGACAAGGAAAGAGATATAGGGGAAGGCTGACAGATATACGAGGGAAGACAAGGAGATATAGGGGAAGGCTGACGGATATACGAGGGAAGACAAGGAGATATAGGGGAAGGCTGACGGATATACGAAGGAAGACAAGGCGATATAGGGGAAGGCTGACGGATATACAAGGTAAGACAAGGAGAGAGATATAGGGGAAGGCTAACAGATATACGAGGGAAGACAAGGAGATATAGGGGAAGGCTGACAGATATACGAGGGAAGACTAGGAGATATAGGGGAAGGCTGACGGATATACGAGGTAAGACAAGGAAAGAGATATAGGGGAAGGCTGACAGATATACGAGGAAAGACAAGGAGATATAGGGGAAGGCTGACGGATATACGAGGGAAGACAAGGAGATATAGGGGAAGGCTGACGGATGTACGAAGGAAGACAAGGCGATATAGGGGAAGGCTGGCGGATATACAAGGTAAGACAAGGAGAGAGATATAGGGGAAGGCTAACAGATATACGAGGGAAGACAAGGAGATATAGGGGAAGGCTGACAGATATACGAGGGAAGACAAGGAGATATAAGGGAAGGCTGACGTATATACGAGGTAAGACAAGGAGATTTAGGGGAAGGCTGACAGATATACGAAGGAAGACAAGGCGATATAGGGGAAGGCTGACGGATATACGAGAGAAGACAAGGAGATATAGGGGAAGGCTGACAGATATACGAGAGAAGACAAGGAGATTTAGGGGAAGGCTGACAGATATACGAAGGAAGACAAGGCGATATAGGGGAAAGCTGACGGATATACGAGAGAAGACAAGGAGATATACGGGAAGGCTGACAGATATACGAGGGAAGACAAGGAGATATAGGGGAAGGCTGACAGATATACACAGGAAGACAAGGAGATATAGGGGAAGGCTGACCGATATACGAGAGAAGACAAGGAGATATAGGGGAAAGCTGATGGATATAGGAAGTAAGACAAGGAGATACAGGGGAAGGCTGACAGATATAGGAAGAAAGACAAGGAGATATAGAGGAAGGCTGACAAATATATGAGGGAAGACAAGGAGATACAGGGGAAGGCTGACGGATATACGAGAGAAGACAAGGAGATATAGGGGAAAGCTGACTGATATAGGAAGGAAGACAAGGAGATATAGGGGAAGGCTGACAGATATACGAGAGAAGACAAGGAGATATAGGGGAAGGCTGACAGATATAGGAAGGAAGACAAGGAGATATAGGGGAAGGCTGACAGATATACGAGGGAAGACAAGGAGATATAGGGGAAGGCTGACGGATATACGAGGGAAGACAAGGAGATATAGGGGAAGGCTGACAGATATAGGAAGGAAGACAAGGAGATATAGGGGAAGGCTGACAGATATACGAGGGAAGACAAGGAGATATAGGGGAAGGCTGACAGATATAGGAAGGAAGACAAGGAGATATAGGGGAAGGCTGACAAATATATGAGGGAAGACAAAAGAGATACAGTGGAAAGCTGACCTATAACCTTTAGATTGTGACCTTTGTTTATGTATAGATGCCTCAGAGTCCGATGAGAATGATATGTCTTTTTCCTTTTTACCTGCTATAATATAGAAAGGAATTGAAGTATTTATACTAAACAGTATAAAAATCCAATTTTGAAAAAGAAGGGAATATTCCTTTTAGAGAGAAAAAAACCTACCTGAGGCTCAGCAAATGAAGACTGAAGCTGACAGTCAAAACTGGAGAAAATAGTACTGAGAAAACTTCCAGTTGACAGATTAACCTGAGAAAGGTAAATTTGTTTGATTTTGGCGTGTGACGTCACCGATGATGTCCCCAGATTCCTAGGTTGACCGCAATGCGCATGCGTGGAACCTATACCTCGCGCATGCGCGGAAGTCAGCAGGACTCGCCCGCTGGTCCGTGCATGCGCAGAAGTCACACATGACGCGCACGCTAGTCTGCGCATGCGCAGAGTGGCCCGAGGGCGCCAATCAAGATGGCGGCTCCCAGAACCCAGGGCATTCAAAATTTTAACCCAAAAAAATGGTAAGACAATTTTACTACTGGGGAAGGTGGAAGAGGGGGAAACCTGACAGCCATATACATACCTTTGATATCTATATTGGATACTGTGAATGCCAGGTAAAAGATAGGAAGAATATTTTTGAAGATGAGGTTCTTCTGCCACTTCCTGCTACTGCTTGGTCACTGCAGGGAATTGTTCTTATTGGCAATTTTCTCTTGCTACCCCTAGGGTCACTGCAAGTGGCTACCGGTCACTAAAGGAGCATTTCCAGGGGTTTTTCCTTTTGTGCAGGGCCACGTACTGGAGACTTCCCAAGGAAGAGAGGCTGAACTCCCTTGGGGCCGAAGGTAAAAAACCCTCAGGTAACCCTCAGGTGATAAATATAGTGTAATATATAGTGTGATAAATATAGTGTGATACAGTGTATTATATAGTGTGATAAATATAGTGTGATACAGTGTATTATATAGTGTGATAAATATAATGTGATAATACAGTGTATTATATAGTGTGATAAATATAGTGTGATAATATAGTGTATTATATAGTGTGATAAATATAGTGTGATAATATAGTGTAATATAGTTTATAGAACAATAATAATCTAAATGATAAACTGTTTTATATCATAGTGTAATATACAGTGTGATAAATACAGTGTGATAATAATACAGTGTGATAATATAGTGTATTATAGTTTATAGAACACAATAATAATCTAAATAATTAACTGTTTCATATCATAGTGTAATATATAGTGTGATAATATAGTGTAATATATAGTGTGATAATATAGTGTACTATAGTTTATAGAACACACAATAATAATCTAAATAATTAAGTGTTTTATATCATAGTGTAATATATAGTGTGATAATATGATGTATTATAGTTTATAGAACAATAATAATCTAAATAATTAACTGTTTCATATCATAGTGTAATATATAGTGTGATAATATAGTGTAATATTGTAACGGAATGTAGTATATTAGTACACGATATCCGTTGGTATCCTCAGGAAATCCACAGTCAGAATAGAAAGCACGGCAATATTCCCCATCCTCCCAATAACCGGACGAAACACAGTTTGGGAGTCAACTAACTCAGTTTATTCGCAAGCTGGCATATTTAAGCAGTTCCCCATGCAAGGGGTTTCCTTACAGATAATCCAGGGGATTTCTCCCAACATGCATGGTTACTTTCCCAACAGGCATTGCTGCACGAGAAGGATACTCCCACTAAAATGGACGATTAAGTGGATTATCCCCTCGTGCAGCAAAACTGACAATTCACTTTAAAATACATATTTTCCACAATATTCGGTACTTTGAGATGACCGAACGTTCGGTAGATAGCTGGGGTCGAAGCGCACACTTCGTGGGAATACCGCTCTGATCCCAGCTGAATTGACCGAACGCCGCACAGAATACATTCAAACATTGAGGTCGGTTTAAAAGTATCGAACAAGTATGGGGAACATAATGTACCGAACGCGGAACTCCCGAACGCTCTGTAAGTCCAGCGGTGTTCGGATCATTGAGTAGCCGTTTTCAGTTCCAGGCTCTCGACGACCGAACACCGCTGCAGAGACAAAGGATCCAAAATGGCCGACCGCTGCATGGTCGGTAGCCGAACGGCGGCCACCTAGGAGAGCCCTTAATTACCGATTGCAACAATGTTGCAATCGGTTAATTGGTGCCACACGACTTGTGAATGTGTGGTCTACCTGGGGAGCCCGCATTCGTATGGCGAACGGCCGGAATAGCCGTGTTTCGTCGAACGAATGCTTGGTATGCTGGCAGTGTACGGCTGCCAGCATGCGAGCGGCCATAATACAGCACATATACAGTAAAAGACACACATTATGCGTTCAGCCTATGGACAACCTAAAATAACTATAGTCCAGAAGTGGCTAGGTTTGCCACAATGCTCCCCCAGAACCAAGCCGGCATACACAGTCTGATCCCAACGGATCGGCTTGGGGATGTCCGGGAGAGTACTCACAGATCACTTCTCGAGTTCAGTCTGTCTGGATAACCCGTCAGCGTTACCGTTTTGTTTTCCTGGCCGGTAATGGATGGTAAAATCAAAGGGCTGCAGCGCCAAACTCCAGCGCAGCAGCCTGGCATTGTCTCCAGACACACGGTTTAGCCACACCAACGGGTTGTGATCTGTGAGTAGTGAAAAAGGTTGTCCATACAAATACGGCTGTAACTTTTTAAGGGCCCACACCACGGCCAGGCATTCTTTCTCAATGGCGGCGTAGCTCACTTCACGGGGCAACAACTTGCGGCTTAAGTAGGCTACGGGATGTTCTCCGCCATCGGCTCCCACTTGACTCAGCACTGCCCCCAATCCAAACATTGAAGCGTCTGTGTGGACAAGAAATCTTTTAGTTGGATCAGGAGCAGTTAACACAGGAGCATTAGTTAGGGCGGTCTTGAGTTGTTGGAATGCCTGCTCACACTCTGGGGCCCAGACAACCAGTCGGGGAAGGTTCTTTTTGGTCATGTCCGTCAGGGGTTTGGCCAGGGTACTGTAGTCGGGTACAAATTTCCTATAATACCCTGCAGTCCCTAGAAAAGCTAGCACCTGGGTTTTGGTCCGTGGGGTAGGCCACTTAGCTACGGCCTCAATCTTGGCTGGCTCGGGTCTCTGCTGCCCACACCCTACTCGGTGTCCCAGATACTGCACCTCGGCCATACCTACGTGGCACTTACTAGGTTTTAAAGTTAACCCGGCTTCCCCAATACGGTCTAAGATCACTCCTATATGGTGTAGGTGATCTTCCCAGGTCTGGCTGAAGAGGGCTATATCATCCAAATAGGCACAGGCATACTCCTGGAAGCCGTCCAGTAGCCGATCTACCATCCGCTGAAAAGTAGCCGGAGCGTTTTTCATTCCGAAGGGCATGACCTTAAACTGGTACAGGCCAAACGGAGTGACAAACGCCAACTTGGGGATGGCATCATCGGCTAGAGGAATTTGCCAGTATCCCTTACACAAGTCAATGGTAGTGAGATACTGACCCCGTGCCATCTTATCTAGCAGCTCGTCTATCCGAGGCATCGGGTAGGCATCAGACACTGTCTTGTCATTCAGCCTCCGGTAGTCAACGCAGAATCGGGTAGTGCCGTCCTTTTTAGGCACCAGGACTACCGGCGATGCCCAGGGGCTATCTGAGGGTTCGATAACCCCTAGCTGCAACATTTCATCCAACTCGGCCTTCATATGGGTCCGGACTGATTCCGGCACCCTATATGGAGCCTGTCGCATAGGTAGCTGTCCCGGGGTTTCGACTCGGTGGGTGGCTAGCGGAGTGTACCCAGGTAAATTGGAGAAGGTAGCCCCTTTAGCTACGATCAGCGCCTGTATCTGGGCACGCTCGAGAGGGCTTAGCCGCTCCCCCAGCTGAACTCCCCGGGAGGGCTCTATCGGTTCTTCCGGTTCTAGTAGATCAGGTAGGGGCAAGTTCTCCTGATCTTCTAAGGCAGAGGCACAGATTGCCGTCACATCCTCTATCCTCTCATGGTAGGGTTTGAGCATGTTTACATGGAGCATGCGTCTCTTCCCTACCCCTGAGCAGGGGCCGATCACATAGGTAGTGTCGCATCGCTGCTCTACTACCTGGTATGGGCCTTGCCAGATGGCCTGCAGCTTGTCCGTGCGGACAGGTTTTAAAATCAAAACCTTCTGTCCCACTTGAAAGCTGCGGTCCCTGGCTCCTCTATCGTACCAGCGTCGCTGACGTTGCTGCGCCGCCTGGAGGTTGGTGTGCACAGCCTGAGTTAGCGCCTCCAGACGGTCTCTGAACTCCAGTACATATGATACGATAGGGGTTTCGCTAGTCGTACTTTCCCCCTCCCAGTGTTCCCTAATCAAGTTTAAGGGTCCCCGTACCCTTCTCCCGAACAATAGTTCGAATGGGGAGAATCCGGTCGATTCTTGGGGAACCTCTCTATACGCAAAGAGCAGGTGAGGCAGGAACCTCTCCCAGTCTTTGTGGGTTTCCCCGAACGTCCGAAGCATCTGCTTCAGCGTCCCATTGAATCTCTCACATAGTCCATTGGACTGGGGGTGGTAGGCGGAATTGACTATTGGCTTAATGCCACATACCTTCCACATATGCTGGGTGACCTCGGCAGTAAATTGGGTGCCCCGGTCGGATATGATTTCTTGGGGGAACCCTACCCTGGAAAACACTTTCATTAATGCTTCAGCTACGGTTTCAGCATGAATGTTAGTGAGGGCCACGGCTTCGGGGTACCTGGTGGCGTAGTCCACCACAGTTAAAATATACTTTTTGCCAGAGGGACTGGGTTTTGGCAGCGGCCCTACTATGTCTACCGCTACCCTGCTGAAGGGTTCGGCAATAATGGGTAGGGGGCATAACTTGGCCTTGTGGCGATCCCCTCATTTCCCTACTCGCTGGCAAACGTCGCAGGAGGTGCAATACTGTCGCACATCCTGAGATATTCCGGGCCAGAAAAACGCATGCGTCAGGCGGTATCGGGTGCGGGTCATCCCTAGGTGTCCTGACAAGGGGATATCATGAGCAATTCTAAGCAGCTCCTGCCTATACTTCTGTGGTACCACTAACTGTTTGTTAGTCAAGGTGACAGACCCCCCCACGTCCTTGGCCATGACACGGTACAATAACCCTTTCTCCCACGTGTAATGCTCCCCCTCTAGCCCTGTCTGGTCAGCTTGTGCCCGGTCCCTATAGACTTGTAAAGTGGGATCGGTCTGTACTTCAGTGACAAAGGTAGTCGGGGTATCCCAGGAAATGGGAGTCGGGTGGGGGTCATGGTCTCTTACCTGAGCCTCAGAGTGGATCGGTGTAGCCGTGGTGCGAGCCTGCTGCCGTGTGGTTACTGGATGGGCTTCCTGGTAGGGAGCCTGTGGAACAAAGGCAGAGGTCATCTGGCCCAAATCATTCCCTAGCACAACATCTGCGGGTAAGTTCTGCATTAGTCCCACTTCTACTGTCCCCTCTCCCGCACCCCAGTTCAAATGTACTTTCGCCGTGGGTAGTCGGTATACAGCTCCCCCGGCTACCCGGAGGGCCACAGATCCGCCAGTATGCGTGCCCTCCGATACCAAATGGGGTGCTATCAGGGTTAAGGTAGCTCCCGAATCCCGCAGTCCCTGAACCTCGTTCCCCTCAAGCGTTACCAGCTGCCGGTTATCGGTGGCTCGGACCGACATTACCTCGTGTAAGATACCCAGGGGTTCCTCTGCATGAACACTCCACAAATCCTGAGTGGCTGGTTCCCTCTGGTAATGGTGAGCAGCCGCCCTGGGTACGGGGCTTGGACGCCCCTGATTCCAGGTGGGCCTGCCACGATTCTGGGTGCATTCTCGGGCCATATGCCCCCATTGTCTACAGGAATGGCACTGGATGTTGGCCCGCCCGTTGTACCTGGAAGGTGGCGGTACATGTCCTTGCGAGGGACGGAACGGGGCGGCTGTGGGCGCTAGAGGTGGTGTAGCGCTAGGTAGTCCTGTGGGTCGGGAGTAGCTTTTGGCTACAGGTCCCTGGTGCCTCCGTGCATCAAAGTGTTGATCGGCCAATCTAGCTGCTTCAGTTAGGGTGAGGGGTTTCCTGTCCCGCACCCATTCTTGAGTCTCTGGGGATAATCCATTAAAAAATTGCTCCAGCAACATCATCTGACGCAATTCCTCCATGGTGTTGGCGTTGCTGGCCTGTATCCACCCTTGGGAGGCTTGATCCAGTTTATGTGCCCACTCTGCGTGCGAATCCCGCTCTGGTTTGCGTAAGTGTCTGAACTTGCGCCGGTATGCCTCTGGGGTAATGGCATACCTCTCCAAGATTGCGCGCTTTACTTTTTCGTAATCTTTGCTGTCCTCACTGGGCACAGCACGGTAAGCTCGGCTGCCCGACCGGCTAGTTTGCTTGCTAGCAGTTGCACCCAAACTGACCGTTCTAGCTCATGTAGATCACACAGTCTTTCAAAGTCCTGCAAGTACCCATCGATCTCGTCCTTTTCCTCGCAAAAGGCTCTGAAGGCCTGATACGGGATCTTGGGCTTTACCGGGTTGTAAAGAGACCCTGGGTTGGACTCGGTTCGAGTCAAGGTGTGCTGTGGGCTGTGTGCCATAACATATTCCTGCACATTTGCCATTACCATATTCAACATGGCCTCCGATATAGGCTGCGGCAAAAATGCTAGCCTGGTCCTCATCTCTCTTTCATAGAGCGTTTCTTCCATAACTACTGGGGGTGTAGCGCTGCGGGCTTGGTCTCCCTCCATCAGCTCGGCAATTAGTACCGCTTTGGTTTTGCTGCTGGCTACTTTCCCTCTGGCTTCCAGTAGTTCTTTTAAAGTCTGTCGTTTCAGTATGGTATAATCAATCTCCATACGAATTGCCCTTGCTTTCCTTGTTCGGTAGTTCCAGTTACACGAATTCTGTTTTCGGCTGTAAGGTTCGGATCCCGTCGCTTGCCACCAATTGTAACGGAATGTAGTATATTAGTACACGATATCCGTTGGTATCCTCAGGAAATCCACAGTCAGAATAGAAAGCACGGCAATATTCCCCATCCTCCCAAATAACCGGACGAAACACAGTTTGGGAGTCAACTAACTCAGTTTATTCGCAAGCTGGCATATTTAAGCAGTTCCCCATGCAAGGGGTTTCCTTACAGATAATCCAGGGGATTTCTCCCAACATGCATGGTTACTTTCCCAACAGGCATTGCTGCACGAGAAGGATACTCCCACTAAAATGGACGATTAAGTGGATTATCCCCTCGTGCAGCAAAACTGACAATTCACTTTAAAATACATATTTTCCACAATATTCGGTACTTTGAGATGACCGAACGTTCGGTAGATAGCTGGGGTCGAAGCGCACACTTCGTGGGAATACCGCTCTGATCCCAGCTGAATTGACCGAACGCCGCACAGAATACATTCAAACATTGAGGTCGGTTTAAAAGTATCGAACAAGTATGGGGAACATAATGTACCGAACGCGGAACTCCCGAACGCTCTGTAAGTCCAGCGGTGTTCGGATCATTGAGTAGCCGTTTTCAGTTCCAGGCTCTCGACGACCGAACACCGCTGCAGAGACAAAGGATCCAAAATGGCCGACCGCCGCATGGTCGGTAGCCGAACGGCGGCCACCTAGGAGAGCCCTTAATTACAGATTGCAACAATGTTGCAATCGGTTAATTGGTGCCACACGACTTGTGAATGTGTGGTCTACCTGGGGAGCCCGCATTCGTATGGCGAACGGCCGGAATAGCCGTGTTTCGTCGAACGAATGCTTGGTATGCTGGCAGCGTACGGCTGCCAGCATGCGAGCGGCCATAATACAGCACATATACAGTAAAAGACACACATTATGCGTTCAGCCTATGGACAACCTAAAATAACTATAGTCCAGAAGTGGCTAGGTTTGCCACAAATATATAGTGTTATAATATAGTTTATTATGGTATATAGAACACACAATAATAATCTAAATAATTAACTGTTATATATCATAGTGTAATATATAGTGTGATAATATAGTGTTGATACCGGAGAAACTGACGGAAGCCAAGCACAGAGAGATGGACACAGGTTTCTTCAGGAAGGAAGAGATTCTTTATTCGGTTCACCGATCGGGACTCAGAGGGACTAATGTCACCAAAATACAGCAAGTTCTGAGCCCCGGACAATAGTGCAGGCTCCTTATATAGGCACATAACTCCTCCCATATTAAGCTCCACCCGCACATTCTCTTGACCAATCAATACAAATAAGAATTAACTTCCTGCTTGACCGCATGGCCTGTCCAGCACAATGGAGGAGGGGAATACTACATCCTGTATTCTTGCACATGCTCCGTACACTACTGATCGTATCTTGCCTCGTGCAACCAACTGATCGATACGTCAGCATATGCACGTACACATGCCACGTGGTAATCTCGGCCTACTAAATTTATTTTTACCGAGATTCCACCACATTCCCCCCTTTGATGCCTATTGATAATTCACAATTACTTGAGGCATCACTTAACCTTGGTTTGCATACACCGCAAGTTACCATGAACCAGACCAGACTTATCTATGATGTGAATCTTCAACACTCATCTTCCTGCATTGGTTCTCCCTGATCTAGAGCCTTATATTTATAAATTGCCATTATCTGTGCAGCAGCCTTCCTCTCTGCTATATTTTCTATCAGGCTTTGCACAGACCTAACTACTAAGGGTATAAGACATGGCAAGAGTAGACACAACATTAAAATCAGTAGGACTCCACCTACCACTGCCTTCAGCCCTCCAAACTGCTCATACCAGCTACCAAACCAACTACTTGGATTGTACCCTTTCCATACCTGAGTAGGCACATGCGCTAGTTTAACCATATGGCTAGTAAGCTCAGCTATTGCTTGCCCTTCGTCATCTATTTGAAGACAGCAATTGCTCAGGTTAAACTTCCCACATACACCTCCCTCTACTGCCAATAGGTAATCCAAGGCTAATCTATTTTGGTATACTGCTGTCCTCATCCTGGTATTATGCTTCGCTAGAAGATTGAGCGCTTGTGAGGTCTCATTAGTAATAATCTCAACCACTGCCTGTAATCTTATAATACGGTTGAGCATATAAATTGGGGTTCTATAACCAAAAGTACCATCCTCTGCCCATGTGGCTGGCCCATAGTAATCTATAATACGCTGGGGAGGCCATTCATCATCTTCCCAGGCGCCTATCTCTATGGGTCCCCTTTTCTTCCTATGATTCACATCATACACTTTAACACCTAAAGTCTCACCTGTTTCAATAGGTAACAAGAAGAAGGATGGTTTGAGCATACCCAACACACATGCCCCCTCCCAGTCCTGTGGCAACTCCGAATAGGCTTTCTTACCACAGATCCAGTACAAATTTGCTGGGGCTCTCCAATTAGATGTGATGGATAGATCAAACCACACATCCTTTAAATTGGCGTATCTTGCAAACGGGTTAGATGGTTCTGAGACATTTGAAGCCGACCACCAAGTTGTATTCTTTGTATCATCATCATAAGCTTTTTGCCCTAGACAAGTGAATTCTCCTACAGAAGTATTATACATCATTCATTTCCTCGCTATGCAAACATAACCTATGATGGAGGTCTTTATTCTCCACTCAGATTTACCTCTAACACTCATATGATAATCGCTTTGTGAAGATATTAATTGTTCAACTGCCTCAGAACCGGACATTACCTCCTTTGCTTCCCAAGGCCATTGGTCTCCCATGTTAGTACCTCCACACACATAGCAGTTGGTAACATTAAGACTACCGGCAATACTTTCAGCTAAATCAATGAACAGGTTTTTAGCATTATGGGGGATCTTATTATCTATACTCATTTCTTCATAGAAGGAATGATATACCTGATGAGTCTGGGAGGTTACCATATCAGTCTCTATCCCTATAAACAATACTGTCCCAGGGTCTAAACCCATCCCATATATTTGGAACCCAAATAAATTACCATATTTATCTAAGAACTTGTCAGGGTTATTTATAAGTATATGGATTGGATTGCATTCCATAGACTTACAGTATGGATTGGTAGGCAACTTAGTCACAATTATGTCCTTGTCTGCTGTCTGTCCCCAAGTTGCCCACCCCACACAAGACCAATATGGGCAAAAGTTATAATCTCTATTTGGGCATCTAGGACTCACATACTTGTTTTTACTATTGGGACAAATATATTTATCGTTAGACCCATACGTTCTCTCCCATCTAAGATCCCCACATACATTCCACGGCTTTCTACCACTTGATATCGCTTTACACGCATCAAATAGCAGAACACCTGAAGAATATACAGATTCTAATACCGTTTCGTTAATTAGGGTTCCATTCCTGAGAGTCAACCAAATTGTACGGGGTTGATACTCTGGACTGAAGCACTTAGGTTCTCCTACCCCTAAATGGCACACACTATATTCTATATTTAAGTATCTACATCTTGATACATCTCCTTTACACTCGTATTGCGAATGCCAAATTAGGGTCTGGGAAATATGATTACCTGTTCTTGTAGTCTTAATGCATACCTCACAGCTAGGAGTGTCGGTACCTCTACCTTCCTGAATATAAAAATACACATATAAAAACATTATTAGAAACACATCTTTCGTCGTCATCCTCAGTCTTCGTCCGTGCGAAGGCACCTCAGCTTCCAGGATGTAAGGGCTGCAGGGAATGGAGTTCTGCTCGTCTTCACAGGGGTCCCTTCGAGACTTTTCCTGACTTATACACTATACGTCGGTGAGCGGACAGGCTTTATTATGGCCTTCTCACTCACTTACCAATCTCTGAAACAATAAAATTTGTAATCCACAAGGTTCCTCGTCACTCCTAGGGTTTTGGCTAGTCAACGCTGTATAAAGTCGCCACTCTTCTTCCTTTGGTACGGATAATGTCATAATACCTGAAGGTCCATTAAACTTTAAGGATGTTGTTCCATTTGGTAGGAACGTAATCTGCGCTTGTAATTTGGATAGCATATCACGTCCCAGCAATTAGACTGGACAGTCAGGCATGTAAAAGAATTGAAGTTTTACTACGTGGCCTCCCAATGTACAGAGTCGACTTTTAAGAACCGGTTTTGCAGCACTTCTTCCAGTTGCTCCTATTACAGTAATAGTTCTTCCAGATGGACGAGCAACTAGGTTAGTCACCACCGAATGTTCAGCACCAGTGTCGATCATGAACGCACTCCTTTTTCCCCCTATTGATACATCGACCATAGGCTCCGCTCGACCAAGGGGGATGGAGCCCGGTCGGTATCAATAGTCCTCCATGACCGTGTCAGCCAATCCTACAAAGTCCCTACCTTCTCTATCGCGGGACCTTTGCGCTGCTGGATAGTACCTATCTTCCCTTACACTTCCTCTGTTCCCATTGCTTCCTCTATTACCATTGCTCCCTCCGGGGCCTCCTCTACCTCTCGCTCTGCCTCTAAAGTTTCCATAACCTGCCCTGGGTTGGTCTCTCTCATACTGCTCTCTTTGCGGACACTCACTTCTCCAATGCCCTTCTTCCTTGCAATATGCGCACTGATTCCTACTCAAAGGCTCCCTATTCCACCTACTATCGCCTCTATCTGTTCCCCGTCTATCTATGCCTGCGATTGCTACCGCTAACATATCTGCCTTTCTACGCATCTTGCGCTCTTCCTCTTTCTTTGTCTCTGTTTCCCTATTCATGTACACCTTATTTGCTACCTCCATTAGTTGGGTGATAGACATACCTGCAAACCCTTCTAACTTTTGTAGCTTGCGCTTAATATCTCCGTAAGCTTGGCTGACAAAGGCGGAGTTTACCATTCGGGAATTATCAGCGTCTTCCGGATTAAAGGGGGTATACAAGCGGTATGCCTCCAATAATCGGTCATAAAAGACACTGGGCGCTTCATCACTTTTCTGAATCACCTCAACTGTCTTCGACATATTAATGGCTTTCTTCCCTCCGGCTTTCATGCCAGCAATTATAGCGTCTCTATAGGCTTTTAGTTGAACCATATCTGCGCCATTAACATTCCAGTCGGGATCTGTGTTAGGATAATGTGTTGCGGCCCATGCTGCTGGATTGGCTTGATTTAAAGCACGGGCTTCATCCTCTAGCGCTTTAATGGCCGCTTGGTTAATCCTAGTCCTTTCCTCATTATTGAACAATGTCATTAATAACTGCTGGCAATCAGCCCATGTCGGATTATGTGTCTGAACTATCGAGGTGAACAGATCGGTCATAGCTTGTGGTTTCTCAGTGTACGAGGAATTGTGGGTCTTCCAATTCAAGAGATCGGTAGTCGTGAACGGGACATATACGAAGACTGGGTCAGCATATACCATTTGACCTGCGGCATCGAGATAGGCTGACCCAGGATTCAGACGAAGAGGCATCTGGTAATGTTTAGGTCGTTGGGTACCGGTCAGTTGTCGGGTTAGTATAGGGCTATGTGAAGGGGCGTCGGTTAGAGGTTCCAGTCGGGGGGTGGTAAGGCATGAGGATGTGGGAGCTTGATTTTGGGAAAGGTCGGTGAATAGAATATTCCGAGCCGAGCTAGAAGAAGCTTGACCGGAAGTTTGAAGTGGCGCCAAATCAGGATATTCAGATCTAACGGGGGTTGGTTCCGGAAGGGAAGGTTTAATACGAGGGGGGGTGGATTCTGCACTGGAGGAGGAAGCGGAAGTGGATGGGGGCAATGGGGGAAGGGGTGTAGAACTTCCTGTACTCGTATCACTTCCTCCTAAAGGGAAGTAAGGGGGCGGCAAAGGGATCTCGGACTCAGGGGGCGTGTCCAAAATGGGCCTAACCATAGTCCTAGTGGACAAACAAGTCCTGGCCACCATGAGGCGACATTGCTCCTCGTGGCATATCCGAATCCATCTTGGCGAGTCGTTTACGGCCTGTCTCCAACAATCAATATATGGAAACTGTCCGTAAAGTTCAGGCCTACCTGATACAGCCACGTGTACACGTTGTACCAGAGTTGGATCCAAACTGCCACGTGGCGGCCATGCCGCAACCAAAGTAGGCCACTCCCTAGTGCACAAAGTGACCAAACGTACAGGGGACATTTTAACCCCAAAATCACAGGTTTTAAATCCCTTTTTGAAATTCTTTACCATACAACCTAAGGGATCCAAGATCGTTGACTCCGACGCGCCCATACTTATCAATGGAGCGTCGTTGACAACGAATACTATGCACACGTTCTATTCAACAGTCACACCCGTTTCTTCCGGAAACAGCACCACGTGGTACGGTTACCAAGTGAAACGTACACAATAACACAATAAACACTCAAGGAATTCCCGTACACACACAGCTGTTACACCAGTCACTAAATAATCAATATTATGCCCTTTGGCGAAACTATACAGTCACCCACGCTATAATTCTCTATATATGAATTACCCGTCTATAACACACCCCAGTAACATCGTCTTTTACAAATAGCGGTTACAGTACGGTTAGCATAGGTCAAAGCACAATTTAAGGTCACAATACAATTATTAGTGGTTATGGTGTTAAACATGCAATAGACGACAATGATTAGTACTTATATACAGTGTCAGTAAATATACAGGGTTATGGTACCGTGCACTATGATACAGCAACACACTATTAACACTCTCGCTAGACGGCTGAGCTCGCGCTATCTAACAAGATATACACTTTACTAACAATCTTTAACACATATACAATCCCAACTAAACTATTGGCCAGTACCTTGAATGATTAGTACTTATATACAGTGTCAGTAAATATACAGGGTTATGGTACCGTGCACTATGATACAGCAACACACTATTAACACTCTCGCTAGACGGCTGAGCTCGCGCTATCTAACAAGATATACACTTTACTAACAATCTTTAACACATATACAATCCCAACTAAACTATTGGCCAGTACCTTGAATGGACTACCTAAAACTATCTACATCCGTTTTGGTTAGCCACACTGCCCAAGATCCACATATAGCGAACTAGAGGGCGGAATTTACAACAGAACCCTTTTAGTCTTTCTACTCTATCAATAGTCTAGTGGGTTCCAAATTTACACGCCTTCCCACTTAGCCAAGATAGGTTGAGATCTAGCGGACCGAATTTACACAGGCGCCGCTTAGTCTCCCGGTCCCTCCGACCTAGCGAACAAAATATACACCCTAGAACGCTAGTCTAGACAAGACACCGGTGTCCGGCTAGGGCTATTTACACAGAACCCCGCCTGACTCCAAACCAAATCAGACGGTCTTACTAAAGACTTCTCTCCTTCCCTCCGACAGAGGGGGCAGATTCCATACACAGATTTAAACCCCTTATGGGCCTACCGCACAATCGGTATACCCCTAGTGGGTCCGCCATCTAAAACAGCGGTCGTCTTACCTCCTCGTTCCTGAACCTGAGTTCACACTCATCGACGGGGACACCCCAGCACTTCTTACGTAGGGCCCGATGATCTCCTGGACAACAGACCAGTGGCGCCGAGACGAAGGGAGGTCCACGCAGAAGTTCAGGGGTGCAGCCGTAGAGAACGTGGGCAAAGATAGACCGTCTCACGCCTCTGCCTCTCAGCTACCGTTGAACGATGAGCTTCCCGGCCAATGCACCAAATGATACCGGAGAAACTGACGGAAGCCAAGCACAGAGAGATGGAAACAGGTTTCTTCAGGAAGGAAGAGATTCTTTATTCGGTTCACCGATCGGGACTCAGAGGGACTAATGTCACCAAAATACAGCAAGTTCTGAGCCCCGGACAATAGTGCAGGCTCCTTATATAGGCACATAACTCCTCCCATATTAAGCTCCACCCGCACATTCTCTTGACCAATCAATACAAATAAGAATTAACTTCCTGCTTGACCGCATGGCCTGTCCAGCACAATGGAGGAGGGGAATACTACATCCTGTATTCTTGCACATGCTCCGTACACTACTGATCGTATCTGGCCTCGTGCAACCAACTGATCGATACGTCAGCATATGCACGTACACATGCCACGTGGTAATCTCGGCCTACTAAATTTATTTTTACCGAGATTCCACCACAGTGTGATAATATAGTGTATTATAGTTTATAGAACAATAATAATCTAAATAATTAACTGTTTCATATCATAGTGTAATATATAGTGTGATAATATAGTGTAATATATAGTGTGATAAAATAGTGTATTATAGTTTATAGAACACAATAATAATCTAAATAATTAACTGTTTTTTATCATAGTGTAATATATAGTGTGATAATATAGTGTAATATATAGTGTGATAATATAGTGTATTATAGTTTATAGAACACACAATAATAATCTAAATAATTAACTGTTTTATATCATAGTGTAATATATAGTGTATTATATAGTGTGATAATATAGTGTATTATAGTTTATAGAACACAATAATAATCTTAATAATTAACTGTTTTATATCATAGCGTAATATAGTGTATTATATAGTGTATTATAGTTTATAGAACACAATAATAATCTAAATAATTAACCGTTTCATATCATAGTGTAATATATAGTGTGATAATATAGTGTAATATATAGTGTGATAATATAGTGTATTATATAGTGTGATAATATAGTGTATTATATAGTGTAATAATATAGTGTGATAATATAGTGTATTATATAGTGTGATAATATAGTGTGATAATATAGTGTGATAATATAGTGTATTATAGTGTGATAATATAGTGTATTATATAGTGTGATAATATAGTGTATTATATAGTGTGATAATATAGTGTATTATATAGTGTGATAATAATCTAAATAATTAACCGTTTTATATCTCAGTGTAAAGTCTAGGGGTTAATCAATGAGAACCTCCTGACTGTGAGCACGTGTTTCCCGCTCAGGCTGTGAACTCCCAGCATTCCTAGGATCTGCTTGTCACGTGACCCGGCTCTCAGCGCCAGATCGAGGCTTGACACGCACAGCTGTGACGTCAGCGGGTGTTTGCGGAAGTGCTCGGTGAAAGTAGAAGTGGAAGCGAGAAGGTAGACATGGCGGGGGAGCAGCACCAGCAGCGCTGGCAGGGAGCCGGGGCCGCCCGGGATATCGACCCCATGGACAGGTTCATGTGCCCCATCTGTCTGGAGGTCCTGGAGACCCCAATCCGGGTGAAATGCGGCCATATGTGAGTGATCCCCAGACCGCATCATGTGACCAGGACACGTCATAACACGGGGGTCTGACATCACTGGGGAGGGAGTGTGACATCACTGGGGAGGGAGTGTGACATCACTGGGGAGGGAGTGTGACATCACTGGGGAGGGAGTGTGACATCACTGGGGAGGGAGTGTGACATCACTGGGGAAGGAGTGTGACATCACTGGGGAAGGAGTGTGACATCACTGGGGAAGGAGTGTGACATCACTGGGGGGAGTGTGACTTCACTGGGGAGGGAGTGTGACATCACTGGGGAGGGAATGTGACGTCACTGGGGAGGGAGTGTGACGTCACTGGGGAGGGAGTGTGACGTCACTGGGGAAGGAGTGTGACATCACTGGGGGGAGTGTGACATCACTGGGGAGGGAGTGTGACATCACTGGGGAGGGAGTGTGACATCACTGGGGAGGGAGTGTGACATCACTGGGGAGGGAGTGTGACATCACTGGGGAGGGAGTGTGACATCACTGGGGAGGGAGTGTGACATCACTGGGGAGGGAGTGTGACATCACTGGGGAGGGAGTGTGACATCACTGGGGAGGGAGTGTGACATCACTGGGGAGGGAGTGTGACATCACTGGGGAGGGAGTGTGACATCACTGGGGAGGGAGTGTGACATCACTGGGGAGGGAGTGTGACATCACTGGGGAGGGAGTGTGACATCACTGGGGAGGGAGTGTGACATCACTGGGGAGGGAGTGTGACTTCACTGGGGGGGGAGTGTGACTTCACTGGGGGGGAGTGTGACTTCACTGGGGGGGAGTGTGACTTCACTGGGGGAGGGAGTGTGACATCAGTGGGGTGGGTTCTGACTTCACTGGGGGAGGGAGTGTGACATCAGTGGGGTGGGTTCTGACTTCACTGGGGGGAATGTGACATCACTGGGGGCGGGAGTGTGACATCACTGGGGTGGGTTCTGACTTCACTGGGGGGAATGTGACATCACTGGGGGAGGGAGTGTGACATCACTGGGGTGGGTTCTGACATCACTGGGGGGAAGTGTGACATCACTGGGGGGGAGTGGGACATCACTGGGGGAGGGAGTGGGACATCACTGGGGGAGGGAGTGGGACATCACTGGGGGAGGGAGTGGGACATCACTGGGGGGGAATCTGACATCACTGGGGGGGACTGACATCACGGAGTTTGTCATTAGATCTCTGACATCACTAGGTCTATAGCACTGTAGGTCTGACATCACTGGGGGAGGGGTCTGACATCACTGGGGGTCTTACTTCATGGGATCTGTCACCTGATCTCTAGGTCTCACAAGATCCTTCCTACGGTCTCTGAAATAACGGGTTAGTCACTAGATCTCTCATACTGTCTCTGACATCACAGGGTCTGCCACTAGATCCCTCACACTGTCTCTGACATCACAGGGTCTGCCACTAGATCCCTCACACTGTCTCTGACATCACAGGATCTTTCACTAGATCCCTAGCACTGTCTCTGACATCACGGGATCTTTCACTAGATCCCTAGCACTGTCTCTGACATCACGGGATCTTTCACTAGTTCCCTAGCACTGTCTTTGACATCACGGGGGCACTACCAGAACCGAAGTGCGAAAACTGCAAAAAAAAGTGAAATTACATATTGGTATATTATAGAAAATAATGACAATGAGGAAATGTGGAGATATCATAACAAAGGTTGTTTCTACAGAAACCTGAGCAGTAGTTTCCTGTAATAGTATCTGTCATTTTATAACATGATCTTTTTTTATTTTTAACTAATATAGTGTGTCTTTGCCTGAAATCTTCATTTCCCGTGGCATATTTGTTGTTGCCTGAACAGAAACTTAAAAGCAAGACTTTAACATACTTTCTCTTTCATTTTCTCCCCGTAAACTGCTGCAAATTGTACAATATTGTAACCCTTTGAATTTTGGATTTGTTGCAAGCTCAGGTTTAACCGCTAATATATCTGGCTTTGGTACAAATCCTCTCAATTAGTTTGGTGCTTAGTGCTATTATAACATTGTATTCCAAGTCACATTTCTCATCATGCACGTGTTTCCAGCTGTATAGAACAACTTTGTAATTCGCTTTATACGTTTACCTTTTACACTGGGCTTGTTTTATATCCGTTATAATTTTCATATTAGAATTACACCCAATTATTGTTTGTTTTTTTTCAAACATGAATCTTTTGCTTTTGTTTGACAATCTATAAGTTACTCTTTAACCTGCAGATTGTCTTAACGTTTTGTTTAGGTGGATTTTAGGAGCGTAGTTACCAGGATGTGACGGATGAACACATTAAATTGTTTTCTCTTGTATAAAACTTTTGCAGACAAGTTTAAGCTGTCTGACTAATTATATAGAATCCTACATGTATATAAAACGCTTAGGGGATAGTTCACTAAAGGCGACTTTCATGTAATTGAATTTTATTGCAATTACATCAATTGAGTGTTAACCAAATTGAACTGAATGGGTCCCAGCTATTCGCAGGACATCGTTGCAGCTCTGATAGTTATATGAAAATAGTTCACCTATATGCAGCTGAATTAGAAAAATTAAAAACTGCTTTGGCTAATGTAAGATAAGTTTTTTTTTTTTTTTGTGGGTTTAGGACATTATTAAAGAGTTAAGGGGGGCTGGGGTGATATTAGGGTGTCTTACAGTTAGATCCACTGAATCCTGCAAATCCCTATCGCCAGAAAGTGTGATTTTTATTTATTTCATTTTCAATTCACTTATTTATTTTGCCCTCCTTAGTTATGATAAATCTTTAAATTTAGCTCTTGGCAATTAACATGCTGTTTATTATATTTTCTTTTATTCTGCACCCAAACGAATAATCATCAACCCCTCCAAGATATTTTTCTTTCATTTTTTTTCTTCGCTGTACACTATTATTGGAGTTATTCACTGCACTGGCAATTTTGGAGAATTGACCAGGAATTTAATGTTTGATGCCAAAATAGCCAAACTGGACCTTCAGCACCCATGTAGAGGCTTGCATTTCGTGATCTCCCTGCTTTAGCATATGTGAGTTAATAAGAGGTTAAGCCACTATCGTGGAGATGTGTGGACAGTAGCGATTGGTTTATATTCTGTTTTGTTGATGAGGCTGCGGGATAACTTTCCACCTTAAACTGGAGGAAATACTGATTTAATTTTTAGACATTTTAGCGACTTTTGACTTTTTTGGGGGCGTTCATTGAGATGACTTTTAATATCACTTTGTCTATAAATAGGAAATCTGTTCAGCTTGAAGCAGAGGGACTTACCTCTCCGCAGTTAAAGATAGAAACAGAAGTCAGTTCTTCATTTATTCTTCAGTGAAGATTTGCATGTTTTATTACTTCCTGTCTTCGTCTTTAATAAAAACCACACAAGCAATTGACTAAGGACAAACTACTTTTAGTATGTCTTAATCAGCGCATTGACAATCGGCTGGTGTTGGCGTGTCAATCAGGGGTTTTGGACTTTGTCCTTTTCAGTAACAGACTTGATGATGTCCAAAAGGACCAGGGGACATGAACTGTCCCTTTAAGGTCTGATTGTTCAGTGTGAGATCCCTGGCAGTGATGATGGTGTACTGTTTTATATAAATATATAAAACGATTGTAATAACCAGTGTACGGAAGCAAGTGCACTAGATTAACCTGTAGATGGCAGCACATTAGCAGTAATGCCTGCAATTTGGGATTAGCCAGCAGAGGGCACTTTTATGGTGATTTTTCAGGGAAATATAAAGTGTGCACATTTTCTGTGTACCCCGCTATTGCTGCTGTTGGCCCACAGGTCACTAATTCCAAATCACTGTATTAGTTACTGCATTGTGGTTAATACCAGTATTGTAACTTTCCCTTAATTTCCTGCATGATCTCACAAACGGAGCCTTGTTTTATACTGTATGATCTCCAGTTGTGCAGCGCTATGGTATGTGTTGCATGAGTAAACCAGTAACCGTGGCCTTCATGTTTCCTTGCAGATTTTGCTCCACCTGTCTGCACCAATGCATGAAACAGAAGAACCCTTTGTGTGGCGTTTGCCGCTGCCCATTAATCCCTGGCCGGAAGGAGGCGGAACTGGAGAGACAGATGGAGACCACTGAAAGTTCGTGTAAAGGTTGTAGTAGGAAGGTAAGTACTATGTGAGCTGGGCATCGTGGGTGTCTGTCACCTGCCACAGACTAGCTACACACACTCGCTGCAAATGTAACGATTGTCTGAGCAGAACATTATTTGCATGTAAAGTACATTCCAAGGTAAGTGGTATGTGCTAGGTGACATGATCTAGAACATTTCCTTGTAAACATGTGATTCTCGTGTATTTGAAGAAGGGAGCACAATCGGGGGGGAATAAAAGGAAGGTAATGAGGAAATGAAGCTGAAGGATGCCTTGTCCTCTATTCAACCATCGAGTCGCTCTTTAAAGTCTTTCAAGATACATCTGATCGGGAAATGTTTGTTACTATAGATTATGATGTTTGAATTAAGTGCTGGTCACTGATCCATGTTTTAACATATACATCAACACTATATTCCTGGGATATGGGCTAACATAAGCTGCAGATTTCCAGTGGATATATATTTGTATTTACTTTATACACCATACACATAACGAAGATTTCATTTTTTTATTAAGTTAGTTTTAAAAGGATCTGAAATCTCCTTCACCAATCATATTGTTCTTGGCCTGTTAATTCGCTGAAGTTGGACAGTTCAAGCCTCGATGTGTCAATCACCGCCTGATCAGCTAATATTCAGACGCCATAAACTCGAGGTAGCACAGTGCGCAGCTTAGTGATTAGTGCACACTTGTGAAACACCCTTTCATTTGAAAAACAAATTTTAAATAGAAACGTTTCTCAATGTAGAAATGTCCTTAATTCCAGAGAACCCTTTCCCCAATATATAGAATTCATAATGCTGACCCTCCACCGAACACTCCTTGCTCGGGTGAGCGACTGGCAATCTCCCTACGTTTCCCAGATGTCATGAATAGTCTCAGACTTCTGGCATTCCCCATCAGCGCTGACTAATAACATCATTATTATTTTTTCTCTTCAAGCAAGGGAAAGTCCGTGTCTTATAAACCAAGGGAGTTTCCTTTAAATCTATTTTATTTATGTGCTGACATTCCGTTGACTCGATTGCCACCTTTTGGATACAGTGTGAGAAAGCGGATGTTCCTGTTCCTTCTCTAATATCTCTTGTTTTGCGGATTTCCTCTGTTTCCTTTTTAGATTATATCTATCTGAATGCACTAGATGTTTTGGTTGTCTTGAAAATTGAAACGTCTTCAATAAGAGGCACATTTTATAAAAAAAATGGCAATTACCAAAATCAGTATTCAGAATAAAATGTAAAATACTCTGTTTCATTGACCAGCCATTGTGGTTTTTTTTGTGCTGTGAAAATTGTGGAATGAATTGGTTTGTCGTTCAGTGTCCCATTGGTGGTCGGTATGTTTTTAATTACCATGTACAATAGCTGGACCGCCACTGGCAGAACCTGGCAAATCCACTCTCCAAAATCTGTGACCTTTCGCCCACCTACAGGCTTGCATTTCATGATCTCCCTGCTTTAGCATATGTGAGTTAATAAGTGGCCAAGCCACTATCGTGGAGATGTGTGGACAGTAGTGATTGATTTATATTCTGTTTTGTTGGTGAGGCTGGGGGATAACTTTTAACCTTAAACTGGAGGAAATACTGACAGGTGTTCTAAGCTAAAGCTGGAGAAAACATTGATTTTTATTTTATTTTTAGACATATTTTAGTGACTTTTTATTTGTTTTTGAGGTTCAACTTCCCGCAAGCTCCTCTGAACTCTGCAGATTGCCAGAGACTTGGTATACAATCCTACAGTATCCTGGTTACTTAAATCTCAGGTCATGTTGAACCTCAGGAGACTTGTGTCCTAGATCACATGATTGAATAAAACACTTGATATCTCCTAGAACAGGGATAGGCAACCTTTGGCACTCCAGATGTTGTGCACTACATCCTGCATAATGAGCTTACACCCATAATGTTGGCAAAGCATTTTGGAAGGTGTAGTCCAAAACATTTGGAGTGTCGAAGGTTGTCTATGCCTGTCCTAGAACTTGGTGTTCAGGCCCTGCAGTCTGTAATCAGGAAATTGCTGCTGTTTATATGTGAATTTTTTTAAATTTCCTTGTTTATATGTTTGTTTTTAATCTCTACATTAGTTGTTGTCTCTGTCATTGCCAACAGATGTTCATTTCACAGTTGCGTGCGCATGCAACCACGTGTTCGAAATACGAGAATTATGTCATGGAAGGAATTAAATCTGTGACTAAGGAACAGCCTCCTAATGCCAAGTAAGTGGTCATTTCACCTCTGCTGATTCCAATAATCTCTGCACCATGGTGTCTGGGATTTAGTTGCTGTTGATACTGTGTGTGGTACTATTTTCCAGGTGATGTGAAACACAAGTTTCGTTGACTTCTTGATCCAGATTTCAGACAGCCAGTTATGGCTCGCACTTTCAAAGAACACGCCGTGGCTAATGTCAAAAGTGCCGCTGATTCTAGGCATTATTTCTATACAGTAAAAGCAGTTTATATAAACTAGGGTGTAACCAGTTTGCCAGGCATGTTCCGCATGGTTGGGATTCCTTTTCCAATTCTACCAGAAGATGCCATTTAATGTCTTTGCATTACCTAACTTACCACTGATATGTTGGTTCTTTTCTCAATCTGTCCTGTAGGAATGTCCCAAACAGATTCACCTTTGTATGTCCATACTGCAAAGAGCACAACCTTGACCAGGACGGTCTTGTAGACCATTGTAGAAAGTATCACTTCTCAGACCCAACACCGGTGGTAAGATTCTCCGATCTTCTTATATTAGGCTTGGTTAAACGGCACCTGGAAACCATTCACTATTTCTTTACTTATGCTTTACAAGCCCATTAAACGCTATAATAAGGTGCTACACATTTCAGAGGAGGGTTTAGAAAGATGATGGAGTCTGGTTTAAGTTCACTTGGGAAGAGTATTGGAGAAAGGTTTTATCGAGGCATATGTTACTTGTGAAGGAAGAACATGCTAATGCATTGGCTGACTGGCAAGTTAGTTTATGTCATGGCAGAAGGTAATTGTGAAGTATGATGGTTTCGGGATGCAGGGGAATTATGGTGACATTGGCCTAGGAGTGGATGTTTCATGACAGAACACACGCAGGGCCGGTGCTAGGATTTTTAGTTACACAGGCGAAGATGCATTTTGGCGCCCCCAACCCTCATTAAAAAATAAAAAAATGCATCTTCACCTGTGTGTCTTTCCTCCCAAGCCACAGACACACAGGCATCATTTTTCAGTCACACAGTCAAAGTCATACAGGTACACTGGCATACAAAGACAGAAATAATCATACAGAGACATACAGTCAGAGACATACAAGCTGAGACATACATGCATACAGAGACATGCAGGCATATAAAGACATACATGCATACAGAGGCATACCGTCATACAGAAAAATGCATACAAAGACATACAGGCATACAGAGACACACAGACACACACATACAGAGACATAAAGGCATACAGTTACATGCATGCATACAGAGACATTTATACAGACATTCAGAGACAAACATACATCCAGTTACATACATGCATACAGAGACATACAGAAACATACGTACAAGACATACAGGCATGCAGACACATACATACATACAGAGGCATACCGTCATACAGATACATACAGACAGACATACAGAAACATACATACATACATACAAAGACATTCAGGCACATACATACAGACACATACATACATACATACATACAGAAACATAAAGGCATACAGTTACATACATGAATACAGAGACATATATATAGACATTCAGAGACAAACATACAATCAAAATAGATGTGGTTTAGGACTGGAATATTATGATTTTTTAAGCAACAAAAAATCTTAATCATTTTTTTCCACATTATACTATACTTCTAAACCTAACTTGAAGCACTTTCCTATGAGTTTCAATGGTATATATTTTGTTTATTATAAAGGTAATAGTTTAGCTTTATTCACAAATGTATATTGTACAGTAATGTACTTTTTTTTTTACTTTCCTTCAGCAGTATTCAACACATGTTTAAAATGTATCCATAATTTCTCATTCCGAAAATGTAAACCTCTTTTATTTCAACACCATGTTTACACAGTCTTCATTTCCTTTTTTTATTACAAAGCAATGTAAAACTACATTTAGCCATTTAAGCCCTAGTTTTCTTCCCCATTACTCTGTATTAGTTACATACAAACAAACATACATGCATGCATACATACAAAATTACATACTTACATCTGTTAAAGCGTGTCCCTGGGGTGCATGCTGTCCGGCTCCTTGGAGTCCTGTCCTGCAGCGCAGCCTCATCACTGTGCGCCAGCCACGCTGTGTGATCCACAGGGAGCAGGGATATGATGTCATATCCCCGCCCCCTCCACACAGCCTGCGGCAGAAAGCAGGGTAGGAGGTGGGCGGGCGGAGGCTGGGATCTGCAGGCGGAACGGTAAGGGCTGCGCTCGGCCACGCTACAAGTAGTAGCCGGATAAAGGGGAGCACAGTGCGCTTCCCTCCTTCCGGTCCGCCTGGTTTTGCGCCCCCAGGGCCGGTGCGCCCTAAGGCGGCCGCCTGGGCCGCCTTATGGTAGCGCCGGCCCTGAACACACGTGATATTAGACTACTTTTTGCCAGTTTGTGGAGTATAACCCAGGTGTGGATATTCTGAAAGCTGATCTAGGAAGGATTTTTAATTGCTTACAAGAGGCTCAGTGAGTAACAACATACAGTTTTGGAGATAATAAAAGCAATAATATCCTTGAAATATTTGAAAGAACAGAAAGTGATAGTGGCATGAGAGGATAACGTCTAGGAGCAGGGATAAAAATCTTGCTTTTGTCTTGTGAGTTTTTCATAACTTTTTTGTGGTACCAACATCATTCCATTTGCTCTGTTAGGTGTGCCCCATCTGTGCCTCTATGCCATGGGGAGATCCAAATTACAGGAGCGCTAATTTCATGGAGCACGTTCATCGCCGACACCGTTTCTCGTACGACACATTTGTGGTATGTATGGCTTATTGGTGCTAAAACCTATGTCCCCTCATTAAATCCAAAGCAACCCACCTATCACTGGCTTTCTAAAAACATTATTTAATGACCCCTTGTTCCTTTATCCGCCTTGTGGCTCTGGTAACATTCTCCAAAGGTCTAGAGAACTATACCACTTATTTGTAAATACAATATGTCATCTCCAATTTATTACAAAGGCAAGAGAACCCTTATGTATTCTTGTATGCCCTACATAACTTAATAACTTATTGTCCCTCAAAGTGATTCCATTGGTTTTGTCTCACATAAATGATCATCTATTGATTTTCTATTACTCATGAATAGGGCATGCACCGATTCTATGGTTCTGGTTGCAAATCCCTAAAACCAAGTCTGCTACTCTACGATTCCCATTAAAGCTTTACTGTATGTGTAATGGTATCACATCGTTCTTTGCTGAATGTCACTGCATATATTTCTTCTATTTACAGTCTTAGTGATACAAGATCCAACCTAGTTTCTCTATTTATAACTTAACGTACCATGAGAATACACTGTAAATGTATACCGCACTCTGCAAACAAATGGATAGAATGAGAAAATTTTAGACCATTTAGAGTGATAACCAAAACCAATAGCAAATAGTCTTTAAAGGGACACTATAGTCACCTGAACAACTTTAGCTTAATGAAGCAGTTTTGGTGTATAGAACATGCCCCTGCAGCCTCACTGCTCAATCCTCTGCCATTTAGGAGTTAAATCCCTTTGTTTATGAACCCTAGTCACACCTCCCTGCATGTGACTTGCACAGCCTTCCATAAACACTTCCTGTAAAGAGAGCCCTATTTAGGCTTTCTTTATTGCAAGTTCTGTTTAATTAAGATTTTCTTATCCCCTGCTATGTTAATAGCTTGCTAGACCCTGCAAGAGCCTCCTGTATGTGATTAAAGTTCAATTTAGAGATTGAGATACAATTATTTAAGGTAAATTACATCTGATTGAAAGTGAAACCAGGTTTTTTTTTTTCATGCAGGCTCTGTCAATCATAGCCAGGGGAGGTGTGGCTAGGGCTGCATAAACAGAAACAAAGTGATTTAACTCCTAAATGACAGTGAATTGAGCAGTGAAATTGCAGGGAAATGATCTATACACTAAAACTGCTTTATTTAGCTAAAGTAATTTAGGTGACTATAGTGTTCCTTTAATGCTTGGAAATCCGTTTGGTTATATTGTTAATACTTAGAATCTTGTCTATGTTAATGTTGTACAGTTTTGCTTATGAACATGCCAGAGAATTGCTCTATTGCTTTTTAATGAATTCAATTTAAATATGGAACAATTTACATGGAATGGGACAGTCTTTTTTTTAAATTTTTTCTCTTAATTGTAAACCCATATCCAACGAATTTCTTTTTAACTTTCGCTTTTGCGTTCCACAAGGATTACAACACTGACGAGGAAAGTATGATGCACGACGCATTGGTACGTTCCCTGATGGATAATTGAAGAGACAGACCGCGCAGACGTCTACATCTGGGTTGAAGTATCCTCCTCACAGCCTATGTGAATTCTTTCTGTAGCAAGATTAGAATCTTTTTGGCAATAGACTATCGAAGAACCTCAACTCAACTGTATTTTATTATAGGCCTTGAAAGCAGGTGCTCCTCCATATAATCGGTGAATGTATCGGGGTAGTAATGTCTGTGTGTGTGTGAAATTCTCAGTCTAGTTTCTATTGCTGTTTTTCCATTTTTATTTCTTTTCTAGTTTGATTTACTTCATTATTATTTTTTTATTTTTTTTTTAACAGGCTAACCTTTCACATAGTTTAAAATAAAGAGGCCGGGTAATCTTAATTCGCCAAAAATAGGTCAGTCCAAATTCCCAACTTTTAATTATTCTGTTGTTATTGTAATCACGGAAGAGGAGAGTGGATGTCGTTTACATTCATCCAATATTCATTTTTGTTGTTGATCATGTGTGACCCAACTTGTGGATTACCCCATAAAGACTCTGAGTCTGTATACTTGTTCCTGACTTTAAACAAAAGCATTGAACTTTCTTAGTAATGATAAGACTGCCGCAGATATAGAAGAAATGTCACCAAAATGTAATGTGATGAGTGAGGCTGTTCTTTGTTAACACAAGCTCAGATTAAAATATTATTAAGCAGGAGCCAAGGTACACACAGTGACATTTCATGAATGTTAAGTGATAAATATACGTGTCATTTAAGGAACATTGGATCTTGTTGACTGTTTGTGTTTATAAAATGTCTAGCAACTCCTCTCATCGTTTGGTTTTGTCTTCCTTGATTAAACTACCTTCAGTGCACCTCTTCCCAGCGGACTTGCAGAGCAGGAACAAAACTCCTGAACTCTCGAGAGTTGGATTACATTTTGAAATGGATGCTTTCATGTAATCGTTGTAATCCGATATGATGCTGTTGAAATATGCAGCCAATTCATAGATAAATAGATGTGGATCTATTTTATTTTTTTTTCCTCTCCCAAGATGACTGTTGCAGAGGGTGTTATGGCTGCGCAGGCAGGTGCCCCCCCAAACACCATGCAATAGAACAATGCAATCTATGAATTTGCTATCTGATTTGCACAATGTACTAAATGAACTGCTCGGTGCATTTTAAACTCTTGTAATCCAGCAGGTTAGGTGACAACTCGCTCTTTACAATATAAACCCCTAATTGTAGCTCTGAGCACCCTGCATCACCGTACCAAGAGCTTTATGCAACAAACCGCCACTCAGGACATATTTTAGAGGTGTCTGCTTTGATACAGCTACAAATGGCAAGCTTTTTCTTCATTTGTGTAAGTGCGTTGTCTTGGTTCTAAGGTGTATTAAAGGGACCCTACAGGGTATCTCTCTGACAGGGAAGGTGTAAAGGGAGAGAAACTAAAAATGTTTCCTCCCTGTTTTTGCAAATTTAGTAATATGGAGAAAAATCTGTTGCTTACAGATTACGTGCTAGAAAATAATGTACCTTTTTGAGTTCATGCACTTTTTGGGGAGGAGGGTGGATTTCGTTCACACCCGGCTATCTGCGAGGAGATAAAGCATTAATAGAGAGTCGTATTTAGCATAGGCACATTCAGTGCACGTATAGGTCAAATCACGTAGGGTAACTGCCAGTTTTACGTAATCTATTGCAAATTTGGAATACTGTGCCCCTCCACTGGGGCATAGAAATAATTTGCAGCATTTGGCCTCTAGTGGCTGTCAGTCTGCCGTTTCTGATAACATGGCCTCTAGCGGCTGTCAGTGTTTTACATGGTCAGATAATACTGGGTACCGTCTGTGCACCAAAACAACTTTTTTTAAGATTTCTTGGTGCTTTGAGTGTAGCTTTAAGGTGTTACCAAGGGCACGCAAATGGCAACCAAAGCCAGCACCTACATTTAATGATGTCATGTGCCCAAGTTTTGAAAGTTCTACATGATGGCGTCTAGATAATTTTGATGACTGTCCTGCTTTAATATATTTCGGCTACGCTGCTTATAAATAATCCACGCCATCATCTGGTGGGATGATGCTTAAATATTTCTATTTTTTTTTCCTGATATGAAACTAAAGAAATCTTTTTATAACCTAGTTCCATCACTCCCTGAAATCAGGGGAATATGATCTCACAATATTACATTCAATCTGGCATGTTTTCAAATCTCTTCCTGCCGTACTGCTGCTACATTTTTTCCCCCCTACTTTTATAGGATAGTTTTTTTGCTTCCTTTGTGCCGTGAATGAAATCTTATTAGGCTTTTTACTTTGCTATAGACTATTGTTTGATGAAGGCTGTAAATGGGCATAGTGGGTGTACACACATTTTATATGAACGACATCGGGATTTACATGTTCTGTTTGCGCGCTATTTTTCGTTTTTTTAAATTCCTTTTATATGGGAGCATTCTACTTTTTTTATTTTTAGTTCTTCTTCATTTTGGAACAAAATGCTTTTGTGTCTGTGGGTAAAAGGTGCAGCATTTAACCCCTTAAGGACCAAACTTCTGGAATAAAAGGGAATCATGACATGTCAGACATGTCATGTGTCCTTAAGGGGTTAAAAACGGTCAAGAAACCCTCTCCGAATGATTTTGGCTTAACCGGTAGGAAGGGATGAGCGCATCCCTGCACCAAAACAAGGCAGAGACTGCCGGGTCTGTCTAACAGTCGTACGTGCATTCATGTGAATGCTATCTAACCCCTACAGAACCTTGCCAGACAAATCCATTGCTTTTGTGGCAGTTTTTTTAATAATTTGTAAACAGGTTAAATTTATCCATTTCAATATCTGATACTCTCTCCTCCCCTTCCTCCACAGTTATGATGGATTTCATTAAACAGGTTCATGGATTCACCTCTCTGTTCTATATTTTGAGATGTCCTGTTGTTGTTGTTGTTTTCTCAAGCCGAACAAGTGTTAGCGACAGATTGTGCTCTTTGTATTTTGTTTAATTCTGTTTTAGTTGTACATTGTATGTCTGGCTATCAGTCGGTATGTGCTATGCAAATTAATTTAACCCCACAGTGCCCAACGCATGTGGCGTATTGACGCAATGCCTGAGCTAAGCGGGTACAGCATTGCTCCCTAGATGCCCTGGCGTGCTAATCGCATCCTGGACACAGAAGTGCCCTGGAGGTAAGGGTTTTACTTCCCTTGACCGCACTACGATTCCCAGTTATGTCTTTAATAGTGGTTTTTCTGGGAGGAAGGAGTGGGGATGGAGTGATGTAATTACACTTCCTGTGAAGCATCATGGAAAATGTAGTTGGCCGGCATCTGCAGTGCAAAGGTACCATCATTGCTGTGCAGTGTATTTATTTGTACATACATCCAGCATCCTAGCTGTATCTGTCATTGGTACTCTTAAATTAGAGGGGCAAAGGTTTAAAAATAATATCAGGAAGTATTACTTTACTGAGAGGGTAGTGGATGCATGGGATAGCCTTCCAGCTGAAGTGGTAGAGGTTAAGCATGCGTGGGATAGGCATAAGGCTGTCCTGTCTATAAGATAAGGCCAGGGACTAATTGAAAGTGTTTTGAAAACATTGGTCAGACTAGATGGGCCGAATGGTTCTTATCTGCCGTCACATTCTAAGTTTCTAATGATGGGTGGGTTGGTGTTTGGATAGTGTTGCTAATAAGTCTTGATTTCTAGGTCGGATTGACTGACTTTATATGTGACTTCAACTGAAATGCTACAGATATGGAGGTTCAATTATCCATCTTAATGTCCTATAAAGGCTTGCCCAATTTAACTCCGATTATGCAATATCTTTTATCTGTTCACTTTATCGTGATTTCAACTTATTTTACAAAAACCAATGTTTGTTAATCTTCTATCCCAGAGCAGCAATAAAGAGATCCGAAATGGCTTTCCTTTTATTTATTTTCTTTGTCTGTTTTACTTTCCCTTATGAGTGTCTTTATAATCTCTGGCTCTCAATGCGAACCGAGCGTTTTACTCTTTCTTTCTGAAATGTAAGCACAGAATGCACAATTTGTAATCATCGTTTTAAACCAAAATAAAGCAATAAAATATCTCACTGTAAAGGCTGCCCTTTTTCTGCAATATGTAAAATACTCCTGCACACATTATCAATGCATCATATTTTAGTGCTTTTAATTTCATTTTTTTTATATTTATTAATTTTCTTTCCTTTACTCATTAGAACTAAACAAGGTAACCAGTATTAAAGTGCGCCTTGCGGGCGTCATTGGGGTTTATTTACTAAAAACCCATCAAAGTAACCGAGCTGGGGAATGTTTCAGCCATTAGAAATTGCCCAGTAAACACCATTTGAATACACTGTCCTCGTTGTGCCTTTTTCCTAAAGCATCTGTGGTGCCAGAGGGGGTTATTTACTAAACTGAGAATTGTTGGGAATGAAAAGTGAATTGTAACGTTTAGACCACAGTAGCCAAACTGGGAAAATACTCCTAGTCGGCTATAATTCTGGATTTGAAACTCTTTGAATTCCTAACAATTCTCACTTTGATAAATAACCAATCGGGAATAGTATACGATTCAGAAGGGAATTGCACATTTTAGACGACATTAATAGAGATGGAAAGTGTCACTGGGTTAAAACAATATCTCCACAAATCTTGCTTTGGTAAATAAAGCCCCGAGTTAGTCTGCTTTCTAAAATAATGTGTAGTTAGATAGGTAGATCTATAGAGAGAATACATAATGATGATAGGTGCATTATGGGAAAACAATGCCATTGCGTGTTTTTGGAGATTAAACTGCATTGCTTTGCCCAGATGCACACCGTGCCGCTAAGTATCTTTTTAAATTTTTAGGCTAGAGTTAAATGTGTTCGAGTTAGGGGTAGTGTGTAGAGAATAAGGGTAGAGTTAGGGGTAGTGTGTCGGGGATAAGGGTAGAGTTAGGGGTAGTGTGTCGGGGATAAGGGTTAGAGTTAGGGGTAGTGTGTCGGGGATAAGGGTAGAGTTAGGGGTAGTGTGTCAGGGATAAGGGTAGAGTTAGGGGTAGTGTGTCGGGGATAAGGGTAGAGTTAGGGGTAGTGTATAGGGTAAAGTTAGGGGTAGGGAATAGGGTAGAGGTAGGGGTAGTGTGTAGGGGATAGGGTAGAGGTAGGGGTAGTGTGTAGGGGATAAGGGTAGAGTGGCAAAGTTGGGGACAGTGTGTTGGGGGTGGTATGTAGGGGACAACAGGGGTAGAGTTGGGGGAGCTGTGGAGGGGACAGGGTTAGAGTTGGGGGTGGTGTGGAGGGCATTAGAGTTTAGGGGATATTGTATAGTTGGGGGTAGTGTGTAGGGGATTAGGTTAGTGTGGAGGGGGTGGGGATAGGGGTAGAGTTGGGGGTGGTGTGGAGGGGATAGGGGTAGGGTTGGGGTGGTGTGGAGGGGATAGGGGTAGGGTTGGGGGTGGTGTGGAGGGGATAGGGGTAGTGTGCAGGGGGTAACAGTAGAGTGGTAGAGTTAGGGGTAGTGTGCAAGGGATAAAGGTAGAGTTGGGGTAGGGGATTTGGGTATTGTGGTAGAGTTGTGGATAGTGTGTAGGAGATAATGGTAGTGTGGTAGAGTTGGGGGTTTTGTGTAGGGGATAAGGGTAGTGTTGGGGGTAGTGTGTAGGGGATAAGGGTAGTGTTGGGGGTAGTGTGTAGGGGATAATGGTAGTGTTGTAGAGTTGGGGGTAGTGTGTAGAGGATAAGGATAGCGTTGGGGTTACAGTGTAGGGGATAAGGGTAGTGTTGTAGCATTGGGATAGTGTGTAAGGGATAAGGGTAGAGTTAGGGTAGTGTGTAGGGGATAAGGATAGAGTTGGGGTTACAGTGTAGGGGATAAGGGTAGTGTTGTAGCGTTGGGATAGTGTGTAGGGGATAAGGGTAGAGTGGTGGAGTTGGGGGTAGTGTGTAGGGAATACGGGTAGTGTAGCGTTGGGGGTAGTGTGTAGGGGATAAGGGTACTGTTGTAGCATTGGGGTAGTGTGTAGGGGATAAGGGTAGAGTTAGGGTTACAGTGTAGGGGATAAGGGTAGTGTTGTAGCGTTGGGATAGTGTGTAGGGGATAAGGGTAGAGTGGTGGAGTTGGGGGTAGTGTGTAGGGAATACGGGTAGTGTAGCGTTGGGGGTAGTGTGTAGGGGATAAGGGTACTGTTGTAGCATTGGGGTAGTGTGTAGGGGATAAGGGTAGAGTTAGGGTTACAGTGTAGGGGATAAGGGTAGAGTTGGGGTTACGGTGTAGGGGATATGGGTAGAGTTGGGGGTAGTGTGTAGGGGATATGGGTAGAGTTGGGGTAGTGTGTAGGGGATATGGGTAGAGTGGTAGAATTGGGGGTAGTGTGTAGGGGATATGGGTAGAGTTGGGGGTAGTGTGTAGGGGATATGGGTAGAGTTGGGGGTAGTGTGTAGGGGATATGGGTAGAGTTGGGGGTAGTGTGTAGGGGATATGGGTAGAGTTGGGGGTAGTGTGTAGGGGATATGGGCAGGTGTATGCTGCCCATTGCTTATTTGGCGTTAGTCATCGACAGGAGCTATTTCAACGCTGCCATTAATTCTGCTTTAGATTAACCTAAATTAAAGTAACAGCAGCTGAGGAGCGTAACTCCCACTAATCACAAACAGACCAGGTAATATATTTAAGACCCCAGAGCTGCATGGAGTTGAATCCTACATTACTCAGTATTGCACATTTAAAAACATCAGATGTTCTAGGTATTTTACATTGGTTAATTGGACATGTGTAGTACATCTAGTCTGCCACTAGGAGGAGACACAATAAATGCTCTTCTGATAACAGGAAAGTCATCCTAATTAAAAGGAGCAGACACTTATTCCAAAGACAACATTAGCAACACATTTGCTCCCCATAGAGTGCCTATTGTTGGTGTGTCCTCCTCTGCAATGTTAGTTCTAGACGGTGTGCATAGTGACCGCCCTACCCCTTGCTAGCAGTGTGTGGATCTCCATTCAAGGCTACACTTGACAAAGGAATGAATTGAAACAATGACAGGAGTGTGAGCATTCATCCACCCGTTCAATGTTTACAGGACGTGCTCCATGTAGCAGTCAGGTACCTGAACCTGTGATATCTCTGCATCCTGTGACACCAGCTCCAATCAATGAAACCTTTGATGTACAGTGCGGTACAAGCACGACTGCTGTCACA
The DNA here is from genome assembly GCF_036172605.1 of Pelobates fuscus. Lineage (NCBI taxonomy): Eukaryota > Metazoa > Chordata > Amphibia > Anura > Pelobatidae > Pelobates > Pelobates fuscus. The sequence continues at coordinate 303,259,084 of NC_086322.1, forward strand.
TCCTCAACACTTTCATTTGATTGTATCCTTCCCTAGCAACGCTTCTTCTAAATGCCATTGGTGGGGCATTACAATGACAAACACCAAGAATTTATTTACTAAACTGTGAGTTTTAGTAAATTTGAGCTGGGCTGTAGGTGTTCAGGAAGTACTTCTTCCATGCGGATCCATCGTCCAGGAAATTGTTAACCCACCCATAACTAATCAATAATCGATTAATGGTGATTGAGCACCCAGCGATAGGACGGAGATGGGCACGGCTCCCCTTATCTGCTCTCATTATCAAGGCCCAGGGCTCATTACAGTAAACGTCTGGTCTGAGTCCCTGCTCTGCTCCGTGTAACGGAAGATGCTTAAATATTCTTATTTGTAAGGCGCCAACATATTCAGCAGCGTTGTACTAAACAATACTTCTGTCTTTAGATTGTAAGCCCATTGTACAGCGCTACGGAATCTGATGGCGCTATATAAATAATATAATAATAATGAGCTCTTCGCCTACTGTTCCCATGTGCCATACGTGTTTTGTTCGAATTAAATGTTTCTCTTATTTACCTGTTGTTCACAGCAGAATATGTTGGCGCTATATCAATAATTCTAAATGCAAGTTTTTTTCAAGGTTTAACTAATCTTTGAGATGAAATGACAAGAAAAACGACACCTTTTTGGCCAACAGATCTTTCCCAAATCCCGTGTTTTGTCGATTCTCCATTTTTGGCGTATAAACATTGCACACGTCATATCTCCATTCCAATGGGTGGTACATGAAATGGGCGTCCGTATGAAGAATTCATATGCTACATCAAAGAAATCAATATTCTATCAATCAAATATTAGGAACTAGCTTGGTTACTTCATTTCCTTCCATATTACGCTATGTGCGCTGTCTGAACATGAAGTGATTTGTGTCCTGGAAATCGTGTAAAATGTAGAAACCGTAGCTTTGTGTGAGAAGAATGTGTTACCTTTAGACCTTGCGATCTCCCACGATTCCAGCCACAACACTTTCAGGCACTATCAGCAGTCGTGCTCTCCTCATCTCTCAGCACTATTTACTAACGTGAGAGTTCGAAGTGATTTCAAAATATAAAATCTGAATTATTGAATGGAAACCACGGCTGATTTAGAGAATTTTCACGATTCTTTTGACCTTAAATTTGAAATTCACGTTCAATTCTCACTTTAGAAAATAATCTTGTAAAATCTGGTGAATTGTAGTAGATTAAAATCCAAATTGCTAAATTCAGTAAAAAAAAAAAAAAAATTAAATCCAAGTTGCAAAATAACCAAATTGCTGAGTTTTTCCTATTTTTTTAAATTCGTGTTTCAATTCATTATAATTTTCTGTGTAGTTAAAAAAAAGAAAACACGCACAAAAATAACCCTTTGCGTTTAAAGGAATATTGTTTGGGGGATAAATATGTACAGCGCTACGGAACTTGCTGGCGCTACTCAAATAATAAAATATCCTGTTCTGGGTCGTTGTGAATGCAAGCTACAAGTTATATTCTCTCCTTCAAAGTCCTCATTGCTTAGAAAACTACTCAACAAATCAGCCTTCAATCTGCAAACTCACATCATCTAATTAAATCTAATTATGTATTTTTTTTAATCTTGAAAACATTCTCTTAATTTAGCAATCACATTTAGCATCAAAATTATCCTCGTTTAATATCGGTAAATCACAGTTTATTATTACATTTTAACTGGGATTTCTATAGTGCAAACATATGCCGCAGCGCATCACAATTCATAATGTATGCAAATATTGAATATGCATCTAAGTTCTACTAAGGAAATATATTCTGTTTGTAACAATGCGATATGTAAATGACCAATATAAACTAAATTCAGTTTGCATTCATTAAGTCTTTTACCGTTTGCTTCACATTTAATTAACCAACTGACTCAATTATCATACAATGCAGGGTGCTCACTCTGTGCAAAGTATTTTACTTCCATTTTGTTGCCATTAGAGGGCGCACTTTAGCCTTCAATCTGCAAACTCACATCCTCTTGCAGGAAAATAGATATCTTCTGCCAAACATCCAAGTGAATGAAAGTTTTTAGACTTTAGGATAAGACTTAAAGACAAATTAAATTAAGTTCCTGTTCTGTGTTACAAAAATACATTTTAATTGGCTCATCAGAATGCGTGCGTTCATAATGTCCTGTGTTATTTATTTTCCTTGGATAAAGTTTCAGACACGAAAATATTATATTTGCATTTCTGACACACACACGTCTTGTTCCATTGTGTTTCTCTGTTAAATCTAATTATGTATTTTTTTTATCTTGAAAACATTTTCATAATTTAGCAAAATTGCATATTTCATTTAAAAAAAAAAAATGTTTTTATAAAAGAAAAATTCAAGTTGCAAACCTCACATTTAGCATCAAAATTATCCTCGTTTAACCCCTTAATGACACAACTTCTGGAATAAAAGGGAATCATGACGGAATATATCCGTCGTCTGTCCTTAAGGGGTTAATATCGGTAAATCACAAGATTTATCACCGACATAAATGTAGTAAGAATTATTTTTAAAATAACTTTAAGCCTTCACAGCCATCGTACTCTACATCAATTTAAGTTTAAATAAATAAATACAATTTTATATCTATATATATATATATATCCTAAAATCTTGATCTTGGAACGCTTTATAATGTAAGAGAAGAAAAGTGCTTTTAAAACAGACTGTTCTTTTCTGCCTGGGGCCAAAGGTCGTTGCTGTAACGTTGAACGGCCTCCTATAGTCTTGTTGATGTAAGACAATCCTTTGGCCCTTTCTCGTCTTAAGGGAAATGTTTGACTGATATATGTAAATTTTTCTCTAACCTGACAGTAGAGAAGGACCGATAAAGGATTAGCAAATTTGGGGCCAATACAGCCTTATTGCACAATCTGCCTATTCCTAAATAAATGATTTCCGTCCCCTAGTCAATTCTCCCCAATCCCCAGTTTACCTCATGCATCCCATAATTTTCTGGATATGGTATAAAAATGTAATTAAAGTGGGAATTTTGGGCAATTCAAAGTAAATTTTACATTTTAGACCATAATAAGCCAAAGTGAAGGCTTAGTTAACTTGGTGGGTTCATCCAATTCAGATATTTTTACATTAAATATAAAATTGAATCCCAGACAATTGTCACTTTAATAAATGGCTTTGCATGTTTAACCAGGCCCACTGATATCAGGGCTCCAGTCCAATCCTGAGGCCCATAGGATGCATGTTTTCGGTATCTAATTAACAGGTGTGGTCACTTTAAACAGGCCATTTCCATACTTTAATTGGAGTGGGGCCTGGGGGAAGCAATATTTCAATGCATTCTGCACTTCCTGTTGAGTCACACTCAGACCTCACTCACCATGTGCTCAGCATTCCTGTGTCCCCCAGCTTCCAAATGTGTCATTTTACATTATATGTGTGTATATTTGTGACAGTTGCCAAATGATCCATCATATCGCATTGCTAAGTGTGATCTCCCTAATTTGCCTTTAGCTCAGTGCAGTCACACATTGCATTACTGCGCCACTGAATAGGAGGCCGTGTCCCTTGTACAGGGGTTTCCTGATGGGAGTTGATGAGTTGTCCATATTTAGGATCCTTTGCCGGTCACCCAAATTTTCCATCACTAAAGTATAAAGCCATAAAAATGTGCAGACATTCCTGTGCAGTGATTGTTCTTTTGACATAACCTCAGGGCACAAAATTACTTTTATCTCCACTCCCAATGATAAGCGCATTGTGTACCTTGCAGGTGATTAACACCTGTATTAACCCTTGCCAGGACTGTCCCCACGCCCGATCTTGCTGAACGTGTTTACATTGTTTTTGTGAATGGCTTATTGACTCCAATCACAGTCTTCCTGTAATGTTTCACAATCCCTCGCTCATGCACCAAAAATGCCTGGCCTTGGGCACACTGTCTGTTTTGGCGTACATTACCCATAACCCGTAGCCAATGGCTAGCCTAATGCATACTGTTATGAATTAGTGTATTGGGATTTTTAAAGATGTATTCACTAAACACTGAATAGCAGCGATTTGAAAAGAGAATTGAAACATGAAGGACCATGAAACGTGTTGTGTCCTTCATTATTGTAGTACTGCGCTTGAGTATACGTTGGTGCTATATCAATTATAATGATGCATATTAGGGTTGGGACCTTTTTCAAGAAAAGTGAAAAGACTGAAATAGCCAAGATGTGAATAGAGAACGTTTTAGAAAAGTTATTATTGCCCAAATGTTGCAATATTTTTTTTTAATTCACTTTAATTCACTGTTAATTAAATAACCCACTTGTGGGCGCACACAGTCGTACAGATGAAACAGGCGGATTCTCACCCTCCCACGGTTAAGATGAGAGGACTTTGCAAGTTGAAAGGGGTCCGCTGGAGCCAGCGTTCTGCTGTGATTGTCACCTGTTCTCTCTGCTGGTGTCAGTGGAATGTGCCGACAGGTGCTATCTGTTTGTCACGTGGGGCTTACCAAAAACAATCAAAGTTCGCAAAAAAAAAACTAAATACAGAATGATTTATTCACTAAACTGTAAATCGGGGCCCAAATAGCCAAGCTCGGACTATAGCCTCGCAGGAGAATTGCTCCAAATCCGATCTTGTAGCCAAAATTTGCCCAGTTCAGTTTTCAATTCACTGCAATTCGGGTTTACTGAATAAACTTCAGAGAAATTCCTTCAAACCAGAGCTTATATAAACAGAGTGTGAGTCAACAGCCATTGATGTCTACAGTCTGATTAAACCACTTCAAATCATTGGGAAAATCTTCTACAGAAAGTGCAGTATTTGCATTTAACCTAATATCCCCCAACCCAGTGACAATTACTCTATTGTAAGAATTATATTTAAAAAAAACACACAAAGGTGAAATGGAAGCTGGGGACACACTGCATCCCCTGGATTGCAGCAGTTTTACAGAGCTGGGAGCTGTTTACCTGACATATAGACATTAACATACAGTTTGTGTGTAGCTGTTCTTATCTATTCACTGACACAGTGTGGGCTTTCTTTTTGTGTTTTATCTTCCTCTTAAGAACACAGCATGGTGGGCCTGAATTAAGAATCCCCTCTAAACAAATAACATTTCTCTGTAATTTGGACATAATCACCTATTAACCAGAAGAATTCTGAAAAATACCCTGATTAAAATGATTGATTTAAGAAGTGAAAATAGGCTTTTTTTTTTTTTTTTTTTTGGGGGGGGGGGGGGGGGGTGGAGGGGCACAATAAATAAATAACGATCCCCAAAATCTGAAACAATAATAAGTAGGAGAATTTAGAAAGGGGGGGGGGGATAAACATGTAAACATAAATAAATAAATGACTATTTAATATTTTTGTAGTTTGAGGCAATGTGTTTTGTTACATTGTATCAATACTTGTGCTATTAAATCTGCTAGCCTGCTCTGTTCTAACACTGTTAATAATTGGTAGGACAGCAAGGAAGTTTTAACACCCACACAATGGCTATTTTAGTGCAGGTATGGTGAGTGCAATGGCTGTGGGGGTTATTCTCTTTGCACAGAGTTTGCCTTGAGATGCACTCCATTAATACATTGGTGGAGAGACCTCCCCCCCATCCCAAAAAATCCAATGCTTCAGGCACCTGCTGGACACACAAGGCTGTCACCCCCTCCCTTTGGCTGTGATTGGCTGGGAGCTGACAATGTGAATTTGCATGATCACACCCCAGCCTCCAGGCTGCATATTAGCCAGGAGTTTGCATGCTGCACAGTAAGTCATTCCCTTTAAACCACATGTGAGTCTGTCTCTCTGCTCCTGGACTGAGAGAGCTCCTAAGATGCCACGATCATTCCTAGTCAAGAAACACTTCTCTGCCAATAAAAAGCCCAATTACAGTGAGCTGGAGAGCCAGAGAGGTAAGGCACCCCCTAAATATCCTGCATCTCATTGCAGCCAGGCTGAACAGATTTGGGAAATCTAGAGAGTGGAATGAGTTATTCTGGAAGTTATCTTTTAACATCCATTTATAGACAGATTACTGTGTAAAGATTTATTTTGTGTATTTTTAATGCATTGTTGTATAGATAGTGAATGGATGTAACTAGTATCTAGTGTGTGCGTGTATATTTTTATTTACTTTATTCCTGTGTGTCTGTGAGTGATGTATAAGGTGTATATAAATATTGTTTATTTGGGGATATACATTCTCTGTATGAATCCATATTTAGTTTTGTTGTGTGTATGTGTGTGTGTGTGTGTGTGTGTGTGTGTATTGATGAATGGAATGTTGGGACCCATTCATTGCACAGACATGTGATATATTCTCCCCTCTCTTGCAGTGTACATCGCTCCGTACCTATATGATAAGTATTCCTCCATTCCGTTGATACCGCAGCCTGAGATTTTGAGCACCACGGCCTATTACCCACCTGTAGTTTGGGACACTGGTTTAATTACGACGATTTTCACGGCCGAGCCCGACTTTCAGAGCTCTCCCACGTCTCCTGCCATTGAGGGATCCAAACCGTTAGACCTCAGTTCCTTCTCCAGTGAGGACGACGAGAGCGGAAAGACCTCGGACCCCCCCAGCCCTGCTTCCTCCGCAACAGAAGCTGAAAAGTTTCACTGCGGTCAGTGTAACAAGTCGTACTCCACCTTCGCCGGACTGTCCAAACACAAGCAGCTCCACTGTGACTCTCAGAATAGAAAGTCTTTTAGCTGCAAGTACTGTGAAAAGGAATATGTTAGTCTTGGGGCTCTAAAGATGCACATCAGGAGCCACACACTACCCTGTGTCTGCAAGATCTGCGGCAAAGCCTTTTCCAGACCGTGGTTACTGCAAGGACATATCAGAACTCATACCGGTATGTATACACCTTGTCTTTATACATTGTATCCGTACTCTACGGGTCTTGGCATTCAACATGTTAACTTTCCTGGTGTACAGATCCTTAAATTCTATTTGTCATTTTTACTTTTTCACTTTTATTTGTGTTTTATTTTTTGGGTGGAAAACATTTTGCATGCAAAGAAAAAAAAATAAATATTTTCATTATTATTATTTTTTATACGATATATTTGATTGCATTTTTAAGCAGAGATGCATTGTATGTTGCATTTTTGTATAGACTGAACAAGGCTTGCGCCCATCAAGTCCAACCTTCAGTGTATACATAGCTTGCCCAGGGTGGCTTTCTAAATGTACCTTGTGGTTTCCCATTGTGGGATGTGTGCTCATATCTAGTTATAATCTTCAAGGGGAAAAAAATCCGTTTTGAAGATGAATTGAATAGTACAAAAGCTAGTGTACATAGTGATTATTTCAGCGCCATTGGGTTCTTTTGATGTCGGGCCTGGGACGGGCCCCTAGTGATGGGTGGGCACTATAATTTGTGCTATGCACCTGTTGCAATGCACGCCACGCTTTGCCAGTACTCCCAGCTGCCAGTCCCCTTACCAGCCCTCAAAGGCTCTCGCTTACAATCCACCTCTTATTCATGTCGCTGGGATCATTTCTTCATTTTCTTTTCTTTTTGTTGTTGGGTAACTGATTTCACGCCCTGTTCAAGGGACGGCTAAAAATGTAAAGCGTTAGATCAATTGCATAAATAGTTCAGAGAATTTGTGCTCTTTTGTCATTGTTGGTCTAGATAAAATAAAATGTGTATAACTTTAACAGATGCAAATTTAATGAAGTGTTTTTAACTGCCCCTTGTTAATTAGCGTTACTGTGTGACCAGTTCCTTTGTTTACTCAACAACTTATTTTCTGAGCTGCTGAGTTAATAATGGTAAATATTGACTTGTGAAGGAGCTTTCTCTTTAAATTAACTAAGCATCTTGGGAAATATAGCTCAGGTAGATCTTACATGCCCTGCGCTTGGCCAGTTCACCAATATAGTGTTGGGTCTGCTTGTGGTGTGTTCTTTAACTTTCTTCTCTGCAACACCTTGTCCTCTGATCAATGTCACTAAACATATTTTTTGCTTTTTTTTTTGTCTTCCTCTAGGTGAAAAACCTTTCTCCTGTACACACTGCAACAGAGCCTTCGCTGACCGGTCAAACCTCCGAGCGCATCTTCAGACCCACTCAGATGTTAAGAAGTACCAGTGCAAGACTTGCTCCAGAACTTTTTCTAGAATGTCTTTGCTCCACAAACATGAAGAGACAGGCTGTTCTGGGGGTCACTAAGAACTTTTTGCATGTTGGACTGAAACAGACTCTATACTCCTCCTTCGGGGGGGAGTACATTTAATTATTTTTGCTATATTTGTTTAGCAATCTGACAATCTCTCGTTCTGGAATCCTCTTCCTGATTCACACTTAATCTTCTCAATAGACTGTACATTTGGAATCGAGTGCCTTATTACCAAATCCCAGAGATGCGTTACATTTTTACCATGTGCACAATCAGCATTCTTCAATTCTCTTTTTTTATATAAATATATATATATTATTTTTTTGTTAAAAAAAACAAACAAACAAAACCAAATAGTTTCATTACGTTTTCAATACTTGTTAAAGCTCTAAAAAATATCTTGTGGGTTTCAAACCTTTTTTTAAAATGGATAAGAAGATAAAATTGTTGATTATATCCCGATCTGTTGAGTGTGCTGGAAATAGCCCAAACGATATAAATTTATGAAGGAAAGAATTGTTAGATGTTTTTTTTATTGTAATATTGTGACTGTAAATATGCAAACAACAGAGGAACTATGCAATAATATATCACGGCTAGCGGCAGGTGCTTGATCACAGTACAATGACAATTTGCAACGCCTGCACAGTTAACGTAGATTATGAAAGGTATTGGATACATTTTTCTTTTTTCTCTCCAAACATCTATTCTGTTTACAGAGCGGCTATACGCTCAGACACCTGTTTAATATAGCTCTTAACAACTTCCTTTGTAGAAAACCCGTATTAATAGTCAGACAGTTGTCAGCTTATATACAAAGACTAACTGTGGAACACCAGCGCAGGCAGGTGGGAATCTAAAATTCGCATTGACAGGTGTCTGATGAATGCCTCTTTTATTCTTAAAATAGTCTCTGCATAATCCTTAAGACAAATGTTTACATTTCAAAGGTACACTGGTATTTATATATATATATATATATATTTTTATTATTTTTTTTTTCTATTTGCCACATTTTGTACTGATGAAACTTTTTTTATCGTTCTACACAATTTATTGATATTCAATAAAAATGTAATTTATAAAAAAAAAAAACCCCTCAATTCTTATTTTTCTGTTCATTCCTAATTTGATGTCAACGTCAGACTTGGCAAGCAAGTCACAGACTCTTACTCTGTGTCTGTTTTTTTGGGGATTTTTTTTTAAATTATCATCACTCAATTTTTGAATATTACTATAAATTGCACAGGTGAAAAGTGATAGGTGTCTGTATAAACTGCAACCGAGCAACTATTTAGTACAATAACTTACTAGAAGGAATTAGCAGGTTTATGTTTTTTTTCTCGCCATACCAAAACTTAAAGCCCTTAAGGGTAAAGGCCATTTTATCATCTTACAAATCTGGTATTTAAAGACCCCACTCCCTCCTAAACCGTTCTGTGAATCTGTTGAGCGCACAGCTTATAGAACAGTGCATTCCTTGCTCACAGAATGTCTTGTTATAGAGAATGGTCCTTCTAAAGAACGAGGCACATCACGTGGTCCCAAAACCCTCACGTCACCTATTGAACAAGGTGCTAGGGGGTTTAATACCTTAACTTAGGTTTTATTTCATTTACTTTTCTACTTCCAATTCCAGTTTCTTAAGACAGGGGGAGTAAGAGAGCAAGGCAAATGGGTGCTATCTCTCACACAAACACTTGTTAGGTCTGACAAGCAAGGGGGGGATGGGGGATATACTGACAAATCCTGTACTGAAAGGGTTCAGGGTTTGAAAGCCTGGACTCATTGTTTTAGTTTGGATTGAAGTGGATGAATTGCTTCATCGGTAACCAATGCAGGTGCAGGGCTTATTGTAATAGAGAGCCTGTTTCACTGCACCTCGGGCTAGTTCTCTTTTAATGGATTGGGTATCTATAGGTGGTCACTAAATGGGCACAGTCAGGTGCATGGGAGCCCTGGGCTGCAGAGCTTACATTCATATATTATGCTTAGCGGAGCAGCTCTGTAGGCAACGCATCTCAGAGCGAATTAACAGTGAATTTCATATTTTAGAACACATTAGCCGAACTGTGAAATGTCTCTAAGTCATGTTTCCAGTCTGGCTATATTGGCGTAAAATGTGATATTCACTTTGAATTCTGACTTTAGCCTGTGAGATATGCGTGGTAGCTGTCGTTTTAAATTGGTCTAGGGTGCTGTGTTAGCTATAAGGGTCTTAATTGGAAGGACAAAGTCACAAAAGGTACCTTAATCTGAATGCTGCATGTTCTGTGTGTGATTTACTGAACTTACATGAAAGAATTTAGGGATTGAAACAAATACGATTAAAGAAGAATGTGCAGTATATATATATATATATATGTTATAAAAGACGTGGGACGAAAACGTAATCGTGGTTAGACAGAATAGGAAATAGTGACTTCATTCATCCCGCTTTGATTGCAAGCTCCTCAGGAAAGTTTAAATATTAAAGCATCTGAAAAAGATAATAACCTGTTAAAGTTTTATTGAAATGTTATTAAAAGAGCACTACTGGCACCATAACCACTGTAGTGTGTTGTAGTGGTTATGGTGCCTGGAATATTCTGCCACCATCCAAGGGTAAGTAATCAATCAATGGTGATCGGTTTGACAACTTACCTGAGGTCTGCCTGGCACCATTAATGAGAGAGGAGCTAAATGAAGGACAGCAACTACATACAGCAGCCACTGCCCAGGGTTTAACTCCCACTAATCTCAAGCAGACCGGAACGTGTATAATATAAAAACATGCGTAATCACTGCAATTATCAGCTGTATTGGCAATTTATTTATTTTTATTTATAAGAAAAAAAAATGTCTCAAAAATCTAAACTTCCCCCCTCCCCCCAAATAAATGAAATGGCAATTTGGTAAAGATACCCACAATTGAAAAATACAAGCATTACATTATGCATTATTTTCTTTTATGGTATGTGTTAAAACAGTTTGTGATAGAGCATCTTTTGCAAGCCCTCCCCTTCTAACCCCGCCCAGACTTTCTGTGGCTGTCCAATCACAGACTCCCCAATGCAGCTCAATGTTTGCAAGGCAGGTGCTCTGGGCAATCTTACATTCACCTACCACACTTCCTGATTTGCTGTAGATTATTTTATATTTTTTCAATGGTTGTTTTTTTTCCCCTGGGTTATTTAAGGTTGCTATAATAATGATTCATATGCTAAGTACAATGTATGCAGTGATTGCGGTAAACAATGAAATTCTGGGAAGAAGGAAATTCGCACGGCCGCCATCTGCATTTTATTAATATGCAATACTTATCGCCCTAATGCCATTTCTTACACAGTCTTAATTCATTGTGACATCACAGCTCAATGAGGCCATGCGGACAGTCACATAAATGTAAATCGTTTTTCTGAGCAGAATGAAAGAGATAAAGAGATTTAAATACAAGCAATTAGCATAGTAAACCTCAATCAAAAACTACAATGCCCTAACGTTTGACATGTACATTTATCTAAACGTATTTTGCAGTAATTCAGACAAGTCTAAAATGTAATAGGATTATGCGTTTTTGTTTCATTGTTTTTGAACAAAATATGACAGATGTTTAGTTGTACCCTTTAGTGAGTTTTAAGACATTGTAGTATTACGTGACATCATAGCCCAGTGATGTCATAAGATTACAGCTGAGTGGTAGATGGGTGCCCTGATATTTTAATGCCAACAACATCTCTGCTAGCATCACAGTGTGTATAATGTACGAACTGCGTTCACAACGTGCATGAGTCCTTCAGAACCATCAGAGCCATCAGAACCACTGCAGCTTAATGTAGTGGTTCTGGTGTACATATCCTGTCCCTGTAGGCCTTTCAATGTAAATACTGCCTTTTCATAGAGAGGGCTGTGTTTACTTTGCTGCCTTGCAGCACCTCTAGTGGCAGTAACTCAGACGGGGTGCTTCCTAGTCCGGTGGAGGCACTGAGCGTTCCCGAAAAAGAAGCATTGATTGAATACATCTATATGAGGCAATGTATTCGTGAGCAATAGCCTCCCAATGCATTTTCTTGAATTGGCTGAGATTATCAAGATTGATGATCTCAGCCATGGAGGCGGAGCCAGGCGTGCCCAACTGCGCAAGACTAGCACTCACCTTTTTACTGCAAGGGGAGGGGGCCGAGAATCTAAATAGTTATTTTACCACTACATGTCAGGAATACATGACACTATAATGTTAATTTAAATAGTTGCAAAGTTAAACTCCTTCAGGATCTATTACACATCAGAATTGTTGCAATAGCATTGACTTAGGTTAATGAAACACTCCGAGAACGAGAACGACTTCATGTCATTGAGATGAAGTGTTTGTGATCCCTGGAGTTTTTTGGGCCTAATTATAGTAAGTGACTAGTTAATTTGCCACATAAAAAGTTTAGCTAAAAGAAAGACATTAACACGTTAACAAGCAGGCTATTTGCAACCATGTGACAGCCAGAATCTGGAATTATTTGGTATTTATTAAAAGTACACTCCACTGCCACAAAAACAAAAATAAATAAATATGAATCACGGTTAGTAGATATACCTCAAATAAAATTGGTCATGCATTTAATTATGATTTTTTTTAATTGGGGGTATTTTTAAAAACTGCTTGTCTGCAGCCTTTGCAAGCCCTCCCCTTCTAACCCCGCCCAGACTTTCTGTGGCTGTCCAATCACAGACTCCCCAATGCAGCTCAATGAGAAGTCTTTGCAAGGCAGGTGCTCTTGGCAATGAGTTCATCTCCACTGAGCTAACCAAACCAGGAAGTAACAGGACCGGTGTTTGATTGACAGCAAAGGGGGTGTAACACGGTTCGTTTATAAAGGTGACAATTTCTATTGAAATCTGCACATTTTGTAAAATAAAAAGAACACACTTTTCACAGAAAGCATTTCAGCAAGCTCCAGTACTCTACGGGTCTTGAGTGTCCCTTTGAAATTGTGATAAATGTGTATACAAGGTCATGGACGTGTACCTCTTCTGCCCAATGCATGCATGATACCGGTTGTGAAGAGGTTAATTGGTCCATTTTAAAATTCCATTACCACTCAAACGCCGTAATGTTCTGCATTACGTGGATAGCGTGTGCCGACAAAACTTTAGGTACAAATTTAAGGATTGCCGATTTCTATCTGGAGTACGTGGGATCAGTTTCTAAGCAAACAATCTTTGTTCGGTTTCCGTGCCTACCAGTACATTTGACGCGGAGTGATGTTTCCTTGTATTTATGACTGGTGATTAGTGATTACATCTTGGCAGCCGCGATCTCACATGTTGATCTGTTTAGAAGTTGCCTTTCATGCATTCCCTGCATAAAATATGAGAGTGGATTGCTCAGACTTGCCAGGAACTTTCAACACGGTAATATTTTATTAAGGTCACTTTAAAAAGAGAGATGTAGTGATTAAAAGACTAATCAAAAATAATCCAAACAAACAAGTCACAATTGAAAGCGTACGCTCGCTACATAACTACATTTCAATGCTTTAAACAAATATTTTCCAAAAATCTAAGGGTGACTAGGTCACATCAAGGATGTCAGAAGGACTTTGAGGTCATGCTCAACGGTCGTTGCAGCCAATTCCTTTACATTTTTGGCAAAATTCCCAAATGGGGGGGCGGGGCCAAGCCAGCAAGCAGAGAAGTCGCATGAAAGCCAGGCTCCCGCTGTATATGCCGTTTTTCAATGAAAACCACTTACAATTGAGACATAACGATACCAGGATGGGCCACCTATGTCAGAGGCGACCTGGTGACAAACCTGACACCCATATTGAGAGCTCGAAAGAACGGATGCCCAGGGTGGAAAGCCGAGGCCTGCGGGGGATGGGAACGGTGAGAGGCGGCTGCTCTCCTCGCCTGGACCCTGGAGGTGCAGCCCCACAGATGCCCTGCTCCCCCCCCAGGACTGGCGGGGGTTATCCCGGTCCAGCTTGGAGCAGCAACCTTTCCACAATTGCCCCAACGGAGACGCCTTGTGAGCAGCGGGGAGAAGCGAAGCGCAGCAGCATGGCTGCCGCCACGTTCACCCGGCCCGCGGAGAAATCGGATCTTGAGATTAGCCTGGACGAATTGTTCGCCAAGTTCTGGATGAAGCTGGCGTCCAGGGAGCGACAGGCGGGTGCAAATACACCTGCCACAAAGCAGCAGACACACACACGGACGAAGCCGGTGCCACCGCGAACCCCCGAGACACACGGGGTGAGCCGCAGACGGCAGACATGTAGAACCGACGAGCCAAAGCGGCAGCAACCGCAGGCAGCAGCGGCAAAGCATAGAATCCGCCCGACAAACACCTACCAACGACTAGAGCACACAATGGCGACTCTGAGGAGGCCACACACCTCCACAAACAAGAATGGGAAGCGGCGGAAGAAGCCTGCACGGGCCTCACCAAACCCTATATCCCGACACAGAGCAGAGGCAGGCTCTTATCCGGGCGCACTCCTGACAACATCCAAAACCAACCACCCGACACACCTCACCACACAAGGGGAAGACGTCGATACTGGGACCGTACAATCTTCTTTCGAGCTGGGGGCTCACCCGGAGGTAACCCTCCCATGCCTTCCATATACCCGAGGAGAAGGCCACACGCCGGCAAATCCTTGGGCCCCCGACCCTGTTGATGGGGTCAATGGACACGTGGCAAGGGCCCCTACTAAGGCCTCGGGCTGAAGACACACGGCAAACGGGCGACAAACACCCAGGAAACACACAGAGTCACCCACAGCACGGGGAGCTGGGAACCGGGAGGATCCAGGCAGTCACAACATGAAGACCACCACGCAATGCCACGCAGAAGCCTGCCTCATTAAGCACACTACTGGCATCGGGTGAGGTGTCACAGCGGCCCCCAACCCGGCTACCGGTCCAGACACAGAGGAGGACATGGGACGCTTTCACACCTCAGTAACTGTATGACCGCATAGAGACACAAACGTTTTACATTTCATTTGGCATAATCATTTATTTAGTTTTGCTAGCTGTACTGCATGTCGACAGCCTCATGGGGTTTTTTTCTAACGACCTGAGTAATGCGGGTCACTACCCTCGTTGCCTAGCTTAGTGCTTCCTAAACCGGCAAATAACCGACCCTGTATGCACAAACGTGTCTAGTATCCTGGAGGCACAATGTATCCACATGCCCCATCGTATACGCACGACCTACTACTATAGTATAACTTGTTTCAGACACAATAGTGCAGATAACATTTACCGTAATAGCATGAGATAGTAAGCTTTTTCCCAGACTGTCCATACCATAAAGAATGTCCTGCATTTTTGACCTGCAAGCAATATTAGCACTACATATAACCCTGTTTATAACCCTGTTTAATTTGAATCAGTTTGGTTTTCGCATGCCAGCATTAGTTTGTAATGCTCAACCCGTTTGCTCTTATGTAGTCTTATATATTGGAAAGGTCGCACTCGTCATATAACGTCCTAACTTCGCCTGTTTCAGACAAGTTTACGTTAAGCGATTTACAAAATAAAATAAAAAATGAGGCATTGATAATATGGAAATGTAACTAACAATGTTTTCGCTATCGTAACCCTATTCTATGTATATTCATGCATTTCCCTTCCTTTCTATTCTGTACCCTTCACATGTGCCTCAATAAAAGAAAGATTGACAAAAAAAAAATTCCCAAATGGGACTGGGATAGTCCTGGTCACAAGACCGACGTCCCACTGTCAGCCTAACCAAGATCCTGATTTTGTCTTCTTTCCCTGGTAAACATTTACCAAATGGTAATCGTCGTACATTAAGTCCATATCCGAAAAAACTGAGGCTTTGTAAAAAAACTACACATTTTATATAATGATATAAGTAACTCAAACTATGTACGATACGCCAACCCAAATCATCTTACAGATTACACTTACCGCTAAGTATGTGCTCACAACCATAGTCCACGTTTGTTTGATGACAAGTGGACAACCATGACCGACTGCGTACTATGCAAGTGTTTCCTCGCGCTTAATTATTATCTTTAATTAATTAATTCATTAAGTTATTTTAATGTATTCATGGCTTTATGGAGCTGCTTACAATCATAAGAATGGATACTTAGTAACGAACAACAAATAAACATTTTAAAGTCCCACCTCGTCCTTGCAATCTATCAGGCCTGGAGGTTTAGGCCAGTTTTGTGTTTCCTCATAGGTCCAACTTCTGTCTCACATGTTTAAATGTCCTCATCTGTATAAAAGTCGCCACAACTCTGCAAATACACCAATCCACGTTTAAAGATTCAAGATTGCTGGGGTTTCCGGAGCCCTTTTACTGTAAAACTGGGGGGAGTGGGGCACAGATGGTCTGATATTCCTGCTTGACCTCAAGTGGCAGGCGATTATATTGGGGTGCAGAGCTCCTGGAGTTGCTGGCCACAGTTACAGCCACGCTACCCCATTAATTCCCCAGGATGCACTATATTTTATTGCCTTCCCAATTGGCACAAATAGGGTTAAGCCTCTGATTTAGGATATATTTTCTGAACTGGGAATTCCTAATGAGGGAGCAGGGAATGCTAGGAGAAAATAACAAAGCTCTAAACATTCTTCAACTATGTTTCTAAATTTGCCTGTTTTGCCTATAATGTAAAATTCTCTTGTCAATTCTCTACAAATCCCAGGTTTTGAGTAAACCCCAAAGTCGTGGATCTCTGTCCATCTCGTTCATTTTATCAGCCTCCAGACATAGGAAGTAATTTGTGGACAGAATGTTTTGATAATATGACCTTATTATCTGATCCTGCTGCATGAATGAATAGCAGACATAAAGCTTTCTAAAGGTAAGTTAGCAATCACAAGACAGTCTCCCCCTCTGGCTCATCAGCCTATACCAACTGTGTGAACAAAAAGCAGCAAAGTTATTAAACAATCCCGCCACATCGAGAGATTACCGGGGAGTGAGGTCATCAGATGAGTTAACCACATCTAAGATTGGATTTCTATATTTTCTCTATGTCTGTCTACGAGCCGTCTGTTGGTCTAGGACACTGATGGCTGAACTAGCCTCCCCATATATCTGAGAATTCCTGAAAATCCTATTACTCTCAGCCAGCCTGCAGGTCTACGGCAAAGTACAGACAATAAAAGGACACGGTTTGGAAACAATAATGTACCTTGGAACTTTTTGGAGGGTTGACTTGGAGATTTTTCAAAGCATTAATGCTGCAGTTGGCCATCACAAATATTCTTTATACTAATTTAACAGCAGTGACATCTCAACTGGTCTGGGCACTTGCTAATTATATGCCCGCCATATTTCATATTTAGCAACACACTGGCCACATCTGATCAACTTCAATCTTTGGCTGGTGGGAGTATAGTTAGCACCTGAGTCTGGTCTTAGTGTTCGAAGAAACCCTATCTCTCTAGGAACCGTAGATCATATACCAAAAGATGGACATTGTGATCTCAAGCCACGATGTAAGAATCCAAAATATCAGCCATGGAAGTCGGAAAACCCAGCATCACGTTGAAAACTTGCACTTCACAAATACCAACGTTTTGGCCTCACTTGGCATTAGTAAGGATTGAGGGCAATTAAGACCAGCTGAGGTTTAACCATTGTCTTTTCTGAATCGTTAGTAAAAGGTTTTGCAATGTTTATAATAATTTTTGTTGCGAGTATTATTACTCCATATATTTTCACCCATAACAGGGAACTTTCAAGATCTGATCTTTATTTCTTAAGATCCTGATCAAATGTCTTCTCTCCAGGTCTGATTTATGGTGCACAGAGTCAAAATACATCAAATAAAAATGTCTCTTAGGACACTTACCTGTGTTTAGAACCTACCTGAATGACGCTGTTTTCACCTTAAGACAGTAAAATTATCTTGCGCAGGATCAGACAGTCCTGTGTGTCAGTATCAGTGTCCTGCACCGTGGTATATGCGGCCAATTTATAAATATAGCAATAATTATAAAATGAATATAATTTTGATATTCTGTTAGGTTAATGCTATAACAATATATTTAATTTATCTTGATCTGCTGTTTACGTTGCTCTCGAGTTTAGCTGAGGTAGACCTAAGAAGGAGTCACTTTGTCTTTACTTATTGACAATTACCTTGTGATAACGCGGTTACAATGAGCAGTGAGTCATGGCAGCTCAATTCGGATGGACTGGGCAGTTGGGTTAATATTTTCACAGTATCTGGGATATATATTTCCTGGTATACATGTGATATCCTAAAAACAGCTCGTCTAGTGACTGGGATGGAGAGCCAGAGATCTACGCTATGAGGAAACGTTACTATATTTTAAATTAGACATATACTTCATATGGTACTATTATCCAGGACATCTTACGATTGCAGACACAGAATTTAATTGGACAATAAATGTCCTAACTCCACCTACTCTTGCACTATAGCCCCTCCCCCACAATGTTATTATCAACAGGTTCCCTTATTGCAATAATAAGGGGGCATTTAGCAGAGATTTTATTTAAGTGATTTCAGACTGAATTTCACGTTTTAGGCCCAAACAGGCTAACTTGGAGTATTTTTCCAATTTGGTTATTTGGTTAAATGTGAAAATAACTTTGAATCCTAATGACCAAAATGATATTAGGGGAAGGGTGCAACCGAAATATCAAATTCAATGAGGATGTCACGTATAATAAGGCTGAGGAAGGATCTCTTAGAAGACACAAAACATGTTCAGTTGGTTATAATTTTTTATTTTTCTGCCCCTCCCAACTCCCCGTTTTGTATTGATTGAGGTAATATTGGGATAATTCCTAAAGATACTTTTTATTTATTTTGTTACACCGTGGTTTTTCCATGAAATATACTTACGGTATCATCTCTTTAATCGACAGTTCCTGCAATTCAGTCTGGAACTCTCAGGAACGCGGTATTCACATGCTATCACTCTTTACATAATAAATTTAAAAGACTGTTAAGTAAACCCAATTATTTATTCCAGGGTCGTTAGCTGACCAGGCACCAAGCTTTTTTTTAAAACTTTCCCATGGGCTAAAACCTTTTTCTGCGATACGCATCTCAGATTTGGTGGGACAACTAAATCCAAATAAATTACGTACCTGCACGAAATGGTGGACCCCCCTCTACCTGCAACCTGGTTATGGAATGATTTCCAGAATAATCACAGGCCGAGTAGAATTCCCACAGAGAAATCCTCTTTATTTCCCTAAACAGGTAACATTCCCTCTGCAGGGTTTTTCTTTTGTGCTTGAAATTTTCTTTTTTTGTAGTTTTTTTTTGGGGTAAACCTATTAGAAACACTGACAGCAGGAGCCATTTGTTGACCACCTTGTGAGAACATCTGCAAAAGATTACAGAGTCAGTACTCATAAAACCTTGGATTCAATCAATTTAACTCAAGGTATCCATAAAATGAACTGCCTGGGACCCCCGGGAGATCCTTCATTAACACGGCTTGTCTTCCATTCCCATCCAGCTTTAAATGGCTTTTTCATTTGCATTTTGTTAGCCTGGACTTCATTATATCCTTTGAAATCCCAAGGTGAGTGGAGAGAGGACTATTTGGATGTCGTTTACCCTAAAACAGTTTGCTTCCAGTTTTTATTGTTTTTTTCCAGGTAGGACAGTATGACAAGTCCTGGATTGTGGAGGCCAAAACCCCACATTCTACATTTTCATAGTGTTAACTACCACAAAATGTTCTTCTCCCGACGCATGATGGACCTGCCTGTGGAAGTATTTGTGGGAAAGGATTTATGGAGACAGTATTTGCCCTATATGAAGTGTGGCAAGAGAGAGACGCAGGAAGGCAGGCGAATGAGACATTAAAGGGGCACTCCAGGCCCCAAAACTACTACATCTTAATTAAGTTGTTATTGTGCCACAAGGCTCCCGGAGGCCCTCTCACCTTCGATGTTAAACACCAAAGTTGCCTCCAGCGGCAATGTCCACCTCCCAACCCTCCAGGGACCGGCGGCAACCAGCTTTAAAAAGTTTAGGTTCAGGAAGCGCAGAGTGCCATCGTGCAGGTGTGCCACTGATTGGCTGAGAGCGGTTAGCTGACATTCTCAACGAATCAGTGATTCCCCATTCACAACACTGGCTTGGAAAGAAACATACTTTTTCCTGGCCAGTTTAGTGAATTCACTAAACGTTTAACACTTGAAGGAGATAGTACCTCCGGAGGCACATTACTGGGAGTATTATTGCTGTGGAGCTCTGTTATACACTGAGACACATTACTGGGAGTATTATTGCTGTGGGGTTCTGTTATACACTCAGACACATTACTGTTAGTATTATTGCTGTGGAGCTCTGTTATACACTCAGACACATTACTGGGAGTATTATTGCTGTGGGGTTCTGTTATACACTCAGACACATTACTGGGAGTATTATTGCTGTGGAGCTCTGTTATACACTCAGACACATTACTGTTAGTATTATTGCTGTGGAGCTCTGTTATACACTCAGACACATTACTGGGAGTATTATTGCTGTGGAGCTCTGTTATACACTCAGACACATTACTGGGAGTATTATTGCTGTGGGGCTCTGTTATACACCCAGACACATTACTGGGAGTATTATTGCTGTGGAGCTCTGTTATACACGCAGACACATTAATGGGAGTATTATTGCCGTGGAGCTCTGTTATACACTCAGACACATTACTGGGAGTATTATTGCTGTGGAGCTCTGTTATACACTCAGACACATTACTGGGAGTATTATTACTGTGGGGTTCTGTTATACACTCAGACACATTACTGGGAGTATTATTGCTGTGCTGTGGAGCTCTGTTATACACTCACACATTACTGGGAGTATTATTGCTGTGGAGCTCTGTTATACACTCAGACACATTACTGGGAGTATTATTACTGTGGAGTTCTGTTATACACTCAGACACATTACTGGGAGTATTATTACTGTGGAGCTCTGTTATACACTCAGACACATTACTGGGAGTATTATTGCTGTGGAGCTCTGTTATACACTCAGACACATTACTGGGAGTATTATTGCTGTGGGGCTCTGTTATACACTCAGACACATTACTGGGAGTATTATTGCTGTGGAGCTCTGTTATACACGCAGACACATTAATGGGAGTATTATTGCCGTGGAGCTCTGTTATACACTCAGACACATTACTGGGAGTATTATTGCTGTTGAGCTCTGTTATACACTCAGACACATTACTGGGAGTATTATTACTGTGGGGTTCTGTTATACACTCAGACACATTACTGGGAGTATTATTGCTGTGCTGTGGAGCTCTGTTATACACTCACACATTACTGGGAGTATTATTGCTGTGGAGCTCTGTTATACACTCAGACACATTACTGGGAGTATTATTACTGTGGAGTTCTGTTATACACTCAGACACATTACTGGGAGTATTATTGCTGTGGAGCTCTGTTATACACTCAGACACATTACTGGGAGTATTATTTCTGTGGAGCTCTGTTATACACTCAGACACATTACTGGGAGTATTATTGCTCTGGAGCTCTGGTATACACTCAGACACATTACTGGGAGTATTATTGCTGTGGAGCTCTGTTATACACTCAGACACATTACTGGGAGTATTATTGCTGTGGAGCTCTGTTATACACTCAGACACATTACTGGGAGTATTATTGCTGTGGGGTTCTGTTATACACTCAGACACATTACTGGGAGTATTATTGCTGTGGAGCTCTGTTATACACTCAGACACATTACTGTTAGTATTATTGCTGTGGAGCTCTGTTATACACTCAGACACATTACTGGGAGTATTATTGCTGTGGAGCTCTGTTATACACTCAGACACATTACTGGGAGTATTATTGCTGTGGGGCTCTGTTATACACCCAGACACATTACTGGGAGTATTATTGCTGTGGAGCTCTGTTATACACGCAGACACATTAATGGGAGTATTATTGCCGTGGAGCTCTGTTATACACTCAGACACATTACTGGGAGTATTATTGCTGTGGAGCTCTGTTATACACTCAGACACATTACTGGGAGTATTATTACTGTGGGGTTCTGTTATACACTCAGACACATTACTGGGAGTATTATTGCTGTGCTGTGGAGCTCTGTTATACACTCACACATTACTGGGAGTATTATTGCTGTGGAGCTCTGTTATACACTCAGACACATTACTGGGAGTATTATTACTGTGGAGTTCTGTTATACACTCAGACACATTACTGGGAGTATTATTACTGTGGAGCTCTGTTATACACTCAGACACATTACTGGGAGTATTATTGCTGTGGAGCTCTGTTATACACTCAGACACATTACTGGGAGTATTATTGCTGTGGGGCTCTGTTATACACTCAGACACATTACTGGGAGTATTATTGCTGTGGAGCTCTGTTATACACGCAGACACATTAATGGGAGTATTATTGCCGTGGAGCTCTGTTATACACTCAGACACATTACTGGGAGTATTATTGCTGTTGAGCTCTGTTATACACTCAGACACATTACTGGGAGTATTATTACTGTGGGGTTCTGTTATACACTCAGACACATTACTGGGAGTATTATTGCTGTGCTGTGGAGCTCTGTTATACACTCACACATTACTGGGAGTATTATTGCTGTGGAGCTCTGTTATACACTCAGACACATTACTGGGAGTATTATTACTGTGGAGTTCTGTTATACACTCAGACACATTACTGGGAGTATTATTGCTGTGGAGCTCTGTTATACACTCAGACACATTACTGGGAGTATTATTTCTGTGGAGCTCTGTTATACACTCAGACACATTACTGGGAGTATTATTGCTCTGGAGCTCTGGTATACACTCAGACACATTACTGGGAGTATTATTGCTGTGGAGCTCTGTGATACACTCAGACACATTACTGGGAGTATTATTGCTGTGGAGCTCTGTTATGCCCTCAGACACATTACTGGGAGTATTATTGCTGTGGAGCTCTGTTATACACTCAGACACATTACTGGGAGTATTATTGCTGTGGAGTTCTGTGATACACTCAGACACATTACTGGGAGTATTATTGCTGTGGAGCTCTGTTATGGCCTCAGACACAGAAACATTATAAAGTTCCTAGAAAAGAGGGACATTAGGAGAGAAAAGAGGGACAGAGGGATTTAGCCTCCCATCCCCTCCCCCCATTATTATTTAAATTGAAAGCACCATTTACTTTAAGGATCCATTAAAATGCATCATAAGTATGACTGTCCCTTTAAGGTGGTGCCCAGTTAAAACGTTATGATATAGAGTCGATAATCACAGCAATGAAATCTTACACAATAACTGCGCATGTGATGGGTTTGACACACCTGCGGGTTCAGCCCTGGTGACAGACAAAGTTTAACCCACTTTCCCACGTCTGGCTGAGAGTCATGAGGATTGTTACTGCAGTGTCACAATAAGCCACCGCTGTGTGAGTCTGCAGAGACAGATGTGGGGTCTGTCTGCTCTGTGTTTAACTAGTGTCTGGACTACCTGGACTGAGAATTCACAGAAGGTGAGGAGCAGGTGGAGATACACGGTGTAAGACCCTGTCTGCCTCTCAGGGACCTGCTTCACTGTAACCCAAAGAATAGCTTCATTGAGGGGGCAACACTAATGAATGTGAACCCATTGCTCCCTCTTGTTTTACACAGTTACAGAACAAGCCCCCCCGGTGCTCTATACAGAGAAGACAGACCGTTTCATGTGATTGAATGGAGGGGGTTATTTGTCAATGGACTTATTCACTAAACACAGAATAGCAGAAATTCACGCAAAGGCCGAGCTCTGACTAAAGCTGACTTGGGGAATCTTTTAATCAGTATTTTTACTTATATTTTGCAATTCAGTTTTTAATTCAATAAAGCTTACGATTTAGTATATAAATATATTTTGTTAGTACGACAATTTAGATTTAAAATCAGAGGATAGATAAATAATCAAGACGCTTACATTTGGAACAGAGCACCAACGTCAAAAAATTAATGATCTATAAACAAAACACAATTTCAGGGGAATAACAGGTGGTAGTGGCCCAGTGACTTCGACAAATTACAAATAACTACTTTTAATAAGTTTGTATCAGTAATTATAGAAAGTCTGTGTATTAATCAGATCTATCCTTTGCTAATTCTGAAATGGTAAATTACGGGTGCCTTAAAGGTAGCTCACCAAATGTCTTATAACTACAGCTTCCATAATGCTTCGCCATTCTCAATGCATGCATAGCGCCATCTGAAGCCAAGCAAAGCATCTAGGGAGATGTAGTTCTACCAAATCTGGGGATCTTACTATGGGACCCCCTATGGTAGATTATTATTATAAATTGTATTTTGTACAAATATCCCAAACCGGTCCAGTGAGTTTATCGCTGTGCCATCACTTTCACAGGGGAGGGATTGGATTTCCCAATAAGCCCCCATTAAGATTTTAGGATCTAGGCAGCATTAATAAGATACGAGAGGCTGGATTCTCTTAGAATAAGGGTTTGATCTGCTCCGATGTACATAGAATCCAACTCTGAGGGGACAGGAGAACTCTGCCTAGCAAAAAACTGCTTCTCCAGCCTCCCATTCCCATCTTACTCAGCCGCACCCAACTGGATGAAATGAGGTAGTAGTTATGGTGTGTAGCAGGCGGAGTGTCTGCAATCCATGAGTGAGTCTGCTTCCTCAGACAGTCATTATCAGACTAGCTCCAGTCCATCGACTCATTGCCGTTGACTAAGTCTGAGTTGTTAATTCCATTTAGTTTACTTGCATGTCTTTTACAGAAAGGCAGCCTGCCTTGCTTCCCGTGTAAGATCATCCCCGGAGCCGAGTGCTCAGCAGGCTTATGTAAGATCTGCACGGTTTAACATGGATTTATTGCACAGGGCTCGGCTTATTTTTGTAAGGTGAAGGTAAACATGCATATTGATACAGTGTTACCTATATAATAATGTTACTTTAATTGAGAGCAGTTATTGGTGAGATCTTGTATGACTCCAGGTAACGTATCCGCTCCTGGTAGGAGAACTGACGGAGAGGTCTACACCATTCCTGCACTTGCTTGCTTTGTAACACTATGATGTGTGGTCATACGTCTGTTATAGACATCTGCAATTAATTTCGTTCCGAATGCAAATTCAGGCGAATTTCAGAAATTGGGATGCTTCTGAATGTCCGAAGTGCCAAATTGCAGAATTTCCGAAGTGGAGAATTTAGGAATGCCGAACCAAACCGAATTTCTGAAATGCCGAACCGAACTGCCGAATTTCAGAAATGCTGAAGTGGTTAGGGGTTGGTTAGTGGTTTTTGGTAGGGGTTGGGGTAGGGTTAGTGGTTGGAGTAGGGTTAGGGGTAGGGTTACGGTAAGGGTAACCCTAACCCTATTCCTAGCCCTACCCTTACCCTAACCGTACTCCTAATCCTACCCTAACCCTACTCTAACCCTAACCTTACCCCTAACCCTGCTCCTAACCCTAACCCTAACCCTACCACTACCATAGCCCTAACCCTACCGCTAACCCAACCCTTAACCAACCCTAACCCTACCCCTAACTAAACTAAGACTACCTTAACCCTACGCCTAACCCTACCCTTAAACCTACCCTAACCCCACCCTAACCCTAAGCTAACCCTAACCTTACCCTAACCCTAGCCCTACCCCTAAACCTAACCCTACACTTACCCGAAGTGCCAAAGTTCCAAAGTGCCGAATTTCGGAATGCCGAACCTAACCGACAGTTTTTCCCATGCACATCCCTAGTCTGTTATAGTATAATACTGTGTCACGTCAGGTGTATAGGATATAATATATATTAAATAATACCCATTATAGAATAATACTGTCTCAGGTCAGGTGTATAGGATATATGATATATTATATAACACCTGTTATAGAATAATACTGTGTCAGGTCAGGTGTATAGGATATATGATATATTATATAACACCTGTTATAGAATAATACTGTGTCAGTTCAGGTGTATAGGATATATGATATATTATATAATACCTGTTATAGAATAATACTGTCTCAGATCAGGTGCAAATCTTGAATACTCCAACCATTCTGACTATGTCAGTGTTTTGAAGTGGTTATGGTGCTTGGAGTCGGTATGTTTTGAAACGACGCACATACAGATAAAATGTCTCCTGGGGGTGTAACTCATCACCGAGCTGGGAAGGAGTTTTAACTTTGTTTGTTGGGTAGAAATTACTCTTATGACGGTTGAGCTTTCAATAAATATTCTCTATTTTATAGAATTAAATCCTGACACACTCTCCAGTAACATGTAATGCACACGCCTGTTTGTCATTCAACTCATCATTTTTAGTGGACACTTTTACAAGTGTCACAGAAGTAACAGTTCGGCTTCAAGAGACGTGCCTTTAAAGATAGCAGCAGGAAAGATGGAGGGTGAAAGTGGGTCCTAAAATATGACTGTTTCTCATAAACAAGGACACTTGGTAGGTATTACAAAATATTAGTATATACAAAGGAAGAGAAAATGAAAAAAACTCAATAAATATTCACCAGACTGTTAAACATTCATGTAGAGCAAGCATGTCAAATTCGCGGTCCACAAGGACCATCTTTGCGGCCTGGCGAGCCGCGAGTACATGCTCGGTGTTAAAGCAGAGTAGGCACCTGCTTTCCCCATATTGGAGGTGCCTACTCTGCTAAAAGTTACCGGGCCAGGAGGAGGGCTGGCGAGGGAGCTCAGTGTTCGTGCTCCTCACTGCTCCCTCACGCGCGCCGTTTGTAGTGAAGCTGGGCGCTGGAATATGACGTCATACTCCGCGAGGGACAGTGAGGACAGTGAGGAGCAGGATTACCCCAGGATTACCCCAGGGAGATACCCCACATACCCCACATCGGCTCCATAAGGTAAGGAGCAATAAAAAAAAGTATGTGTGTGTGTGTGTGTCTGTCTGTATGTCTATCTGTGTGTGTAAGTGTGTCTGTCAGTGTGTCTGCATGTGTGTGTCTGTCAGTGAGTATGTGTGTGTGTGTCTGTCTGTGAGTATGTGCGTGTGTCTGTCTGTCTGTATGTGTGTGTCTGTCTGTCAGTGAGTATGTGTGTGTCTGTGAGCAAGTATGTGGGTGTCTGTCAGTGAGTATGTGTGTGTGTCTGTCTGTGTGTGTTTGTGTCAGTGTGTGAGTGTGTATCTGTCAGTGAGCATGCGTGTGTCAGTGTGTCTGTATGTGTGTTTCTGTCTGTCAGTGAATATGTGTGTGTCAGCGGGAGGATTAGATTTGGCACAGGGTGGTAGAGGGGGGTGCTGGGGTTTAGTAGAGGGGGGGCTGGGATTAAGTAGAGGGGGATGCTGTTTTTTTTTTTATACTTTACTTCTTAAAATAAACCTATGTTTCTATGAAAATGTAAGATATTTTTCTTTTGCGGCCCACATAAACTTAAACCTTGTTTATGTGGCCCGTGCCAGACTTTGAGTTTGACATGCTTGATGTAGAAGGATAACACGTTGTGTTTTTATTCTGAAAGGTATTTGACGGCAACATTCAGGATTCTGAGCTGGATGTATTGATATATTGTAGCCATCGAGCATTCAGGAAGTAAAGCCCGTTCCTGAAACACGGCAAGTGGGCACAAGTAGATGGCTTGCGACTGGGTCTTCCTCTGAGTTTATTCTGTAAAGACATTTCCCAAAGCCGGCTCTGCATAATGATTCACTGCTTACATATACTAACAGACAGAGAGGACATTTAGATTACGAAGACACTGTGGTTATATCATGAAATCCCTGTTTGTTTGGCCCATGGGACATCTGGAGAGTGTGTCACTGCCGAGTGATGTGCGTGGGAATTCTTGCAAACTCCGGTATCTTAGGACCTGCAAAGAAAATTAAACACACAGAGCATTGGAGAAAGAAAGGAAAAATAATTAATTCATTTTTACAACTTTAGATCTGCATGATATTTCTCTCCTGGAACTGCAGCTAATTAATAGATGCTACGCAGTCACGTTCATTTTAAACGTTGGATAATGACGAATGGTTGAGAACTCTGCTTGTAACACTGAGGTTTGAACAGACAGATGTATGATTGTATTAAAACAGAGACACGGACTACCACACACCAAGAATGAAGGGATCAGAAAAAAAGAGTAATATTCTTAATTTGTGATCGTTAACAGAAGATTGTGAATGCTGTCCTATGGGTATTAACATTCGACAAAGGCCTATGGCCATTAGCAGGTAGAAGATTGTGGATGAAGGCCAATTGGATGAAGTTAAAAGATTGTTGGTAAAGGCCGATGGGCATTAAAGGAAGAAGATTGCATAGACTGGGAACATCAAGGCCATTGTTCAGGCCTCTGTGGATGAAGACCTACATGTACGTAGGAGAGGAGACACCACAGGAGGGAAGGCTTGGCTCGTGTAAGATTTTTTATATACAAAACAATTATAACATAAATCTTTCATGGTCATGTGACTGTTAAATGGACACTGCTGGCACCATTACTGCTTAATTTCATTGAAGTGGTTATAGTGTGTGGAGTCCCCTGGCACCGACCGTCCACTTATGCTTTAATACTAAATGAGATACTTATGTTT
The DNA here is from genome assembly GCF_036172605.1 of Pelobates fuscus. Classification (NCBI taxonomy): domain Eukaryota; kingdom Metazoa; phylum Chordata; class Amphibia; order Anura; family Pelobatidae; genus Pelobates; species Pelobates fuscus. The sequence goes on from NC_086322.1 coordinate 303,287,774, forward strand.
TGATACTAAATGAGATACCCAGCTGCCTGTCCCCTCTGTGCTGCTTAGACTAGTGAGGAAGTATTAGTCTGAACAGCAATGGGTAGCTGTGATTGGGTGAGAGTGTCAGCTGACTGCATTCAGTCTATCAAAGCGCCAATTGCTGGTATGAATCGGTATGGCTAGAAGGAAAAGTTTCATCTCTATTTTAGCCCCACCTCCAGTGGGGGCCGGGCTGTGGATGGCCAGGAACCCTCATTTAATGTTACATTGCTTGAAAATGGTGGAAACGCTGAACGGACGGACATTGCCAGGAGACTCCGAGCACTATAACCACTTCAATGAGAGGAAATAGTTTTAGTGCCTACAGTGTCTTTTTACTGCTTGTTTAACAGTTTTTTTTACCATCTTACCTTCCAGATACATACCTTCTTCTCTCGCCCCCCCGGCTCCCCTCCTGTCCGCTTTCTTATTCCCAGTTCAGGATGCCAGAACAGACACTGGTAAATTCACACACAGATCAATATCGCAATATTAGCACGGCACTTTAATAAACAGCCAACGGTCTTTGGACAAAATGCATTTTAAAAGCGGGAACCTCAACCAATCAGAAAACAAAATGTTTCTTATTAAATATTCAAAGCTCGGGGATTAACACCTGCTCGTCTAACGAACTTTTCAACTTTATTTAGCATTTAGCTGCAGGATCAACCTCTCCTTCTGCATCTTTCCCTCTGCCTCTCTCACTCTCTCTGTCTCTCTCTTTCTCTATCCCTCTGTCTCTCTCACTCTCTCTCACTTTCTATCCCTCTTTCTCTCTGTTTGTCTCCCTTGTGCTCTATTTCTCTCTCTCTCCCCCTCTCTCTTGTGCTCTCTTTCTCTCTCTCTCCCTCTCTCTATCTGTCTTTCTTGTGCTCTCTCTCTCTCTCTCTCTCTCTCTGTCCGTCTCTCGTGCTCTTTTTCTTTCTCCCCCTCACGGGCAGCCCTCCCTCTCTCTCTGAAGGGGAATCACAATGTGTCATAAAGGAAACTATTTGCTTTAACAGATACAAAAGTTATAAATAGCCGGATCTCATGTGATTTTCTTTTTATAAAATCCGTTGAATGGTGAGTAACAGTCTGTAAGTGTGTACATTATTAATTGATCCAGCTAGTATACCTCCTAGGTAGCGAGTGCTAATTGTCTCCATATAAAGTCTTTGGTGAGAGGGACACCTGATGCTTTCTCTGCTACACAGACACAGACTCTGACATACAGACACATAGGATGGTTTGCATCCACACGCCATCCATGTCACTGGCTACATTTATCGTGATTCCGTCACCTGTCCCATCCCAGTCTCACTCCTATTGGGACGTATGAAAGCAGTGAGGGACGAGGCATGTCAATGACATGATATATACGGAGACATGAATCCTTGCAAGCTAACCTACCACAGAATAGACGTGAATATGGACTGCCCCAAGGGCTCTAGGTTTCTTACATGTAGGCTGGAACCTTTTAACGTTCTTGATAACCTTCAATATCCCAACTTTGAACTCTTTGTCACTCCAGTTACTATGGTCTACAGCCGCTCTGAGCCACAACCTGTATTTTCTGTCTTGGAAGGTTCGTTTTAGTTTCAGTTCCGCCTCGTCTTGACATGCGCACAGTCGATTATTCGGCAGGTGCGCTGTTTACCCCAACCCCCCAATAACTTACAGACACCGTATTTCTGTTGGAATAAAAAAGTCCACAGCTTTATTTATTATTATAAACAAGGTAACAAATTGGGGTCATTGCCACAAAAGTAAATATACCTCCACCCCCCACCGTACATAAATTACCCCCGGCAATGACCCCGCCCAATAACAATAAATAACATTATAAATAACAAATAACACATAACACATGGCCTACCAAAGAGGCCCCATATCCATAACTTTTTTAACTGTAGGGGTGTACCGAGACCCCCCTACACCACCTGGTTCGGAGCCACCGATGAGCTCGAACCCACAAACCATTTCACACTCCAGTTTAATCCAGCCTAACCAATTTATACTCCTCCTACCTTCCAATTACCCAAGCCCTATCCCGCCATAGCAAGAGACTTGAACCCTTAATGTCTCGAGCGACCCCCACCACACATAAATAGGGCTTTGGAAATACCTTCCTGGAAACCTAAATTTAATAGATCGCACCCCACATCAGACAGGTGCACACCATCCCGCCTAAAATAACCGGGCAACCCGCCCTCCAATTCAAAGTGCCTCACTGGGACCCCCCCTAGTCTCCTAATAAAGACAGACATGGCCTTATTTACTTTACCACGGCAACGTGCCACAGCCGCCGGGTCCCTGGCATGCCTCCAGTTCAACCGCGGCACCATTTCAGACCACACTATTGTAACTCCAGGGACCAGAGCCCTCACCCTATCCAGGTCCCTCTTCATTCTCCTGACCAACACCTTCTGGGGGACCAAACCTAAGTCATTGCCCCCACCGTGAATCAACAGTATATCTGGGGCAAACCCCCTGGACAACATCCCAAAAATTTCACCACTTATACTCTGCCAGCTGAAACCCCGAAAACCAAACCACCGAAGGTCCACTGTGTCCAGAAGAAAACCCAGTTGTGTGCCTTGTCTCCGAACTGCGGCCCTCTTCTCCGCCCAGTAGACAAACGAGTGACCCACCAGCCAAGCGACCAAGCCTGAAAGGAAACAAATTCAGTTAACCGGCAGAGCACCCTTTACCCACATCCACAACCTTCCATTCACACCAACCTTTCCGGCCTTACATATGCCCGGAACCTGATGGATTCCCATCTCCCAATCTGCTTTATCCGCTCCTCCCCCAGCCCGAGACGCGCCGCCTCAGTCGCAGCCCCAATACGGAAGGAGTGCGTACCAAATTGTCCGGGCTGCAAGCCCAATCTCGTCAACCCCATGCGGAAGACTCGCAAGAACTGAAAGCGCGACAGCGCCTTCCCATCCTCGTGAATCAGGAAGCAACCACCAACCTTCGGGCGAACCCGTAAAAACACGTCCCCACACGCTGCCGGGCACACCGGGGACCCTGGTAGCGAGGACAGGACAACATTCTTACCCTTTCCGAAGACGTCCGTCTTCGAGCGCCGGAGCCAAATCACGACCTTGTCCTGTTCGATAGCCACATCCTCATACCGGAGGCCCGATGCCCCCGACCTATTGGCGCTCACCAATTCGCCAATACGAAAAGCCCCAAAGAAAGCCCACACAAAAGCCACAGAGAACAAAGCTACCTCAAATGCCGAACTACACACTTCGTTCAACAACCCCACCAACCCTTGAAGGGTGGCAAAGGACACAGGCCTCCTCGTATCCACAGACCTCCTGCCCTTCTTGTAACCCTTCAAAGTTTGCTTCACCAAGAAATGTTTCGTCAAGTCTTCCCACCCATTAAACTTGAACAGGAAGGCTAACGCAGACATGTAGCGCTCCACCCTAGAAGGGGACGACCCACCTGCCACCAACCTGCAAAGAAGCCACAACAGCGTGTCCAACCTACCGGCTGCAGAATCGCCTGCTCCCGCCTGGGACAACATTTCCTCCCATTCACACCAAACCTTAGTATAAGCGGTCCAAGTCCCCGGCGCCAGTGAGCTCCTTATGTATCGCCCAAGCACAACGTCCCGAGCCGCCACATCTCCTCCGGGCACGCCTGCCCTGTCGCTTGCGCGTCCGGCGCTGCTTCCCGGAACCGCACCCACTGTGAACGAGACAGAGCGTCAGCGACCACATTCAGCAGGCCCGGCACGTGCCGTGCCCGGAAGACAATGTTCCAAGACATACACAAGAGCACTAGCTGCCGCAACAACCTAACCACTGGCAGGGACGAAGCCGATAGACTGTTAATTACCTGTACCACTGCCATATTATCAGAGTGGAAGATAACTTTCTTGTCCCTGAGCTCCTCGCCCCATAGTGACACCGCTACCACAACTGGAAAAAGCTCCAAAAAGGCGAGGTTCCGAATCAAGGGGCTCTCGGACCAAGCCGCAGGCCAAACCTCGGCACACCACTTGCCCCCAAGGTAAGCCCCAAAGCCAACGCTCCCCGAGGCGTCCGTAAACAGCCCGGCGTCGCCAGATGCCTTCATCGCATCCCTGAAAAACACCCGTCCATTAAACTCAGTGAGGAAGCGGTCCCATATGTCCAAGTCCTCTCTCATACCAACCGACACCCTGATGTAATGACTCGGCAGACGGACACCACAGGTAGCCCTAGCCAGCAATCTACAAAAAACTCTACCCATAGGGATCACTTTACAAGCGAAATTAAGGCTGCCGAGCAAGGACTGCAGTCCCCGAAGCGTAACTTTCCTAGCGCCCTTTATCGCGTGCACCTGCTGGCGGAGCACCCTCAACTTCTCCTCCGGCAGCCTACATTCCCCCACGACCGAGTCGATTTCCAGCCCTAAAAAACTCAGACACTCGGTCGGGCCCACTGTCTTGTCCTCAGCCAGAGGAATCCCAAACTGTTGGGCTAACCTCTGAAACACCCGCAGTATTTGGGCACATCTGTCGGACCCAGCCGGGCCCACACACAGAAAGTCGTCCAGGTAATGGACCACCGTACCCCCGCCCGATTCCCTGCGCACTACCCACTCCAGGAACGTGCTAAACTTTTCGAAATACGCACATGAAATGGAGCAACCCATGGGTAGGCACAGGTCCACGAAAAACTTACCCTCAAAAAGGCACCCTAACAAATGGTGACAGTCTGGGTGGATAGGAAGGAGCCGGAATGCTGCCTCCACATCCACCTTCGCCATCAAGGCCCCTCGCCCTGCTCTCCGAACCAACTCGACAGCATGGTCGAATGATGCATATGATACGGAGCACAGGGCCTCATCGATGTCATCATTTACTGACGCCCCTTTCGGGAATGATAAATGATGAATCAACCTAAACTTACCCGCCTCCTTCTTGGGGACTACCCCCAGCGGGGATACCCTCAAGTCAGGCAGCGGCGGAGCCTCGAACGGCCCAGCCATCCTACCCAGTTGCACCTCCTTCAGCAACTTGTCCCTCACAACTCCCGGGTGTTCCCCCACCGACTTGAGGTTACTGCACAACCTCCCCACATCCCTACTCTGAAACGGTATTGAAAAACCCTCCGTAAAGCCTTGCCATAAGAATTCAGCGTCCTGCCGGTTACCGTACTGTTTTAGCCACGGCAGCATCTCGCCTACTTTCACCGGGGTTGCCCCCCGCGGCAGCGGAGGGGGCCGACGCTCCAACGGCTCCCGCTCCTGGCGCAGACTTACCTCGCTTAAAACACCGGCTGGCTCCATGTGCACCCCCACAACCTGAGCACTCGTGCTTAAACCGGCACGACGTACCCCACTTACATTGGCCCTCGTTAAAGAGCCAACAGAAGCCTTTCTTTTGCCCGGCCGATGCAGGTCCCCCAGGGGCCGCACCGGCCGTCCCTTGAAAGGGCGCAGCCTTTTGCGCCATCATGAGCCGCATCCAGAGGGGAAGGTCCATTTGCTCCCACCGCATGCTGGGATTCGCCGCTAACCTCTGGCGAAATTGTTCGTCGTACCGCCACCAGGCGACCCCGCCATAGGTCCGGTACGCTTCCCCAATCCCATCTAGGTAGCAAAACAATTGGGAGCATTTATCCGGCGACTTTTCCCCTATCACGCTGGCCAGGATACAAAAGGCCCGTAGCCAGTTCCCAAACGTTTTAGGAATCTTCCGATACCTACGCTTTTTCTCCTCCTCCTCCTTCTTTGCGTCCTTCTTGTCCTCCTCTTTCATGTCTAAGAACTCCTCCAGCGGGAGCAAGGAAAAAACCTCCACAAACTCACCCTTCCAAATTTTCTCCTTGATGTCCATTTTCAGATGACAACCTAATGGGCCCGAGAAAGACACGTGCACGTTTTGCCGCGCAGCGTCGGTAATTTCGCCCCCAATACCCACCTTTTCCCCCGACTCCTTACTAGTTTCGGACACAGATAACCCCACTTCGCTATCCAGTGTTGGGCCCACGGCCCTACCTTGTAACCCCTGGCCTTTCTCACACGTCCACACTCTCCCAAACTGAGGTGAAGCCATTTCCCCACCCGCCCATGAATCTAAGAAAGATTTTAAGCAAGTCAATAGTGTTCCTGCGTGTGGTGCAACATTTGACTCACCGCCTGAGCCCGAAGCCGCAGAAGGCCGTGGGTTCGTTTCCCTTCCGTCCGCCATGCTTGGCTCCGGAGCATCCAATTGGCGCCGACTCCCGTCAGCCTGGCCCTGCCTCAGGACCGCGGGTGTAGTGCTGCGAGACCTGCAAGGAGAACGACACCTGGGTAGTGTGTCCACATGATCACATACCCGCCCAACCTCCTTATGCTCCTGCCTGTAGTTCCGCACCATATCCCGTCTCCCTGCCTGGCCCTCCCGGCCGTAAGCGCTGCGCCGCTGACCTGGCGAGCTCCTGCCTGATGACCCAGACGCACTGCGCCGCTGCCTCCACCTCCGTTCCCCTGAGGCCGATCTCCTCCTGCTAAACCTGCTTGCTGACCTGCTCCTCTCTCTACCCCTCCACCCGTCAGCCTGCCTCCTATCATGCCTGGCACTGACGCCGCGCTGCTCCCTGCTGCGATGCGGCCTAGGGCTCCGCGAGAGACCCCTCGGTCCCCGTGAGCCGCCCCTGCGGCCCTCCCGCTCTCTCCCAGCCCGTCCTGCCTCCATGCCCTGCGCTGATTCCTGGGAGCTATCCCGACCCGCTGAACCTGGCCCCTTTTGGGCCGCCTTGCGAACTGGGGATTCCGCCTGTCTGTCCTGGCGTTTCCTGTCTGCTAAAGCCGCGGGCCCTGCCAGCCCCAATGTACCTGGCTGAGCGGACCCGCCGTCTGAGTCTCTTGTGCTGCACCTGGCCCCACTAGAGGCCGCCCCGGATGTGTCCCCTTGCCCAGGGGCTCCCCCTGCCATCAGGGGGACCGCCTGATCACTAGAGGCCTCTGCTCTGCCCCCCGCCCGCTGCCCAGCCCCAGCGCCATTTCCTGACTCACCGGGCCGCAACCGCTCACTGCTTCCACCATCCGATCTGCTCTGGGTCCTGGCTCCAGCCGCAACCGTCCCGCCTGCCGCCTCCCGGCGGGGCGCACACCGCGTGGTAGGCCTCGGCCTAGCTGCTGCCCGCGCCCGGCCAGCACCGCGTCGCACCGACGATGCCGGCCGCGGTACCTCCACTCCGCTGGGGCCCGCTACCTCATCCAAGGCCCCAACAGACTCCGCTGACGGGCTCCTCCGTCTGCCGACTTCGGGCTCCATGCCTGGGCTCAGCCGCTGGGGCGGTCTCGCCCTCCTCATGGAACGCCGTGCAGCCGCCGCAGGGGTTGTAGGGGGGGGACCCTGAGCCCCCAGTTGCTCATGAAGCCAGGCCAGTCCTCTATCGCGCACAGCAGCTCTCACTCCCTCCAGGATTTCTTCCATCGATGCCATGATCTGCAAGACAAAGAAAAAACCAACACAGACCTGCCAAAAACAATTACCAGGTAAGTGTCAGTTTAGTTAAAATGTCCCTTAGTCATAAAATGGCCGCTTAATATACTCCTATAGTCCAACCCCCATTTACCAATAACCACACCCCTTTAACTGGTTACTCCCCTGCCTACTCCTGGCTCTGTCAAGGCCCACTCCCCTGACTGCGCTGTTCCATGGGCTACATTACAGATGGCTTTCTGCAGCCTCAGTTATCAATACTGATTAATATTTATTTTCCTGACAACGGATAGTTCCATTCATTCTACCTTCTCCCTGCCCCAGGAGTGGTGAAACCCTGCTCACTTGGCTCACCTCCTTCTCAGTTTCATTAGGAGTTATTCATTGAGTTAGGAATCCAGGTCAATGACCAACCACTATTTCTAGGTATAATTATCTGTGTCTGGGGGTCCACAGCAGTAGTGTGTCAGGGATGACCAGTAGACCCCAAGGTTCATCTTTGTTTGTCCTTGGAATCTGAATAAAGTGAGACTTTCATTTATTTTATGACCACTGGAGATGGCCACTGGAGGTGCTTCCTGGTGTAGTGCTGCACAGTCGGCAGCACTGCCATTCAGCGTCTCCACGCTCTGCATGGAGATGCTGAATTTATCTCATAGAGATGCATTGATTCAATGCATCTCTATGAGGAGATGCTGATTGGCTAAAATGGCGTTTGGCCCTGCCCCCACCCCACCTCCTTGTGAGTCTCAGCCAATCCAATGCTTTCACTATAGGTTTAGGAATACGTTTGTGCTCCTTTAGCATATAACAGTTTCCATTTGCTGATTAACCTCACACCTTAGTTGATTTGCCGGCAACATTAAACGTTGTCACAGACGACTGTAGCCCATATAATAGCTCTCATCACTCTCAGCCTGCTAACATCTTTTTGCGGATGATACTAAGATATGTAACAGGGTTGATGTTCCAGGAGGGATAAGGCAAATGGCTAATGATTTAGGTAAACTAGAAAAATGGTCAGAGTTGTGGCAACTGACATTTAATGTGGATAAGTGCAAGATAATGCATCTTGGACGTAAAAACCCAAGGGCAGAGTACAGAATATTTGATACAGTCCTAACCTCAACATCTGAGGAAAGGGATTTAGGGGTGATTATTTCTGATGACTTAAAGGTAGGCAGACAATGTAATAGAGCAGCAGGAAATGCTAGCAGAATGCTTGGTTATATAGGGAGAGGTATTAGCAGTAGAAAGAGGGAAGTGCTCATGCCATTGTACAGAACACTGGTGAGACCTCACTTGGAGTACTGTACGCAGTACTGGAGACCCTATCTTCAGAAGGATATTGATACCTTAGAGAGAGTTCAAAGAAGGGCTACTAAACTGGTTCATGGATTGCAGGATAAAACTTACCAGGAAAGGTTAAAGGATCTTAACATGTATAGCATGGAGGAAAGACGAGACAGGGGGGATATGATAGAAACATTTAAATACATAAAGGGAATCAACACAGTAAAGGAGGATACTATATTTAAAAGAAGAAAAACTACCACAACAAGAGGACATAGTCTTAAATTAGAGGGACAAAGGTTTAAAAATAATATCAGGAAGTATTACTTTACTGAGAGGGTAGTGGATGCATGGAATAGCCTTCCAGCTGAAGTGGTAGAGGTTAACACAGTAAAGGAGTTTAAGCATGCGTGGGATAGGCATAAGGCTATCCTAACTATAAGATAAGGCCAGGGACTAATGAAAGTATTTAGAAAACTGGGCAGACTAGATGGGCCGAATGGTTCTTATCTGCCGTCACATTCTATGTTTCTATGTTCTATGTTTCTATGTTTCTAACTAAGCTATGGTGCAATTTCCCCATAATACCCAGATTGATCGGTGGACTCCAATCCCCATCCCTCTGAGCCACACGTGTATACGGAGTGCCAAGGCTACACATTGTGCGTCTGTTAATTAGAAGCTTGAAAGCGCTGCATGTAAATCAGCAGGTCCTTTGAGCAGGTGGACAGGTGCACTGACATTAAACCTGGCTCACATGTCAACACACATCGAGAACAAGACTTTGTATCAGTTAACAGTTACCCATAACAAGATGGCTCTGCAAACAGACCTGCAGGTGTAGTCATTGTATTTAAATCCTACAGTTATATTAAAACCAACACAGTTCATGTCACACCGAGCTGTTAGGACCCATTGTGTTTCTCGGTCCTTCTGTAAATCCCTTACACTGAACAAATAACTCGCTACACAAGAGCATTATTCCCGTATTTTATGGCTGGCCGGTAATCTGATGGACTAAGACAAAAAGATGGAATGTTCGCTGCCAGGTCTGTTTATTACTTTATCTATACACGGTCTGTACGCGGTCTGTTTATTACTTTATCTATACACGGTCTGTACACGGTCTGTTTATTACTTTATCTATACACGGTCTGTACGCGGTCTGTTTATTACTTTATCTATACACGGTCTGTACGCAGTCTGTTTATTACTTTATCTATACACGGTCTGTACGCGGTCTGTTTATTACTTTATCTATACACGGTCTGTACACGGTCTGTTTATTACTTTATCTCTACACGGTCTGTACGCGTCTGTTTATTACTTTATCTATACACGGTCTGTACGCGGTCTGTTTATTACTTTATCTGTACACGGTCTGTACGCGGTCTGTTTATTACTTTATCTATACACGGTCTGTACGCGGTCTGTTTATTACTTTATCTATACACGGTCTGTACGCGGTCTGTTTATTACTTTATCTATACACGGTCTGTACACGGTCTGTTTATTACTTTATCTCTACACGGTCTGTACGCGTCTGTTTATTGCTTTATCTATACACGGTCTGTACGCGGTCTGTTTATTACTTTATCTATACACGGTCTGTACGCGTCTGTTTATTGCTTTATCTATACACAGTCTCTACACGGTCTGTTTATTACTTTATCTATACACGGTCTGTACGCGGTCTGTTTATTACTTTATCTCTACACGGTCTGTACGCGGTCTGTTTATTACTTTATCTATACACGGTCTGTACGCGGTCTGTTTGTTACTTTATCTGTACACGGTCTGTACGCGGTCTGTTTATTACTTTATCTGTACACGGTCTGTACGCGTCTGTTTATTGCTTTATCTATACACAGTCTGTACGCGGTCTGTTTATTACTTTATCTATACACGGTCTGTACGCGGTCTGTTTATTACTTTATCTCTACACTGTCTGTACGCGGTCTGTTTATTACTTTATCTATACACGGTCTGCACGCGGTCTGTTTATTACTTTATCTATACACGGTCTGTACGCGGTCTGTTTATTACTTTATCTATACACAGTCTGTACGCGGTCTGTTTATTACTTTATCTATACACGGTCTGTACGCGGTCTGTTTATTACTTTATCTATACACGGTCTGTACGCGGTCTGTTTATTACTTTATCTCTACACGGTCTGTACGCGGTCTGTTTGTTACTTTATCTATACACGGTCTGTACGCGGTCTGTTTATTACTTTATCTATACATGGTCTGTACGCGGTCTGTTTATTACTTTATCTATACACGGTCTGCACGCGGTCTGTTTATTACTTTATCTCTACACGGTCTGTACGCGGTCTGTTTGTTACTTTATCTGTACACGGTCTGTACGCGGTCTGTTTATTACTTTATCTATACACGGTCTGTACGCGGTCTGTTTATTACTTTATCTATACACAGTCTGTACGCGGTCTGTTTATTATTTTATCTATACACGGTCTGTACGCGGTCTGTTTATTACTTTATCTATACACGGTCTGTACGCGGTCTGTTTATTACTTTATCTATACACGGTCTGTACGCGGTCTGTTTGTTACTTTATCTATACACGGTCTGTACGCGGTCTGTTTATTACTTTATCTATACACGGTCTGCACGCGGTCTGTTTGTTACTTTATCTATACACGGTCTGTACGCGGTCTGTTTATTACTTTATCTATACACGGTCTGTACGCGGTCTGTTTGTTACTTTATCTATACACAGTCTGTACGCTGTCTGTTTATTACTTTATCTATACACGGTCTGTACGCGGTCTGTTTATTACTTTATCTATACACGATCTGTACACGGTCTGTTTATTACTTTATCTATACGCGGTCTGTTTATTACTTTATCTGTACACGGTCTGTACACGGTCTGTTTATTACTTTATCTATACGCAGTCTGTTTATTACTTTATCTATACACGGTTTGTACATGGTCTGTACACGGTCTGTTTGTTACTTTATCTATACACGGTCTGTACGCGGTCTGTTTATTATTTTATCTATACACGGTCTGTACGCGGTCTGTTTATTATTTTATCTATACACGGTCTGTACGCGGTCTGTTTATTACTTTATCTATACACAGTCTGTACGCGGTCTGTTTATTACTTTATCTATACACGGTCTGTACGCGGTCTGTTTATTACTTTATCTATACACGGTCTGTACGCGGTCTGTTTATTACTTTATCTATACACGGTCTGTACGCGGTCTGTTTATTACTTTATCTATACGCGGTCTGTTTATTACTTTATCTGTACACGGTTTGTACATGGTCTGTACACGGTCTGTTTGTTACTTTATCTATACACGGTCTGTACGCGGTCTGTTTATTATTTTATCTATACACGGTCTGTACGCGGTCTGTTTATTATTTTATCTATACACGGTCTGTACGCGGTCTGTTTATTATTTTATCTATACACGGTCTGTACGCGGTCTGTTTATTACTTTATCTATACACAGTCTGTACGCGGTCTGTTTATTACTTTATCTATACACGGTCTGTACGCGGTCTGTTTATTACTTTATCTATACATGGTCTGTACGCGGTCTGTTTATTACTTTATCTATACACGGTCTGTACGCGGTCTGTTTATTACTTTATCTATACACGGTCTGTACGCGGTCTGTTTATTACTTTATCTATACACGGTCTGTACGCGGTCTGTTTATTACTTTATCTATACACAGTCTGTACGCGGTCTGTTTATTACTTTATCTCAGGCCCAGACTGGCCATCGGGCAAACCGGGCAAATGCCCGGTGGGCCGCGATGGCCATGGGCCGAGGCCGGCAGGAAAGATCAAGAGATCTCTCCTGCTGGCGCATGCAGGGCAGCACAGGCCCCAAGGTGGAGTCCTGTCTCCCATCATGGGCCGGAGGGAAGAACGCCGAGCAGCTTCCTTCTCTTCGTCTCGCGAGCTACGAGATTATCAGAGCGTTGCCATGGTAACCCGTGGCAACGCTCTGAAAAACCAGCGCTCGCGAGAGGGAGAGAAACATGGTCTGTACCCTGCGGGGTACAGACTGAATTACCTGCCGCTGGACCACCTGGGATCTGTGTGTGGCGTGCCGCCCCCCCCCTCACTGGACCACCAGGTATGTTAATGCTTCCTCTCTCCCCTGCCAAGTTAAAAGGGGGGAGTAAATGGTATTATCATTTTTTTTTCTTTTTATTACTTTTTTTTGTTTCATTCTTAAATTAATAATGTATGGCCATATCATCCACTATATACACCCCCCTCACATACACACAAACACACTACACAACTGCACTAACACACTACACACACTGCACAAACACACTGCACCCCCTGCACTAACAAACACACTGCACCCCCTGCACTAACAAACAAACTGCAGCCACCTGTACTAACACACAAACACACTACACAAACACACTGCACCCCCTGCACTAACAAACACACTGCAGCCACCTGCACTAACACACAAACACACTACACACTACACAAACACACTGCACCCCCTGCACTAACAAACACACTGCAGCCACCTGCACTAACACACAAACACACTACACAAACTGCACTAACACACTGCACTAACACACTACACACACTGCACAAACACACTGCACCCCCTGCACTAACAAACACACTGCAGCCACCTGCACTAACACACAAACACACAAACACACTACACACTACACAAACACACTGCACCCCCTGCACTAACAAACACACTGCAGCCCCTGCACTAACACACAAACACACTACACAAACACACTGCACCCCCTGCACTAACACACAAACACACTGCACTAACACGCAAACACACTGCACCCCTGCACTAACACACAAACACACTGCACTAACACGCAAACACACTGCACCCCCTGCACTAACACACAAACACAATACACACACTGCACTAACACACAAACATACTGCTCCACTACACGAACACACTACACACACCGCACCCCCTGCACTAACACACAAACATACTGCCCCCCCTGCACTAACACACAAACATACTGCACCCCCTGCACTAGCACACACACAACACACAATGTACCCCCTGCACTCACACAAACATACTGCTCAACTGCACTAACACACTACACACACAGCATCCACTGAACTAACGCACAAACACACAGCACCCCCTGCACTAACACACAAACACACTAAACACACTCTATCCCCCTATATACACACTACAGCCCCTGCATTAACACACAGCACACACTCTATAGCCCTATATCCACACTACACCTCCTGCACTTACACACTTCACACACTTCACACACTCTCTATACCCCTTGTATACACACTATACCCCCGGCACTCACATACACACTCTATACCCCCTAAACATACATTACACTCCCTGCACTTTCATACGTTATGACCCTTTAAACACACACATTACACCTCCTGCATGAAAACACAGTAATTTATATCCCCTATAAATACATATTCCGCACCCCCTGTACACACTACACCACCTATGCATACATCACTGCACCTATACACATGTGCTGTACAGCTCCTATATGCATACACACTAGAGCCCCTAGATACACTCACAAACACACAGTACAGCTCTTTACATGCACACACTACATCCACTAGGCCCACACAATCCACAGGCCCTATATAAATACACACACACATACTTTACAACCCAGAAACACAGACTGCAGTCCCTACCCACATGCAGTACGCCACAAACAGACCCCTTAACACACAATACAACACAAAAAGTCTGTTCTACACACATGCAACCTCCAAACATATACAACACCACAGGGAACAACCCCACACATGCACAACACTTTAACAGCCCTGTTCCTGTTTTGATCTCTGGTATCCCACTATTGAGGACACCAGAGACAAATCGCCAGCAAACACAGCGCATGCTTGCGCCCCAAAAGAAACAACATGGCATTTACTTCCATCTAAAAACACTGGATGCTCTGGAGAAGCGTGACATTAACATACTCATTTGGTGGTGGTGACATGACATGCCCCCTTTCTGACCCCGCCCCTAATAGTGGGCTGCTCTGCCTTTAATTGCCCGGGCTGAATTTTTGTCCCAGTCCGGCCCTGCTTTATCTATACACAGTCTGTACGCGGTCTGTTTATTACTTTATCTATACACGGTCTGTACGCGGTCTGTTTATTACTTTATCTATACACGGTCTGTACGCGGTCTGTTTATTGCTTTATCTGTACACAGTCTGTACGCGGTCTGTTTGTTACTTTATCTATACACAGTCTGTACGCGGTCTGTTTATTACTTTATCTATACACGGTCTGTACGCGGTCTGTTTATTGCTTTATCTGTACACAGTCTGTACGCGGTCTGTTTGTTACTTTATCTTTACACGGTCTGTACGCGGTCTGTTTATTACTTTATCTATACACGGTCTGTACGCGGGCTGTTTGTTACTTTATCTATACACGGTCTGTACGCGGTCTGTTTATTATTTTATCTATACACGGTCTGTACGCGGTCTGTTTATTACTTTATCTATACACGGTCTGTACGCGGTCTGTTTATTACTTTATCTATACACGGTCTGTACGCGGTCTGTTTATTACTTTATCTATACACGGTCTGCACGCGGTCTGTTTATTACTTTATCTATACACGGTCTGTACGCGGTCTGTTTGTTACTTTATCTATACACGGTCTGTATGCGGTCTGTTTATTACTTTATCTATACACAGTCTGTACACGGTCTGTTTATTACTTTATCTATACACGGTCTGTACGCGGTCTGTTTATTACTTTATCTATACACGGTCTGTACGCAGTCTGTTTATTACTTTATCTATACACAGTCTGTACGCGGTCTGTTTATTACTTTATCTATACACGGTCTGTACGCGGTCTATTTATTACTTTATCTATACACGGTCTGTACGCGGTCTGTTTATTACTTTATCTATACACGGTCTGTACGCGGTCTGTTTATTGCTTTATCTATACACAGTCTGTACGCGGTCTGTTTGTTACTTTATCTGTACACGGTCTGTACGCGGTCTGTTTATTACTTTATCTATACACGGTCTGTACGCGGTCTGTTTGTTACTTTATCTATACACGGTCTGTACGCGGTCTGTTTATTACTTTATCTATACACGGTCTGTACGCGGTCTGTTTATTACTTTATCTATACACGGTCTGTACGCGGTCTGTTTATTACTTTATCTATACACGGTCTGTACGCGGTCTGTTCATTACTTTATCTATACACATTCTGTACGCGGTCTGCTTATTACTTTATCTATACACAGTCTGTACGCAGTCTGTTTATTACTTTATCTATACACAGTCTGTACGCAGTCTGTTTATTACTTTATCTATACACGGTCTGCTTATTACTTTATCTATACACGGTCTGTACACGGTCTGTTTATTACTGTCAGGGTACCTGTGGTCTCTACCTCCAAAAGAGGTAGAGACTTAGCTGTTCCACCATTCAGACGGTCTGATGACTCCCTTCCCCGCGGTCTATCCGGTCATGCAAGGCCGGCCGCGAGGGAGTGACTGCCTTTTACACCATCTAGGCAGGAAGTCATCATCAGGACACTCCCCCGGATCGACCTGTCAGTCAATTGCTGCAGGACCAATCAGGACGTCTCGGAGGTGTGGTTACTGCTCTGAACAGGGTATTTAACAGAGCTTCCTTCATTAGCTCATTGCCCTGTCGTGGTTCTAGCTTGTTCTAGTCACTCAGTGCTTGTGTATTCTATTATCCCTTTTGGTTTTGACCCGGCTTGTTTACCTTACTCTGCTTATCTCTGTTACCCTTGATTCGGCTTGTCTCTCGCTTACCTGTCTTCTGTTACCCTCGACCTCGGCTTGTCTTTGACCATTCTATACGGTACTACTTACGTTAGTCCGGCCATTCTAAGGTCCGGTATACGTATCTGGCTACTGTTTGTACTCTGCGTGTTGGATCCCTGTCCCGATCCTGACATTACGACAGGGCCAATGGATCCTGCAAGTACAAACAGTCAGCTGGCTTCTCCTGATCCTAGGTTTGAAGCCATGGATCACAGAATGGATCAGATGGCGCTTGCGCTACAGGCTCTATTATCTCATGCCAATAACCCACCAGAGGAGATACGTAATACCCCTGTTTCTCCTGTCAGTTTAGGTCTAGAGGTAGCCACAGTGGGTGCTTCTTCTCGCATTACCCCCCCAGTACGCTATGGTGGGGCTCCTGAGAAGTGTCGTGGTTTTTTAAACCAAATTAGTATCCACTTTGAATTGCAACCCCGCTCTTATCCTACAGATAGGGCAAAGGTAGGATTTATTATCACCCTACTTATTGAGAAAGCTCTGAGATGGGCCAACCCACTATGGGAGAACGATAACCCATTAGTGTATAACTATAACGCATTTGTAGCTGCTTTTAGAAGAACATTTGATCCTCCAGGTAGAAAGGTTAATGCAGCCAGATTACTGTTGCGCCTGAGACAGGAGAACCGAACACTGGTGGATTATGCACTAGAGTTCAGGTCTCTGGCGTCAGAAGTCAAGTGGAATGAGCAGGCGTATATGGATGTATTTTTGAATGGCCTATCTGAAGTAATCCTTGATGAGGTTGCTACCAGAGAACTCCCTGAGAATTTAGAAGATTTAATTTCGTTCATCTCTCATATAGATGAACGTTTAAGAGAGAGACAGAACACTCGAGAGAGGAACCGGAGACCTTCTTTTAGGTTAGCCCCCGCTTTTCCAAGTCCTGACTCCACGGTATCTTTGCTTCCTGAACCTATGCAGATAGGTTATACCCGCCTCTCTGAGGAGGAAAGACAGTACAGGAGAAGAGAGGGTTTGTGTATGTATTGTGGAGCCAAGGGTCATTTACTCTCGAACTGTCCTAACCGTCCGGGAAACGCTCGCACCTAAGTCTCTCTAGAGGACAAGCCTTGGGTGTTTCTATTTTGTCCTCTACTCCTAATTATAAAGATCACAGGCTTCTGCTACCAGTTTCCTTAACTTGGGAGAAGGAGGTAGTAAGGGCTATGGCATTGATAGATTCCGGTGCTGCTGAGAATTTTATCGACCAAGCCTTTGCTATTAAGAACAATTTCCCATCCCAGCTAAGGGAGACACCCTTGGCCGTTGAGGCCATAGATGGTAGACCACTACTAGACCCTGTTATCTTTCGTGAAACCATACCCATTAGTTTAAATGTTGGTATCCTACACGTGGAGAATTTATCTCTTTTGCTCATTTCATCCCCTTCCGTTCCCATAGTTCTGGGGTACCCATGGTTGAAGAAACATAACCCTATTATCGATTGGGAGTTAGGGGAGATACTCTCGTGGGGCCAGGGTTGCCAGGATAGGTGTTTATGCAAGGTTTCTCCATTAGCTAATGTTAACATACCTGAGACTCCTATTCAGTCCACAGAAAGACAGATACCAGACCTTTACCTAGACTTAAAGGCAGTATTTGACAAGAAGAATGCCGATTCTTTGCCGCCACACAGGCCATTTGATTGTAAAATTAAGCTCCTACCTGGGACTATGCCTCCGAGGGGCCATGTATATCCTTTGTCTGTTCAGGAAAACTTGGTTCTAGAGGAGTATATTCGGGAGAACTTAGAAAAGGGATTCATTAGGAGGTCTTCTTCCCCGGCCGGGGCTGGGTTCTTTTTCGTTAAGAAAAAGGATGGCACGCTGAGACCTTGTATCGATTACCGAGGCTTGAATAAAATAACTGTCAGAAATGCCTATCCTATTCCACTTATTACCGAGTTATTTGATCGTCTTAAGGGCTCCAAAATCTTCACCAAGTTAGATCTCAGAGGGGCATATAATTTGGTGAGAGTCCAGCAGGGACACGAGTGGATGACGGCGTTCAATACTCGGTACGGTCACTATGAATACACAGTTATGCCGTTTGGACTTTGCAATGCTCCTGCAGTATTTCAGGATCTGATTAATGAGGTACTTAGGGAGTTTCAACATGATTGTGTCATTGTCTACCTAGACGACATACTGATACACTCTAGGGAGATTGAAACTCACCATAGACAGGTCAGAGCGGTATTACAGAAACTTCTGCAACATGGTCTATACTGTAAATTGGAAAAATGTAGCTTTGATCAGTCTCAGATAGATTTTCTTGGTTACGTGATTTCTGGGGAAGGTTTTAAGATGGACCCTGACAAACTCCAGTCTATTTTAGATTGGCCATTACCTAAGGGACTTAAGGCTATTCAGAGGTTTATTGGTTTCTCCAATTATTATAGGCGCTTCATTAAGGGTTACTCGTCTATTATTGCGCCCATTACCAATATGACCAAACAGGGGGCAGAAACTAAGACGTGGTCTCCTGAAGCTCTCGCTGCTTTCAAGAGGCTCAAAGAACTTTTTGCTTCTGCTCCAATATTAGTCCATCCTGATACGACTTTGCCGTTTCTACTCGAGGTCGATGCCTCTGAGACAGGAGTAGGTGCGGTTCTGTCACAAAGATTAGCGGTAGATAAACCATTACACCCGTGTGGTTTTTTTTCCAGGAAACTTTCTGGGGCTGAGAGCAGATATGACATCGGAGACAGGGAACTGTTAGCAGTCATTAAAGCCTTAAAGGAGTGGAGACATTTGTTGGAGGGGACCCTACACCCTATTACGATTTTGACAGACCACAAAAACTTGTCATATATTGGGGAGGCTAAGCGCTTATCCTCTAGACAAGCTCGTTGGTCCTTATTCCTGACTCACTTCAATTATGTACTGACTTACAGACCTGGTTCTAAAAACTCTAAAGCCGATGCATTATCTCGTCAATATGAACCTTCTACTGTACCTGAACCAGTTCTTTCTTCTATAGTTCCGAAGTGCAATATCATTGCTAATACGAATCTCAGGATTCATTCTCCATTACTGGCCGAGATCATTAAGTTGCAACATCTCGCACCTAAACAGACCCCTGCGGGTCGTCATTTCGTTCCTCCTGCTTTTCAACTGGAACTTTTACAGTGTTTACATAATAGCAAGATGGCGGGACATCCTGGTATTCGCAAAACTTACGCCTTGATCTCTAAGGACTTCTGGTGGTCTACTTTACGGAGGGATGTTGAGGAGTTCATCGCTGCATGTGAAGTTTGTACTAAAACCAAACAACCCCATACGCTTCCATGTGGACTCCTGCAACCCTTGGAGGTTCCAGAGAAACCATGGTCCTGTTTGGCCATGGACTTTATTGTCGATCTACCTATCTCTAAAAGACAGACTGTTATCCTCACCGTGGTTGACAGGTTTACTAGGATGGCACACTTCATTCCCCTGCCTAAACTTCCGTCTTCTCCCGAATTGGCAGAGATATTCGCCAAGGAGATTTTTCGCCTACATGGGATACCCTCTCAAATTGTATCGGACAGAGGCTCCCAATTTGTTTCCCGCTTTTGGAGGTCCTTCTGCTCTCAACTTGGTATTAAATTAAACTTTTCTTCTGCCTATCATCCTCAGTCTAACGGAGCTGCTGAACGTACCAACCAGAAAATTGAACAATATTTACGATGCTTTGTTTCTGAACACCAGGATGATTGGGTCGGTTTGATTCCTTGGGCGGAGTTTGCACACAACAATCTCGTTTGCGATTCTACTCATTCAAGCCCCTTCTTCATGAATTATGGTTTTCATCCGTCTATTCTTCCTTCGGATTCTCCTTCCCAGGGGGTGCCGTCGGTTGATGTTCATGTTGCCAATTTGAGGAAGTTGTGGGATCAAACTCGACAAATCCTTGTGCACAACTCTATGTTGGTCAAGAAACACGCTGATAAACGTAGAAGGGCGGCTCCGGTCTTTGTTCCAGGTGATAGGGTATGGCTGAGCACGAGGAACATCCGTTTAAAAGTGCCCTCCATGAAGTTCGCTCCTCGGTATATTGGACCCTACAGGGTGCTGACCCGTATCAATCCGGTTGCGTATCGTTTAGCTCTTCCTAATACCTTACGCATTCCGAACTCGTTTCACGTTTCATTGCTGAAACCACTCATATGTAACAGATTTTCCTCCACAATAGCCCCTCCTCGCTCCGTTCAGGTGGAGGGTCAGGAGGAGTATGAGGTCAACTCTATTATTGATTCTCGAATCTCCCGGGGGAGAGTACAATATCTGGTTGATTGGAAGGGATATGGTCCTGAGGAGAGGAGTTGGGTACCTCAGGAGGATGTTCATGCTCCCCGTCTCCGCAGGGCGTATCACTCTCGCTTCCCATCTCGTCCCGGTTCATTCCGCCCGGTGGGCGTATCTGAGAGGGGGGGTACTGTCAGGGTACCTGTGGTCTCTACCTCCAAAAGAGGTAGAGACTTAGCTGTTCCACCATTCAGACGGTCTGATGACTCCCTTCCCCGCGGTCTATCCGGTCATGCAAGGCCGGCCGCGAGGGAGTGACTGCCTTTTACACCATCTAGGCAGGAAGTCATCATCAGGACACTCCCCCGGATCGACCTGTCAGTCAATTGCTGCAGGACCAATCAGGACGTCTCGGAGGTGTGGTTACTGCTCTGAACAGGGTATTTAACAGAGCTTCCTTCATTAGCTCATTGCCCTGTCGTGGTTCTAGCTTGTTCTAGTCACTCAGTGCTTGTGTATTCTATTATCCCTTTTGGTTTTGACCCGGCTTGTTTACCTTACTCTGCTTATCTCTGTTACCCTTGATTCGGCTTGTCTCTCGCTTACCTGTCTTCTGTTACCCTCGACCTCGGCTTGTCTTTGACCATTCTATACGGTACTACTTACGTTAGTCCGGCCATTCTAAGGTCCGGTATACGTATCTGGCTACTGTTTGTACTCTGCGTGTTGGATCCCTGTCCCGATCCTGACAATTACTTTATCTATACACAGTCTGTTTATTACTTTATCTATACACGGTCTGTACACGGTCTGTTTATTACTTTATCTATACACGGTCTGTACGCGGTCTGTTTGTTACTTTATATATACACGGTCTGCACACGGTCTGTTTATTACTTTATCTATACACGGTCTGTACGCAGTCTGTTTATTACTTTATCTATACACGGTCTGTACGTGGTCTGTTTATTACTTTATCTATACACAGTCTGTACACGGTCTGTTTATTACTTTATCTGTACACGGTCTGTACGCGGTCTGTTTATTACTTTATCTATACACGGTCTGTTTATTACTTTATCTATACACGGTCTGTACGCGGTCTGTTTATTACTTTATCTATACACGGTCTGTACGCGGTCTGTTTATTACTTTATCTATACACGGTCTGCACGCGGTCTGTTTGTTACTTTATCTGTACACGGTCTGTACGCGGTCTGTTTATTACTTTATCTATACACGGTCTGTACGTGGTCTGTTTATTACTTTATCTATACATGGTCTGTACGCGGTCTGTTTATTACTTTATCTATACACGGTCTGTACACGGTCTGTTTGTTACTTTATCTATACACGGTCTGTACACAGTCTGTTTGTTACTTTATCGATACACAGTCTGTACGCGGTCTGTTTATTACTTTATCTATACACGGTCTGTACACGGTCTGTTTGTTATTTTATCTATACACGGTCTGTACGCAGTCTGTTTATTACTTTATCTATACACAGTCTGTACGCGGTCTGTTTGTTACTTTATCTGTACACGGTCTGTACGCGGTCTGTTTATTACTTTATCTATACACAGTCTGTACGCGGTCTGTTTGTTACTTTATCTATACACGGTCTGTACGCGGTCTGTTTATTACTTTATCTATAGACGGTCTGTACGCGGTCTGTTTATTACTTTATCTATACACGGTCTGTACGCGGTCTGTTTATTACTTTATCTATACACGGTCTGTACGCGGTCTGTTTATTACTTTATCTATACACGGTCTGTACGCGGTCTGTTTATTACTTTATCTATACACGGTCTGTACGCGGTCTGTTTATTACTTTATCTATACACGGTCTGTACGCGGTCTGTACGCGGTCTGTTTGTTACTTTATATATACACGGTCTGCACACAGTCTGTTTATTACTTTATCTATACACGGTCTGTACGCAGTCTGTTTATTACTTTATCTATACACGGGCTGTACACGGTCTGTTTATTACTTTATCTATACACGGTCTGTACGTGGTCTGTTTATTACTTTATCTATACACAGTCTGTACGCGGTCTGTTTATTATTTTATCTATACACGGTCTGTACGCGGTCTGTTTATTACTTTATCTATACACGGTCTGTACGCGGTCTGTTTGTTACTTTATCTATACACGGTCTGCACACGGTCTGTTTATTACTTTATCTATACACAGTCTGTACGCGGTCTGTTTATTACTTTATCTATACACAGTCTGTTTTCTTGTCTTCCTATTGGATGACACGATTAATGATTAAAGCTAAGTGCTTTTTGTTGCTTCATTTTCCTCATTGAGAGTTTATTTAATTAACCGCAAGCTGAGTTGAATTGTGTTTTTTCCTGTACGTAGCAGGTGAAGAGCTTACAATCTAAAATATATATGTTTGGTAAATGATATATGGTTAGTGGCACACACAGAGCCATTTTGTACTTTGCAACATTTTGTATCATTTTCACAAATGAACTAAACTTTTAATGTGGAAATGAATATCGTACTGCTTGTAAAGCTAGACAGATAAGCCCTGTCTGTATTTTTTTTTTAAATTCTTTACTTTTCATCTTGACAGAGTCAGCAATAATAACAGTGGCTGCTTGACTTGTGCAAAAGTCAGAATAGGTGCAATAAAATACATCACATTAAAAAGGAGAGAGTACAGTGCCTTGAAACATAGACTCAGTTTACACAAGTAGGATTCACTTAGCTGATCGTCAAGGGTTTTTCAAAAACAAGAAGAAAACAAAAAACAAAAATGACATTGTTACGCCATCAGAAACGTGTTGCAGTTTGCATTTATGCATTCACTAACACTTCAATCAGGTGGGTTATCCGTTGTTGTGATGAGGTTCCAGTAAATACCTCATATATCGTTCACCAGCGTCTTACTGTGTCATACATCTTACCACAACAGCCAGTCCTTCAAACTGGACTGGGTTAATAAAAAGAAAAAAAAAAAAAAAAAAGAAAGAAGAAGACAAGATAGAGAAGAGAAGGGTAGAGAAGATGAGAGAAGGGAGAAGAGGGAGGGCTGGGACCAGTTCGGTAGTTATTAAAAGAGGGCGTCAAGCACCAGGATTGTTGGGCAGGTAACCCTGAGAATGGATCTATGTTCTTTTGGCACCCACATCGCGAATTGGGGCAAGTCGGTCCCCACCATAAGCGACTCGATTTCGACCCATTTTCTGTCCCCCGGGGGTGAATGCCACCTTGCTACTTGTGTTAATTGGGCTGCTAAATAGTAGTAGTATAGACAAGGAAGCTCCAGCCCGCCCCTGTATTTGGGTCTATAAAGAACCTGTCTGGAGATCCTGTGTCTCTTATTTTGCCAGATGAATGCACATATTGCTCTCTGTAGAGGGAGTAGTTGGGTCTTAGAGACGCGGATGGGTAAAGCCTGGAACAGGAAGAGAATACGTGGTAGGACGTTCATTTTTGCAGAGTGAATTCTTCCTATCCATGCGATAGGTTTGTCCAGCCAGTCATCTAAGTCCTTCACTAATGATTTAATTAGGCCCTGTCTGTATTTTAAATAATACAATTACTGTATAAAAATAAATATAATCTCATCAAAACATTATGGGACCTTGTTATACGCACATTCACCAATCTAGTAATTTGTTTACGTGTGACAAGGCGATATGGTGTAAAAAATGTGACAAAGTAACACTTGTACAGTTACCAATGCAACATGATATACTTTATGTAAGACACAAGTCAAAAAGATGCAATGACAACATACCACCAAAGGTAACATTTAATGCAGACAAGACTCAAAGTCCACAACTTGTATGAAGAAGGGATACAGAATGTGTTTAATTCACTGTATTCGTACCATAAACCCTGGTTAGATGACAAAGGTCCTTTGTTTGTGCAATGTCAGTTCTCTATTCTGTTAAACACAAACGGCTATAAATTCAGTGTAAAATGTTCGATGTACGTTGCAGTTTGTGCCAACATCTATTCCCATCCACTATTACATCAGCTCCCGCGTAGAGAACTGGAAAAAAAGGGCACAAGCCAAAAGCCACAAGTTGCCTGTGGTGGTGTTGTGGGTGGAATACAACATTTTAATTGACTTCCTTCCATGTACTTTGTGATCCTCTACTGTAATTATTTCATTTCTTTTTTTATTTACAAACAGACCTATTCGGTATGGCTAAGAGTTCCTTAAATGAAGTCAAACGCCTCTTCTTGTCCCTTGATGTCTTTGGAAATGTTGGCATCTGAACTCCTCAAATGAAATGGTAATTAGGCTGCATGGTACTGCCTGCGGAAAGCCTTTATTCTGACTAGGTGGCATGCAACAGGCAGCCTCATTGGCCCATTCTCCTTTTTTTGTGGCACACGCCCTTGTAAAAACACGAGAAAGCTTATTTTGTCAGCTTGTTCTGGTAGATGAAGTGCTCTGATCTAGTTTCAAGCTACACCTCCCCGTATCTATTCATCCATCCTGACATTAATGCACGGTTCGGAGGTGGTTTTGGACACCAGTAAAACCCTCAAAGTTCTAAGAACTCTGAATATCCACTGAGTGGGCATGGGATACTCAAAAAATGTAAGTGTGGTCTTCAATGTCCTCCATAGCAGCGCTCTTTTATACCTCAGCTCTCTTCATGAAATACAACATCCAGTGCTCACATCACTTCATTTCAACCTTCAGTAGCTTCTGTCTGTGTGGGCCTCTGTGATTGGACTTTTGACCCACTTTGCAGGTTCCTTGAGGAGCCATCATTTTTAGGAATTCTATCTGGAATCCTTCCTGTGTCAGGCATTCACACATTCTTCTGAAGAAGCACTTTTGCATTGTCAAAAATGACCTTTAATGGACTTATACAGCTTTGAGTGCATTTTAACACAGACATGGGAAACCAGAGACAAAAGATGGATGACAGACAAAGTTCAAAGCCATTAGAAGCTAGGAAGGGAGTTGGATGATCGAATTGTCATTTACTCAAATGCTGTGGCATGGAACAAACGGCTGGGCAAATGCATCTTTCTATGTATAGTCCGTATATGTTTTGACCCGTGTTAATAATATGTAGGTTGGCTTCTTGGGAACTCAAACTCAAACAGAATTTAAGAAATGCTCTTTTTAGTTCATCTCTAATTCCATCTATTTCCATCCCAGGTGGCACTTACTGTCTGACCCAACCTGACCCACACATGCATTTAATTATATATATATTATCATTGGGAGTATGTATAAAAACATCTTGTAAAAGCTGTAGATCTCATGTCTGCAGCCTTCACAAGCCCTCCCATTCTAACCCCGCCCAGACTTTCTGTGTCTGTCCAATCACAGACTTCCCAATGTAGCTCAATGAGAAGTCTTTACAAGGCAGGTGCACTGGGCAGTTGCTGCCTCTTGAGTTTATCTCAACTGAGCTAAACAACCGGGAAGTAACAGGACTAGTGTCTGATTGACAGCCAGGGGGGTGTAACCAGGTTCATTTATAAAAGTAACAATTTCTATTAAAATCTGCAGTTTGTTTAAAAAAAAAACAAAAAAGCTCTTACTATCGATTCACTATGCTACTAGCCTTAATCGTTATTGCAAGTCATAATATGCTCCCCAGAGCTAACATTTCACTAACCAATGGCTCGTGTTGTGTTAAAATTTTGAGCCCTGATACCTTTTATTTATCCGTTATATCCCCATGATATGCATATTATATAAGCATTACATAGCTCAGAGCTGGTGCTTCATAAAATTATCGATTAATAATGAATAAAATCCATTAATAATAATGAATAAAATTATTTCTCTGCTTTACTGGCATTTTTTTTTTTTTATTCTGATCATTTGTTTGAGGCTGTGTTGTTTTAGTCTCTGTAGTCCTTTCTTCTCCCCACTTTGGTGGGAACTGTCTGTACCCTATTTATAAAGCTTACATTTGGAAATTCTCAGCTAAAACCTGAAGAGCTGTTATTTGCCCTGAAAGACCTGCAGTCTTTACACTTGAATTATGATAAACATTCCCTGTGTGAGCGTGACAAAACACAGATAGAACAAGTCACTTTTTTGATCTCTGGGAGTCTAGAATATGCTTTCAAATCTGGGAAAGACGAAATGTGGACAGAGGCGACTGGAGGCGTGGGGGATTGCTCTGTCAGTGAGATAAATGACACAGAGACAGGTTCAAAGACTTCTTCCCCTGTTTTCCCAATGGTGACCCGAAAGAAATGACAGAATATGGGAAGATTTTTTAAGCTCCCCGATTCTAAAGCCAGGACATATGGTTATTTTTAACAGGACTTCACTCCCGCCTGCAAAGTATAGCCATATTAAGTTGGACTATAACTCACATCATGCTTCAATGGGACAGTAAAGAAAAAAATATAATTTACTTATTTTAACAGCCAGATTTAAAATAAATAAATACATGTGATGCTTATCTGACATGTCTACTACAGTCCCAAGCTGAGATGTAAAGTGTTTGCTTAATACTTGCCTTTCAAGTGGGAAAGAAGAAATGTTAATTGTTTGTTTTTTTTTTTTTTTAAATATGAATTTTACAATAAAGAAAGTGAAATAGTTTCAAAAAGTCAAATCTCCAGTGGATGCTTCGGGTGATGCAAATTTGCCCCAAGTAAGTGCATGTTGTCTGTTTTTAAACATAAATCATCCTCAGTTGCCTCTGTTTAAACCATATTTGTTTCCATGGCGACACATCCTTCATTATAGCGACATCCATTGTATGATTTCCAAACTCTAAATGAGAGACACCTGCACTTTTATTAAAACTCAAATCCCACCAATGCCACCAGCCCTTATCTGACGAGTCTGTCTGAAACTTTGTATCTTTTTTTTTGGAAGTTATTTTAAAGCATTCTCTAAATTGTGTGAACATTCCAATTATTCTACTCAAAGGCTGTTCCACGTAGACACCAACTTCATTCCGTAATATTTATACAAACCAATAAAATAAAAAGCAGCGTCAAACTATATATTTAGTTACGAAAAAACTTCACCCTCTCCACTTTGCTCCAGCGTTATTATTTTATCGAACCAATATATAAATATTACGAAAACGGCTGGTGTAAAATAAGAAGCTTGATAACCGGCAGGCGCAACTACCACCGCTCGAACATCGCAGCCACAGAAAACACCGGCCTTCCTCAATGGTATCCCTGTACTGTAACATTCTGGACGTCAGCCTAAAAAACCATCAGACAAATACCTTGAAAGCTACAGAATAACATACACATGCGACGATCCCCTTCTGTTTTACTGGGCTGCAAAAAGCAGCGAAACGCTCGTTTTATTTCTCCCTATAAAAAATCTCACGTTACACATGTGAGGAGGCTGGCGTCGTGCAAGCTAATTAATATCTAAATTTTCCACGCAGGGTTACGGTGGCGACACATTGTCTGTGAGGTTCATAAAGAGAGCAGTGCGGAGCATTAGTCTCACTTGTTGACAATGTGCTTAAGGCACAAAAGGAGCGAGGCGAGGAAGCGATGGTGTATAACAGAATGGAGTTATAAGGAGCTACAAAGAACTTTAAGGGCCTGCATTATGTCATGACTCAATTAGTTGGTTGCTTACAGCACTTCATTATGGCATTTTCCAGGCAGAGCTTGGAATCTGCTTTCTGAAGAGGTGTTGTGCCTATTGATTGGGGGGTTCCCATTTAATTACTCTGGGGGGTGATATTAACCCCTTCACGGGACTTCTCAAAGTTACACCAGAATCTTTAAGTGGTCTTGCCTTCTAAAGACACTTTACAATAACAAAACGAATAAACCAATACTACGTTGTGTTAAATTGTGTTAACGCTGTTCTGTCTCTTTTTAAACTTATATCTGAACACAATATTTCCCAGCATGCATCTGTTCTCCTATACCTGAATCACCGATTATCTTGTATTAAAAATCGTATAAAGCTGGATAAGAGTTTGTCCTAAATAGCTATCAAATAAATAATTTCATAGTTAATCAGTACAAGTATCTATAGAAGCCGTTAGACTATTTTTAAAGAAATCTTTTTTTGAGCTCTGATTTTTACTTAATCGAGGGTTTTATTTAGAAGTAAGTGGTGCTGGTGGCATTTGTTTTGTTATCTGCATCAGGAAACTCGCTGACAAGAAAAAGTGATGTCATTATCCCCCGGGCCCCCAGATATTTAACCGTCACACTACCTCATAGAACACTCGAGGGACTTTACATATGGTTTATTATAATAAAGGGTTAATTCACTAAAATGTGAATTGCAGAGAATTATTAACTGGTTTGAATTGTTAAATTCAGGAAAAATTAGCTGACTTTAAAAAATTCTAATTATTTAACTCCTAAACAGTCACCAGTTATTAATGTAATTAATTAATTGAAATAATTCCCGTTTTGCAATTCTCTGCGTGCATTTAACCCTGCTAGGATTATTTACTAAACCGAGAATTGTCAGGAATTGGATTTAAACAATTTTCCAAATATACATTTTCCCAACTCTGTTAGTTTGTCCTAAACTGTGCAATTCAGTTCCCTTTGTCAGTTCTCTGCACGTCCTAGTCTTGCGATCAAACCAACAGGCCTTCCGTATTAATGAGACATGATTGTCTGCTGAGCTGCCATTCCATGTATCTACTACAACTGCAGCTTCTGTAACGTGTCACTCAGTGCTCCAACTTGTTTAACTTATTTTACTTCTTGTGTCTGTTAAGCCTTTCTCTGAGTCAGTATCTTGTTGCTTTAGCCTAAGGGCACTATTGTCCCCAAATCGTCACCCAGGTCAGCCTGCCCACCCACTAAATCAATTCAGTTTTTCCAAACAGACACGTTCTCTTTGTTGTCCTTGTAACTTGTTACACTTATTTCACTTATTTTACTCCGCGGGGATTTATGTATGTACCGAGTTGGTTCATTCGTAACTATTTCTGTAAACATTGAATTGTAGCAAACTAAAAAATGTAATTGCTAAATTTACGCTAACCTTCCCAAACTAAAACTGCAGATAAATTGGGGGGGGGAATCCAAATAAGTGTTCAGTGAATAAACCCCTACAATTAAAAGTAAAAACACTAACATTTCGGGATATGTCTTCAAATTAAAAGCATCGAACCCCAAACATTTTTAAGGATCAAAGAATTTCAGACTGAATTACGGAGTTTATACCGTAAACTGAAAGGACAGGTGGATTGGAAATGTATGGAGAATTCGACCTCTTCAGGTATTTTGACAGTAAAATTGCAATTCCTTTGTCAGTTTTCCAAATTCCCTGGTTAGTAGATATCGCTGAGTTACAGGACAATGACGACCAAGATTGTTATGTTAAAGTTGGCTGCAGGACCCCATGGAATCACCATTTCCAAAGGAAGACTGTAAGCACCATAACCACGTCAAGTCTGGACCGCAATGATACACTGAGGGTGCTGCAGGCATTTTAACATAGTCCCAATCATATGCAGTGGTTATGGTGCCTAGAGAGCACCTTCAGTGGATTTTGTGATAGTAAGGAGAAGGATCTGGACCCATGATTGCACAGATCTCAGCGTCTTTGTGCCCTAATTGTTGGTTCTATGGCACAGTGCTGTGACATCATAACACAGAGCTTCAAGTCCCTGCCCCCGCAGAACCCCACAATGGACCACTGGAAGAGATCTCTGTCCCATCAGATGTGCATATCTCACTGCTCCTGTCCCACCCATGTGACACCTCTGAAGACCACAAATGGGGGGTGTTGGGTGGTAACACGCAAAGGAATTAATGATATGTTCTAGGTTTTGGGCCCGAGGTCCTTTGTTTTCTTTATGGGCTACTTGATCATGTCCTCCAGACTATGACTATCCGAGTGAAATCGAATTCCACATTCCGTGCCCAACGTGCATGTTTGAGATTAGCCTGATACAAATTGCTCGTTGCCTGTAGACACTTTGTATCAGGGCTGACGAGAGGCCGCAAGGCATGAATCATTCAGAGATGTCACGTCTTCCATGTGCGACGCTATGATTTGTAGCAGTCATGGTAGCACGCTGTCATATCTTCAGGGTGTAAATCACCTGTCTTAAAACTCATACTGAGAGGAAAACACAAACCAGACACAGTGCTATTTATTTTTATTAGATATTAATTCCCATCAGTATATTTTTTACCGTGTCGAACATACTGTGTGATGAATGGCAGAGATGTGCGATCAGCTTTATAGTAACACTATCTGTCCTTCACATGTGCAGGAAGCAGTTCTAGGTCCAATAGATACACTGTATAGAATTGACCTTCAGATTGCTTTATAAAAAGCCAAGGTGGCTAGTTAGTCTCTCCATTCATCCAAAGCCAAGGTGGCTAGTTTGTCTCTCCATTCATCCAAAGGCACGGCCAATGGACATATTTACAGCTTGCACCACCCCAGGCCTGCGAGGGAGATTTATTGAGGTGTTCTGTTCTAAAAAGTGGTCTAAAGTCATAAAAGTGGGGCAATTACCGTGGGAACCAGTGGGACAAGCAGGCACATTCCACTGGTGACTCCTACCCTTCTATATTTTTCAATTACATTTTAGAACAGCACACTTCAATACATCTTCCCCGTTGGGTTGCTTCCTTATTCAAAAGGGTATTGTGCTGCCGCCACCCTTATTGTTATGTTCCCTCCCATGCAGAGCCTTGTTGTATTCCCCCCATGCAGAGCCTTGTTGTATTCCCTCCCATGCAGAGCTTTGTTGTATTCCCTCCCATGCAGAGCTTTGTTGTATTCCCTGCCATGCAGAGCCTTATGTTCCCTCCCATGCAGAGCCTTGTTGTATTCCCCCCCATGCAGAGCTTTGTTGTATTCCCTCCCATGCAGAGCCTTATGTTCCCTCCCATGCAGAGCCTTGTTGTATTCCCCCCCATGCAGAGCCTTATGTTCCCTTCCATGCAGAGCCTTGTTGTATTCCCCCCCATGCAGAGCCTTATGTTCCCTTCCATGCAGAGCCTTGTTGTATTCCCCCCATGCAGAGCCTTATTGTTTTCCCTCCCACGCAGAGCTTTGCTATATCCTCCCCATGCAGAGCTTTGTTGTTTTCCCTCCCATGAATAAAAACCTCTGCCTAGTTCTGGTTTTAGTACTGCTACTATTTGCAAAGAAACTTTGCTACCCACAAACACAGAGAAAGGGGGAGAGACCTCTGTGCTGGTAGCCATTTATGATGATTACATGGTGTAGCCTCGCATGGCCGTGTGACAGTTATTAGAACGATTCCATAATCTTACAATAAAGCGATTGCCAGTTTGGCCAGGTTTCTGTGAATGACAGCACAGGAACGTTCCCTCGCGTGATATTAAAACAGTTACATTCCCAGAGTTAACTAGGAAAGTGACATGGGATATTTCCTGCTCTGCAGAACGCCATGTGTTGTGGTGAACGAGGAAGTACGATTTTATGGAGCAATCTTCCCGAGCCACGAACTGTTCCTGGAAAATTAACAGGGAAACTCAATATCCTGCGATGTATAGGCCGCGGATACATTAACCTGTTCAGTGCTGGACATCATCCTGTCTACACCAGCTGGTTTACCAATAAACAGATATTTATTCAGTGTTATTAATTAAGGATGAAAACAGCTCTATGTGTTAAAACAGGACAAGCACCTTGTTTGTTGCACACTACTTTACAAAGTGTCAAACTAGGTCAGGCAACCTTCGGCACTCCAGGTGTTTTGGACTACACCTCCCATGATGCTTTGCCAGCATTATGGATGTAAGAGCATTATGTATGTACATGGCTGAAGGATGCTTTTTCATCATATCCCAAGCAGACTAAAATATTGGTAAGTTAAACTAAATCATGATTAGAGAAGGAGGGCACTGTTGGTATCATCTTCATAAATAGGTTCTAAGGATGGCAAAACCAGCTTGCGCCTCGTGTCTGCACAGAAAACGATAGTTTGGTACGCTAGGCAGTCGCCTATTTTGTCAGAAAGGACGCCCCTATTGCCGGAAACTGATCTATAAGTAAAAGGAAACAAAATGCTGTAAGAATCAGCAGAAAATCAGAAAGTGTCATGGCGTGCGTGGCGGGAACGGTGCGTCAGGCGGAAAAGCGCAGCAATTTCACAAAGACAAGCTTGATATGCGACAGCCTGCGTTACAGAGAGAATTAGTGGGGGATTTATCACCGATGTGCCTGCAGGTACCACC
Source organism: Pelobates fuscus (assembly GCF_036172605.1). Lineage (NCBI taxonomy): Eukaryota > Metazoa > Chordata > Amphibia > Anura > Pelobatidae > Pelobates > Pelobates fuscus. The sequence continues at coordinate 303,320,747 of NC_086322.1, forward strand.
GGTTTCCATGGTGATTGGCCACTTTGCACCAGTTTTCCAAACACATGGCTTTGATCAATCTCCCCCAGGAAATCGCAGAATATTGATTTAAATTTGCAGGATTGTCCTTTCCTATTATAATATATCTTTAAATGCTTTAATAAGACCCCTAGAACTATGGGATATTACGGATACGCTACACGCTTTCTAATTTGGTTAACAGCGTTCGTTGTAACCAGTTCCAGCAGTGTGTTTAACTGGTGCCTTCCAGCCTTACACAAACTGCATTTTAATCCCCTATCCCGATCTGGAAACCATTATATTTCGCAAGTCAAGGAGCAACGTGCACGATTTATATGCCGGTTATGGTATTTTGACAAAGTACCACGGTCCTGTGAACACTTTCAATGCATCTATAAAATCTCTGCTTGTAACCTGCACAAAAAAACTCATTCCAATGTGATCTTCACAATATATATTCTGTATTTTTTTAGTTCATTCTGTAGACGCAGCGATTGCCAAAGAGAGTGCGGCTACTTCATCCGGCATAAATGGGTGGGAGATTTGGAATCTAGAACTGGAAAAATCTGGCTCATATTTTATTAAAATGTATTAACATTTTTTATATAATTTTATATTTTACATTTATTTAACTATTCAGCTAAATATTTCGTATATTAATTAGTAATAATAGAATGGCTTCATGATTATTGAGCTGAGTGTATAACAGAGCTCCACAGCAATAATACTCCCAGTAATGTGTCTGAGTGTAAAACAGAGCTCCACAGCAATAATACTCCCAGTGATGTGTCTGAGTGTATAACAGAGCTCCACAGCAATAATACTCCCAGTAATGTGACTGAGTGTATAACAGAGCTCCACAGCAATAATACTCCCAGTGATGTGTCTGAGTGTATAACAGAGCTCCACAGCAATAATACTCCCAGTAATGTGACTGAGTGTATAACAGAGCTCCACAGCAATAATACTCCCAGTAATGTGTCTGAGTATGTAACAGAGCCCCACAGCAATAATACTCACAGTAATGTGTCTGAGTGTATAACAGAGCTCCACAGCAATACTACTCCCAGTAATGTGTCTGGGTGTATAACAGAGTTCCACAGTAATAACACTCCCAGTAATGTGTCTGAGTGTATCACAGAGCTCCACAGCAATAATACTCCCAGTAATGTGTCTGAGTATATAACAGAGCTCCACAGCAATAATACTCCCAGTAATGTGTCTGAGTGTATAACAGAGCTCCACAGAAATAATACTCCCAGTAATGTGTCTGAGTGTATAACAGAGCTCCACAGAAATAATACTCCCAGTAATGTGTCTGAGTGTATAACAGAGCTCCACAGCAATAATACTCCCAGTAATGTGTCTGAGTGTATAACAGAGCTCCACAGCAATAATACTCCCAGTAATGTGTCTGAGTGTAGAGCAGAGCTCCACAGCCATAATACTCCCAGTAATGTGTCTGAGTGTATAATAGAGCTCCACAGCAATAATACTCCCAGTAATGTGTCTGAGTGTATAACAGAGCTTCACAGCAATGATACTCCCAGTAATGTGTCTGAGCGTACAACAGAGCTCCACAGCAATGATACTCCCAGTAATGTGTCTGAGTGTATAACAGAGCTCTACAGCAATAATACTGCCAGTAATGTGTCTGAGCGTATAACAGAGCTCCACAGCAATAATACTCCCAGCAATGTGTCTGAGTGTATAACAGAACTCCACAGCAATAATACTTCCAGTAATGTGTCTGAGTGTATAACAGAGCTCCACAGCAATAATACTTCCAGTAATGTGTCTGAGCATATAACAGAGCTCCACAGTAATCATACTCCCAGTAATGTGTCTGAGTGTATAACAGAGCTCCACAGCAATAATACTCCCAGTAATGTGTCTGTGTATAACAGAGCTCCACAGCAATACTACTCCCAGTAATGTGTCTGAGTGTATAACAGAGCTCCACAGCAATAATACTCCCAGTAATGTGTCTGAGTGTATAACAGAGCCCCACGGCAATAATACTCCCAGAAATGTGTTTGAGTGTATAACAGAGCCCCACAGTAATAATACTCCCAGTAATGTGTCTGAGTGTATAACAGAGCTCCACAGCAATAATACTCCCAGGAATGTGTCTGAGTGTATAACAGAGCTCCACAGCGATAATACTCCCAGTAATGTGTCTGAATGTATAACAGAGCTCCACAGCAATAATACTCCCAGTAATGTGACTGAGTGTATAACAGAGCTCTACAGCAATAATACTGCCAGTAATGTGTCTGAGCGTATAACAGAGCTCCACAGCAATAATACTCCCAGCAATGTGTCTGAGTGTATAACAGAACTCCACAGCAATAATACTTCCATTAATGTGTCTGAGTGTATAACAGAGCTCCACAGCAATAATACTTCCAGTAATGTGTCTGAGCATATAACAGAGCTCCACAGTAATCATACTCCCAGTAATGTGTCTGAGTGTATAACAGAGCTCCACAGCAATAATACTCCCAGTAATGTGTCTGTGTATAACAGAGCTCCACAGCAATAATACTCCCAGTAATGTGTCTGAGTGTATAACAGAGCTCCACAGCAATAATACTCCCAGTAATGTGTCTGAGTGTATAACAGAGCTTCACAGTAATAATACTCCCAGTAATGTGTCTGAGTGTATAACAGAGCCCCACGGCAATAATACTCCCAGTAATGTGTTTGAGTGTATAACAGAGCCCCACAGTAATAATACTCCCAGTAATGTGTCTGAGTGTATAACAGAGCTCCACAGCAATAATACTCCCAGGAATGTGTCTGAGTGTATAACAGAGCTCCACAGCGATAATACTCCCAGTAATGTGTCTGAATGTATAACAGAGCTCCACAGCAATAATACTCCCAGTAATGTGTCTGAGTGTATAACAGAGCCCCACAGCAATAATACTCCCAGTAATGTGACTGAGTGTATAACAGAGCCCCACAGCACTAATACTCCCAGTAATGTGTCTGAGTGTATAACAGAGCTCCACAGCAATAATACTCCCAGGAATGTGTCTGAGTGTATAACAGAGCTCCACAGCGATAATACTCCCAGTAATGTGTCTGAATGTATAACAGAGCTCCACAGCAATAATACTCCCAGTAATGTGACTGAGTGTATAACAGAGCCCCACAGCACTAATACTCCCAGTAATGTGTCTGAGTGTATAACAGAGCTCCACAGCAATAATACTCCCAGGAATGTGTCTGAGTGTATAACAGAGCTCCACAGCGATAATACTCCCAGTAATGTGTCTGAATGTATAACAGAGCTCCACAGCAATAATACTCCCAGTAATGTGTCTGAGTGTATAACAGAGCCCCACAGCAATAATACTCCCAGTAATGTGACTGAGTGTATAACAGAGCTCCACAGCAATAATACTCCCAGTAATGTGTCTGAGTGTATAACAGAGCTCCACAGCAATAATACTCCCAGTAATGTGTATTTAAACTACAATAAATGTGTTTAGAAATCAGTGATTTTGTTATAAATTACATTTTAGTTTATAAATTGTTATTAGTCACCTAAAATGTCCCAGAACAGCCCACCCCTAGACACACCCCTTTAACCCCTTAAGGACACATGACGTGTTAGACATGTCATGATTCCCTTTTATTCCAGAAGTTTGGTCCTTAAGGGGTTAAAGTGTCTCTCTTTGTCCATTTGAAATGCTGGGGTATGTTTACTGATAGGAATTGGGAACACTCACCTTCGACCTTCGCTGCTCCTGTTATCAGCAAACACATGTAGTTAAGATTTAAACAATTCCCAAGGGTTTATTTATTTTCAGCTATGTATGCCTCAGTGTTGTCATTCGCTGCGCACAGAGGAGGAAATAAAAAGTTCTAAAGTAACTTTCAAAGTAAACACACTGTGCTGTAATATCTGATTGAAAATTAAATCGTTTTTTTCACGCAGGCTGTGTGAGTCACATGCAGGGAGGTGTAGCTAGAGCTGTAAAAACAAAGTGATTTAACTCCTAAATGGCAGAGAATTGAGCAGTGAGGCTGCAGGGGTGTGATCTATACACCATAACTACTTCATTAAGCTAAAGTTGCTTTGCTGATTACAGTGTCTCTTTAAGCAAATACATATTTAGTCACACCAAAAGGCCACATTGTGTTTAAATCCTACACTTAGAAGGTACCATGATATTGATGCTTCCTACACTAATCTAATATGGGAGATAAGAATACTAACTGCAAAATGTCAAACTGTTACATCCAATAGCCCACTAGTCCAGTAGCCCACTAGCCACACAGTACACCAATCACTCTGCAGTTCACGGTATTCAAACTTTTTTTTTTGCTTTTTGCCTAAAACCTGTTTGCTCGAGGTGCGAGTATGAATAGATGTTTTGATATACTTACTGTTCAAATATACAATTATTATTACACAGCAGCGGCGTGGAAGGGAGGAGGGGGTGGGAGATAGCCTATAGAGTCCCAGCTGCAGGATAATGCAAGCTTAAAAATATACTTTCTATCAAGTTATCAGCAAACTGCAGTTATATACACCACCTGCGGCCTGGATGGTTTTTTGAGATGATGTGGTGTTACGCCTTGCTTTCGAGAGAATAGGGTCACTGTGTGATCACTTGCTGCAGATACAACGTTCTCGCTTTTTAAATTGCACCACGTCATGTGACCCCATCCCCTGACCATTATAAAAAGACACTAAATACATTTTGTTTTGTATCTTTTTTCTCTTTGCATTGCATTTGCAAGGTGGGAGGCCCAGATCTGTAAGGTTTCCACAATCTGATATTGCCTTGGGAGGAAAGGAGGTAATGAAGCAATTCTTTGAATGCAGACTCGGCCAATAAAGTGTTCGAGGCGTCCCCCAGCTATTCTGTTACTGCTTGGGATGAACTGGTTCTAATCCAGCGCAGATTGAAAACACACACCATCTCTCTATAGCCAACTAGGAACACGTGAACATGTCTAAACTCTAGTTATAAGTCTTAATATTACATCGCTGTAACATCCAGTGTCTCCAGGCTCACGGTACAATGACACTAAATGATATTTTAATAGGTAATATGAGCAAAGAGTGTATTCCCCAAGATGTGCTTATGACGCCAATCTATTTGTTTAAACACCCCGTCCTTCGGTTGTGACTGTTGGTTTGTTTGTTATCATGCTCAGAGAGTCCAACAGGGTTATTCAAGAAAGTGAGAAATTAACCGAATTCAAAGTGAATTTCAAATTTCCCACCATAACTGCTACTTACAAAGTCAGGACAGAGTAGATTTGGAAAGTATTGCAAGTCTGTCAGTCACACACTGTAACCCGCTGTTAGGTATGACGACATTTAAAGCTGCACTGTCTCATTTGAAGACTTTATAGACAGAATCTTCATGAAAAATTCATAGAGACAGCAGCGGACTGTCGCTGATTTGCAGTGAAATCAGAAAATATTCATGAGACACAGTAGTGATTTCTTTTTTGGCAAAACGTAAACCTTTAAACCGCTTCTGGTTTTGGCATCTTGCCGTTTCCAATCAGCCGTCATTGAAGGAGACCAGCAGACAGAGCCATCTTCTCACATCGAGCACACAGCTCACGGCAGCTTATAGTGCAGCAATATCAGTCGAGGTTCCTGTGACCTAATGGGATCTCCCAAAGACGTCAATTTGGACTTTTGTCCACGAGCAAACTCACATCAGGGACATGACTCCCATTGGCTTAAATTTACACGACCTGAAAATGGAGCTGCACTGGGGAGGAAAAACTACAATGACGTGTTTTTTAAACGGTTACTTCAACCAAAAAACTGTATTTTCGCCGAGTTATCCTCGATGTGCTAATCCCCCCCACTTCAATAATCCAGAGGCAAGTTTCCAATCTAGACACAAGTCAATAGTCTATAATCAAGATTTTAATTGAAGTTCATTATTCAACACTATGAGAACTACAATTATTGAATAAGAACACTATATAAAAATCTAATAATCTGGAGACTAACTTCTGATCCAGAGACACTTTTACAAATAAGTTCGATATAAGTGTGTGTCTACAGAACTCAAGAACTCCAGTGGATTCCCCCAGTTTGCAGCCGTAGCAGACTGCATTAAACTCCAAATTCAAATACCTTTCAGACCCCAGGGAAGAGATGTTAAATTTAATGGAAATTGGTCCTGATTACTGTCCCTTCACTTACGAGATTAAGATAACAAGAGTTGAGCATCACAACATCTGATATCATGATATAACCCAATTTTCTCCTTTGTTTTGCTTTGCCCAGATGAGATAAGAGACTAGTCTGAAGACCACCTTACATCGCTTGGACTTCCCGTATGGACAACATTGTCTCTGGCAAAGGCTGGTAGCAATTATCAAGGATTTAATGTACAGAATTTAAAGACATTTCTGCCAGAGAGGGAGAGAGAAAGTAAATTTTCAGGATTTTAAAGTTGACCTTGAATTCTCATCTCGTTTTATAATGCACTGGATGCTGCAATCATTTAACAGCCAGTGAGGGGAATGTACCCACTCGTTAACCATGTGGAAGATATTGTATTAGAAAAACGCCAGCATCTTCTACAATGCCATGCAGTGTGAGCGTTGAAAAATAATCTCTTCTACTGCACTTAAAGGACCACTAAAACAAACTCGTTACTTGGCACTATAGGGTCTTTAGGTCCCCCCCACTCTCAGGGCCCCCCTCCCTCTGGGCTAAAGGGGGCTGAAGGGGTTAAACTCTTACCTTTCTCCAGAACAGGGCTCCCTCGGCACTGGGGAACTTCTCCCTCTGCCGGCGTTGGTGCCGAAAGCGCATGCGCAGCAAGAGCCACGCACACATTAAATCAGTCGCAATGCTTTCCTATGGACGTCCAGCGTGTTCTCACTGTGATTTTCACAGTGAGAAGCGCGGAAGGGCCTCTAGCGGCTGTCAGTGAGACAGCCACTAGAGGTTGGATTAACCCTAGTCTAAACATAGCAGTTTCTGAAACTGCTATGTTTACAGCTTTAACACTAGATGGACCTGGCACCCAGACAGCTTCATTGAGCTGAAGTGGTCTGGGTGCCTATTGTGGTCCTTTATTAATGACGACTCTTGCTATCATTTCCCCATGATGCTTAGTGTGTGTTTTTTCGCCAAGCCTCATTTTCAAATAATTTTCTGTGTCAAGCTGTTATGGACGAAACCTGCATTTTTTAAAAAAAATTCAAGCAAAAAAGAGACATGAAAAGTAGATTTAAATAAATAAATACATGAAAACCAATCACTAACTTTGTGTTAATTGTAAGAAAGAAGGGTTCTCTCCAAGATGACAGCTCCTGTTTGCAATGGACGATTTGTCATTGGTGCTAATATTCATATTAAATAAATCCCACTGCAGATAGCATCTTTTAGGTTGCCATGACGCCAGCCTTGCCATAGTCAGAGAGATCCCATCTTTAGAAAAATGTTCAATATTTTCCTAAAGCTTAAAATAAATATGGGAAATAATTTAGGTTATGCTAAATACATTCCTCATATACATTCTTTGAGGACACGTCGGCATTCGAGAAAAGCATAGTCTCTTGTGGTTATTGGCCAAGATAATCAATTTCTGTCTGGGTTTGGGTGGTGTGTACACATGTGATAGAGTCGCTGTGAGAATGGGCAGATAGATTGTAGTAACGAGTGCGCTCATTGTATTAATCCGTCTGTCTGGACACCGATTTCTAACTACAGTAATTCCACTGTTATATATTTATCTATTAATTGGACACACGCGGGGTGTATGGGAAAAAGCCGCAAGGTGAATTGTTAGTGTAGGTTTCCCTTCACGTGGCAGGTGATCCTACACTTAAATGTCCATTGGAGTCACACTAAACACCTCCAGTTATTTTAATGGATATTGGGGATTTGGAGTAGTGTGCATGTTACTTTTTTTCCCCATTTTTTGTTCTGTCAGGGATAGGCAACATTCAGCACTACAGATGTTATGTATGGACTACATCTCCCATAATGCTATTGCAGCCTTAATGCCGGCACAGCATCAGGGGACATGTAGATGCCAAACATCATACAAAACAGAAGGTCAGCGCTAATTAACACAGGATTATTGGGTAGGCAGCCGCCCCAACAAAGGGAATCCTTCAAAACCCTTTGGAGAGAACAGGAAAAACTAAAGAAAAGGGAAGGGCTGCGCTACAGGTGAACACTCACAGTACAACTTATTTGGCACTAAAGCCGAAATAGGTCTGGTGCTAAATTCTCACAAAGAAAATTTTTGTAATCTAAAGATGAAAAATGCAGTGCTTGATATGATGTACTGTCCTCAATTCAGCTTGACCATAGATAATATGGGAGACAAAAGACAGGGATAGGTGATAGTGTAGCTTGTTGAGTACAGTCTTTTATATAAGGAAAAGGTAACGATGGGGCACTCACATTTGGAAGAGCTATAGCCAGCTCTAGCAGTATAGCCGTACAGCGGTATAATCCCCGCTTTAAAGGATAAACGGCAACTGTCAACCACGTTCACACCAAGATTATATAAACGACAAGAAACAGGAGCAGGTGATAGTGCATACTGTATAATACAATCAGATAAAGTACAAGATAACGATGGAGCACTTACATTTAGAAGAGCTATAGCCAGCTCTAGCAGTATGGGCGTACAGCGGTATAATCCCCGCTTTAAAGGATAAACGGCAACTGTCAACCACGTTCACAGCAAGATTATATAAACGACAGGAAACAGGAGCAGGTGATAGTGCAGACTGTATAATACAATCAGATAAAGTACAAGATAACGATGGAACACTCACATTTAGAAGAGCTATAGCCAGCTCTAGCAGTATGGGCGTACAGCGGTATAATCCCCGCTTTAAAGGATATGCAGCAAATGTCCACCTCGTCCACACACTCAGGAAGGAATAAAAAAGGCAACAGATAGTGCTCTCAATAAAATAACGTAATCTCTAATAAAATTTAATACTTACAAGGATAGAGCAGGCTGACTGCTCTATGAACACGTTTTTATTCAATTTGATAAAGCCTGTAACGGTGAAACGAGCTATGGACATTCACTATTGTGTATTTTAACTTATTAAAGGTTTTTTGGTCACCTTTGTGTGCCAATTTCCTTTGTTATATGCACTTTCCCTGGTAGTTTTAAGTTTTATACTCCAAGTAATCCCAAGGTGGGGATAATACCACCAACGCTGTGTTTATAAAGCAGTCAGCCTGCTCTATCCTTGTTAGTATAATTTTGCACAATATTAAATGTCCATAACGCGTTTCATGTTTGGATTACAAAAATTTTCGTTGTGAGAATTTTGCACCAGATATATTTCTGCTTTTGTGCCAATAAGTTGTACCTGTGGCACAGCCCTTCCCTTTTCTTTTGTTTTTCCAGATGCCAAACATCACCTACCCCTGTTCTATGTATTCGGGCTGATGAATAATATAGGCGTTGCTGCCATTCAACAGTAAAGGGAGATCAGGACTTGATTTTGTGTGTATATATTTATCTCTGCTTTTCTACATAGGAAGCATTGCATTGGCTGACATTATCAAGGGGCAAATCAGGGGCAGAGCCAGCACAAGCCAAACACAGCCCTGGCGAAGCAGCATCTCCTCATTGAATTGAATCAATGTGTCTCCATGAGGAAAGTTCAGTGTCTGCATGCAAAGGGTGGAGATACTGAATGTCAGTCACACTGTGCAGCACTGCCCCAGGAAGCACCTCTAGCAGCCATCTGAGGAGTGACCACCAGTGGAGGTATCCCTAGGCTCTAATGTAAACACTGCATTTTCTCTGAAAAGACAATGTTTACAGCAAAAAGCCTGAAGGGACTGATTCTATTTACCAGAACAAATACAATAAGCTGTAGTTGTTCTGGTGACTATATTGTCCCTTTAATATTAACTCATTTTAGAATATTTGAGATAACATCACTGACAGTACATAATGTGGTCTTCTCATGCAGACATCCAAAATTGTTGAATATTTTACCAGAAAACAATAAAACTCCAATTATCCAGCAATTTCTGAAAACATTCATCTCCTGCAATCGCCAAACAAACCGAACCGGTAACAACCATTAATGGTTATCGGCCAATCAAATCAAACCTGCAACAACCGCTAATGGTTATCATCCAATCAAATCAAACCAGTAACAACCGCTAATGGCTATCATCCAATCAAACCAAACCTGTAACAACCACTAATGGTTATCATCCAATCAAACCTGTAACAACCGCTAATGGTTATCATCCAATCAAATCAAACCTGCAACAACCGCTAATGGTTATCATCCAATCAAATCAAACCAGTAACAACTGCTAATGGCTATCATCCAATCAAACCAAACCTGTAACAACCGCTAATGGTTATCATCCAATCAAATCAAACCTGTAACAACCGCTAATGGTTATCATCCAATCAAATCAAACCTGCAACAACCGCTAATGGTTATCATCCAATCAAATCAAACCAGTAACAACCGCTAATGGCTATCATCCAATCAAACCAAACCTGTAACAACTGCTAATGGTTATCGTCCAATCAAACCAAACCTGTAACAACCACTAATGGTTATCATCCAATCAAACCTGTAACAACCGCTAATGGTTATCGTCCAATCAAACCAAACCTCTAAGAACCACTAATGGTTATCATCCACTCAAACCAAACCTGTAACAACTGCTAATGGTTATCGGCCAATCAAACCAAACCTGTAACAACCACTAATGGTTATTAGAGATGTCCCGAACGGTTTGCCTGCGAATAGTTCCTGGCGAACATAGCTTGTTTGCGTTCGCCAAGCATGGCGAACATTTTTTTTTTAGACAGAAGTGTGTTATATTTGAGCATGCTAGGCTGAACGTGCGTATATCATGGCTAGTTGCACTGAGGGTATGAGTATATAGCAGTACATTATTGTGAAAGATGGCTGTCATGTTTAGGGTGTAACTTGCACGTTATCAACTGTGTATTTATATCAGCAGCTTCACCACTAGTTATAAATAGAGATGTCCCGAACGGTTCGCTGGCGAATAGTTCGCTGGCGAATAGTTCGCTGGCGAATAGTTCCTGGCGAACATAGCTTGTTCGCGTTCGCCACGGATAGCGAACATATGCGATGTTCGGTCCGCCCCTATTCGTCATCATTGAGTAAACTTTGACCCTGCACCTCACAGTCAGCAGACACATTCCAGCCAATCAGCAGCAGACCCTCCCTCCCAGACCCTCCCATCTCCTAGACAACATACAATTTAGATTGATTCTGAAGCTGCATTCTTTTTTTTTTGTATTTTTTTTTTTAGACAGAAGTGTGTTATATTTGAGCTCCAATCCCTTTTGCGTTGGTGGATTTTAATGGAGACTGCTTCGCTTAGCTGTGGTGGAGCTTGTTGGTGCTGTGGTGGAGCTTGTTGGGGCTTCCTGCTTGTTATTTGCTTCCAAAATTGATTAAAGAGTCTGTCCAGCTTAAACTCAATATCCTGCCATGCTTTGCTGGTACCAGGAGGACACGCGGCTGCCGCCATATTGGGAGAGTCGCAGATGAGTATGTCAGCCTGGGCGGCTGTGCTCTGTGCGTCCATTAGCTCCAGACAGCCTCTCAGGGGTGGACCGGGATAACCCCCACCGGTCTGAGGGGGGGGGGGGGGTAACGGAGTTCCTGCCGGGAAGTAGCTGCTCCTGGGTATCCCAGGATCGGGAGATTGGCCGCCTCTCCCGCCCGGTGAGCACCAGGCCACACTTGCCACGCGGAGGTAAGTAAGACTGTCGAGTTGCTGACCACTATTAAGCATGTCGGGTCGGTCAGGTAGGAGCAACATTGCTGGGTCATCCCCTTCTGGGGTGAAATTCGCTTGTTGATAGCTGCTTAAAGTGAGATATTGAGGGAGCTCACACGAAGTGTGTCTTTCCTCCATGACAGCTAGGCCCGCCCCCCGGAAGCTGCATTCTTAGTGAGAGGATCGACAGTGTAGCTGCTGCTGATTTAATAGGGAAATCGATAGCTAGGCTAGTGTATTCAGTGTCCACTACAGACCTGAAGGACTCATCTGATCTCTGCTGTAAGGACAGCACCCCAAAAAGCCCTTTTTAGGGCTAGAACATCAGTCTGCTTTTTTTTTCCCTGTGTAATCTAATTGCAGTTGCCTGCCTGCCAGCGTGTGTGTCAGGCTCACAGCGTATACTGTGCCCACTTGCCCAATGCCACCACTCATATCTGATGTCACAATAGCTTGCATTTAAAAAAAACAAAACTTTTTTGACTGTAATATAATAGCAGTCAGTTTCCTTCACACGTGTGCATTTCAGGGCCTGCCAGGGCACAGTGTCACACCAGTGCAACTCATATCTGGTGTAACAGTAGTGTACATTTAAAAAAACAAAATACAGGGGGCTTGCTGTCACCTTTCGGGGACCCTTGGTGTTGTACGTGGCTGGGTGGAGGAAGAGACCTTCAATGACATCACTGAGGACAAGGAACGGGACATGGCTAGCTTGGTATCCAACCTTGTGCAAATGGGGAGTTTGCGGTTGTGCAAATGGACTGTTTGCGGTTGTTTGCGGTGCGTTAAACGGGGAGTTTGGTCTGTCACTGTGAAGCGGGCGTAACCCTTACACTACCTGATCGATACAACATCATACCTGATGTTTTAAAGTACGTTATTCCAAACAATTTAGGAATGTTAGGTGATTTATGCCCTTTATGGATTAAAACCAGACTCTGCATCAACTATGTAAATTTCCATGGGAGTTTTGCCATGGATCCCCCTCCGGCATGCCACAGTCCAGGTGTTAATCCCCTTGAAACAACTTTTCCATCACTATTGTGGCTAGAAAGAGTCCCTGTGGGTTTTAAAATTCGCCTGCCTATTGAAGTCTATGGCAGTTCGCCAGGTTCGCCCGTTCGCGAACATTTGCGGAAGTTCGCGTTCGCCATTCGCGAACGGAAAATTTTATGTTCGCGACATCTCTAATGGTTATCATCCAATCAAACCTGTAACAACCGCTAATGATTATCGTCCAATCAAACCAAACCTCTAAGAACCACTAATGGTTATCATCCAATCAAACCAAACCTGTAACAACTGCAGGTTTTGCAGCTTGCCTGAGAGAAGACACGCGATGGCTGTAATTTTACCATTTGTGTACGCTGTGTTATTTGTATTAGACAGGATGCCGATAGATAACGGAAATGGAACAAGTATGATATGTGTCCTGTACATGTCACCTGTTCAGGGCTAGAAGGGATTTCTCATATAATATAAACCTGCTATTACAATTCTAACTACGTGTTTGAGGGAGGAGGACACCAACGCAAGTCGTTTACATTTCTGCTGGTCTGTGTTTCGACAATGAGAACCCCCCAAGTTGAAATGTATCCTCAATGAGGGCTTGTGCCATAAATTACATTTATGTTTGGGAGAGGGGAAAATGGTTTTCCCAAATCAGCAGAAGGAGACCACATACGTTACTGCGTTAAATAAAATCGCCACGATTCCTGTTCATGAATGAATGGGTGTAGTCCTTTCGTTTTCTCTTTCAAATCATTTTCAAAGTCAGGCTTATATATCAAACTGCTCATTTTAGTGAATTCAATCTGAATTGTAAAACTGAGACTAAAGCAGTCAAGCTGTGACTGGAGGCTTTTTTTTGTCTAAAATGTGTACTTTGGGTTTAGTTCACTGGAATTTGGAATTTAGAGAATTATTATTATTATTTTATTATTTATATAGCGCCATCAGATTCCGTAACCCTATATTGAAGAAATAAAAGAAAGGCTTTCATTAGGTGCCACAGTAGTTTCACCCATGTCTATTCAAGAATGAAACTACTGTACAGAGAGGAGCAACGTTTTTTTTAATGATACAAACAGCAGGCCTATCGGTTTGCAGTAGGTTTGAAGGGAACTTTAAAAGTTGACTGTATTTATTTTTGTGTTCTTTGAAATAAATTGTATCAATAATACATCCCCAGTCTCCCATGTCCCTTGAATTCACAGCTAAACTGACAGGTCCAGGCGATACATTACGCGTGTTAGATGGCTGGTTATATATACAATGCCGATCTGTATTCGGAAATATCTAGATGTTGTGATACTCCATATCCGCAGCGGAATAGACGGGGAGAGCTCATCAGAGACACCTTGAAATGAATAACTAGAAATCTAGCTCTCTCTGTCCCATATTCTGCATTCCTTTCCTGGTTGGGGAGGGGAACGAGGGATTTAAATTGCCCGCTGCGTCTGCCTGTCTGTCTGGTGGTCTAGTGGTCACTAGAGGAATGAGTGCTTTGTTGCTCCCTTGTGATTCAAGCCTTGTTGTGACTGCCCGGCAAGTCCTGCCTTTGTTACTCATCCCTGGAGTTTTATAACACATACCATTTCACTTTCATCTCAAGAACCTGGGATTCTTCATTAGAAATGGAAATCAGTCTCCAATATGCTGTACACCCTACCACCCCTCGCCATTAGATAAGGAACCATTATTATTCAGCATTTCCATTGCACAAATACCGTATGTTTCGATGCACTTTACAACTGTCATAATATATATTATACATTGACAATTCACACGCAGCAATGTAAAACCACACTTTAAAAAACGAATTGTATTGTTTGTTCGTTCGTACATTTCAGACCATTCTCCCTGACGGTTTATTTTGCTTTGAAGAACTTTGTTACTGGGAATATTGATTATTCCATTCTGTACGGTACACAGCTGCCCAAGTATTGGACTTAATAAAAATGTCTTTTTTTCATATATTTGAAACTTGTATTTACATACATTTCGTTCGTTTAACAGTAACATTCGCTGTGTAACTCTGTTTTTTATTTTTTAAGTTTCTCTCCAAGAAGTAATTACATGTAGTTCAGTCTCCTGAGGACGGGGTCATTTCGGAGAAGACAAATGGGAAACGTTCAAGCACTCAGAGAACAAATAACGTATTCTTTTATTTTTCTTTTCTCAACTTCTGGCTAAAAACTGTGATCTTCATCCAGACCTGAACTTGGACAAATAGCACCAATTAATCATGCTGATTGCAAGTGTACCGTTAATTGTATTAACCCTTTCATTGCACACCCACAATGCTTATCAGCAAAATGATTTTAAAACGGTTCCATATGAGCCAACAATGTCACTTGGAGTTCGGTTTACTCCACGTACAAATTTGTTTTTGTTACACAGATTGCCGAGAATCTGATAAACTGCTTTCTAACAGGCAAAAAAATCCAAAGTCATACAGGCCTCAAAATTCATCTTTTTATTTAAGTATTTTAATTAGAATTGATTCATGTTTTCAAGGAATCTGGGATACAGCTAGACTCTTTACTAACCCTGTATATCTGGGATATAGCTATTTACTAACCCTGTATACCTGGGATATAGCTATTTACTAACCCTGTGTATCTGGGATACAGCTATTTACTAACCCTGTATATTATTATTATTATTATTATTATTTTATTATTTATATAGCGCCAACAAATTCCGTAGCGCTGTACAATGGGTGGACTAACAGACACATAATCAGACCACTGGACGTACAGGAACAGAGGGGGTTGAGGGCCCTGCTCAATGAGCTTACATGCTAGAGGGAGTGGGGTATAGTGACACAAACGGGTTAAAGTAGGGGAATTAAGTAGTTTGTTAGAGAAGGGTTTATTGAGTGCTTGGTAGGTCATTTTTGACAGTTGCAGGAAAGGAGTCATGGGGTGGGGGATGAGAAGCCTGCTGACAGTTTAATTGATACGCTTTAACGAAGAAGTGAGTTTTCAAAGATTTTTTGAAGGAGTGAAGGCTGGGTGAAAGTCTGATTGAGGAGGGAAGGGAGTTCCACAGAATAGGTGCAGCCCTAGAGAAGTCTTGAAGGCGAGCGTCAGAGGTGGGGATCCGGGCAGAGGATAGGCGTAGGTCTTGGGATGAGCGCAGGGGTCTCGATGGGACATACTTGTGTATGAGGGAGGATAGGTATGTTGGAGCAGCATTATGTAGGGATTTGTAAGCAAGTGCCAGAATTTTGAATTGGGCCCTACAGGGCCGGCGCTACCTGTAAGGCGGACTAGGCAGCCGCCTAGGGCGCCCCTTGGGAAGGGGCGCCGCCAGGAGCGCCGGCCCCCCTAATGCTGCAGCCGCCCGAGCGCTCTGTAGAGAGCCTCAGGCGGCTGCAGCTTTGCCCGGGCTGGTGCGTCCATGAGGGCGCACCGCCCGGGCACAGCATGAGGAGAGGGAGGGGGCTGACAGGAGGGAAGCGCTCAGCGCTCCCTCCTGTCACTCCCTCTCTGTAGCGTGACCGAGCGCAGTATAGTCCGCGGGTACAGGGAGCATCTGTCTCCTGTACTCGGACGGACTAACAGGAAGTGAACACTGGTGTTCACTTCCTGTTAGTCCGCCGGGTACAGGAAACAAAAGCTCCCTGTACCCGCGGACCATGATACAGAGCTCGGCCACGCTACTATAGAGGTAGGGGAGGGTGGGGGGAATAAATAGAGGGGGGGGGGAGATAAATACACGGAGAGGGAGGGGAGGAGGAGAAATCAATGAAGAGGGAGGGGGGGGGAGAAATAAATGGAGAGGGGGGGAGGAGAAATAAATGGAGAGGGGGGGAGGAGAAATAAATGGAGAGGGAGGGGAGGAGGAGAAATCAATGAAGAGGGAGGGGGGGGGAGAAATAAATGGAGAGGGGGGGGAGGAGAAATAAATGGAGAGGGGGGAGGAGAAATAAATGGAGAGGGAGGGGAGGAGGAGAAATCAATGAAGGGGGGGGAGAAATAAATGGACAGGGAGGGGAGGAGGAGAAATCAATGAAGAGGGAGGGGGGGGGGAGAAATAAATGGAGAGGGGGGGGGAGGAGAAATAAATGGAGAGGGAGGGGAGGAGGAGAAATCAATGAAGGGGGGGGGAGAAATAAATGGACAGGGAGGGGAGGAGGAGAAATCAATGAAGAGGGAGGGGGGGGAGAAATAAATGGACAGGGAGGGGGGAGAAATAAATGGACAGGGAGGGGGGAGAAATAAATGGACAGGGAGGGGGGGGATAAATGGACAGGGAGGGGGGGGGAAATAAATGGACAGGGAGGGGGGGAAATAAATGGACAGGGGGGGGGGAAATAAATGGACAGGGGGGGAGGACAGGGAGGGGGAAATAAATGGACAGGCAGGGTGGGGGGAATAAATGGACAGACAGGGAGGGGGGAATAAATGGACAGACAGGGAAGGGGGAATAAATGGACAGGGGGGGATAAATGGACAGGGGGGGGAAATAAATGGACAGGGAGGCGGGGAAATAAATGGACAGGGAGGGGGTAAATAAATGGACAGGGAGGGGGAGGGAATAAATGGACAGGAGGGGGAGGGAATAAATGGACAGGGAGGGGGGGGATAAATGGACAGGGAGGGGGGGGGAATGGACAGGCAGGGTGGGGGAATAAATGGACAGGCGGGGTGGGGGGAATAAATTGAAAGGGGAGGGGGATAAATTGAGAGGGAGGGGAATTGACGGGATTAGGAGGGGGAATGAGAGTGGGGAGGGGAGAAGAGAGTGACAACGGGGGAGACGAGAGTGACAAGGGAGGGGGAGAAGAGAGGGACACGCAGGGGAGAAGAGAGTGACAAGGGAGGAGGGGGGAGAAGAGAGGGACAAGAGGGGGGAGAAGAGAGGGACATGGGGGGGAGAAGAGAGGGACAAGGGGGGTTGAGAAGAGAGTGACGAGGGAGGGAGAGGGGGAGAAGAGAGTGACAAGGGAGGGGGGAGAGATTGACATCCATCACACACACACAATGCACCCCTTGCACACAGAAAAACACACAATGCATTACACACAGACACACACACACAAGCAATTCAACCCTTACACACAATGCATCCCTTACACACACAGAAACACACAATGCATTCCTTACACACACTCAATGCACCCCTTACAGACGCACACACTGCATCCCGTACATACACAGAAACACTCATTGCAGCCCTTACACATACAAACACAGATTCACACAATGCATTCCTTACACACATATCAGGACATCCCCTACTCCTGTGAACAAACTAATTGGTGGAACATTAAGGTGGACCCTGGGGCCCAGACCTTGAGCTGTGCAAAGGGCCTTAAAAAAAAATGGAGCCTTCTTCCTGTTCTCCCAGAACACAAACAGCCTCCAGAGAGCCTGTTCTACACCAGACCAGTGGAGCCAGACTGCAGGTAGAGCCCATCACCATCCTCATCTGATTGTAAGTAGGCAATCTAGTATATTATTCGTGGCACTAATCTCTAATTTACCTCACATTAAAGGGACACTTTAGTCCCCAGAACCACTGCAGCTTAATGTAGTGGTTCTGGTGTCTATAGCCTGTCCCTGCAGGCCTTTTAATGTAAACACGGTGGCACTGCAGCACTTGCGTTAGTTAACATGGGGCATTGTGATGTCATATCGGGGGGGGATGGGGGGCGGCAAACTTTACTTTTGCCTAGGGCGGCAAAAATCCTTGCACCGGCCCTGGGGCCCTATATCTAACTGGAAGCCAGTGCAGGGACTGACAGAGCGTGGAGGCGTGGGAGGTGCGACCGGACAGGAAAATAAGCCTCGCAGCCGCATTCATTACAGATTGCAGCGGTGCAAGCTGGGAACATGTATCCCATGTATATCTGGGATATAGCTATTTACTAACCCTGTATATCTGGGATACGGCTATTTACTAACCCTGTATATCTGGGATATAGCTATTTACTAACCCTGTATATCTGGGATACAGCTATTTACTAACCCTGTATATCTGGGATACAGCTATTTACTAACCCTGTATATCTGGGATACAGCTATTTACTAACCCTGTATATCTGGGATATAGCTATTTACTAACCCTGTATATCTGGGATATAGCTATTTACTAACCCTGTATATCTGGGATATAGCTATTTACTAACCCTGTATATCTGGGATACAGCTATTTACTAACCCTGTATATCTGGGATATAGCTATTTACTAACCCTGTATATCTGGGATACAGCTATTTACTAACCCTGTATATCTGGGATATAGCTCTTTACTAACCCTGTATATCTGGGATATAGCTATTTACTAACTATGTATATCTGGGATATAGCTATTTACTAACCCTGTATATCTGGGATATAGCTCTTTACTAACCCTGTATATCTGGGATATAGCTATTTACTAACCCTGTATATCTGGGATACAGCTCAGCTATTTACTAACCCTGTATATCCAGGATATAGCTATTTACTAACCCTGTATATATGGGATACGGCTATTTACTAACCCTGTATATCTGGGATATAGCTATTTACTAACCATGTATATCTGGGATATAGCTATTTACTAACCCTGTATATCTGGGATATCGCTTTTTACTAACCCTGCATATCTGGGATACAGCTATTTACTAACCCTGTATATCTGGGATACAGCTATTTACTAACCCTGTATATCTGGGATACAGCTATTTACTAACCCTGTATATCTGGGATACAGCTATTTACTAACCCTGTATATCTGGGATATAGCTATTTACTAACCCTGTATATCTGGGATACAGCTATTTACTAACCCTGTATATCTGGGATACAGCTATTTACTAACCCCGTATATCGGGGATATAGCTATTTACTAACCCTGTATATCTGGGATACAGCTAGTTACTAACCCTGTATATCTGGGATATAGCTATTTACTAACCCTGTATATCTGGGATATAGCTATTTACTAACCCTGTATATCTGGGATATAGCTCTTTACTAACCCTGTATATCTGGGATACAGCTATTTACTAACCCTGTATATCTGGGATATAGCTCTTTACTAACCCTGTATATCTGGGATACAGCTCAGCTATTTACTAACCCTGTATATCTGGGATATAGCTATTTACTAACCCTGTATATCTGGGATACAGCTATTTACTAACCCTGTATATCTGGGATATGGCTATTTACTAACCCTGTATATCTGGGATACAGCTATTTACTAACCCTGTATATCTGGGATATAGCTCTTTACTAACCCTGTATATCTGGGATACAGCTCAGCTATTTACTAACCCTGTATATCCAGGATATAGCTATTTACTAACCCTGTATATATGGGATACGGCTATTTACTAACCCTGTATATCTGGGATATAGCTATTTACTAACCATGTATATCTGGGATATAGCTATTTACTAACCCTGTATATCTGGGATATCGCTTTTTACTAACCCTGCATATCTGGGATACAGCTATTTACTAACCCTGTATATCTGGGATACAGCTATTTACTAACCCTGTATATCTGGGATACAGCTATTTACTAACCCTGTATATCTGGGATACAGCTATTTACTAACCCTGTATATCTGGGATACAGCTATTTACTAACCCTGTATATCTGGGATATAGTGTGATGTAATTCCAGTAAAATACAAGTTTAGCAGGCTAAGATTGCCACAAGGCATATGTATGTATATGTGTTTGTAGTATCAGTTAGTTAATAACACGTAGCTAAGATACTGTCATCACTGTACTGACCAGGTGCAGGAATGTAAGAACTGGAATTACGCGTCCCTCTCCTTTGTATCAGATGAGCCACGTGGTTAGACCGGATGGATGAGTTTAGACTCTATTCATTAAATAGGTTAAGGGTATGTGTGGGTGTAGTTAATTGTGGGAGGAGCTACAGTGCTATATAAGGAATGTACTCTATGTATTCAGTACTCAGACTTTGCTGTATTTTGGTGACGCTAGTCCCTCTGAGTCCCGATCGGTGATCCAATAAAGAATCTCTTCCTTCCTGAAGAAACCTGTGTCCATCTCTCTGTGCTTGGCTTCCGTCAGTTTCTCCGGTATCATTTGGTGCATTGGCCGGGAAGCTCATCGTTCAACGGTAGCTGAGAGGCAGAGGCGTGAGACGGTCTATCTTTGCCCACGTTCTCTACGGCTGCACCCCTGAACTTCTGCGTGGACCTCCCTTCGTCTCGGCGCCACTGGTCTGTTGTCCAGGAGATCATCGGCCTCTACGTGAGAAGTGCTGGGGTGTCCCCGTCGATGAGTGTGAACTCAGGTTCAGGAACGAGGAGGTAAGATAACTGCTGTTTTAGACGGCAGGACCCGCTAGGGGTATACCGATTGTGCGGTAGGCCCAAAGGGGTTTTTGAATCTGTATCTGCCCCCTCTGTCGGAGGGAAGGAGCGAAGGCGCACCGCTCGATCGAACGCTCTTTAGTCAGACCGTTTGATTTGGTTAGTCAGGCGGGGTCCTGGTGTAAGATAGCCCTAGCCGGACACCGGTGTCTTGTCTAGACTAGCGTTCTAGGGTGTATATTACGTTCGCTAGGTCGGAGGGACCGGGAGACTAAGCGGCGCCTGTGTAAATTCGGTTCGCTAGTTCTCATCCTATCTGGGCTAAGTGGGAAGGCGTGTAAATTTGGAACCCACTAGACTTTTGATAGTACGACTAAGAGGCGCCTGTGTAAATTCGGTTCTCTAGCTCGTTGTATAGTGCGACTAAGAGGCGTCTGTGTAAATTCGGTTCTCTAGCTCGCTATATATGTGGTGATTGGGCAGTGTGGCTAACCAAAACGGGTGTATATAGTTTTAGGTAGTCCATTCAAGGTACTGGCCAATAGTTTAGTTGGGAATTGTAAATGTGTTAACGATTGTTTTAGTAAAGTGTATATCTTGTTAGATAGCGCGAGCTCAGCCGTCTAGCGAGAGTGTTAATAGTGTGTTGCTGTATTATAGTGCACGGTACCATAACCCTGTATATTTACTGACATTATATAATAAGTACTAATCATTGTCGTCCATTGCATGTTTAACACCACAACCACTAATAATTGTATTGTGACCTTAACTTGTGCTTTGACCTATGCTAACCGTACTGTAACCGCTATTTGTAAAAGACGATGTTACTGGGGTGTGTTATAGACGGGTAATTCGTATATAGAGAATTATAGCGTGGGTGACTGTGTAGTTACGCCAAAGGGCATAATATTGATTATATAGTGACTGGTGTAGCAGCTGTGTGTGTACGGGAATTCCCTGAGTGTTTATTGTTATTGTGTACGTTTCACTTGGTAACCGTACCACGTGGTGCTGTTGCCAGAGGAAACGGGTGTGACTGTTGAATAGTACGCGTGTATAGTAATCGTTGTCGACGACGTTCCACTGTTAAATATGGGTGCGTCGCAGTCAACGATTCCGGATCCCTTAGGATGTATGGTTAAGAATTTTAAAAAGGGATTCAAAGTTTGTGATTTTGGGGTTAAGATGTCCCCTGTACGTTTGGTCACTTTGTGCACTAGGGAGTGGCCTACTTTGGTTGCGGCATGGCCGCCACGTGGCAGTTTGGATCCAACTCTGGTACAGCGCTTACACGTGGCTGTATCAGGTAGGCCTGAACTTTACGGCCAGTTTCCTTATATTGATTGTTGGAGACAGGCCGTAAATGACTCGCCAAAATGGCTCCGGACATGCCACGAGGAGCAGTGTCGCCTCATGGTAGCTAGGACTTGTTCGTCCACTAGGACTGGTGTTAGGCCCATTTTGGACACGCCCCCTGAGTCCGAGATCCCTTTGCCGCCCCCTTACTTTCCGGTAAGAGGAAGTGACGCAAATACAGGAAGTCCTGTAACCCTTCCCTCATTACCCTCATCCACTTCCGCTTCCTCCTCCAGTACAGGATCCACCCCCCCTCGTACTAAATCTCCCCTTCCGGAACCAGAACCCACCCCCATTAGAAACGAATATCCTGATTTGGCGCCACTTCAGACTTCCGGTCAAGCTTCATCTAGCTCGGCCCGAAGTGTTCTATTCACTACCTTTTCCCAAAACCAACCTCCCACATCCCCATACCCTATATCTCCCCGACCGGAACCCATGACTGACGCTTCCCTACGTAGCCCCATCCAAACCCGACAGTTGACTGGTGCCCAACAATTAAAGCACTATCAGATGCCTCTTCGCTTAAATCCCGGGTCAGCTTATATCGATGCCGCAGGTCAAATGGCACACGCTGACCCTGTCTTCGTATATGTCCCTTTCACCACTACCGACCTTTTAAACTGGAAGACCCATAATTCCTCGTATACTGAGAAACCACAAGCCATGACTGATCTGTTCACCTCAATAGTACAGACACATAATCCGACATGGGCTGATTGCCAGCAGTTATTAATGACTTTATTTAACAATGAGGAAAGGACAAGAATAAATCAAGCAGCCATTAAAGCATTAGAGGATAGAGCCCGTGCTTTGAACCAAGCTAATCCAGCAGCATGGGCCGCAACACATTATCCCAACACTGATCCCGATTGGAACGTAAATGGTGCTGATATGGTTCAACTCAGAGCCTATAGAGACGCTATAATTGCTGGCATGAAAGCCGGAGGAAAGAAAGCCATTAACATGTCGAAGACAGTTGAGGTGATCCAGAAAAGCGATGAAGCGCCCAGTGTCTTTTATGACCGATTATTGGAGGCGTACCGCTTGTACACCCCCTTTAATCCGGAAGACGCAGACAATTCCCGAATGGTTAACTCCGCCTTTGTCAGCCAAGCTTACGGAGATATTAAGCGCAAGCTACAAAAGTTAGAAGGGTTTGCAGGTATGTCAATCTCCCAACTAATGGAGGTAGCTAATAAGGTCTATATGAATAGGGAAACAGAAAGCAAGAAAGAGGAGGAGCGCAAGATGCGTAAAAAGGCTGATATGCTAGCGGTAGCGATCGCAGGCATAGATAAACGGGGCCCAGATAGAGGCAATAATAGATGGAGTAGGGAGCCTTTGAGTAGGGATCAGTGTGCGTATTGCAAGGAAGAAGGGCATTGGAGGAACGAATGTCCGCAAAGAGAGCAGTACGAGAGAGACCAACCCAGGGCAGGCTACGGAAACTTTAGAGGCAGAGCGAGAGGTAGAGGAGGTCCCGGAGGGAGTAATGGTTATAGAGGGAGTAATGGGAACAGAGGAAGTGTTAGGGAAGACAGGTATATTCCAGCAGCGCAAAGGTCTCGCGATAGAGAAGGTAGGGACTTTGTAGGATTGGCTGACACGGTCATGGAGGACTATTGATACCGACCGGGCTCCATCCCCCTTGGTCGAGCGGAGCCTATGGTCGATGTATCAATAGGGGGGAAAAGGAGTGCGTTCATGATCGACACTGGTGCTGAACATTCAGTGGTGACTAATCTAGTTGCTCCTCCATCTGGAAGGACTATTACTGTGATAGGAGCAACTGGAAGAAGTGCTGAAAGACCGGTTCTTAAAAGTCGACTCTGTACATTGGGAGGCCACGTAGTAAAACACCAATTCCTTTATATGCCTGAATGTCCAGTCCAATTGCTGGGACGTGATATGCTATCCAAATTACAAGCGCAGATTACGTTCCTACCAGATGGAACAACATCTTTAAAGTTTAATGGACCTTCAGGTATTATGACTTTATCCGTACCAAAGGAAGAAGAGTGGCGACTTTATACAGTGTTGACTAGCCAAAACCCTAGGAGTGATGAGACATTGTTTAACATACCAGGAGTTTGGGCAGAGAACAACCCACCAGGACTGGCCCGCAATATTCCACCAATAAAAATTGAACTGAAACATGGGGTTTATCCAGTGAGCCTAAGACAATATCACATTCCGCAGAAGGCTAAGAAGAACATCCAATCCTATCTGGATAAGTTCATACGGTATGGTATCCTAAAATTCTGTACTTCCCCCTGGAACACCCCATTGCTGCCTGTTCAAAAGCCCGGCACAGATGAGTATCGACCTGTGCAGGACTTAAGAGCAGTCAATGATGCGGTTGTTAGCATACATCCAGTTGTACCCAATCCATATAACCTGCTTGCTTTAATTCCGGGCGGGGCTACTTACTTCACAGTCTTAGATCTCAAAGATGCCTTCTTTTGCCTCCGAATTGCCGCAGAAAGTCAATGTATTTTCGCTTTCCAATGGGAGAACGCTGTAACGGGCTCAAAACGCCAAATGACTTGGACAAGACTGCCCCAAGGGTTTAAAAATTCACCTACCCTATTTGGTTCAGCCCTAAGTCAAGATCTATTGGATTTCGAGTCCATCCCAGGAGAGTGTGTATTGTTACAATATGTAGATGACTTGTTGATAGCAGCAGTTACAAAAGAAATCTGTCAGCAAGCAACGCACGATCTACTACACATTCTCTGGAAGGCAGGATACAAGGTGTCTAGAAAGAAGGCTCAGTTGTGTTTGCCAACTGTCAAGTATCTAGGATTCCATATCTCTGAAGGTCAAAGAATTATGGGGCCAGAGAGAAAAGAAGCTGTCTGCCAAATACCAATACCCAAGAATAGAAGACAAGTGCGAGAATTCTTGGGGGCAGCAGGCTTCTGTAGGATATGGATTCCCAGTTATGCGATACTAGCAAAACCTCTGTACGCAGCTATCAAAGGTACAGAGCACGACCCCTTCTTATGGACCCAAGAACAGCAAACGGCATTTGAAGATGTGAAGAAGGCTTTGATGAGTGCCCCAGCATTAGGTCTACCTGATCACACACGACCATTCTACTTATATGTACACGAGCAAAGAAGAATGGCTGTGGGAGTATTGACACAGTACTTGGGATCATGGCAAAGACCTGTTGCCTACATGTCTAAGCAACTGGATGCAGTGGCCAGCGGACTTCCACCTTGTCTAAGAGCCGTAGCTGCAGCCGCCCTGCTAGTAGCTGAAGCCGATAAACTCACTCTGGGTCAAGAACTTTATGTACGAGTCCCACATGCAGTACAGATGTTGTTGGATTACAAAGGAAATCATTGGTTTAGTAATAGCCGTATGACCAAGTATCAAGCAATGTTGTGTGAAAACCCAAGAGTGCATTTAGAGACTGTAAACACCTTAAATCCAGCTACCCTTTTGCCACAACCTACTGAAAGTCAACATGATTGTTTGGAAGTAATGGATGAAGTATTCTCAAGTAGACCAGATCTTCGTGATTTTCCCATCCAGAACCCCGATGTTCAATATTACACCGACGGCAGTAGTTATGTGAAAGAAGGGATCCGCTATGCAGGATATGCAGTGACAACAATAGACAAGGTGATAGAAGCTCGGCCACTGGCGAAAGGAACATCAGCACAAAAGGCAGAATTAATAGCACTAACACGAGCGTTACAATTGGCTGAAGGTTTAAGAGTAAATATCTATACGGACTCTAAGTATGCGTTTTTAACCACTCATGCCCACGGAGCTTTGTATAAAGAAAGAGGACTACTGAATTCAGAAGGCAAAGAAATCAAGTACGCAGCTGAAATCCTACAACTATTGGAAGCAGTGTGGGAGCCGAAAGAAGTCGGTATCATACATTGTCGAGCGCATCTGAGAGGAGATGGTGATGTAACCAAGGGAAATCGGATGGCAGATAGTGCAGCTAAGCGTGCTGCTGAATCAGGAAGACAGGAGTATGTAGGGCATATAGCTGCTCTTATACCAACTCCACTGTCCCAATGGACTCCAGTTTATACAGCTCAAGAAGAGGAGTGGTTAAAGACTGAACCGGGAAAGTATCTGGAGAACAAGTGGTATCAGCTAGAAGATGGAAGAATAGTTATACCAGCATCGCTAGCGGTAGAAATTGTCCAAAATTATCACAACGGGACACATTCTGGGAGAGACAGTACTGAAGAATCTCTTAGAAAACATTTCTACATACCAAGATTGTCCAACTTGACTCAGGCCATTGTACGCAGATGTGTAACGTGTGCTAAGAATAATGCAAGACAAGGACCAGTAAAGCCACCAGGAGTCCAGTTTATGGGGGGACTCCCCATGTCCGATCTACAAATAGACTTTACAGTGATGCCTAAATCGGGTGGACATCGTTACCTGCTGGTAATTGTGTGCACCTATTCAGGCTGGGTAGAAGCATGTCCTACTCGTACAGAGAAAGCAGGAGAAGTTGTGAGATTCCTGCTACGAGAAATAATACCCCGATATGGACTACCCTGTTCTATAGGATCGGACAATGGTCCAGCTTTTGTTCATCAGTGCCTACAACAACTGACTCATATGCTTGGTATAAAGTGGAGGCTTCATACTGCATATAGACCCCAGAGTTCTGGTAAGGTAGAGAGAATGAATAGAACTATAAAGAACCAGTTGGCTAAAATGTGTCAGGAAACCCAACTTAAGTGGAACGTTCTCTTACCCATAGCTTTATTGCGAATCCGCAGTACCCCTACCAGAAGGATGGGCCTCTCTCCTTTTGAAATCATGTATGGGCGACCACCTCCCGTACTTGGTAACTTAAGGGGGGACTTGAGTCAGTTGGGAGAAGGAATTACCCGGCAGCAGGTTGTAGAGTTGGGTAAGACTATGGAGGAGGTACAGAAATGGGTACAAGATAGATTACCTGTGAATATTTATCCCCCTGTTCATAGTTATCATCCAGGAGATCAAGTGTGGATTAAAGAGTGGAATAATGTACCGTTAGGGCCCAAGTGGAGAGGTCCTTATGTTGTTCTTTTGTCTACCCCTACAGCAATAAAAGTAGCAGAAGTGACTCCGTGGATACATCACTCCAGGGTTAAACCAGCAGCAGTCGATTCTTGGCAAGTTACAGCAGATCCAGAGAATCCCTGCAAGATCCGGTTAAAACGCACTACTCAGTCGGAGTAACGAGGAATTATTGTGGATTACAAATTTTATTGTTACAGGTGTGAGTGAGAAGGCCATAATAAAGCCTGTCCGCTTACCATCACATAGTGTATAAGCCAGGAAAGTCTCGAAGGGACACCTGTGAAGATGAGCAGAACTCCATTCCCTGCAGCCCCTCACATCCTGGAAGCTGAGGCGCCATCGCACGGACGAAGACTGAGGATGACGGCGAAAGATGTGCTTTTGATAGTGTTTATTTATATGTGTTTTTATATTCAGGAAGGTAGAGGTACCGACACTCCTAGCTGTGAGGTATGCATTAAGACTACGAGAACAGGTAACCATATTTCCCAAACCCTAATTTGGCATTCACAATACGAATGTAAAGGAGATGTATCGAGATGTAGATACTTAAATATAGATTATAGTGTGTGCCATTTAGGAGTAGGAGAACCTAAGTGCTTCAGTCCGGAGTATCAGCCTCGTACAATTTGGTTGACTCTCAGGAATGGAGATCCTCAGGGGACCCTAATTAATAAAACGGTGTTAGAATCCGTACATTCTTCGGGTGTTCTGCTATTTGATGCGTGTAAAGCGATATCGAGTGGTAGAAAGCCGTGGAATGTATGTGGGGATCTTAGATGGGAGAGGACGTATGGGTCTAACGATAAATATATTTGTCCCAGTAGCAAAAATAAATATGTAAGTCCTAGATGCCCAAATAGAGATTATAACTTTTGCCCATATTGGTCTTGTGTGGGGTGGGCAACTTGGGGACAGACAGTAGACAAAGACATGATAGTGACTAAGTTGCCGACTAGCCCTTATTGTAAGTCTATGGAATGCAACCCAGTCCATATACTCATTAATAACCCCGACAAGTTCTTAGATAAGTATGGAAATTTATTTGGGTTTCAAATATACGGGACGGGTTTAGATCCTGGGACATTATTGTTTATAGGAATAGAGACTGATACGGTATCCTCCCAGACTCATCAAGTATACCATTCCTTTTACGAAGAGATGAGTATAGATAATAAGATCCCCCATAATGCTAAAAACCTGTTCATCGATTTAGCTGAAAGTATTGCCGGTAGTCTTAATGTTACCAACTGCTATGTGTGTGGAGGTACTAACATGGGAGACCAATGGCCTTGGGAAGCAAAGGAGGTAATGTCCGGTTCTGAGGCAGTTGACCAATTAATATCTACACAAGCCGATTATCATATGAGTGTTAGAGGTAAATCTGAGTGGAGATTAAAGACCTCCATCATAGGTTATGTTTGCATAGCAAGGAAAGGAATAATGTATAATACTTCTGTAGGAGAATTAACTTGTCTAGGGCAAAAAGCTTATGATGATGATACAAAGAATACAACTTGGTGGTCGGCTTCAAATGTCTCAGAACCATCTAACCCGTTTGCTAGATATGCCAATTTAAAGGATGTGTGGTTTGATCTATCCATCACATCTACTTGGAGAGCCCCAGCAAATTTGTACTGGATCTGTGGTAAGAAAGCCTATTCGGAGCTGCCACAGGACTGGGAAGGGGCATGTGTGTTGGGTATGCTCAAACCATCCTTCTTCTTGTTACCGATTGAAACAGGTGAGACTTTAGGTGTTAAAGTGTATGATGTGAATCATAGGAAGAAAAGGGGACCCATAGAGATAGGCGCCTGGGAAGATGATGAATGGCCTCCCCAGCGTATTATAGATTACTATGGGCCAGCCACGTGGGCTGAGGATGGTACCTTTGGTTATAGAACCCCTATTTATATGCTCAACCGTATTATAAGATTACAGGCGGTGGTTGAGATTATCACAAATGAGACATCACAAGCACTCAATCTTCTAGCGAAGCATAACACCAGGATGAGGACAGCAGTCTACCAAAATAGATTAGCCTTGGATTACCTTTTGGCAGTAGAGGGAGGTGTATGTGGGAAGTTTAACCTAAGTAATTGCTGTCTTCAAATAGATGACGAAGGGCAAGCAATAGCTGAGCTTACTAGCCATATGGTTAAACTAGCGCATGTGCCTACTCAGGTATGGAAAGGGTACAATCCAAGTAGTTGGTTTGGTAGCTGGTATGAGTGGTTTGGAGGGCTTAAGGCAGTGGTAGGTGGAGTCCTACTGATTTTACTGTTGTGTCTACTCCTACCGTGTCTTATACCCTTAGTAGTTAGGTCTGTGCAAAGCCTGATAGGAAGTATAGCAGAGAGGAAGGCTGCTGCACAGATAATGGCGATATATAAGTATAAGGCTCTAGATCAGGGAGAACCAATGCAAGAAGATGAATGTTGAAGATTCACATCATAAGATAAGTCTGGTCTGGTTCATGGTAACCTGAGGTATATGCAAACCAAGGTTAAGTGATGCCTCAAGTAATTGTGAAATATCAGAGGCATCAAAGGGGGGAATGTGATGTAATTCCAGTAAAATACAAGTTTAGCAGGCTAAGATTGCCACAAGGCATATGTATGTATATGTGTTTGTAGTATCAGTTAGTTAATAACACGTAGCTAAGATACTGTCATCACTGTACTGACCAGGTGCAGGAATGTAAGAACTGGAATTACGCGTCCCTCTCCTTTGTATCAGATGAGCCACGTGGTTAGACCGGATGGATGAGTTTAGACTCTATTCATTAAATAGGTTAAGGGTATGTGTGGGTGTAGTTAATTGTGGGAGGAGCTACAGTGCTATATAAGGAATGTACTCTATGTATTCAGTACTCAGACTTTGCTGTATTTTGGTGACGCTAGTCCCTCTGAGTCCCGATCGGTGATCCAATAAAGAATCTCTTCCTTCCTGAAGAAACCTGTGTCCATCTCTCTGTGCTTGGCTTCCGTCAGTTTCTCCGGTATCAATAGCTCTTTACTAACCCTGTATATCTGGGATATAGCTATTTACTAACCCTGTATATCTGGGATATAGCTATTTACTAACCCTGTATATCTGGGATACAGCTATTTACTAACCCTGTATATCTGGGATATAGCTATTTACTCTAACCCTGTATATCTTGGATACAGCTATTTACTAACACTGTATAGCTGGGATACAGCTATTTACTAACCCTGTATATCTGGGATATAGCTAGTTACTAACCCTGTATATCTGGGATATAGCTATTTACTCTAACCCTGTATATCTTGGATACAGCTATTTACT
Source organism: Pelobates fuscus (assembly GCF_036172605.1). Taxonomy (NCBI): domain Eukaryota; kingdom Metazoa; phylum Chordata; class Amphibia; order Anura; family Pelobatidae; genus Pelobates; species Pelobates fuscus. The sequence goes on from NC_086322.1 coordinate 303,351,545, forward strand.
AACACTGTATAGCTGGGATACAGCTATTTACTAACCCTGTATATCTGGGATATAGCTATTTACTAACCCTGTATATCTGGGATATAGCTATTTACTAACCCTGTATATCTGGGATATAGCTATTTACTAACACTGTATAGCTGGGATACAGCTATTTACTAACCCTGTATATCTGGGATATAGCTGAGCCAGGGGCGGAACTAGCATTTTTGGCTAAACAGGCGAATGTGCATTTTTCCCACCATCCTCTTTCTGTGTCACTGTGCTTTAGTGTGGGGGATAGGGGCAGAATTGTGTGGGATAGGGACTTTATTATTATTATCATAATATATATAGCGCCAACAAATTATTTAGTGCTGTACAATAGGGCTTTAGTAATGTGTGTGTGGGGGACTAGGGCTTTAGTCAAGGGGAGATAGGAGTAGTATTGGGGAGTAGAGGCAGTATTGTGGGGGGATAGCAGGGCTCGAGTCCTGCAGGAACGCGTGGGAACGGCGTTCCTGCACTTTTTTCACAGCAGGAACGCCGTTCCCCCTGCAGGCACTCAGGGGGCGGCAAAAAACGCCCCCAAATGCCCTGTGTTCCCCCTGTCATGGGGGGGGGGGGGGCATCTGATTGCCTGCCCCCTCCCCCCGGCGGGCTGCTCTCTCCCTGTCACACGCGGCGAGGGAGCTGTGTCCTCTCTGCTCCCTCTCGCCGCGCGCCGTTTTCTGATGCAGGAAGCCGGAATATGATGTCATATTCCGGCTCCCTGCATCAGCAGACAACCCCCGGGCAGGCAGGCAATCAGGTGCCCCCCCCCATGACAGGGAGAGAGCAGCCCGCCTCACTGCAGCCCCACTGGACCCCAGGGACCCATCCATGCCAGCTTTCCTAAAAGGTAGGGAGGCTGGGTGGGTGGGCAATGTTAATTTGTATATATGTATGTCTGTTAGTGTATGTGTATGTCTGTTAGTCTATGTATGTGTGTGTATGTCTGTTAGTGTATGTCTGTTAGTGTATGTCTGTTAGTGTATGTGTATGTATGTGTGTGTGTATGTCTGTTAGTGTATGTGTATGTATGTGTGTGTGTATGTCTGTTAGTGTATGTGTATGTGTGTGTGTGTATGTCTGTTAGTCTATGTATGTGTGTATGTCTGTTAGTCTATGTATGTGTGTATGTCTGTTAGTCTATGTGTGTGTATGTCTGTTAGTGTGTGTGTGTATGTCTGTTAGTGTATGTGTATGTGTGTGTGTGTATGTCTGTTAGTCTATGTATGTGTGTATGTCTGTTAGTCTATGTGTGTGTATGTCTGTTAGTGTATGTGTGTGTGTGTATGTCTGTTAGTGTGTGTGTGTATGTCTGTTAGTCTATGTATGTGTGTGTATGTTAGTTCATGTCTGTTGGTGTATGTGTATTTTAGTTCATGTCTGTTGGTGTATGTGTGTGTTTGTGTCAGTGTGTGTGTGTGTATGAGTGTATTTACGTCTGTTAGCGTATGTACGTGTGTGTATGAGTGTATGTGCTTCTGTTAGTGTATGCATGTTTGCGTGTATGTGCTTCTGTTAGTGTATGCACGTGTGTGCGTATAAGTGTATGTGCTTCTGTTAGTGTATGCACATGTTTGCGTGTATGTGCTTCTGTTAGTGTATGTTTGTAAGTGTCTGTCAAATCAGTGAGAGTCTGTTTGTCATTTAGTGTGTGTGTGACTATTAGTGTGTGTCTGTCAGTGTGTTTGTGTGTGTCTCTGTCAATGAATGAGTGTGTGTCAGTGAATGTGTGTGTGTGTCAAATCAGTGACGTCTGTGTGTTTGTCACTGCGTGTGTGTGTTACTGTCAGTGTGTATCTGCCAGTGTGGGTGTCTGTCAGAGAGTGTGCTTAGAGGGACACTATAGGCACCCAGACAACTTCAGCTCATTGAAGTGGTCTGGGTGCAGTGTCCCAGTCCCCTTAAACCTGCAAGTGTAATTATTATCAGACAGCCACTAGAGGGACTTTCGGGTGGTTAGGTGACCAAAAGTCGCCTAACTGATGCTGGACGTCCTCACCCCGTGCATGAGGACATCCAGCATCTGCTAAATACCCATAGGATTTTAACCCCATCAGTGTCGAGTGGGGGAGGGGAGGACATGAGGGAGGGGGGGCACTACAGGGAATTATAGTGCCAGGAAAACAGCTTTGTTTTCCTGGCACTATAGTATTTCTTTAAAAAGAGCAGGAAAAGGTGGAGTCTAAAGAGGAAGGGGTGGGTTCTTAATCAGGAAGCGGTGCGCCCTTGACAGGAAGGGGTGGTAAATTTAGATTAGGGGGTTCTCAGGTATAGTCATGCCTAGAACAGCACAAAATTAAAATACACCACTGTGTGAGTGTCTGAGTATGTGTGTGCGCCTGTGAGTGTCTGAGTGCATGTGTGTGTCTGTGAGTGTATGTGTGTGCACGCGTTTATATATGCATACGAGTGGGTTTTTTTTTGGTGGGGGGAGTTCCCACACTTTTTCCCCCAGGACTTGACCCCTGGGGGATAGGGACTTTAGCGAGGGGGGAATAGGGGCAGTATTGTGGGGGGATAGGGACTTTAGCGAGGGTGGAATAGGGGCAGTATTGTGGGGGGATAGGGACTTTAGCGAGGGTGGAATAGGGGCAGTATTGTGGGGGGATAGGGACTTTAGCGAGGGTGGAATAGGGGCAGTATTGTGGGGCGATAGGGATTTTAGCCAGGGTGGAATAGGGGCAGTATTGTTGGGGATTGGGTTTTATTGTGATGGGGCAGGGGCCATATTGTAGCAGATTGATTCTTTAGTATGGGGACAGGGCCCATATTGTGGGGGATTGATTCTTTAGAGTGGGGGGAAAGGGGCAGTATTATAGGGGATTGGGGCATTAGTGGTAGGGTTAGGAGCGGTATTGTGGGGAATGGGGCTTTAGTGTGGTGGGATATGGGCAGTATTGTGTGGGACAGGGGCATTAGTGAGGGGACTGAGTCTATTGTGGGATCTGGAGCTATGTTGGGGGGGAGATAGGAACAGTATTGTGGGATCTGGAGCAATGGTGGGGGAAATAGGAACAGTATTGTGGGGTTTGGAGCTTTATTGGGGGGTAGGGGCAGTATTGTGGGGGACTGGGGACATGTTGGAGGGTTAGGAACAGTATGGGGGGGCAGGAGCGGTATTGTGGGAGGTAGAGAAGCATTTTAGCACATTTTAGCGTGACCTTTTATTGTGGCCAGCCTAAGGCACACCTGTGCAATAATCATGTTGTCTAATCAGCATCTTGATATGCCACACCTGTGAGGTGGATTATCTCGGCAAAGGAGAAGTGCTCACTAACACAGATTTAAACAGATTTGTGAACAATATTTTAGAGAAATAGGCCTTTTGTGTATGTAGAAAAAGTCTTAGATCTTGATGGCGGTGCCTGTGAAGGACAGGTTCAGATAAGTAAATCTCACCTTTCCCTTCCCCCCGGCCATCGGACCACCAACGGCTATGTCACTGTCGGGGGACATTGCAATTTATGATTTAAATTGATTTAATGCTTTTATATGGAACATTTTGTCAAGTCCCCCAAACCTCTTCCCTTTCTGTTTAAGGTAATAAAGTAAATAAAATACTATGTAGTGTGTGTATATTTGTGTTATGTACATAACATATATAATGCACGTAACACCATATGTTTTTAGTATACCTGTTATATATTGTTGTTTAGATAAATATGTATGCGTGTATATATACACAAAATATGGCATTATATTGTAAAATAAACCAGCCAAAATCGAAGAGCTCGCAAATCATTCAAGGTCCGTACAGTTTATTGTTTTAAGTCACACAAAGTACGTTTAACTGACAATGTTGTAACTCCATTTAACAAGCAATCATCTAACGGTCGCCTGCTTTTTTCTTTCCTGGCATTTCATTTTCCTTGTCAGAATACCGTAAGCTGTGCAGAGACACACACACTCAGGGCTCTCAATCCTACAAAATATGTTTCTTTTCAAATAAACGTTAAGATGTCTAGATGGAGCCCTGGCTACCTCTCTGAGAAAGGAAGTAACTGTCAGTGGGATAACAGCAAGTGAAGACAGAGACACAGAATATGGGAATCAGGACGAAAGATAAAAGTTTGCTCATTTGTCCTCTCAAAAGAAAAATAGATCATTTTCCTTTCTAAACATGAGTGGGAACAGTCCTCGAGGCCTCAATGTGCGATCTGCAGGAGAATGAAACAGGTCATTGCTGCATAAAGTATTAGAGATAATGCCTCAATGTGTCTCTGTGATTTGGACAGTCGCAGCCTTATCGCATGGAGTGTAGGCTTTGGTAGAGAGAGAATGTTAAATCGCAGAGTCTCTGATCTGACGCCGTTCAAGAATTACACATTTTACTCTTTATTTATTTTAGTAAAGGTGTCTGGGTGTCAATGAAATCTGGGCCCATTTTCATTGGAATTTTCAACTAAATTGTGACTTGCTTTGACTGCCTGCGATACACTCACGATTGCTTTGGCATTTACAAACCAGCAACAGCGTAAACGTACAGCAGGTCTAGACTTTTAGCCGTGGATTGCCTAGAGAATCTCTTACCTAATGAAGTGGTAAAGGGCCGGTTCAAAATCTTGAGGGATATAATAGCGGCGCCATGATGGCTTTGCATTTGAGTACCGCTTCATTATGACTTGGCTAATAATGACAACTGATATCCCAATTCATCATTTTTAACACCCAACCTTATAAAACTACAGAGTTCAATTTTGAAGAAGTAACTCTTTTGTTGGAGAAATGTTGATTCAATAGAAGAGTGCACAGTGCCAACAGATAGAAGAATGATCTGTCCAACGCATTTCGTGCCTGTGATAGTACTTACTCACAGAACTACTGCTCTGTGAAAATCTGTCCAGTTATGGTTTACTTCACTGAAATTGTTGTGGATTCTTAAATTTCTAAAGCTGGGAGCTTTTCTGTCCCCCTTTTTTTTTTTGCCGATGTGTGACAAGTGAGCCTATGATTAAATCCTATACGTTGGAAACAAGACAAAATGCGTCAGATGTGAACAGATTTACATTTTCTGTATAAATTGACTTTTAATTGTTTAATTGTTTTTAATGATATAGAGTATGCTTCCATATGACAAAAATTTAAAAACACTTCCACTTTTCCCCTTCACCTTTCCTGCATTAAACCGGCAGTGTGTACGTTATGCAATTCTCACGGTCCCTTGTCCACTAATTCCCAGCAGATCTGTAAGAGATGAAGAAACAGTGCAGCAGAAAATGATCATTTAAAAAACTGAATAAAAACTGCTTGCAATGCAATGCAGATTTTAGTGTATTAAATCCATCACGCACTAATCGTGGAGAATAAAATAGCTAATGAATTGAGTCTGGAGTATCTCTGGAGCCGTTTAAGTTAAAATAAATATTTTAGAACTTTTACACATATATGTGAACTTTTTGAAATGTTCTATTTTATAAATGTTTTATCTCTTTTCTTTTAAGTGACTTATTGTGAGAAACAAGATACGGAGCAATTCATCAGCGTGCAATACACATTTTCCCAGCTTGCATTTTAGCTATCCCATAATGAATTTGTCTGGAGAAGCTCTGGAAGGAAAGGCAATCCCAAAGGGTTGGAGGTTTGACGACTTCCATAACAGCATGTACTGTGTGCAGGACCCAAATTACAGATTTCGACATTTAGGGTGGCCTTGTTCCTCTGCTATCTGAAAACGTAGTTCATGGCATCCTTCAAAGAGTACTGTATGTTCTTCTAAGCATGTCTTTATCATACACTGCCTAATGGTCCTCTTATAACATCTAGTTCTGGCATTCGGCCCTCAAGTCTGGATCCACTTTCCCTCCCCGAGAAACATGCACGTTAAAAATGCACAATTTCAAGATCTGCCTTCACTTGCTGAAGGCCTGAGCTTTTATATTAAACAGACACGTTCTCTAATAATGAATTAACATTCAGCTATGATTACACTGTCATTTTACAAGCCTTAGATAGGCCAAGTACATTTTCTCTGTAGTTGTAAAAATATAGAAACCTCTTAGGATCTCGGCCAAGGGAGTGCAAAAAAAATATAGACAAAAAAAATGAAAACAAAGTCTAATGTAGAAAGACCATTAAATGGATCATCATACCAGAGAAGGGTGATGCCTGTTATTGGGATTTATTCACTAAATAATGAATTGTGCAGAGTTAAAATCAGAAATGTATCATTTATGGTCGAGTCCAGGGTGGAAGTGACTCGCCTATATTTTTCAAACATTATTGATCATTGCATTTTGTCTCTGATTTTGCTTTTATGACTCAAGAACACATCAAATATATTTGGTTTGTGGTAACTTCATGAAGATCATAGAACACAGTATAATGGCCATCGAGAGTTCAAGGTGAAGCCCAAAGCCATGCCCAACATGTCAACTTCAAGAACCCAAGAAGGTCCATAGAGCATCTAATTGTGTAATCGTGATCTATAGACGTTCTAGAACCCAGATTTGTAGTTTGAAAGAAATTACGGGACCTCTAGATGGTGTTTAAGTAATGATGGTTAGGCAATATTATAAAACATCATAGCACAATCTATGTATGTATAATAACATACGTGGCAGCTTCAAGGACCTAAGATTGTTTTAGAACCAAATAGGTATGTTTAGCAATGAAAGCACTTTTTTTAACCCAAAATCGTACAGTTTATATTCAGAACAGAGTATTTAGCCAACACGCTGTGAATGTGCCACTTTTGTTAAGAACAATTTTATCCCAGAGTCATCCTTTCACATATAGTATTAGGTCATATAATATAAACAAGCAAACTGAGTTACTTCAATAACTCCAAATCAGCAGATAAAACAAAATGTCCTGAACGGCATCATTAATGTATGGACCGAATGGCGTTTTTACACGGTTCTCAATGTGCCTGAGAATATAATGTAATCTGTAGTGAAAAGAACCACTCTTCATCTCACTTTATAAGAACACACATAAGCCCAGCCAAACCTTCATTACAAGCTACAGATCGAAGTCTTATTTATTTCTTTTGGCTCAGCCAGAGGATCCTGGAATTCGTTCTGTGATTCATTTGAAAGCTGTGGTTACCGTACACTAAATATAGAACATTTTTTTGTTAATTGTGTTGATTGTGCTGTATAGTTCCTTTCACGGTTTCTATTTAACCTCCCTTTATTTTTTTACCCCTGCAGGACCCTATTAAATTGGTTTTCGTTCTAGTAATAATTAAGTGGCAGTATTGAAGCTAGTTTGGGGAAGGAGAGCAGGTTAAATAAACTGCACAGAAATATAATTGCTGGCCATTTAGGTTTCTGCAAAGAGCTATTTCCGGGCCGCGTTGTTGTTATAACACGATATCAATGATTGCAAAAAAATGAGATTTCTGTTGCAGCTTGTGGGGTCTGCGAGAAACAATGTTATTATGTTATTGTAGACACTTTGTGGAAGGCACAGAAATAGCAAAACACAAATCCTCCTGATGAAATAACCCCAGTGAGACATCAAATATAAAAAGCCAAACACAAATACCTTGGTATGTGACTGGCTCCAGGCCTCTCATTTGGACTCCATACACCCAGCCTCTATCATATATACATACTTAGTTACAAAGCTGAAAAGAGACATGCGTCCATCAAGTTCAGCCTTTCTCACAACTGTTTTGCTGTTGATCCAAAAGAAGGCAAACTTCTTGACCCCAGAATGGCAGTCAGATTTATCCTTGGATCAAGAACCTATTACAATAAAGTTGAATCCCCTTTGCTGTCAAATGGAAGAAGGATTAAAAAAACAAAGAACTAGACATGTATGAGACTGTTAACATAGGGCAATGATACTGAAAGGATTTATATTGCAGTAAAAATGACAGCATGTTGGAATAATAAAAAAAAAAAAAAAAAGCAGTGCTGCTCAATATCTCCTACCCTGCCACTTAATCTCCTAAAGGTGCGTAGCCATATTGAGAGGTTAAAGGGGCATAGCCATATTGAGAGGTTAAAGGGGCGGTGCGGGAGATGTCTAAATATTGGCGTCCCACTCCCACCCTTCTTCTACAAACACAAAACTGCCTTGTGTCCTCTTAGAATCATTTTTGTATCTCCTTACTCTCTCAAACCATTGTGCCACTGTTTTTGTTACAACAAAATCTCACTTCCATTTGTAATACAATTGGCTCCAAAATGGAAAATTGATTTTGTTGGTTATCCCAATATGGATAGGTTTGTCTCCGATATGTCAATTCAAACATGTATAGTTCATTTCATATGATAGGCTGATCATTTTGATTTAAAAAAAACTCCCATATGTAAAATTGGAAAAGTTAATTAATGAAAACTTATTTGATACAAAAATAAACAACCAAAAACTCAAGGTAAACATTCAGTTCACTAACGCTAACTCTATTCCAAACCGTTAAATTGTGAGAAATATTTCTAATGTTTGATTCTAACAATGTGTAATGCTGCAGACACTGCTGTCGAGAAGTAATTTAGAAACCTCAATTATTCTAAAGTGGCCTTTCACAAACTACTATTCGTCCATCAGTACAGCATTAAATGAATCTACGCAGTGCTGATTTTGTTTTATACTATAAGTTATTTTAATACATTTCCGATTACCTATCTGTACTTTTTTATGCTGCTCTAACCACTCTCTATATACAATTATAGCTTAGTTATATCTTAGTCTTCCTGTTCTGATTTTGTTGCTAAAGTCAAGGGGTTATTTACTAAATTGAAAATATGTTGAGAATTTTAAATTTTAGTTCTAATTAAACTGGAAGAATTCCCTAAAATGTGTGACTTCCTTGCCCCCAGTATCTTGTCTAGTGAATAACCCTGCTACCCTGAGTGTGGTTTATCAAGTGATGGGTAGAAGTATAGATTAGGCATACTACCTGCATCATTAACCTGACACACAGGTTATACACTTTTTTTCCCCCCCCATAAACTGTTCTGTAACTGCTAAACGGTAAAAGAGACCAAAAGGTACCATACCCAATAAACCGTATATCAATGAGAAAATTGTTATCATTGAATATTCTGTTTTTGCAAGTATGCATCTAGTTGTTGTTTAAACATTTGTACTGACTCTGAGAAAACTTCCTCTTCAGACAGAGAATTCCACATCCTTGTTGTTTCGACTGTAAAACTCATAAATAAAAACCTTTCCTTTGCCTTAGACTAAATCTCCTTTCTTCCAGTCTAAATGCATGACCTCGTGTTCTACATATAGTCCTGTTTGTGAATAGATTTCCACACAATGGTTTGTATTGGCCCTGGATATATTTGTATAATGTTATCATATCCCCTCTTAGGCGACATTTTTCTGAACTAAAGAGGTTTACATTTGTTAACTCAAATGTTCCATTCCTTTTATTAATTTTGTAGTCGGCCCCTGCACTTTTTCTGGTGCCATAATATTCTTCTTTGGAACAGGTGCCCAAAATTGCACAGCATATTCAAAATATGGTCTTACCAGTGATTTATAAAGAGGTAAAATAAGATTTTAATCCCGAGAATGAATGCCCTTTTTCATGCATGACAAAACCTTACTGGCCTTAGCCACTTCTGATTGACATTGCACATTGTTGCATAGTTTGTTGTCTATAACAATCCCCAAATCCTTTTCATGTGTTGTTATCCCTAATTCACTTCCATTAAGGGTATAGGTTGCTTGTGCATTCCCCACACCTCCTACAACCCGCACTACCCAAGCAGCACACTCACTGCAGCTCCCCACACCTCCTACAACCCACACTACCTGAGCAGCACGCTCACTGCAGCTCCCCACACCTCCTATAACCCGCACTACCTGAGCAGCACGCTCACTGCCGCTCCCCACACCTCCTATTAACGGCACTACCTGAGCAGCACGCTCACTGCAGCTCCCCACACCTCCTATAACCTGCACTACCTGAGCAGCATGCTCACTGCCGCTCCCCACACCTCGTATAATCCGCACTACCTGAGCAGCACGCTCACTGCAGCTCCCCTCACCTCCTACAACCCGCACTACCCGAGCAGCACGCTCACTGCAGCTCCCCACACCTCCAACAACCCACACTACCCGAGCAGCACACTCACTGCAGCTCCCCACACCTCCTATTACCCACACTACCTGAGCAGCACGCTCACTGCAGCTCCCCACACCTCCTATAACACACACTACCTGAGCAGCACACTCACTGCAGCTCCCCACACCTCCTATAACACACACTACCTGAGCAACGCACCCATTGCAGCTCCCCACGCCTCCTATAACACACACAAGGCCGAAATGGCCCACCGGGATAGCTGGAAATTTCCTAGTGGGCCGCGGTTTCTGGGGCCTGGGCAGACACCCCTTATCATCATGCTAATGTAATTTAATGAATTTCTCCTCGGACTGTGCCAGCCTGTGCCAGTCCGAGGAGAGTAAAGAGGGAGGAGCTGGGGACTGGTGCAGCCGGAGGGAGACCTGCCAGTCTCCCTTCAAAATTTACAGCAATTTTGGGCCCATACCACACCCCACACATAAGCCCCGCCTCCTGAAGGGAAACCCCGCCTCCCGCATGCAAGTTCAGCTCCCACGCACGTTGCTGACCGGCACCTGCTCGTGAGTGAGCTTGTGTGTGGGTAAGTGCCTGGTAGTGAGTAAACATGTGTCTGTGTGTGTGTGCCTGCTAGTGAGTGATCGTGTGTCTGGGTGTGTGTGTGTCTGCTAGTGAGTGCGCTTGTGTGTGTGTTTTTGTCTGCTAGTGAGTGAGCTTGTGTGTGTGTGTGTGCCTAATAGTGATTGAGCTTGTGTGTGTGTGTGCATGTGTGTGCCTGCTAGTGAGTGAGCTTGTGTGTGTGTGTGTGTGTGTGTGCTTGCTAGTGAGTAAGCTTGTGTGTGTGCCTGCTAGTGAGTGAGCTTGTGTGTGTGTGTCTGCTAGTGAGTGAGCTTGTGTGTGTGTGCGCCTGCTAGTGAGTGAGTTTGTGTGTGAGTGTATGTGTCTGTGTCAGTGAGCTTGTCTGTAATGAGCATATGTGTGTCAGTGAGCTTGTCTGTTGGAAGCGTGTGTGTGTCCGTGAGCTTTTCTGTAGGGAGCATGTGTGTGTCAGCGAGCTTGTCTGTGGTGAGCATGTGTGTGTCAGTGAGCTTGTCTGTGGTGAGCATGTGTGTGACAGTGAGCTTGTCTGTAGGGAGCATGTGTATGTTAGTGAGCGTGTGTGTGCCAGTGTGCTTGTGTCTATCAGTGAGCTTGTCTGTAGAACGCATATGTTTGTGTCAGTGTGCTTGTGTGTAGTGAGCATGTGTGTGTCAGTGAGCTTTTCTGTAGGCAGTGTAACAGTACTTACCTGGTCCGCGTGCCGGCAGGTGTCCTCTGATTGAGCTGCGGCTCAAAAACTCCTTGCTTCTGGGGGGCTGCGCACCAAACAGTCTGATCAGAAGCGCGGCCCGTACAGTATTGGGAACGCTGTTCGCATTGCGATCACGTTGTTAAAGGGGAAATAGGAGCCTAACCTTGCAGTCGGCTCCCATTGGCCCACGTCATTCTGGCACCCCCATTCACGCACATTTAAAAGTAAAGATATTTATACTTACCTGGCCTTAGATTCTGTGCCCTATTGTGTTTTCTGTTCCCAGTACCCTTTAGTGCGTTCCTAGTATTTTGTATTGTATTGTGGTATTGACCTTGGCTTTGTTTCCGGACTCTAAGTTTCTCTTTAACCTTTGCCTGTCTTGTTTGCTCTGCTGATTATTACCGTGTACCTGACTAGTTCTCGTTTTCACTGTCTCTCTGTTACCCTGACCTCGGCTCGTATTTGGACTTCGCTTTATTCTGTCTACGTTAAGTCTGGCCACTCCAAGGCCCGGTAAGATGTTTAGATTTAATTAGTCCATTCCTTGCTATCCTAAACTCGGTGTGTTAGAGTTAAACAAATGATATGTGTCCCAGAAAACATGGTGGATACGGTCCCTAGGGATACGGGCTATAGTGTGGGATGGGGTTGTAGTGGGTAGATGGGGCTGTATTAGGGTATAGGGGCTGTAAGAAAAATAAAATATTTTTGGTTTTAAAAACCTACACTAAAGCCTTTTCCACTCTCTTCGAAGTTTACCTACCGTCCGGCACAGGGGAATGTATCAGAGCGTTGCCGTGGTAATCCTATTATGGTCTCTCCAATGGAGCGCAAGCCGTGTTGGCTACACAGCAGGAGAATGGGCTGATCAGTGAATAAGATCTTTGATCTCCCACCAACCATGGCGCCCCAAGGTCACAGCCTCGGTGGCCAGGTGGGAGCTCCGGCCCTGCTTGCCCAGTCTTCTGAAAACCAACGAGACATGGCGCAGATAGCAGAGGATAGCGAGCTCACAGATAGTCACATTACAGGGAATATTTAAAAAACAAAAGTTTTATAAAGCATTCTGGAAACATAATTACTGCAATCTCTCAATGTTTAAATGTAAGATTGATTACACCAGATTTTCATTATACATCCTTTTAAAGTTTAAATACTGCTATGCCGGCCACAATTGCATTGAAAACCATATTGACGTCAAGAGGGATTGTTCATCATACGCTCGTATCCTGATTGGTGCAATTACACTTCCAGCAGGCGATCTCCCACACCAACAGAAATGTTTAGGCTGGTTTAGAACACCAGAAACTCTCTGTTGTGGTTTGAATATTCCGGTAAATCCATTAACTCATGAATCAGTCTATTGCACAGCTTTATTCACTAACGTGTGAATTGCTGGGAATTCAAAGGGAATTCTATGGGGATTTCAAACTCCAGACCAAACTAGTTAAGCTGAAAACATAGTTGATTTGGAGAATTTCTCCTTTTCAGCTACTGTGGCCTCAAATTTCCAGCTCGTTCTGAGTTCTCAGCAACTTCCATTTTAGAAGGTTATTTAATAAAGTGAGAATTCAAAGTGAATTTCAAGTTTAAAGCCAGAGTAGTCAAACTGTGAGCATTATATCGATATTTCTACTTTGTATAGTTTGATCATAAATTTTAAACTCACATTGGATTCCCGTCAATTAGATTCTCGTCAATTCGATTCCCGTCAATTCTCACTTTAGTGACTAACCCAGCAATCAGTCTATAACTATATTTATGTGGCTCGGCAATGGCTCATAGGTTTGTCTGAAATAGCAGGCTGTTCATTCAAACATACCTTCCAAGTGACCCTTTTTACGAAGGACAGTCCCAATTCTGGGCCCAAATCCCTCTGTCCCTCTTTTCTCAGAGCTCCATATTGTTGGTGTGTCTGAGTGTATAACAGAGCTCCACAGTAATAATACTCCCAGTAATGTGTCTGAGTGTATAACAGAGCTCCACAGTAATAATACTCCCAGTAATGTGTCTGAGTGTATAACAGAGCTCCACAGTAATAATACTCCCAGTAATGTGTCTGAGTGTATAACCGAGCTCCACAGCAATAATACTCCCAGTAATGTGTGAGTGTATAACAGAGCTCCACAGCAATAATACTCCCAGTAATGTGTCTGAGTGTATAACCGAGCTCCACAGCAATAATACTCCCAGTAATGTGTCTGAGTGTATAACAGAGCTCCACAGTAATAATACTCCCAGTAATGTGTCTGAGTGTATAACCGAGCTCCACAGCAATAATACTCCCAGTAATGTGTCTGAGTGTATAACAGAGCTCCACAGTAATAATACTCCCAGTAATGTGTCTGAGTGTATAACAGAGCTCCACAGCAATACTACTCCCAGTAATGTGTCTGAGTGTATAACAGAGCTCCACAGCAATAATACTCCCAGTAATGTGTCTGAGTGTATAACAGAGCCCCACAGCAATAATACTCCCAGTAATGTGTCTGAGTGTATAACAGAGCCCCACAGTAATAATACTCCCAGTAATGTGTCTGAGTGTATAACAGAGCTCCACAGCAATACTACTCCCAGTAATGTGTCTGAGTGTATAACAGAGCTCCACAGCAATAATACTCCCAGTAATGTGTCTGAGTGTATAACAAGGCTCCACAGCAATAATACTCCCAGTAATGTGTGTGTGTATAACAGAGCTCCACAGTAATAATACTCCCAGTAATGTGTCTGAGTGTATAACAAGGCTCCACAGCAATAATACTCCCAGTAATGTGTCTGAGTGTATAACAGAGCTTCAAAGTAATAATACTCCCAGTATTATGGAACATCACACACGCGTGTTTCAAATATAACATGGCAGCTCTTAGCGAGGATTCAGAGAATCTCGTGCATGATATTACTTATGTGAAGAGGGAAAATAGTATTTTTTAAGAAGATCTTGCCAAAAAAGGAATATGCTCACAATGTGCCATCAACACGGGAATTTTTGGTTTTAGGAAACAGGTAGAAAGAGATGAGAGTACGAGAAGTCTCCTCATGGTGTGCAGGTGCGATGCTTCCTACAATAGTTCTGATGTATCCGAGATGGGTCCGGAGACTGAGATATCACGATTCTGCTCCAGTGATAATTTGTCCTCGCCCATTGGTTGCATTCAAACAGCTTATTAGACCTGGAAATTCTGACCGAATTGCAACGTGGCTGAAGTTGGGACGACCGGGTGATCGATTGAATTCCTGAACTCCGAAGCCGAAATCTACCTGAACATGATGAACATATTGTGGGAAACAGGGGGAGGGTCAGTATATTTGGAGTTCCATCCACTACGCCAAAATATGTGATTAATGGGGAAAAAAGATGATTGGCAGCTAGTTAACAGTCACTGAATGTTGATTTCATTCACAGATCACGTGAGAAGTGACCAATAAACAGAAAACGAACAGTAAAAAATATATTATATATTTAATAAATACATATAATATTTAAATATTGATTTAATTTTACGGCTCCTACTCTTTATTTTTTCTCATTTGTGAACCAAATGAATGTGCTGTAAAATATATGGATCAAATTTAATTATCTAATGTTATATTAGGTATATGTTATTATGTATATAATTAGCAGCTCACTGATTGACCCATATAAATGCCTTTTGGGGTTGATCTCCTCATTTGGTTCCCAAATCAACATTCAATGAGTTTCGGTTGTCACAAACAATTTTCTATGTTTGAAAAAAAAATTTCAGCCCAAACCTAAATTTTTCGCAGTCTACAAGATTACAGTTTATTGGGAAACACTAACCCACAGCAATACTTCTCATACAATATGTCCAAGAAACACCAAAATATCTACTAAAACTGGCAGAGGCTGGCTCACTTGACATCCCAGAAGTTTTTGAAGTACATTTTCACCACCCTCCAATTTACAGATTGCTGAATGTTAAGCGATAGTAAAAATAGTTTGCTGTTGGATCAGAACAGGTGGGTTAAATCTCCACACAAAAGATTTTTGGGGCCAAATCCTATGACAATCTCTCCCTTCTATTTAAACCAAATGTTAGAAAGCAGCTTTGCAGTAACCTGTGAAGCAGGTAACGTTGTAACACACGCGGGGGAGTGTCAGATCTGTCAGGGGGAAACAATGACACACAATGGGTGCACACAGGATATCACATTTTACAAAAGGAAAAATCACTTCTGTGTGACAATGTCACTAACAAATAAAAGCAAACAGATAAAAGAGACAGGTCTCTCTTTTATTCTGGAAAAAAAAGTGACAACACCATTGTTCATATCATCTTTATTAAAATGAAGAACATTCCATAATATGGACCAATATTTTACAAGAAGGTTTAGCAATTTAGGGACAACTGGTGGGCGTAAAAGTGGCCGTAAAAGCGTAGTACCTCATGGAGTCCTCACATGGTGTATGCAATGAGGAGCAGATTATATAGTGTAGAATGTTGATGATGGTGAAAAGGTAAGTAACCTACCTTTTAACTCCACTCTGAGGGTTTGCCGGTCACCTAACCATGTACTCCAGCACTATGCGTTCCTTGAATAAAGGACAAACTATCTCCAAGAGTAAGATTTAAGAGGTAATGGATCAAGACTCCACACTGGGCATTCTGCCACCAAAGTCATTTAAAATATATTTCACTTGATGTCAAATAGCATTTACATCACGGGCTCCAACTCCTGCGTCAATTAACCATATGGGGAGACATTATAATACAGTTTATCAATTGCAGAAAGACTTGCTGGGCTTGTCTGACAATATATGTCATTTATTTATAATATTTGACCAGGCTGTACCAGGTATACCCACTGTTATATGTGAGATGTTACACTATTGATTAAAGCGGTCAGTCTGGCTGTACCACGAGGATGGGTCGTACAATGTGCTGTGTCCACCTATAACATAGGCCTTAGGAACATACCTCACAACGTTGGGGTGCGGGTGGGTTGGCGTTACTGGCTACACCCACAATGGGTGGGCATGCCCAGAAAAGTGGTGAAACCCTGGTGCCAACCTGGTGTCAAGCATGCCCGGCTCACTGGCAGCATCATAGCCAGCCCCCAGTCTCTGCAGGGACCTAATGCCGAGGACAGTGTGAGCAATCCTAATAGTGTGATCGCGCTGTGTTGTGGGAGGTCAGTTCCACATCTGGTGACACCAAAAAACAAAAGCAGGATAGCGGGAAAGAACTTAACATAGGGACTGTCCTAAGAAAATCAGGGCAGGCCTGCATAACAACCCCCGCTCAATGCCCAAACTCAGAATTCTATAGCTGTAACCATTTTTATTCAAATCGAAGGCAAGATATGTTAAATTTGAGATATTAAGTAACAAGGGGACACACTGTATCTGTCACAATCTTCATTACCGTACAACTGCCCCCTATCCAGAAAATGCAGGGTATTGACTTGGGGTAATATAGAATGTGTTTGTTAAAATATGGTAGGTGTGAAAGCAGAATGGGAGAGCCTATATTAAAAAAAAGTTAAAAAGTCCTCACAACTGGCATATCAACAAAACAGGATGGCAGGACACAGGTGACAAAATAGGACTGCTTCCTCTGATTCGGGACACTTGGAAGGTATGCTAACGGTACACAGCAGTTAAAATCTTCCTTCATGACTCAATAGTTCGATTTTTTTTCCCTTGATGAAAATTACCCGCTGTGTTATTGAGTTGAATATTTCTTTACTATCTCGGGCCATATTTTTCCACTCTCCTATACCGATGCAGGCCAGCGCGAGGTTTAGTTAATATACCCCTCACTGTCAATGTATAGGCATACACTATTTGTCTTATAACACTAAGCCATTCTGATGCATTGGCCCCACCGAGATAAATAAAAACGATATGAAAAGCAGACGGATCAGTGGAGCTTCCAGAATATTTATTTTATGCTTAAGATAAGCCGGACTTCTGGTGGTTGCCAGAGGCGTGGGTTTGAAGGCAAGGAGGGGTCGCTGGCTGCCAGATTCCTTATTGAAGGGAGTATTTCCGCTTTACCTGATAAATCGGGGCTGCCTAGTCTTCTCTAACAGGTTGTTTCCTGTGTGTGAGGCTTTTTTTACGCTGCTTATTAAAATCTCCTGCAAAAAGTAATCTGGTAATATAACATTCTGCAAACAATCCTTCGTCTACTATCTGCAAAGTGACAGCTCTTTCAAAAACCAGGATATAAGCTTTGAGCAAAAACAGAGAAGATCTCCGCGCCCCCTGCCCCCCTTCTGGAGCCAATTGTCTATTGTGCTTAATATTTTGCAGAATTAAAATTGCACTGCTTAGAATTATTTGTAACAGACACAAAAAAAAAAAAAAAGAAAAAAACATATTGCAAAGCCAAAACGGCTTAAAAATTATAGTAAGTACAGACAAACGTTCACCCTAAGCACCATGGGAATTTATATCTGTCTCTACAGTCATGTTTTACATTGTCCAGTTATATCTTGGCGAGCTAACAAGGTCACAATGATGTCATCGAGTCAAGAACTGGCTTTCTGCAAATATATGAAGTCCTATGCTGTAACGTGTCATCGCCCCGTTTTTTTTAAAGACTCTCCGCGGCCTAAAATGGAGGCATCGCCAAGATAAACCTTATATATAATTTAATAAAAGCCATATATATGTCTAGGTGTTGTACTAAGTGAACATTAATAATGAGAAACACAATGGATGATTCCATTTTATTTTGGATGCAGTCTCGATGTTACCGATATTGATCGATAAATATGTTGAGTTTAAAATAAATTCTGTCTTCTTAAATGGGGGTTTTCTTGCCAAGTATTTCTGAAAGGGATGAGAAAGTTTGGGTTTATAGGAAGATATTGTGCTGAATGATGTCCTTCATGTACCACCATCTCAGTGGGAGAAGACTGCCAGGGTTATTTACTAAAGGGAGAATTACAAAATAAATATCAAAAAGCACCAATCTGGAAACATTCTATATGTCAGCTATGATTCCCTGTTTGACTAGTCTACAATTTAATTTGAAGTTCACTTTGAAGTCTGACTTTAGTGACTATCCTTGTGAGAGTTTTCTCAGTGGAATCAGAGATAATTCTGTTATAAAGCCATGGTGGCCTTTGTATCTTATGGTGTATAACTAGGAAACTGCTGGACTTAGCCCATAGCCTCCTGGTCTGATAGACTCTGGAACGTTGCATTGTTCTTCAGTCGGATGATGTAGTATTATTTGGTTCCGTACAGTCACTTTAGTCCATGCTTACCTGGTTGCACCAAGGAACGAAAGTGGAAAGTCTCCTGACCTATCTCACCAACATTCCCAGTAATGGGTACCCATCGGGCATTGGGTCTGATTTCAGATGTCTGACCCAAAGAGCTTGCAGTCAGTCCTATACGGACCAAACTTTTCTTCTCTTTTCCACCTTTAAAAAAAGTAGGTTGGAATGGTCATAGAATACAGGTCATCCAATGAACAAGCTGAGCTGATGTTTATGACTGCTGACCCACATAACCTTATTCCCCGTAGCCCCAATAAAAAACACCAGACCTGAATAAATTGGGAAAGGGTAATGATTTAACCATAAATCATCATGCCAACAAATTCCTCTGTCAGCTGTTGGGGTGTTCTCCAACAGACAACTCTACTCCGTTATCCAAGAGTCCATAGGAACCTGCCTCCCGCCATCATCTCCTGGCAGGCTGCGACTCCCCAAGCCGCCATGGCATTTTCATTCCTTGTATCTGCGCTGGCCAGGAAGAACCGCAAGCTGTGACAAAACAAGAACACAAAGACACCACCACCAGAAACAAAACACCACCAAATCTACTACTGGGCGGGAGGGCAGGAAAGTCAGGATCCCTCAACTTGTCTTCACTGTCTGGTAAGGCCCCTCCTCCCTTGTCCCTTTTTATCCAGTACCCCCAGATAGAAACTAAGTATCTTTGTAGGGCCAACCTCCTAACCCTGGGCATCAGCCATGCTCTCCCTTCCTTATCTTCCAGGGATAAACCATCTTACCCAAGAGGATTATCTTGACAACCTGTGACTCTCCACCTGTTAATAAACTGCACTTCCCATGAGTCTTTGCCAACCAGTCAGTCACATGACCTGTAGATTATCGAGAGCTAGGTTATGTGATGGCTCTGGTACAGACCAATGCTGCAGCCAACTGACTGTCGTCCTGACCCTAGGACAATTAATGACAAAAAGAAACGAAATAGCAACTAATTATAGAAATGGACTTTTCAAGCAATGCCTTGAAGCATGTCTGGGAATTGACCTAGCCTGCCTGCAAAGTAACATATGTATTTTATCACAAAAAAGCATCCCAGCAAGTTCACAAAAACTTGTCTTTTGAAATCTTTCCAGGTGAGCAAGGGAAGCGCTCTTAATAAAACGTTCTTTTATTTCCTTTATATGTGTAACACCATCTCAATGGAAGTTTCCCATGCTTAATAGAAGATCGTTCTGGCAGCACGTCCAGTTGTCAGAGACCCAAACTGGCAACATTTCCAATAATCAATAATACTGTTTCAATTCTTCAGGTTTTTTCGGACTGCAGTGTTTTTTCAGGGTTTTTGTTTTGTTGAGCCTCAACCCCCATCACTCTCAGCAAATCCATTAGTATATAGGTCAGGGTTTTTTAATTAATTTACTCATAGGCTTTTAGTCACTAACCAAATAATTGTGGTGAATTTAGGATACAATCGTCGAGCTTTGACCGGAGCCGAGTTTAGAATGTTTCCAAATCTGCTATTTTAATGGAAAGTTTGCCATTCGGATTTCATTTAACTCTAAATCCCAGTTTAGTGATTGAACCTTATAATTTCTCCAGTTAATTCACACACACTGTGCTGCGGTCAGTCCAGCAACAAATTGCAATATTTCAAGTAAAATAACCAGACTGAAAATAAAAAAAACATCTCTTACTTTAGTGTTTAACGAACGGACCCCAAAAACTCTGAAACATCACATGTATCCATAAATAAAAAAAAACACGCACACATATAGATTATTTTTATTGTTTTATTATCTTTTGTCTAGAGCTTTATTACATTTATAAAAAATATATACCTTACATTTTATATTGTTCTAAGTAAAAATCCCTCACCGTACTAAACAAATCTGAGACTTGGGAAATGAATCTTTAGAACCTCCGTTTCTATTTGTATAAACTTTTCCTTTTAACGTGTGGGATTAGACGAGAGCCGTTAATTGCCGGTGAGTGATGGATTGTGGGGGGTTAGCTAGGTGCTCCAGGACAGTGTATGTTAGGGGGGTCTGTTAAGCACATGCAGACCCGTTTTTGGCAGTTCTTGCATTGTCTTTTCCTGAGCATTGTCAGATTCCTGTTATCACTGTCTCTGCCCCTCTCTGTCTGCCATTAGGCCTTCATAAAAAGTCAGTGTTAACTTGATGCTTAGCTTCCTGTTAGTCTAAAGGACCCTGTTCAAAGGCCTATGTGTTTTTCACCCATATGTGCTCAATCACAGAGCATCTGCTTTCCATTCAAACATTTACTTTTGTAACCTCCTGTCAGGGGTGTTAATTTTACACACACTACCCAAGGTATATACATATCATGAGGACTGTACATAGAGCGCTGCGGTAAATGCTCTTCAAGGTCTCTGCTTTCTGAGTGTGTCTATGGTGGGGCGTGTGAGCAAAACGTCCAAAGCCAGGAATATTCTCCGTCTAGGCAATCATGGGAAATTTGTTTGAAAAAAAGATTCTATAAAAACCTTTTTTTTTTTTTATGTGTTGCTCAATATAATTACTTTTTTTTGTTTTGTTTCTGTGCTCATAAAAACTTATTTGTACTGTGTTCCCCAACATATTTGTAAGAGTCTGTCACCGAACTGGATAAAAACGTCCAAGTCAGCTTGTTTTCAGTTTGATTATTTTGCTCTAACATTTGGATCTCACTATGGACTCACTTAAAAAAAAACAACAATACTTTAGTGAATGACTCTGTAAGTGATGTCGTTTTGCAATTCCAGGGACTGTCCCTTTAAATAGGCATAGAATAGCAGTGCTTGCAGGCTTGCTGAGGCTCATGGGAAGGGGAGTCCGCACACATTTCACATGCTCCAAGAATAACCGTTGCTGAGGTTTTCATATAATTTCTCATTATAAACATAGGATATTGAGTGACTCTCGATACGATAACTTTTTATTGTATTTTTTTGTACCCACTGTACTGTTCTGTTCCTTTAACCTTCCTGGTGCCAGAGACGCTGTTCAATTTAAAGCTATCTTCCCGATAAACCTGCTACTTAGGAGCTTATTGGTTTAACGGGGAGTTATGCAAAGTATCTGCTCAAAAAGCAAATGCTCAGATCAAAACAGACAAGAAAAAAAACCTATCTCTGCAAATATGGAGATTCTGTTCCCAGATCTAGTGAACCCACTATTTAGCAAATAAACCCAATAACAATTGTGAATATTTATGCTGGAAAGCGTTCTTTTGATTTACACACAGCTACATGCTCTCTGAACGCCTGTTTTATTTTATTTGCGTCAGAAGGAATTGACACTTTCTCTTTCCTTGGAAAACATTGGATCGTGCAAATCCCACATCCAAGATATTCTCAAAACAAAATATTCATCATTCTAGCGGCAAAGAGCCTGAACGTGACGTGCCAGCCTGCGAGGATGTTAGACAGTTCGTTTTTGTTGTTGTTGTGTTTTCTTGTCAGTGCTGCGAAGGACCACAGTCCGTTTCTAGTCTTTCCAAGAGTTTCCCAAAAGTTTCCATTTATTATTTGTACCTGTCTAGCTGTCTAGTAATACCTTGCTCTGTATTTATACCTTGTTAGAATCGTTAGAAGATAGAATTGTTTATTGTACAATTTGTGGAACGCAGAACGCTGTTCGTGACTCAGTGCTATTCGTGAGTTTACAAACGCACATATTTGGTTTTAAAGGATAACATGTCCGCTGCGTGGTGTCTGTAGTCTGTATGTACAGTGTTTCACTATGAAACGTTGACTATACTGAGTTTAATCCCTCTGTAACTCCACCCCAGCAGCTTCATTCGGGCGTCATTTGCCGACCTAGAACAACCGTTCCTGTCTGGCTAATGTCAATTTTGTAAAAATTTCACGAACAGTGTGCTATGCATTGGCTATGACACCAGGGCCGTGTTTCCCCATGGGCACGCTGGGCAGTTGCCCGGGGGCCCCATCGAACTGCCCATTGTGTCGGCCAATGGGCCCTCTCGGGCCGGTGAGGAAATCAGAGATCTCGTCACCGGCCCAAGGGCCCTTTGATCAGAGAGAGAGAGCGGAAGGACCCAAAGGCAGGGGGAGGGATCTGGGAAGCAGATTGCTCCTCCTGCGAGCAGGCTGTGTGGAGCATCTCCACGCGTTACCATGGCAACGCTCCACACACGGTATTCTGCGCGATGGAGGACAGGAGAGCCAGCAGCCAGACGAGCTGCAGGCTACATAGAACTTACCACCACCAGACCACCAGCACTGGCTTTGTCCCCCCTCCTTCACCAAAGGTAAGAAGAAGGGGGGGGGGCATAAAGATTTTATTAATGTACAGGATTATTAAAAAAAAAAAAAAACATTTGCTACCTGCACCCCTCAAACACTGCAACCCACACACATACAGCACTCTTCACACACACACAACACCCCCCCCCCCACACACACACAGCACCCCCAACATACACACACACAGCACCCCCAACATACACACACATGGCACCCCCAACATACACACACATGGCACCACCACCCACAGCACCCCCCCTACACACAGCACTCCTCACACACAGCACCCCCAACACACACACACACAGCAACTCTCACACACAGCACCACCCACACACACAACACCCCTCCCTCACACACACAGCACTACTCACACACACAGAACCCCCACACACAGCACTCATCACACACAGCACCCCCCACACACACAGCACCCACCCCCACACAGCACTTCTCACACACAGCACCCCTCACCCACACACACACACCACTCCTCAAACACACACACACACACACACACACACACACACACACACACACACAGCAGACCCCTTACACACACACAGGCCCATACACACAAACACATACACTGCACCTGTGTGTGTGTATTCAGCAGTCTGTGTGTGTGTATTCAGCGGACTGTGTGTCTCCAGCAGTCTGTTTGTGTGTTTGTGTGTGTGTATTCAGCAGTCTGTGTGTACTCAGCATTCTGTGAGTATGTGTATCCAGCAGTCTGCGTGTATGTTTGTGTGTGTGTATTCAGCCGACTGTGTGCATGTATTCAGCGCAGTGGCGTACATACCAGGGTCGCAGGGGTCGCTGCTGCGACCGGGCCCGGCCCACCAGGGGCCCCGGCCGCCCCTGCGACCCGGTATGTACCCACAGGGCCAGCCTCTTCTGCTGGGGGGCCCAGGAGCCGGCCACCTCCGGGCCCCCCGAGGCTGGCCCTGCTGTCACCCGGCTGGCGCGCGCGCGCGAGGGAGCACTGTCCCCTGGGTGCTCCCTCTTCAGCTCCCTCGCGCACCGCACTGAAACCGGAGCCGGAAGATGACGTCATCTTCCGGCTCCGGTATCAGTACGCGGCGCGCGAGGGAGCTGAAGAGGGAGCACCCAGGGGACAGTGCTCCCTCGCGCGCCCGCCAGCCGGGTGACCAGCAACACCACTGGACCCCAGGGAATCCCCCCAGCTCTCACACAGGTAAGGAGGCTGGGGGGATTAAATAAAAAAAAACAGAAAAAACGTGTGTGTGTGTTTAGTGAGTGTGTTAGTGAGTGTGTGTGAGTGTGTGTTAGTGAGTGTGTTAGTGAGTGTGTGTTAGTGTTAGTGAGTGTGTTAGTGAGAGTGGTAGTGAGTGAGTGTGTTAGTGAGAGTGTTAGTGAGAGTGTTAGTGAGTGTTAGTGAGTGTGTTAATGTGAGTGTGTTAGTGAGTGTGTTAGTGTTAGTGAGTGTGTTAATGTGAGTGTGTTAGTGAGAGTGAGTGTGTTAGTGTTAGTGAGTGTGTTAGTGTTAGTGAGTGTGTTAATGTGAGTGTGTTAGTGAGTGAGTGAGTGTGTGTGTTAGTGAGTGTGTTAATGTGAGTGTGTTAGTGTTAGTGAGTGTGTTAGTGTTAGTTTGTGTTAGTGTGTGTGTGTGTTAGTGAGAGAGTGTGTTAGTGAGTGTGTTAGTGTTAATGTGAGTGTGTTAGTGTTAGTGAGTGTGTGAGTGTGTTAATGTGAGTGTGTTAGTGTTAGTGAGTGTGTTAGTGTTAGTGAATGTGTTAGTGAGTGTGTTAATGTGAGTGTGTTAGTGAGTGTGTGAGTGTTAGTGAGTGAGTGAGTGTGTGTGTTAGTGAGTGTGTTAATGTGAGTGTGTTAGTGTTAGTGAGTGTGTTAGTGTTAGTGAGTGTGTTAGTGAGTGTGTTAGTGTTAGTTTGTGTTAGTGTGTGTTAGTGAGAGAGTGTGTTAGTGAGTGTGTTAGTGTTAGTGTGAGTGTGTTAGTGTGAGTGTGTTAGTGTTAGTGTGAGTGTGTGAGTGTGTTAGTGTGAGTGTGTTAGTGAGTGTGTTAGTGTGAGTGATTGTGTTAGTGAGTGTGTTAGTGAGTGTGTTAGTGTTAGTGAGTGTGTTAGTGTGTGTTAGTGAGTGTGTTAGTGTTAGTTTGTGTGTGTGTTAGTGAGTGAGTGTGTTAGTGAGTGAGTGTGAGTTAGTGAGTGTGTGTTAGTGAGTGTGTTAGTGTGAGTGATTGTGTTAGTGAGTGTGTTAGTTTTAGAGTGTGTTAGTGTTAGTGTGTGTGTCTGTTACTGAGTATGTTTGTGTGCGTCTGTCACTGAGTGTGTGTCTGTCAGTAAATGTGTGCGTCTGTTCATGAGAGTGTGTGTGTGTGTGTCTAAAGCACTTACCTTTCTCCAGCGCCGGGCTCCCTTGGCGCTGGGGATCTCTCCGTCCCGATCCGCCTCTCAGCTCCGAATGCACATGCGTGGCAAGAGCCACGCGCGCATTCAAACCGCCCATATAGGAAAGCATTACTCAATGCTTTCCTATGGACGTTCAGCGTCTTCTCACTGTGATTTTCACAGTGAGAATCGCAGAAAATCCTCTAGCGGCTGTCAATGAGACAGCCACTAGAGATGGATTAACCCTCAGTGAAACATAGCAGTTTCTCTGAAACTGCTGTTTTCAGCTGCAGGGTTAAAACTAGAGAGACCTGGCACCCAGACCACTTCATTGAGCTGATTTGATCTGGGTGTCTGTAGTGGTCCTTTAAGTGTATGTGTTTATGCATGCACTGGCGTACATACCGCGGTCGCACGGGTCGCAGCCCTGCGACCAGGTGCCCGCCCGCCATGTGTTGCGGCCCCAGCCCGCGCAGAGTAAGCGGGGGGGGGGCCCACAGATCAGTTTTCGCACCGGGGCCCCATGGGTTGTGTGTACGCCACTGATTCAGCGGACTGTGTGTATGTATTTAGCAGTCTGCCTGTGTGTACTCAGCAGTCTGTCTGTGTGTGTATTTAGCAGTCTGTGTGTGTATGTATTCAGCCGTCGGTGTCTATGTACTGTATGTACTGTATGTATGCATTGCATTTGTTGGAGATACTAATAAATATAAGCTTAATTTTATCTATAAATGTAATATTCCTGTATGTTGTGTGTAGGCAAGGCCCCAGTGCACTGCTTTGCCCGGGGCCCTATAATGTTGTTAAGATGGCACTGTGTGACACTCTAAGCCAATGAATGGGAACTGGATCAGCTTCCAACGTCTGCAGTTCTTCAGGAGCCGGAAGCAATGCCAGCAGAGCGACTAGGGGTCTCGGAAATGGTGGGGTCTCACTGTTGTTAAATGGTTTGCCTCATTACTGAGGGACTGGGCCAGGTTACTCCTGATCATAACCAGCACAGCGGGCACTACGGGCTCTAGTGATTATGACACTTGAAGATTTTTACTATAGCGTTTTTTGGGGGGGGGATTTGGATTTGCCAGTTTAGGGCCATTATAACCACACTGCAAAAACATCTCTTGTTCAGCTGGTTTTCCAATCAATTTTGTACATTTTATACATTTTGGTCTAAAATCCGCATTATTTGTGTCCCTTTCACCACATTTCAATATTTAGTAAATACTGTGTGTTTCAAGGTCTGAAAAAACTATTATTAAAGAAGAACTGTCACGTCCCAAGATTGTTAATACTTTCTTTATTCATCCCTATATTTATGGAATAAGTCTGAGAAATCAAAGTAAATGTAGCAATTCCAATCCCTGAATTCACCTTTATCCAGTAACTGGGTGCCTCCATCTTAGCTCCCTGTCCATCATTGCTATAAGCTCCGCCCTTTGCACCTGTCAGTCAGCACACATAGAGCACAGAGAGGAGAGGAGAAATGAAACAATGTATCTGTGTCTCCTCCTTATTTGATAAATATTTAAGGGGTCTCCCCAAGCCCCTAAAACAGTTTATATTGCTGAAGCTGAGTTTTTCCTCTCTTTTTTTTGACATTTTACAAAAAGATTTCAATAGAAATTGTCACTTTTATAAATGAACATTGTCACCCCTCCCCACCACACCCTGCGGCTGTCAATCAGACACCCGGTCGTGTTACTTCCTGATTTGTTTAGCGCAGTGAAGCTAAACTCATGAGGCAGCAATTGCCCAGAGCACCTGCCTTACAAAGACTTCTCATTGAGCTGCATTGGGAAGTCTGTGATTGGACAGCCACAGAAAGTCTGGGCGGGGTTAGAAGGGGAGGGCTTGCCAGGGCTGCAGACAAGAGATCTGTGTCTTTTACAAGCTGTTTTTAGATATAAGCCCAATGAGAAAATATACAATTGAACACAGGCATGTTTTCATTGGAATTGTATCTCATAAATAGTGATTTTATTTGGTGGGTGGCAGTGAAGTGTCCCTTTAATATATAAAAGAGAATCATGTGTAAAGGTTAACACGAGTTCTAGGTGATTTTCAGTGCTTTATGTGATGGCGTAAGTTTTACAGGTGCGACAGTTCCTCTTTGCAGCAATATTTTAATATCAGGTAATACCTGACATTTTTTACCCACACATGTAATTGGCAGCAGGGCTGGCGTTTGCATGGACACCATCGTAGTTAGAAGTTAAAGGCTTTTTACCAGTATGTCTAGTTATATGACCCTCTGTAACAAATACCTGTGATTATTTGCTACATTCTGTGAAGCGTTCTGATAGGAGTGTTATATAAGAGCTGTTAAATAGATGAATAAAATGGTAATCCATCCATTGAGACAGCTGGCACAAGCCCTTGTCCATAGCTAATCCGTGAATTGCCTTGGCACAGTCACTACATCTGGGAGGGAGGGCAAGAACTTGCACTTTTAGGTTTGTTATCAACTAAGTCTTTGTGCGTGTTTTCTATTGAATAAATAATTTTATATTATTACTTCTCAAAAGTAACATTATTTGCCAACTATATTTTTTTACTCTATCCACTTCGAACATTGACAAGGGTATTCCAAATTTGAAGCCAAGAAGCCTGGAAAATTCACAAAAATAAATCCCGTTTTCTGAAAAATTCTCTAACTCTTAGAGTGAAGTTGTCGTAGAGTGATTATATTATACCAGCTGTCAAGGATAATGTGGCAACCTATTAAGGAAACTTTTCTTTAAAAAAAAAATTAAATACATTATTTTTTTCTCTCCCACATTCAGGCCTTTCTCAGGAATCAAACGAGGTTTTAATAAGTGATTTATAATGAATCAAGGAGTCACCTCACGTCTACCTGTTCCTCCCTCGCTCTTATCTTACAGGTCCGATGAAGAATTGCTTTCCATCCAATATTTACCAGCTGTTTGGTCAATTATCACGGCTGTTGACTCAAAAAACATCCATCTCTTGGACATGCTAATTTAATATTGCAGGACGAGAGGAAATGTAAAGACAATGATAACATTTCCAAAGCACTTAAGATTTGCAGACGTTTGTGTGCCTATTTTTAATCAGTGTGTTTACTCAACAGAAGAGACGAGTCGATGACATGGAGGGTAAAATGATATTTTATACACAATGGGTGTGATAGGATTAAACACTTTTAATTATTTTCACTAGCCTTTTCGATCAGATGCACTTTTATAAGACCTGAATTGAAAGCCATGAGGAAAAGAGTCATGATTGCGCTTTAAATAATCATAATTAATTACATTCAATAAAAAACAAAATATGTTTGTTTGTATAAAATAAATCTGCTCAGTAGTACAAGATGTTTTTAATATAATAAATAGTTTGATCTCCCGATGTGAACCTCGTTATTTTACCCAGTACCTCTCGTTAAACTCAAAACATTTTTTATCCAATAACTGACAAAACTCTCGTTATCGTACTGGTTCTTCACACAAGCCTTGTTAACTTACTTGGTACTCGATGGAAGCTTACCTGTACCGGTACCTGGCATTTTTTTTTTTACCTGGTACCTGGTGTAAACCTTGTTATCATACCAAAAACCTAACTCAAACCCATTGTTATCTTACCCAGTATCTTTATCTGTTACTTGGCAGAATCCCATTATCATATCCGTTACCGGACATAAACCTTGATATCTTACCGTGTACTAAATACAAACCTTGTTATCATACCTGGTGCAAGACCTATAAACATTATGGACCAGAATCATTTTCTTTATCATAATTATTTTATACTCTGTGTAACGCTACATTTTGCAAACAGTGGTAAATTCCAAAACTCCTTATTTCTTGAGTAGTCCCGGTAAACGCGGAATTCTCGCGAGTCATCCTTTCTTATTTCCCAAACATTCTTGGACATTCCTTTCTATTTTTCTGTTCCATAGCCCTTGTCCAAAATGTCAGAAAGCGAGAAATGTACTGTTTGTGTTGTGATTGTATAAATATAACCAAACACTTATGAAAAAGAAAAAAAAATAATAAAAAAGAATGAAATAAACACTCCCACATATGCCCCAGACGAAAATAGACAAAAATAACCCTTCTCCCTCGCATTTGATCTGCCGTATCCCAGCTTTTCCCAGGGGAAAATGTAAATCCACGATATTATTACGAATGCTTCCTGTCGCAGACAATGGAGCCAGTTGAGACTTTCATTTATTGGGGATTGATATTAAAGAATGACTTCAGGCTGGATTACATCTGACTCTCACTCTCTTTTTTTTAAGTGGAGATTTTCCATCTTCATACTGAGCGAGCTTTAAATAAAACACGATTTAACTACAGCCAAACCTCTTCCCATTGTTTACCTTGAATTCAGGGGTTAATAGGCACCACAGCCAAGTCCCGTCACCGTACACCATGGACAATAATTGCCATTCGTCCTTTCGGATCATCAGCTGGATCGGATCAATGTCACTCACAGCGACCTAAAGGATAGCTAACCGCTTTCTCCTACACTCAGTAACACTTAGTGCCAGCCCTCGGATTTTTTTGTGTTATTGTATCGGTAATAGTTTCCAACCTAATTAATCTTAAGATTACTATTTCACGACGCAGAACATGAAAAGAGGCCATAAGGTCTAGGTGACTTAGTTTTAACTGAGGACTTCCTTGTTAAAATCTGGCGAGGCTATTCACTAAACAGAGAGATGGGATAAGACAAACTTCATCATTATTATTTGGCTTTCTGTGAACATTTCTCAAAGTCAGCTACGATTTACATCCAGCTATTTGGCCAGTAAACTCAGCTCAATAACACCCTAACAACTTAATTTTAATGAGGTTGTTATGGTGCCTGGAGTTTCTATAGTTCTGGGGGGGGTGGGGGGGGCGGGGGGAAGAAGACATAACCCCTCCCTTTAAACAAAGCAACTCCATTATTAGACATACTCTGAGTATGTACTCAATTTCGCCAATAGGAGATCAGTGTGAGCTGAGTTACTGACATCACTCCACCTCACAGCCAATCACTGTCCTCTTATTATCTGCACTTTCCCATAAACATGGCTTTGAAATACTATGCAGATAATAAGAGGACAGTGATTGGCTGTGAGCTGGAGTTAAGTTGACAACTGAGCTCACACTCATCTCCCAATTCTCAATCAATGCCTTATCATTGGCTGCAGCGCAATATGTATCATAGCACGTTTAAGCAATACATGGATGGTCTTCAAAGAATTGACAGCAATAAATTATAAATCCAATAAAAAGCTGAATATGTGCATACACTTACAGCTGCGTTAAATTATTTATTCAATGAAAAAGGAACGAAAACATCTTGTTGCCATAACGTCCCAAAATGAAGTAAAATCTTAGTTCAGCGATTATCCCGGGGTAGATGTTTATGTGTCGTTTTAGTAAAACAATAGGAGCAATTTGTCGATGTTGAAGGTTATGAGAGAGACCTGTCTATTAACTGAACTAGCGCGAGAGACCACCAGCACAGGGGGCGATGGAATATGAAAAGCCTGTCTCTGTAGCACAAACCCCCTACTGCGGACCGAGCTGAGGAAACGTCTGGGTCTGGCGTTACATTCCTAAGCGTCACATGGAAGCTTTTCGTTTTGCAATACATTTTGCAATATACCAGATAATTCTCCCTCAAGTCCTGTAATCGTCTCGCAGCCGACAAAGCAGAACTTGCTAGTAAGCCCTCTTCCATAAAGCAATAAAATATCGACACAGCGGCTATTAGCTTTTCCACTGTCGCACCTCTAATGGCCGGGCCCAGCACGCCAGGGTTTCTGCGCAGCCTCTATGGCCAGAGACGGATTACGGTTGCCCAGTGCCTAGGCAGGGTGCCAGATTGGGGCCTCCTCCTGGAGCCCGGGGCTCTGTTTCTATTTGTGTTTTGTGTGTCTGAGAGTGTGCGTAGTGGCTAAGTGTTGTGTGTGTGGAGGAGGCTGAGAGCAGTATGGGGGGCCTGAGTGTGTGTGTGGGTACCTAAAATTGGTACAGAACACAACACCCACTCAATGAGGGAGCACCGGGTCGTGATGGGAATTATTTTGATCTCCCTGCAGTCTCGAGGAGGGCTCGTTTAGAGCCAGAGCTCCAGGCCCAGACAGGGGCCCAAAGCCTAAAATTTGAAAGTTTGAAATACAGACAATTCACACCAAACAGAGTAATTCAATAAACTCTGAATTGTAGCAAATGAACGTAATTCAGAGTTTAGATGAAACCTCTGTTAAAAACAACACTATAGGATTGACTGTTGACTTGCTCAAGAGGTTCTGCAGCAGCCCATGCTCAGTTCTATGATTTGATTCAATACACACATTCTTTCCGTGATCTTTTTAATGTTATTATGATAATTATTGATTTGCTGAAAAGTATTTTTTAAAAAAATGCGCGAGAAAAGAAAAAAAATAATGCTAATAAACTCAGCACTGTTTACGAGGCTCCCGGACTTTAAATACTCAGCATTGCACAATGTCCTTCCGATTTCTCAATACTTCAACATCTAATAAATAGTCAGAACGTCTCACACACCCCGTGAGTGCCGCTCTGGATTCACCATAGCATTGTGGTCATAGTTGGCACTTAGCGAAACTGCGTTGTACTTTGACCAGTTAGTTGCCAAATATTGGCTAAAATAGCTAGATTGGAACAAAATCTCCAGTTTGCCATAGACAGAGATAATTTTTCCCAACCTGTTTATTTTATTTAAAGGTTTAGGCACCATAATCACTACAGCTCACTGTAGTGGTTATGGTGCTGAGAGTGTCCTGGTGCAACCCCTTATCATAAGGAGTCCACCAAGCACCGCTTCCCACCTCCTCTACCAGGTCCTGAGCTAAGTCCTGCAATGTAGTGTGGTGGTTATGGTGCCGTCTTCAAGTTTCTAAAATAGCATCCTCTGGGCGTGTGTCACCCATCAAATCACGCGCATGCTCAATTCGCAGAGGCGGCTTCCACTGACCTCAATTGACTCTCACAACTGTACGCTTTAAATTTTGGAACTCATATTAGAGTTCATGATAATTCACCGTTTAGTAAATAGAATACCAAATACCTAAATAGAACATAAGGCTCCTTATGCATGTTCGAGTTTTTAATATTGCCCATTGTACAGCGCTACAGAATTTGCTGGTGCTATATAAATAATAAAATAATACTACATTTTATAATCTGGACTTGTTAGGATGCATGGTTTTTTAAGCCACTCCCCTTGCGTCCTAGGACTGTTACACTCTGCTCTATAGATGTGTCTGAGAAGCGTATATGTAGATCTGACAACAAGCCTTGTGTTACTTGTGACAAACACATCGACGAATCGAGTGTTAAATTGTGTCAGATCCAGAACAATGGCTGTACTCCTGTTCATACAATGAAGTCTGGGAATAAAACTCATTAACACATTTACAAAAGACACCAGAAATAGATATTTAAATTAAAAAACACATAAACACACATGTGAATTCATTAGACAATGCCTGAGGGCATGTTTTGTTTTGTTCCAGGAAAAAAAAGTGACTTCAGGCATCTGACTGCACTTTTATATTTAAATTCAATTATGCTGATATCTGTGTTTCA
Organism: Pelobates fuscus; assembly: GCF_036172605.1. Classification (NCBI taxonomy): domain Eukaryota; kingdom Metazoa; phylum Chordata; class Amphibia; order Anura; family Pelobatidae; genus Pelobates; species Pelobates fuscus. Next base: position 303,384,273 of record NC_086322.1, read on the forward strand.
AAGAAAAAAAAAATCCCATTTAACACACGTTGATGATTTATCTATGATCCAGCCTTCCTGCGATTGGATGTCTGCAATTCTATCCATCTAATTGTATCCGCCTGGAATTAGAATCATAATATTGTGTAACTGTAACAATGGAGGTTAGGTCCCATAGAACGGAGCAGTTAGTGAAAGTGACAGGTACCCCACCACACCCAGTGCTATTGAAGTGTTGACTGAGATGATGGATTCAGCCACTAACTGGCACTGTCATTGACACATTAGGTCTGGTAAGATGTAAAAGAAAATAAAAGCATGGGTGGCTGAATTTGGCATAACGGGCATTTGAGATTTACACTTCCCATGCAGAGAGAAATTCCTAATTAACCTTACAATTGGCGCCTTAGTGACACCGCGCTCACACGAACACAATGACATCACAGCGCCCATCATTCGACAATTGACATCATAACAGCGATGTTTGAATGGTTTGACATACGCTTGGTCTGTGCTGCAATATTTAAACAAAAATGAGGAATGTTTTTATTCAACATATGAATCATTATAAGGGAGACAGTTTGTACGCTTATTACAAATTCTGACATGGGCAATATATTATATGATGTGATATATTCATTTAGAGAATGTGGGTTGGGAAATAGATGCATTGGGTACCCAGTGCTGTGACTTACAATAGTTCGAATTACTGTATTTTAATATGAAAGGTGATTTAATTTAAATAATAATAGGTCATTTTGTAACTTGCAATTGTCTCCCCCTCCTACTCCTCGTCTGCCTCTATTAATTAACAACCGTGAAAAAACTATTAAAAAACCCTTAGTCTGCACATTTTAATACAAATCCCATCAACAATCAAGTCTGTGTACTTGTTTATGTGCTCACGTTTGCTCTGTGATGGCTTTATGCACCTTGATTCACATGATCACGTGCTTACATTTGCACTATTGTGCTCACATTTGCACTTATGCACATGGTCGATGTGATCGTGTTTCATGATTGTGTGTTCACATTTTGCACTTTATATGCATTAGGAATTTTTGCACATGATTTATGTGCTCACGTGTTTATACTGCACACTTAATGTGCTTACATTTTGCACTTTTTGCAAAAATTCACTTTCTTCATAAATTAAGAAAATTGTCTGAATCCAAATCTTGCCTTTGTCTTCCAGATGGGCCAATTCATTTTTGTTTGGGGACATTCGGGTGCATTCAGGTGCTCGGGGAAGATTTGGTTTGTTTATGACCGACACAACTTTTCGTAAATGTCTGCTGTGGAGTCTCCAAGTGAAATCAATTTGGAATCAATTCATTCAGCTTCATGTTCCTGGTTGGATTGGGTCTCACTGGAGACAATTTAGCTGGGGCGTGTAGAGACATATCCTCGTTTTAATTTATGTTCCAATACAATCTTGATAACACAATAAATGCTGGCAAATGTCACCCTATAGAATCCAATTAACATCTGTACGAAAACTCCAAATATCTGGGTATTTTAATCCAAAGCTCGTTCTAGGATAGTGAGAAGTGAGACAGTGAGACAGTTAGACAATGGATATGTACCTGCTAAAACACGCGCCCTCAGGCCATTGCATACACTTGTACTTTAAATACCGATGTGCAGAGGGGAGAGATCAATTAAAGACCCCAGGATTTGTGTTCATATTAATATACATTTTAGACAATTGTCTACATTTGCAAAATCCACGATTTTTGATCGAATTTAAATAAATGATTTTGTTTTCTGTGTTTATGTGCATAAAGCAAAGCAGACGGTAAGTCTGAATCATCGACATGTTAAATGGAAAATAAATGTATTATGGAAACACCGTGAGATTCAATGTAAAATCCCCTTAACCACATCGACTGCTGATTGTATTTAAGCTAAGATCACTTTATATGCAAATTTAAAGAATTAATAATATCCCATTAATTGATTCATCTATCAGTCTCTCCATTCCTCCATCCATCTCTGTATCCATTCATCTATCAGTCTCTCCATCCCTTCATCCATCCCTTTATCCATTCATCTATCAGTCTCTCCATCCCTCCATCCATTCATCTATCAGTCTCTCCATCCCTCCATCCATCTATCCACCCATTTATTATTCTAGATAACTGGAGATATGATAGGCTAGAATAATCTAGATTGCTCTCATAGGAAAAGGGGCCCTCAATTCCTCTTGTATTTGTTTGTTAGATTTTGCATTATCTCTCAGACGTATTGTAACGTTGTACAGCGCTGCAGCATGTGTTGGTGCTTTATTAATGAAGTACACTGCTAAAAAAAATAAAGGGAACACAAAAATAACACATCCTCGATCTGAATGAATTAAATATTCTTCTGAAATACTTTGTTCTTTACATGGTTGAATGTGCTGACAACAAAATCACACAAAAATAAAAAAATGGAAATCAAATTTTTCAACCTATGGAGGTCTGGATTTGGAGTCACACTCAAAATTAAAGTGGAAAAGCACACTACAGGCTGATCCAACTTTGATGTAATGTCCTTAAAACAAGTCAAAATGAGGCTCAGTAGTGTGTGTGGCCTCCACGTGTCTATATGACCTCCCTACAACGCCTGTGCATGCTCCTGATGAGGTGCCGGATGGTCTCCTAAGGGATCTCCTCCCAGACCTGGACTAAAGCATCTGCCAACTCCTGGACCGTCTGTGGTGCAACGTGACATTGGTGGATGGAGCGAGACATGATGTCCCAGATGTGCTCAGTTGGATTCAGGTCTGGGGAACGGGCAGGCCAGTCCATAGCATCAATGCCTTCGTCTTGCAGGAACTGCTGACACACTCCAGCCACATGAGGTCTAGCATTGTCTTGCATTAGGAGGAACCCAGTGCCAACCGCACCAGCATATGGTCTCACAAGGGGTCTGAGGATCTCATCTCGGTTCCTAATGGCAGTCAGGCTACCTCTGGCAAGCACATAGAGGGCTGTGCGGCCCCCCAAAGAAATGCCACCCCACACCATTACTGACCCACTGCCAAACCGGTCATGCTGGAGGATGTTGCAGGCAGCAGAACGTTCTCCGCGGCGTCTCCAGACTCTCTCACGTCTGTCACATGTGCTCAGTGTGAACCTGCTTTCATCTGTGAAGAGCACAGGGCGCCAGTGGCGAATTTGCCAATCTTGGTGTCCTGCACGGTGTTTGGCTGTAAGCACAATCCCCACCTGTGGACGTCGGGCCCTTATACCACCCTCATGGAGTCTGTTTCTGACCGTTTGAACAGACACATACACATTTGTGGCCTGCTGGAGGTCATTTTGCAGGGCTCTGGCAGTGCTCCTCCTGTTCCTCCTTGCAAAGAGGCGGAGGTAGCGGTCCTGCTGATGGGTTGTTGCCCTCCTCCACGTCTCCTGATGTACTGGCCTGTCTCCTGGTAGCACCTTCATGCTCTGGACACTACGCTGACAGACACAGCAAACCTTCTTGCCACAGCTCGCATTGATGTGCCATCCTGGATGAGCTACACTACCTGAGCCACTTGTGTGGGTTGTAGACTCCGTCTCATGCTACCACTAGAGTGAAAGCACCGCCAGCATTCAAAGTGACCAAAACATCAGCCAGGAAGCATAGGAACTGAGAAGTGGTCTGAGTTACCACCTGCAGAACCACTCCTTTATTGGGGGTGTCTTGCTAATTGCCTATAATTTCCACCTGTTGTCTATCCCATTTACACAACAGCATGTGAAATTGATTGTCACTCAGTGTTGCTTAGCTTACTAAATGGACAGTTTGATTTCACAGAAGTGCGACTGACTTGGAGTTACATTGTGTAATAATAATTAGTTGTATCAAACTTTAAATCTAAACTGTTTGTTATGCAACTACATCTACCATCATCCAATGCCAGCCAGTAGCCAAAGGAGCAAATACAGACAGAACAGGGCAATACGGGGGCTAAGTGTTAAGAATGTTGCAGTCACCATGGAAACCATGCAAAACTTCCTCTCACTTCTCCACATCTGTGTATTTATATATAGATAGAAAAATGAATAGAAAAAAGAGAACTACAATCACCCATTCTCCTAATTTTCTGCCATTTTTTCCACAATTTTGCAAAGCTGGTTGTTACACCATGGGAACCCCCGAACCACCAATACCCCTCTCCCCCCAGGGCCGGATTAACATAGGGGCTGATGGAGCTGCAGCTCCCGGCCCAGGCCCATGGAATAGGCCCATTGATTTAAAAAAAAAAATAATAATAATTTTTTTTTTTTTTTTTTTACACACTACTGTTAGGGTTTCCACCTGGATTTTATTTTATTGGCACAGCCAGTATTTGAGGCTGCCCTTGCCGGTGCCGATATTGCACTCATACTGGCAATACAAATGCTGGTACTTTTCTCAGTATAAACAGATTACGATGCAATACCAGCACTGGCCAATAGGGGTCGCTGTGTGTGGAAAGAGGCAGGAATAGGAAGTTCCAGCATATCCCTCCCTGCCTATCTCTACTCACTGATCCGCAGGGGAGCAGCTACAGAGAGTCCAGACAGCAACTCCCACCCTGCAGAGACAGCCTACGTCTCATGGAAGTCAGGGATGGGGGGGGGGAAAGCTTCAAGGAGTCATGGGGACACTGAGACACTAAGGGACATTGGGAGACAATATGACAGACACTGGGACACTGAGACAATAAGGGACATTGTTACACAAACACTTGGGGACACAGACACATGGGGACACAGTGTCCCCATGTCTCCCAGTGTCCCCATGTCTCCCAGCCAGTGTCCCCATGTCTCCCAGCCAGTGTCCCCATGTCTCCCAGTGCCCCAAGTGTCTCAATGTCCCCATGACTCCCAGCCAGTGACCCTAGTGTCTGTGACCCTGGTGTCTCAAGTTCCCAATGTCTCAGGTTCCCTCATGTCTCAATGTCCCTCATGTCCCCCAGCCAGTGTCTCTAGTGTCTGTGTCTCTGGTGTCTGTGTCCCCATGTCTTCAAGTGTCCCCTATTTTCCCTGTGTCCCAGCCAGTGTCCCCTAGTCTCTCAGTGTCCCTGGTATCTCCATGTCCCCATGTCTCCCCATGTTCCTAATGTCCTAGTGACATGGAGACCCTTGGAGACATGGGGAGATAGACACATGGGAATACTAGGGGACACAGGGAGACATGGGGCATTGAGACACTGTGATACATAGGGACACTGTGATACATAGGGTTACTGGGGACACAACACTAGGGGACATTGGGAGACTAGGGGACACTGGGAGACATGGGGCACTGAGACACTGATAGATAGGGACACTGCGACCTGGTGTAATCGACACATGGGAACACTGAGTCATGAGGGCACTGGGAGACATGGGGACACTGGGACAGTGGAAGACTATACAGCAGAATCAAACCAAGTAGTTTTTTTTTGGTGATTTTACAGCATTTTCTCTTATGTCACTCCTTGGGATTTACATCATGTGATGTCACCCATACATTATTAATTATGCAAATTAGTAAGGCCAGTATGTTTTTCCAAGAAAGGTGGGAACACTAACTACTTTTCACATACTCTTGCTTAAGTATGGAAACTTAAGAGGGATGTATGAGAACAAAACTTGTGTGGACTGGCTGACAATGAATATAGTTAAGGTAATGCTAACTTTAGTCTCTCTAACACTGTGGTATGTCCCCTTTCTTCTACACTCACTACAAACACCTTTTCTCTCTCCCAGACTCTATACCAGGAGCTTCTGCCTGCTGGTAAGAAGGTAAGGTGACAAGTGGACCAGTGAGTGCTAGGGGACAGTCCTTAGAAAGCATGGAGTGAGCACATCATTAGACACATTTATGCCAAGTTCAGGGTGCTGCCTGCATAGTATGCCCTTAGTTGGCCAGCTGCATGATTGGCAGGAAGCCTGACATGCATTCATTCAGTGTTTTTGGTCGATAAGATTCTGTAATTAGGCCCATCATAATTGTCAGCACAAGGCCCACTGGGCTGTTAATCTGGCCCTGTCTCCCCCACAAAGAAGACCATAGGAAATCCTTTGGGATATTGTAATAACCAACATTCTCAAATCATGCCTGTCATATAAGGGGTTAATTTACCTAACGTTATATTGTAACAAATCGAGTTTTGCCATTCAGCTTCCAATTCACTGCGTTTTATGAATAAGCCCCATAGTTTTACTTCCCCAATCCCCTCCCCCCCGGCCCATAACTCCCTATTTGCCATTTACATGCACACGTCAGAAAATGATCGCTAACGGCTTCCTGCTAATATTGGTGTCAGAGCTGTAGCCAGTATTTGCGAATCACTAAGTGTCATATTATCGCCTAGGTGAGGAGCTCGTTCAGGCCATTTAAACACTTGCAAATGAGTGATGGCTGCGTGTTGTGGACGGCCTTTCAACACCTGTACATTAACTGCAAAGTGTCGCTCAGGGTCCCCTCTTACACTTCCAATGTCAAGTGGAACTTAACCCCTTTCCATCCACACAAAAAAATACTTCCTTACAGCCAACCCAGGACGGGATCTGAATGCACAATCAAACCGCAGACGCAGTTTTATTAGAATGTTGATTGCTGTTCGAGTCACGTTTAGAACGTAGACGAACTAGCCTTAGCATCACATTCCGAGGTCACGGCTTTTCCCAAGTGTCTGACCACACATTATTCATTGAAGTGGGAATAGTGTATGTGAATGAATTTCGAATTTCAGACCAAAATAGACGATTTGGATAAGATTATCAAATTCAGCTATTCTTTCAGTTGAATTATTTTGACCTAAAAATTGAAAGAACTGTAATTTGGAAGTATTTTAATTCCCAGCAATTTACACTTTAGTAAATCATTCTGTTGGCTTAATTTTGGTGTTCTAGGGCGTTCTTGCCGTGGCGTGTCAGTAAAGTTAATCACTGCGTCACTGTCTCTATTTGTTGTGTATAGAATTGTCAGCACCAAGAGATCAGAGGGGAAAAAAACGAAAAAAACGCTTCTAGGACAGGACATACTCTGGCCTGGGAGATGGAAGCCTCACTATAACCCATTGTTCTTCATTATCTCCTGGCGGCCCGTTTGGGTTAGGGCCACAAATATGGAGGTGATTACAGTAACAATAAAACACACATTTGCTGGGGCTTTAGATATTTCCCACCAGAATGGAGATTTTACGGGTAATCGTGGCCAAGGAGCTTTCAAACGTACAATGCACTTTGAATTATGTTTTTTTACTACAAGTAAATATATTCGATTGTCAGCTCATCTGCCAGGGATCAATCATTGCATTAATTTAAAAACTCACGATTGTATTCCTTTTATTTCTCATTTCTGCCTCGATATTGAGAAATAAAAATTTATTAGGAGGTGACCTTAAGTGGTTGAGGCCATGCTAAACCTGAATTTTGTCATTTAAGCCCTCTCTAAATCTCTAAATCGGTTTTGTTTGGAGGTTAGTGATTTTGGGATAAAAATTTCTGTGAATAATTCTGTATTTGCCTTCCTGCTCACTTGTTTAATCACTGCTTGTCTAGTTATGGACCCCTGCCTGTTTCATTCTACAGTAGATCCTTTGGTCCACGGATGGCCGTGCGTAGGGAGCCTTTCTCATCTTGCATCTCTCTACAAAGGGCTCCTGCCCTCCACATGGGCACTATCTGCCCCCCTAACACAAATAACCAAATTCCTCTATATGTTGACCTGTTCTGAATCAATTAGCACCTTCCTGATGTAAATAAACATCCCTGCTCATCCCATACTTTGATTCCTGTCTGGCCGCCCAGAGGGGGGTGTTTATTTAGAGGTTAAGTAAGTGAAGTCAGGTGGTTATTATGTGTTAGTAACTACCCCTGCCGGGACACAATGCAATGCTTCTCAGCCTCACAGAGATAAAAGGCCCAGCTGGCATCCTGACGCCATCCTTACATATGGTATATCATGGCGAGTCGGCATAGTAGCTGATCTGCCCCATGTACCTGGGCCACGTAGTGGATAATGAATTCTGCAGACCTGCTCGGAAAAAAAAAAGATACTTTGTACTCAAGGTTATTCATGTCTGTCTCGTATTTACTCATTTATTTGTAATTTTTTTCTAATTATGACTTTTTAAAATATTTCTCTAATGCATCTGGAAATTTTGGATATGTGACATGACCGGCTCGACTGATTACACCAGCCACGTCAAAGAGTAGTTATTTAAAGCAGGATCCACCTAGCATTTTGGTCGTGATTTTGTCACGATATTATGGTCCCCAATTACAAGTATATAGTGACTCAAAATTGTACAGCGCTGTGGAATAGGTTAGTGCCTAAGAAATAAACTCATTATAAAAGGATTTATATTCATGGACTGATGAATGAAATCTGTTAAAAGCAATAAAATACATTAAAAGACAAAACACATTGATGTTAATTTTATTAATTAAATTGATGCGGTTATTCACAAAAAAAATGTGAATTCTCCGGAATTTGTGAAAAGTGAATTTTAAGTCAAAGTAGCAAAATATTAATAAAATATAGCTAACTTGAACCGTTTACTTCATAGTTTAGTGAATAATCCAGTGTGTGTGTCTGGTGTCACATGGGTCTAATTCAGGATTTTCCAAACCCTGGCCCTCCAGATGTTGCTGAACTACAACTCCCATGATTCCGTGAATTAAATAATCAAACAGTTGGAGGGCCGGAGTTTGTAGAACCCTGGTCTAATACATAGAGCTTTATTCACAAAGTTGTGATTTGTGGAGAATTAGAAATGCAAATTCAAATTTCAGATCAGAAACACTCAACTGGTTAATAAAAAATGTTTTTTTAAAAAAAAGCTTTGTTGATTTTTTTATTTTATTTAATAGTTTTGTAATTTGTAATTTTGGTCTGAATTATTCCATTTTAGTGTCATTGTGAATTCTCCCTAATCCCAGTTTTTTACCCCACTAAAAAGAGGTTTAATGAATGATAGATAAACAGTTGTGAAGTATAAGCAGAAAAGGCCGAATTAAAAAAAAAAGAAAAGAAAGAATGAATGCATTATTTTGGTCACGTTATGTTCTGTCTGTTTCCAATATTCCAATATAAAGCTCGCTGTTTGAGAATGAATCCTGCGCACGTTGTTTTACCAGAAGTTTTTTTTATTAAGAAATGTTTCGAGGGTGACACCAGCGGCCTGGTTAATGACGCCCTGTGCGTGGAATCGGGATTACGGTGTCTTGGCGAGGAATGACAGTCTGTTAGCTCGTAGTGATGGAGATGTCACTTAGGACAAAGCTGTGAGAGTCTGAACACAGACATCCATTGTGCAGAGCGCCATTGAGGTATTTCTCATCTCGAAATAAATCTGGACTTCTAAAGGGGCGCTGAGGATGTTACAAATTTGTATGGAATTAGGGCCGACAGTTACAGTACAAATGGCCCCTTCACATAATCGGCTCATGTCACACGGGCTGTAAATGCCAGAGCCTGTGATACCCGGAAGTTAGGGCGATATGACAGGTTCTTCAATTCATGTTGCAGAGAGCAGCAGGTGGAACAGCTGAGAGCAGGCTGGAACTCGGCTCCCCGATCAGCTGTCCTCCACAGCTGGCCAAAACCACCACTTGGCACCTCTGAGAGCCACCGACTGAAAGCAACATGTCCACTCAGATCAACAGCAAAACCACTCAACTCTCGGAGAGCAAAAAGGGATGGAGCACAGTACTCCACTGAGTGATACTCGCCCCCCTCACACTCAGACACTGACAGAGGGGAACTCACCACTCTCACACTCACTTACTGCCAGTGGGGAACTTACCAACTCCCACTCATTAATTGAGTAAAACTCATCCCTGTCTCACTCACTGTGAGAGGAGAACTTACCAACTCCCACTCACTCACTGTTGGAGGACCACTCACCATTCTCACAGTCACTCACTGAGGGAAAAGCCTCTGCCTTTTTCTAAGCACGCTCCACTGATCGCCCAGGGGGTTAAATCATTGTAGAATCGCTTTAATAATGAACACTCCAGTATATATGAACATAAATCTGTATGACAAAATGGAGGTTAGAATAGCCAAGCTGTGAGTATAGCCAAACTGGATCATTTTTTTTTTTTTACAAAATCGGCAGTTTTTTATCTAAATATTAAAATCTAGTTTTCAATTCAGAGTTTAGTGAATTAGCCGTATATAGACTGAGAAAAAACCCTCTAAATAAAAAAGTATTTTATAAAAGAAAATAAGTAACAGCAGGTAATTAAAATGCATGACAGGTGCATGAAAACTCTCCATTTTTGACAGGGGTGTGAGATTCCTTCTCCCCATCTCACACTTGGCTGTGTGTGGTGCAAATGGCACTTGGTATGAGTGAAAACAGTCTTTATGTGTGAACACTTGATTTAACAGAGGCCATCTGGATGCATTTCTGAGCTGTGTTAAGAGTCAGTAAAATAGCCACGGCACGCTGTATGGCAGACACTGTGGCACCAAGGCTACACACGTCATCCGGCCTGTGCCAGCAAAGCCAGACCTATCTGGGGATTCGGGGCTTTCCCCGACCTTCAGAGAGTCCCACGAAATGTGACAGGTTAATATATACACACAGCCCCTTTCTGCACATTTTGCAAAAATCTCTACTTTAAACGGGTTACTTCAAGCATCACATTACAGCTTACGTTAAAGCCGCTGTAGGAGTTATGATATCAGAGGGGCCCTGTCTCAGTTCTCCGGTAATGGAGCAATCTGTTTAGTAATGGTTTGCCCTCTTATCTGGGTTCCCCGCGAGACTCCTTGCTGGTCTGGTACTCTCAGTCGATTACTGACATTCTGTGCCCTGAATGTTGTGCTTCCGACAACAGAGGGTTAAACTTCGAAAACACTGCACATGCAGACTCCAGGCACCATGATCACTCCAAATCACAGAAGTAGTTATGGTGCATGGAGTAACCCTTTAACTGCTGACCAATCAGCTCCAACAGGCAACAGAGGAACAAATTCAGCCTATAAATGATTCCCTAAAGTGCGCATGTAGTCAAGATTATAAAAACTGGGTGAAAATAATCAAATTGTGACCAGATATATAATTCTTTATTTACTGAGCGGGTAAACTGAAATTTGGTTATTGCAGCCAGGTGATCAGTAGACTCGTGCATGGCAGGAAGGTTGGGTTTGACCAAAGGATTTTTCCTGGAATGTATATTTTTTGTTCTGGACGTCATGTAACAGTTCGACTTTGAATTTCGTGTGTGGGGAAATGTTCAGGGAAAAAAAGATCTCCCTGCTTGTGCACAGGTGTGTCAGTGTGAGCCAATTACCATTTCATCCTGTTGACTGAGCTCTGAATTCTCTCCTTTCTCTATTTACCAATATTGTTTTCATAATAAACTTGGATTAGTCCAGCTGTACCTGCCAACACTCCCGAATTTTCAGTCATGGCATCTGGCTTGGTTTCCCTGTCTAAAGATCATAATTATCAACCAGGTAAGTGTTCACAAGACCATGTGACAGCCGTATGTGGGGCAACAATGGTTTCAGTATAACCGCGGTATAATAGCTTTCATTTCAGGGCCCTAGCTAAAGTAAGATCTGACCCCTTAAGGACCAAACTTCTGGAAAAAAAGGGAATCATGACATGTCACACATGTCATGTGTCCTTAAGGGGTTAAAGAAGCGCTCTGGTGACCATAACAACTTCATCAGAATGAGGTTGGTATGGTAGTAAGGGGTCCCTGATGATAAGTCAGCACTGGTGTCCTCCTGGCACCATAACAACTTAATTCTGATGTGTTCCTTTGAAGGGTAAAGCATGAAATTTAAATCAAGTTTGAGTTTGCTACAATTTAGAGTTTAGCGAAGAACCCGGTGTAATAGTTTAATTTGGCGTTTGTCACATAAGTGGGATTTATGGAGAATTTAAAGTGTTTCACCAAATTGACAAATTAGAAAAAAATCTGCAATCCAGACAGTTTTCCAGATCTGCTATGTTTTAAATCCCCTGTTTTACTCGCTATGACGCCCTGTTTTAATAAAACCCCATGATTTAACACTTCCAGGGAGGAGCAGAGAGTTACAATCCGATGGCAAAATATCATGAAATATCTTTTAACGCCTTAAAGGTCAGCGATGGTCTTTTGAGTAATGAGAATGTTTGTTTGGTTTTCAACATCCATCTGAATGTAACGGCTTTCAAATTTGTAAGTTAGAGGCCCCAAAGGGCCACTCAGTAAGGTTAGCGAGTCCCATGGGATTCCTGGCCTCACCTCTTCCTTACAACTGAGGAGCAGTACATGAAATGTATACAGTATTCATATGCTGCAGACAGGGAGTCAACTCATTAATCACGGAGTGATCACAGATTAAGCTGTACCCTCCTGCAGCATTGGATTGCTTCAAACCGCAAGCTAGGAGATCTGGTGCGTTCCCGCCAGCGCAGCGCCATGAATAGCGAAATTGCGTTTTGATGCCTGCTCACTGCCCGGCAGGATGGCATCTAAAATAATGTCTTGTTTGTGATGACGATGGCGAGAGACCGGTATGGGATCTATCGAAGGTAAAGAAGCTCAGTATTCCAATTTTTTGCCAAAATATCCAAACTGAAAATCCAGTTGATTTGGGGAATTTTTCCATTTCGCCTATTCTGGACACAGTTTGAAATTCACTTTGAATTCTAGACAATTCAGACTTCAGTGAATAGCCCGGCTTCGTTTCCACATGAGGTGTTTAACGACCAGAATGTGAAAAAATGGTGCGAGTCTACAGGGAATGAAATAAGACTTCATCAAGTTGTGTATGAACATTATTAGGATATTTCCACATTCAGTTTAACCCTTCAGCAGCCAACACTGCTCAGCCCGTCTCACAAGGGATAAAAGGAGTGAATTCTAGGATACTATGAGTAACAGGTAATTGTTACTTTGTGGCTAGGCCTGCGTAGTTACTCACCAGGATATGGAACAGACATGGGGGGTAACTGTGTCAGACTCACTTTGTGATAAATCTCAGCTCGTAGGAAACTTCACAGTCTATTTAAAATGGGAAAACATTGAGATAAAAGGAGACGTGATCAGGAAAGAGCGGGGTCAGACAATAAGGGGATTTACACAGGTAATAAAAAGGACTGATTGCACACCTTCTCAGTGCAAGGTGCAACGTTTGAATTAAGCAGAAGGGGTAAGGCGGCACCCATGGTGTTAAACTGAGCACAGCGTGCACACACCTACTTTATATTTACCTGTGAATTGGCAGCAACTTTCCTGTCAAACACGTGTGTGTCTGTGTGACCTACCTCCTCCACGACAAGGCGTGTGTGTTATAAATCTGCTTATTAGGACAGTCTAAATTCCTAGACACATGCTGCTGTGTATTATTATTGCTATGGTGCTAACATATACCGCAGCGCATCATAACTTTTTAATTTAGAATGAAAGTGCGCAGAACTAAGAGGTGAAGAATGCCCTGCTCAAATATAACTGCCCTCTGAAAAAGGGCCAGAATCCCAAATTGACTTTCAGAATGTAAACATTAATTCCAAATCAGACGATCACCCTGAGCGTCCGGTGGCTTACAGTGCGCAGTGATGTCATTATACACAATTAGTCATTCCTCCAGCCCAGGCTCCTGACTTAACCCTAACACTGCTGGTTTAACCCATTCAGATCATCCGTGGAATTAAACCAAGGGCTCGATTTATCAGGAAACATTGACATTTAGCAGATTATTTCTACATATGACAGGCCCCAGTAAAATATATTGCCCTGTATTCAAATATCCTAATTTTGTCTTTTATTTATTTATATTAATTTATTTGATATACTTGAGGTTTACCCAAGGACAGAAGCAAAACATCAGGGGTCTCGACTATCATCACATTGGTTTATGTTTTAAAGAGCACCATAACAACTTCTCAGGTGATCACTTAACCCCTTCCAGTAAGCCGGTCTCCGTCTATTACCTTTTTGCACCATAACAACTGCATTCCGATGAACTTGTTATTGTGCCTAGAATGTCCCTTTGTTTCCCAAAACATACAGTCCATCTAGCCCTTACCTTACTAGAGAGCCCGGTAGCTAGATACAAAATGTTTGGCAGTGCATGAAAAGTGCTTCCTGGTGGATACATAACTCTTATGGTGCAGAAAGCAAACCCATTCATTCGTCTATGGACTAACTTGATGAGTTAAATTAGCTCCCTTCATTTGAATGCTACACACAGAGGCAGGAAATGTTGCTCATTTTGTTTATATCGTGACATCACTGTTGTTTAATGTAAAAGGAATGTTTCAAACAAACAATAAATCAATGTTTGCCAACTATTACAATGTATACTTTGCTAATTTAGCAATATTCCATTTTCTGTGTTTAATGTGGTGCGTTTTGGGATTTAGCTAAATGTATCCTTTGCTTTCTCGAATTAGGGAAGAGTCACAAGACAGATGTGTCCAAATCTCCCTCCCCTCCATTGAACTACAAATCCCACAAATCTATGCCAGCCTCTTCCTTACAGAGAATTACGATATTGCGTAACGTCTGCGAGAGGGCCGACGTTACGCAGCCAAGATAGCGATGTGAAATGGCCCTTCTTGGCCCTGGGGATATTGACCATTTATTTCCCATGATGCTTAGCAGTCTTTACCTAAGTCATGTTTGTTAAAGGACCGGAGCTTTTAGGGACATTTTTTTGGTCACTACAAAACCCTGTTCCCGACATGTTGAATAGGTACAAATAGTCCCTGATCTGTGTTTCTAGAAGTAATAAAATGAAAACCACACATAAATCTGTTTTTGGTAAGGTCTGTGTAACAGGAAGGCAGCGTGACACAGCGTCAGGTATTTTAACAGACGTTCGCTGATTGATTTCAGACACGTTTTAAGGTTTCACAACCTTCCCGACAGACAGGCAGAGTTACAGCTACCTCTTTATCTCCGATAAAACAGGCAGATTTCTTTTTTTGTTTTTTATACATACATACATACATACATATATATATATATATTACACTTTATGTCTACAGTTATTCATTAAACTGGGAATTGTCTGGAATTTACGAGTGAACGGACGATTTTAGGTGAAAATAGTTTCGATTGAAATATCCAGGTACTCCAGGGTTTTTCTCGACAATTTACGGTTTAGCAGATCTCGATGATGTAAGCTGTTACAAAAGATCTCGATCAGTGTAAGTCCTGATCTGGGATAAATCTGGTTTTGTTTTACCTCCGATTTCACACTATGCTGCTTTTCCAAGCAGGAGAGTTTGATAAATTGATGCCAGTGATCTTCTGAGAAAATACCAATTAAATTAATGGCACTTCTTCCCCCAAAGCCAAGGAATCTCAGTTTGTAAGCTGGTTCTAGTATTGTAAAATGGAATTCCCAAAGAGTGTGTAAATCCAGTCCCTAGGACGTGATTTAGTGCCGTGTATCAGTGCATTAGGAGTTTTCCATCTTCACATTTCAGATGCTGCTGCCAAATAAGATTGTTATACTTCTTAGAGGGTGTGATTTAAAGGGGAACAATCACTTATCTGAGCAAAACATTGAAAATCACTAATGGCAAGACACAGAGCTAACCTTTTTTTCCCCTTTAAATGCATATTAAAACATTTTCAATTTACATTACAATCTGGTTCAATCCCAGCACTGAAAGAGCACACACTCATTTGGAGAAATAGTGGAATAGATACATTGTGTTCTCTTTCTATACTGACTGACCGAAGTAAGGCATAGAGTATGTAACAGGACTGGCCGAAGTAAGGCATAGAGTATGTAACAGTGACTGACCGGAGCGAGGCATAGAGTATGTAACAGGACTGACCGAAGTAAGGCATAAACTATGTAACAGGACTGACCGAAGTAAGGCATAGAGTATGTAACAGGACTGACCGGAGTAAGGCATAGAGTATGTAACAGGACTGACCGAAGTAAGGCATAGAGTATGTAACAGGACTGACCGGAGCGAGGCGTCGAGTATGTAACAGGACTGACCGGAGCGAGGCGTCGAGTATGTAACAGGACTGACCGAAGTAAGGCATAGAGTATGTAACAGGAGTCAGGACTGACCGGAGGGAGGCATAGAGTATGTAACAGGACTGACCGGAGCGAGGCGTCGAGTATGTAACAGGACTGACCGGAGCGAGGCGTAGAGTATGTAACAGGACTGACCGGAGCGAGGCGTCGAGTATGTAACAGGACTGACCGAAGTAAGGCATAGAGTATGTAACAGGACTGACCGAAGGGAGGCATAGAGTATGTAACAGGACTGACCGGAGCGAGGCGTCGAGTATGTAACAGGACTGACCGGAGCGAGGCGTCGAGTATGTAACAGGACTGACCGAAGTAAGGCATAGAGTATGTAACAGGAGTCAGGACTGACCGGAGGGAGGCATAGAGTATGTAACAGGACTGACCGGAGCGAGGCGTCGAGTATGTAACAGGACTGACCGGAGCGAGGCGTAGAGTATGTAACAGGACTGACCGGAGCGAGGCGTCGAGTATGTAACAGGACTGACCGAAGTAAGGCATAGAGTATGTAACAGGACTGACCGAAGGGAGGCATAGAGTATGTAACAGGACTGACCGGAGGGAGGTGTAGAGTATGTAACAGGACTGACCAGAGGGAGGCATAGAGTATGTAACAGGACTGACCGGAGGGAGGCATAGAGTATGTAACAGGACTGACCAGGGGGAGGCATAGAGTATGTAACAGGACTGACCGGAGGGAGGCATAGAGTATGTAACAGGACTGGCCGAAGTGAGGCATACAGTATGTAACAGGACTGACCGGAGGGAGGCATAGAGTATGTAACAGGACTGGCCAGGGGGAGGCATAAAGTATGTAACAGGACTGACCGGAGGGAGGCATAGAGTATGTAAAAGGACTGGCCGAAGTGAGGCATACAGTATGTAACAGGACTGACCGGAGGGAGGCGTAGAGTATGTAACAGGACTGACCGGAGGGAGGCATAGAGTATGTAACAGGACTGACCGGAGCGAGGTGTAGAGTATGTAACAGGACTGGCCGAAGTGAGGCATACAGTATGTAACAGGACTGACCAGAGGGAGGCATAGAGTATGTAACAGGACTGACCGGAGGGAGGCATAGAGTATGTAACAGGACTGACCAGGGGGAGGCATAGAGTATGTAACAGGACTGACCGGAGGGAGGCATAGAGTATGTAACAGGACTGGCCGAAGTGAGGCATACAGTATGTAACAGGACTGACCGGAGGGAGGCGTAGAGTATGTAACAGGACTGACCGGAGGGAGGCATAGAGTATGTAACAGGACTGGCCAGGGGGAGGCATAAAGTATGTAACAGGACTGACCGGAGGGAGGCATACAGTATGTAACAGGACTGACCGGAGGGAGGCGTAGAGTATGTAACAGGACTGACCGGAGGGAGGCATAGAGTATGTAACAGGACTGGCTGAAGTAAGGCATAGAGTATGTAACAGTGACTGACCGGAGGGAGGCATAGAGTATGTAACAGGACTGACCGGAGTAAGGCATAGAGTATGTAACAGGACTGACCGGAGTAAGGCATAGAGTATGTAACAGGACTGGCCGAAGTAAGGCATAGAGTATGTAACAGGACTGACCGGAGGGAGGCATAGAGTATGTAACAGGACTGACCGGAGTAAGGCATAGAGTATGTAACAGGACTGACCGAAGTGAGGCATAGAGTATGTAACAGGACTGACCGGAGGGAGGCATAGAGTATGTAACAGGACTGACCGGAGGGAGGCATAGAGTATGTAACAGGACTGACCGGAGGGAGGCATAGAGTATGTAACAGGACTGGCTGAAGTGAGGCATACAGTATGTAACAGGACTGACCGGAGGGAGGCGTAGAGTATGTAACAGGACTGACCGGAGGGAGGCATAGAGTATGTAACAGGACTGACCGAAGTAAGGCATAGAGTATGTAACAGTGACTGACCGGAGGGAGGCATAGAGTATGTAACAGGACTGACCGGAGTGAGGCATACAGTATGTAACAGGACTGACCGAAGTGAGGCATAGAGTATGTAACAGGACTGACCGGAGTAAGGCATAGAGTATGTAACAGGACTGGCCGAAGTAAGGCATAGAGTATGTAACAGGACTGACCGGAGGGAGGCATAGAGTATGTAACAGGACTGACCGGAGTAAGGCATAGAGTATGTAACAGGACTGACTGAAGTGAGGCATAGAGTATGTAACAGGACTGACCGGAGGGAGGCATAGAGTATGTAACAGGACTGACCGGAGGGAGGCATAGAGTATGTAACAGGACTGGCCGAAGTGAGGCATACAGTATGTAACAGGACTGACCGGAGGGAGGCGTAGAGTATGTAACAGGACTGACCGGATGGAGGCATAGAGTATGTAACAGGACTGGCTGAAGTAAGGCATAGAGTATGTAACAGTGACTGACCGGAGGGAGGCATAGAGTATGTAACAGGACTGACCGGAGTAAGGCATAGAGTATGTAACAGGACTGACCGGAGTAAGGCATAGAGTATGTAACAGGACTGGCCGAAGTAAGGCATAGAGTATGTAACAGGACTGACCGGAGGGAGGCATAGAGTATGTAACAGGACTGGCCGAAGTAAGGCATAGAGTATGTAACAGGACTGACCGAAGTGAGGCATAGAGTATGTAACAGGACTGACCGGAGGGAGGCATAGAGTATGTAACAGGACTGGCTGAAGTAAGGCATAGAGTATGTAACAGGACTGACCGGAGTAAGGCATAGAGTATGTAACAGGACTGACCGGAGGGAGGCATAGAGTATGTAACAGGACTGACCGGAGGGAGGCATAGAGTATGTAACAGGACTGGCCGAAGTGAGGCATAGAGTATGTAACAGGACTGACCGGAGGGAGGCATAGAGTATGTAACAGGACTGGCTGAAGTAAGGCATAGAGTATGTAACAGGACTGACCGGAGTAAGGCATAGAGTATGTAACAGGACTGACCGGAGCGAGGCATAGAGTATGTAACAGGACTGGCCGGAGGGAGGCATAGAGTATGTAACAGGACTGGCTGAAGTGAGGCATAGAGTATGTAACAGGACTGACCGGAGGGAGGCGTAGAGTATGTAACAGGACTGACCGGAGGGAGGCATAGAGTATGTAACAGGACTGGCTGAAGTAAGGCATAGAGTATGTAACAGGACTGACCGGAGCGAGGCATAGAGTATGTAACAGTGACTGACCGAAGTCAGGCATAGAGTATGTAACAGGACTGACCGGAGTAAGGCATAGAGTATGTAAAAGGACTGGCCGAAGTAAGGCATAGAGTATGTAACAGGACTGACCGGAGTAAGGCATAGAGTATGTAACAGGACTGGCCGAAGTAAGGCATAGAGTATGTAACAGGACTGACCGAAGTAAGGCATAGAGTATGTAACAGGACTGACCGGAGGGAGGCATAGAGTATGTAACAGGACTGGCCGAAGTGAGGCATAGAGTATGTAACAGGACTGACCGAAGTCAGGCATAGAGTATGTAACAGGACTGACCGGAGGGAGGCATAGAGTATGTAACAGGACTGACCGGAGGGAGGCATAGAGTATGTAACAGGACTGGCCGGAGGGAGGCATAGAGTATGTAACAGGACTGGCCGAAGGGAGGCATAGAGTATGTAACAGGACTGGCCGAAGTAAGGCATAGAGTATGTAACAGGACTGACCAGAGCGAGGCATAGAGTATGTAACAGGACTGACCGGAGCGAGGCATAGAGTATGTAACAGGACTGACCAGAGGGAGGCATAGAGTATGTAACAGGACTGACCAGAGGGAGGCATAGAGTATGTAACAGGACTGGCCGAAGTAAGGCATAGAGTATGTAACAGGACTGACTGGAGGGAGGCATAGAGTATGTAACAGTGACTGACCGGAGGGAGGCATAGAGTATGTAACAGGACTGACCGGAGCGAGGCATAGAGTATGTAACAGGACTGGCCGAAGTAAGGCAAAGAGTATGTAACAGGACTGACCGGAGGGAGGCATAGAGTATGTAACAGGACTGGCCGAAGGGAGGCATAGAGTATGTAACAGGACTGGCCGAAGTAAGGCATAGAGTATGTAACAGGACTGACCGGAGCGAGGCATAGAGTAGGTAACAGGACTGACCGGAGCGAGGCATAGAGTATGTAACAGGACTGACCAGAGGGAGGCATAGAGTATGTAACAGGACTGACCGGAGCGAAGGCGTAAAGTATGTAACAGTTACTGACCGGAGGGAGGCGTCGAGTATGTAACAGTGACTTACCGGAGGGAGGCATAGAGTATGTAACAGGACTGGCCGAAGGGAGGCATAGAGTATGTAACAGGACTGGCCGAAGGGAGGCATAGAGTATGTAACAGGACTGGCCGAAGTAAGGCATAGAGTATGTAACAGGACTGACCGGAGCGAGGCATAGAGTATGTAACAGGACTGACCAGAGGGAGGCATAGAGTATGTAACAGAACTGACCGGAGGGAGGCATAGAGTATGTAACAGGACTGACTGGAGCGAGGCGTCGAGTATGTAACAGGACTGACCGGAGCGAGGCATAGAGTATGTAACAGAACTGACCGGAGGGAGGCATAGAGTATGTAACAGTGACTGACCGGAGCGAGGCGTCGAGTATATAACAGTGACTGACCGGAGCGAGGCGTCGAGTATATAACAGTGACTGACCAGAGCGAGGCGTAAAGTATGTAACAGTGATTGACCGGAGGGAGGCGTCGAGTATGTAACAGGACTGACCGGAGCGAGGCGTCGAGTATGTAACAGTGACTGACCGGAGCGAGGCATAGAGTATGTAACAGGACTGACCGGAGCGATGGCATAGAGTATGTAACAGTGACTGACCGGAGCGAGGTGTAGAGTATGTAACAGTGACTGACCAGAGCGAGGCGTAAAGTATGTAACAGTGACTGACCGGAGCGAGGCGTCGAGTATGTAACAGTGACTTACCGGAGGGAGGCATAGAGTATGTAACAGGACTGACCGGAGGGAGGCATCAAATATGTAACAGTGACTGACCGGAGCGAGGCGTAGAGTATGTAACAGTGACTGACCGGAGCGAGGCATAGATTATGTAACAGTGACTGACCGGAGTGAAGGCATAGAGTATGTAACAGTGACTGACCGGAGCGAGGCGTCGAGTATGTAACAGTGACTGACCGGAGCGAGGCATAGATTATGTAACAGTGACTGACCGGAGTGAAGGCATAGAGTATGTAACAGTGACTGACCGGAGCGAGGCATAGAGTATGTAACAGGACCGACCGGAGCGAGACGTTGAGCATGTAACAGTGACTGACCGGGCGCTAAGCATAGAGTATGTAACAGTGAATGACCGGAGCGAGGCATTGAGTATGTCACAGTGACTTACTGTAGCGAGGCGTAGAGTATGTAGCAGTGACTGACCAAAGCAAAGCATAGAGTATGTAACAGTGACTGACCGGAGGGAGGCATAGAGTATGTAACAGGACTGACCGGAGGGAGGCATCAAATATGTAACAGTGACTGACCGGAGCGAGGCGTAGAGTATGTAACAGTGACTGACCGGAGCAAGGCATAGAGTATGTAACAGTGACTGACCGGAGCGAAGGCATAGAGTATGTAACATTGACTGACCGGAGCGATGGCATAGAGTATGTAACAGTGACTGACCGGAGCGAGGTGTAGAGTATGTAACAGTGACTGACCGGAGCAAGGCATAGAGTATGTAACAGTGACTGACCGGAGCGAAGGCATAGAGTATGTAACATTGACTGACCGGAGCGATGGCATAGAGTATGTAACAGTGACTGACCGGAGCGAGGTGTAGAGTATGTAACAGTGACTGACCGGAGCGAGGTGTAGAGTATGTAACAGTGACTGACCGGAGCGAGGTGTAGAGTATGTAACAGTGACTGACCGGAGGGAGGCGTAGAGTATGTAACAGTGACTGACCGGAGCAAGGCATAGAGTATGTAACAGTGACTGACCGGAGCGAAGGCATAGAGTATGTAACATTGACTGACCGGAGCGATGGCATAGAGTATGTAACAGTGACTGACCGGAGCGAGGTGTAGAGTATGTAACAGTGACTGACCGGAGCAAGGCATAGAGTATGTAACAGTGACTGACCGGAGCGAAGGCATAGAGTATGTAACATTGACTGACCGGAGCGATGGCATAGAGTATGTAACAGTGACTGACCGGAGCGAGGTGTAGAGTATGTAACAGTGACTGACCGGAGCGAGGTGTAGAGTATGTAACAGTGACTGACCGGAGCGAGGTGTAGAGTATGTAACAGGACTGACCGGAGGGAGGCGTAGAGTATGTAACAGTGACTGACCGGAGCAAGGCATAGAGTATGTAACAGTGACTGACCGGAGCGAAGGCATAGAGTATGTAACATTGACTGACCGGAGCGATGGCATAGAGTATGTAACAGTGACTGACCGGAGCGAGGTGTAGAGTATGTAACAGTGACTGACCGGAGCGAGGTGTAGAGTATGTAACAGTGACTGACCGGAGATAGGCGTAGAGTATGTAGCAGTGACTGACCAAAGCAAAGCATAGAGTATGTAACAGTGACTGACCGGAGCGAGGCATAGAGTATGTAACAGGACCGACCGGAGCGAGACGTTGAGCATGTAACAGTGACTGACCGGGCGCTAAGCATAGAGTATGTAACAGTGAATGACCGGAGCGAGGCATTGAGTATGTCACAGTGACTTACTGTAGCGAGGCGTAGAGTATGTAGCAGTGACTGACCAAAGCAAAGCATAGAGTATGTAACAGTGACTGACCGGAGGGAGGCATAGAGTATGTAACAGGACTGACCGGAGGGAGGCATCAAATATGTAACAGTGACTGACCGGAGCGAGGCGTAGAGTATGTAACAGTGACTGACCGGAGCAAGGCATAGAGTATGTAACAGTGACTGACCGGAGCGAAGGCATAGAGTATGTAACATTGACTGACCGGAGCGATGGCATAGAGTATGTAACAGTGACTGACCGGAGCGAGGTGTAGAGTATGTAACAGTGACTGACCGGAGCAAGGCATAGAGTATGTAACAGTGACTGACCGGAGCGAAGGCATAGAGTATGTAACATTGACTGACCGGAGCGATGGCATAGAGTATGTAACAGTGATTGACCGGAGCGAGGTGTAGAGTATGTAACAGTGACTGACCGGAGCGAGGTGTAGAGTATGTAACAGTGACTGACCGGAGCGAGGTGTAGAGTATGTAACAGGACTGACCGGAGGGAGGCGTAGAGTATGTAACAGTGACTGACCGGAGCAAGGCATAGAGTATGTAACAGTGACTGACCGGAGCGAAGGCATAGAGTATGTAACATTGACTGACCGGAGCGATGGCATAGAGTATGTAACAGTGACTGACCGGAGCGAGGTGTAGAGTATGTAACAGTGACTGACCGGAGCGAGGTGTAGAGTATGTAACAGTGACTGACCGGAGATAGGCGTAGAGTATGTAGCAGTGACTGACCAAAGCAAAGCATAGAGTATGTAACAGTGACTGACCGGAGCGAGGCATAGAGTATGTAACAGGACCGACCGGAGCGAGACGTTGAGCATGTAACAGTGACTGACCGGGCGCTAAGCATAGAGTATGTAACAGTGAATGACCGGAGCGAGGCATTGAGTATGTCACAGTGACTTACTGTAGCGAGGCGTAGAGTATGTAGCAGTGACTGACCAAAGCAAAGCATAGAGTATGTAACAGTGACTGACCGGAGGGAGGCATAGAGTATGTAACAGGACTGACCGGAGGGAGGCATCAAATATGTAACAGTGACTGACCGGAGCGAGGCGTAGAGTATGTAACAGTGACTGACCGGAGCAAGGCATAGAGTATGTAACAGTGACTGACCGGAGCGAAGGCATAGAGTATGTAACATTGACTGACCGGAGCGATGGCATAGAGTATGTAACAGTGACTGACCGGAGCGAGGTGTAGAGTATGTAACAGTGACTGACCGGAGCAAGGCATAGAGTATGTAACAGTGACTGACCGGAGCGAAGGCATAGAGTATGTAACATTGACTGACCGGAGCGATGGCATAGAGTATGTAACAGTGACTGACCGGAGCGAGGTGTAGAGTATGTAACAGTGACTGACCGGAGCGAGGTGTAGAGTATGTAACAGTGACTGACCGGAGCGAGGTGTAGAGTATGTAACAGGACTGACCGGAGGGAGGCGTAGAGTATGTAACAGTGACTGACCGGAGCAAGGCATAGAGTATGTAACAGTGACTGACCGGAGCGAAGGCATAGAGTATGTAACATTGACTGACCGGAGCGATGGCATAGAGTATGTAACAGTGACTGACCGGAGCGAGGTGTAGAGTATGTAACAGTGACTGACCGGAGCAAGGCATAGAGTATGTAACAGTGACTGACCGGAGCGAAGGCATAGAGTATGTAACATTGACTGACCGGAGCGATGGCATAGAGTATGTAACAGTGACTGACCGGAGCGAGGTGTAGAGTATGTAACAGTGACTGACCGGAGCGAGGTGTAGAGTATGTAACAGTGACTGACCGGAGCGAGGTGTAGAGTATGTAACAGGACTGACCGGAGGGAGGCGTAGAGTATGTAACAGTGACTGACCGGAGCAAGGCATAGAGTATGTAACAGTGACTGACCGGAGCGAAGGCATAGAGTATGTAACATTGACTGACCGGAGCGATGGCATAGAGTATGTAACAGTGACTGACCGGAGCGAGGTGTAGAGTATGTAACAGTGACTGACCGGAGCGAGGTGTAGAGTATGTAACAGTGACTGACCGGAGATAGGCGTAGAGTATGTAGCAGTGACTGACCAAAGCAAAGCATAGAGTATGTAACAGTGACTGACCGGAGCGAGGCATAGAGTATGTAACAGGACCGACCGGAGCGAGACGTTGAGCATGTAACAGTGACTGACGGGGCGCTAAGCATAGAGTATGTAACAGTGAATGACCGGAGCGAGGCATTGAGTATGTCACAGTGACTTACTGTAGCGAGGCGTAGAGTATGTAGCAGTGACTGACCAAAGCAAAGCATAGAGTATGTAACAGTGACTGACCGGAGGGAGGCATAGAGTATGTAACAGGACTGACCGGAGGGAGGCATCAAATATGTAACAGTGACTGACCGGAGCGAGGCGTAGAGTATGTAACAGTGACTGACCGGAGCAAGGCATAGAGTATGTAACAGTGACTGACCGGAGCGAAGGCATAGAGTATGTAACATTGACTGACCGGAGCGATGGCATAGAGTATGTAACAGTGACTGACCGGAGCGAGGTGTAGAGTATGTAACAGTGACTGACCGGAGCAAGGCATAGAGTATGTAACAGTGACTGACCGGAGCGAAGGCATAGAGTATGTAACATTGACTGACCGGAGCGATGGCATAGAGTATGTAACAGTGACTGACCGGAGCGAGGTGTAGAGTATGTAACAGTGACTGACCGGAGCGAGGTGTAGAGTATGTAACAGTGACTGACCGGAGCGAGGTGTAGAGTATGTAACAGGACTGACCGGAGGGAGGCGTAGAGTATGTAACAGTGACTGACCGGAGCAAGGCATAGAGTATGTAACAGTGACTGACCGGAGCGAAGGCATAGAGTATGTAACATTGACTGACCGGAGCGATGGCATAGAGTATGTAACAGTGACTGACCGGAGCGAGGTGTAGAGTATGTAACAGTGACTGACCGGAGCAAGGCATAGAGTATGTAACAGTGACTGACCGGAGCGAAGGCATAGAGTATGTAACATTGACTGACCGGAGCGATGGCATAGAGTATGTAACAGTGACTGACCGGAGCGAGGTGTAGAGTATGTAACAGTGACTGACCGGAGCGAGGTGTAGAGTATGTAACAGTGACTGACCGGAGCGAGGTGTAGAGTATGTAACAGGACTGACCGGAGGGAGGCGTAGAGTATGTAACAGTGACTGCCTGGAGCAAGGCATAGAGTATGTAACAGTGACTGACCGGAGCGAAGGCATAGAGTATGTAACATTGACTGACCGGAGCGATGGCATAGAGTATGTAACAGTGACTGACCGGAGCGAGGTGTAGAGTATGTAACAGTGACTGACCGGAGCGAGGTGTAGAGTATGTAACAGTGACTGACCGGAGATAGGCGTAGAGTATGTAGCAGTGACTGACCAAAGCAAAGCATAGAGTATGTAACAGTGACTGACCGGAGCGAGGCATAGAGTATGTAACCGGGACCGACCAGATCGAGACGTTGAGCATGTAACAGTGACTGACGGGGCGCTAAGCATAGAGTATGTAACAGTGAATGACCGGAGCGAGGCATTGAGTATGTCACAGTGACTTACTGTAGCGAGGCGTAGAGTATGTAGCAGTGACTGACCAAAGCAAAGCATAGAGTATGTAACAGTGACTGACCGGAGGGAGGCATAGAGTATGTAACAGGACTGACCGGAGGGAGGCATCAAATATGTAACAGTGACTGACCGGAGCGAGGCGTAGAGTATGTAACAGTGACTGACCGGAGCAAGGCATAGAGTATGTAACAGTGACTGACCGGAGCGAAGGCATAGAGTATGTAACATTGACTGACCGGAGCGATGGCATAGAGTATGTAACAGTGACTGACCGGAGCGAGGTGTAGAGTATGTAACAGTGACTGACCGGAGCAAGGCATAGAGTATGTAACAGTGACTGACCGGAGCGAAGGCATAGAGTATGTAACATTGACTGACCGGAGCGATGGCATAGAGTATGTAACAGTGACTGACCGGAGCGAGGTGTAGAGTATGTAACAGTGACTGACCGGAGCGAGGTGTAGAGTATGTAACAGTGACTGACCGGAGCGAGGTGTAGAGTATGTAACAGGACTGACCGGAGGGAGGCGTAGAGTATGTAACAGTGACTGACCGGAGCAAGGCATAGAGTATGTAACAGTGACTGACCGGAGCGAAGGCATAGAGTATGTAACATTGACTGACCGGAGCGATGGCATAGAGTATGTAACAGTGACTGACCGGAGCGAGGTGTAGAGTATGTAACAGTGACTGACCGGAGCAAGGCATAGAGTATGTAACAGTGACTGACCGGAGCGAAGGCATAGAGTATGTAACATTGACTGACCGGAGCGATGGCATAGAGTATGTAACAGTGACTGACCGGAGCGAGGTGTAGAGTATGTAACAGTGACTGACCGGAGCGAGGTGTAGAGTATGTAACAGTGACTGACCGGAGCGAGGTGTAGAGTATGTAACAGGACTGACCGGAGGGAGGCGTAGAGTATGTAACAGTGACTGACCGGAGCAAGGCATAGAGTATGTAACAGTGACTGACCGGAGCGAAGGCATAGAGTATGTAACATTGACTGACCGGAGCGATGGCATAGAGTATGTAACAGTGACTGACCGGAGCGAGGTGTAGAGTATGTAACAGTGACTGACCGGAGCGAGGTGTAGAGTATGTAACAGTGACTGACCGGAGATAGGCGTAGAGTATGTAGCAGTGACTGACCAAAGCAAAGCATAGAGTATGTAACAGTGACTGACCGGAGCGAGGCATAGAGTATGTAACAGGACCGACCGGAGCGAGACGTTGAGCATGTAACAGTGACTGACGGGGCGCTAAGCATAGAGTATGTAACAGTGAATGACCGGAGCGAGGCATTGAGTATGTCACAGTGACTTACTGTAGCGAGGCGTAGAGTATGTAGCAGTGACTGACCAAAGCAAAGCATAGAGTATGTAACAGTGACTGACCGGAGGGAGGCATAGAGTATGTAACAGGACTGACCGGAGGGAGGCATCAAATATGTAACAGTGACTGACCGGAGCGAGGCGTAGAGTATGTAACAGTGACTGACCGGAGCAAGGCATAGAGTATGTAACAGTGACTGACCGGAGCGATGGCATAGAGTATGTAACAGTGACTGACCGGAGCGAGGTGTAGAGTATGTAACAGTGACTGACCGGAGATAGGCGTAGAGTATGTAGCAGTGACTGACCAAAGCAAAGCATAGAGTATGTAACAGGACCGACCGGAGCGAGACGTTGAGTATGTAACAGTGAATGACCGGAGCGAGGCATTGAGTATGTCACAGTGACTTACTGTAGCGAGGCGTAGAGTATGTAACAGTGACTGACCGGGTACAGTATACTGGATAGTATGGGGGACCATCACCAGGAGTTAGGGGTAAACTACGTATTCTGGAGAGTCTGGGGTGGACAATCCCTAGGAGTTAGGGGGTACAGTATACTGGAGAGTCTGGGGGGACGGGGACGGGGGGACAATCCCCAGGAGTTAGTGGTACAGTATACTGGAGAGTCTGGGGGGACATCCATGAGTTAGTGGTACAGTATACTGGATAGTCTGGGGGGACATCCCCAGGAGTTAGTGGTACAGTATACTGGAGAGTCTATGGGGACCATCTCTAGGAGTTAGTGGGTACATTATACTGGAGAGTCAATCGGGACCATCTCCAAAAGCTAGGGGGTACAGTATAATCGATAGTGTATGGGACCATACCCAGGAGTTAGGGGTACATTATACTGGAGAGTCTAGGGGGGGAGATCCCCAGGAGTTAGGGGTACAGTATACTGGAGAGTCTAGGAGACCATCTCCAGGAGTTAGGGGTACAGTATACTGGAGAGTTTAGGGGACCATCCCCAGGAGCTAGGGGGTACAGTATATTGAGGAGTCTAGGGGACCATCCCCAGTAATTAGGGGGTACAGTATACTGGAGAGTCTAGGGGACAATCCCCAGGAGTTAGGGTGTACAGTATACTGGAGCGTATGGGGGACCATCCCCAGGAGTTAGGGGGTACAGTATACTGGAGAGTCTAGGAGACCATCTCCAGGAGTTAGGGGGTACAGTATACTGGAGAGTATGGGGGACCATCCCCAGGAGTTAGGGGGTACAGTATACTGGAGAGTCTAGGAGACCATCTCCAGGAGTTAGGGGGTACAGTATACTGGAGAGTATGGGGGACCATCACCAGGAGTTAGGGGGTACAGTATACTGGAGAGTATGGGGGACCATCACCAGGAGTTAGGGGTACAGTATACTGGAGAGTATGGGGACCATCACCAGGAGTTAGCTGTACAGTATACTGGAGAGTATGGGGGACCATCACCATGAGTTAGGGGGTACAGTATACTGGCAAGTATGGAGGACCATCACCAGGAGTTAGGGGGTACAGTATACTGGAGAGTATGGGGGGCCATCCCCAGGAATTAGGGGGTACAGTATACTGGAGAGTATGGGGGACCATCACCAGGAGTTAGGGGTACAGTATACTGGAGAGTCTATGGGGACCATCCCTTGGAGTTAGGGGGTACAGTATACTGGAGAGTATGGGGAACCATCACCAGGAGTAGGGGGTACAGTATACTGGAGAGTATGGGGGACCATCACCAGGAGTTAGGGGTACAGTATACTGGAGAGTCTATGGGGACCATCCCCTGGAGTTAGGGGGTACAGTATACTGGATGGAGATGGATTTTTTGAGTTAAGTGACACTGTGTGTATGGAAGTTCTAATCTTATTTTAGGTCACGTACACGGACTCCCAAGACAGCTGTATGACCCTATAATGACTTAATTTCAGGACACCGGCCCAGTAGGGAAACTGTTCTATAAAGGTCCCCCAGGGACATAAAAGCATGTGAAGTATAACTGTAAATAGTGAATAATTCAAATAACTTGCTTTCCATTTCTATCTTTTTCTTGTGTTGGGGTACGGAGCTTATCCCCCTGGAAATTTGTACCCCCACTTTACCCCACTTACCCCAAGTGTTTCATGTTGTTATTGTGCTCACTTAATCACTTCTGTTTATTTGTTTTTAACAATGTTTTCATTTTAGGGTGAGGGTTTCTTACCTAAAGACCACTGTGTGCGAGCTCCTGTATTATATGTTGGGCGCCTCGGGCACGCTGGGTTTCAATATAACTGGCACAAAACATGTTCGACTTTATGGTAAGTAAAATTAGATTCTAAAAAATTCAAACTGAAATGAAATGAAATGGTTCCGTTTTTGGTTGATGCGATGTAAAAGTACATCATTAAACATTAAAAATGGACTTAGTGAAATTTAGCCTGGAAGTAAAGAACGGTTGGTTAATATCTTGAATACTAAATGTATAAATGTTTTTGGATGGAGGATTGGACAATAAAAGGGGTACATGTGTCTGGTGGCAAAATTCCATCCCCTCTCCCAATAATGTAACCAGGCAAGAATGGCCACATTGTATAGACATCAAGAATTATGGGTTATTTACTAACGTGAGAATTTAAAGGAAATTTCGAATTCCTAGGCCAAAGTAGCCACAATGGAAGTATAGCTGAATTTGAGAATTTTTCCAATTCAGCGATTTTGGCCTTAAATTTTCAATTCACTATGAATTCTCACGTTAGTGAATAGCTCTAATAACTGTCTGGCAGTGCCAACGTCGGCCTAATTCTTGAGGGTATAAATGAAACCGTCAGTGTAACTAAGATTTCCTCGTTCTCCGGTAAAAACGTTCAATTCTGCTACAATTTAACTTCTTAAACATTGTATCAGGAATCAGTCACGTGTTATGGGTTATTTCGTAAAGTGCTGACGTGCATTTTACAATGTTTGTTTGTTTTCACCACGTTTTTCAAGTTGGGGAAAAAAACATTGCAATACAAGTGCTTCCAAAAATGAAGTCAAGTGAGGTGATCAGCATTGGTGTTTTTAATCTACTGCAAGGGTTAAAGTGTACAGTTCTCCAACACAAGGTGTACACATGGCGTGCTCACACTGTGTTTTCCTCTGTTGTTTGGGAATATTGTGGGTAAACCCACGTTCCCGATTTAATTTTATTTAGTGTCATGTGATATGGGGGTCGTCGACCCCTTAACAAGAATCAGAAAATAGCTGTCAAGTTTCCGCATCTCTCCCTCAGCCTGGTGTGTTAAGAAGGGGGATTCGCGGATAAGTGGACTTTGAAGTGTACATCCCTTCATCCCCTCGAAAGATAAATTAGGGACAATCTTCTTTTTATTAAGCATTGTTTGGGAATGTTCTGTTCTGTCAAAGTCTAAATAATAAATGCGTAACGAAGCGTTTAAACTGAAATAAACGACTTTGCGAACGTAGTTCTGTAATTCGAAGCAGCTGTGGACATCTTGAACCACGGAGATAGAAGATGACCGTTCATCAAAGTTATAAATATATGTTTTCTGCCAGTGGGAATAGGAACCAATAAGATGATTTGTGTTGATGCGTCAGAGTTAACCAGTAAAACATGAGGTCAGCTGCACCCCACCTCTTAGTTGCATTAATTAAAACACCACGAACGCTGCTCGCGTGGGATTTAATGGCGTCAGGGTTGGCGAGTGAAGACCAACGCATGTTGAAGATGGGACTATCCCTGGATTTTATTGCTAAGGGATGATTGTAGTATTGGATATTCACAAGTGCTGACCCAGATCACAGGGAGGCCAAAACGAAATTCTAAAATGATGGTGGTTTTTTTTTTTTTTTACCTCTTTCACTTTCATTGTAAGAGCAATGTGTTTTCAGTGAGGATTACAATAGTTATTTAAAGTCTCCCTGCACAAATACAGTGGCCGCCAAGTGAACTCATAAGCCTAGTATGCTCATCCAGTCCCGACCACGTGGATATAACAGTGATGTAAAGTGTCCCACTGGAACTCCTTGTTTCATACTGGACAATGTTCCATGGCTCGAAGTGATTGTGGTGTTTTGTTTTTGTTTATTTGTTTAGAAGTATCTATCTTTGATTGGTAAACTGTGAAGCTGATGGCCAATAGTCAATGCTGGAGCCATTGCAAACCCACGATATCCCACGTTGAGCCGGCTAAAACCTAACATTCCAAGACATGAGGAAGTGGGTCCACAGAGAAAAACGTTACGGTGCAAAAATGGTTCCAAATCAGGACTCTATCACCAGATCTGGGACAGCTGGGAGGTATACATGCGTAATGGGGAAAAGGAGAGTCAGAGCAGGACTGTGGGGGGCTTTAGATGGGGGGACGATAGAGTATGGATCCATCACAGAACGACCTACCATTCCAAAATTAATGACTGAGCAAAACAAGTTAAAAAATGCAGTGAGACTTTACAATGATGGTTTATGACGATGGTATCTGGTGCTGTACAGAATGATCCTGTATGTTTAAGCCAAGCTTTTTAAGGCAGCATAGCCTCTAACCTCATTAAAATAGTTTTATAGGGATACGTTAAAATCCTGTCTGGCACTGATGAGCAGACAGAAAACAATTATTTTATAACTGCTCGAAATAAAAAGGTTCTGCCATCAGTCGTTTATTTTAAAATATTTTCTTAGGAGCAGTATACCCATAGGACTAAAGTGCAGAGGTCATAGGTCAGACACCGACTCGCTCAGAGGACTAACTGGGGTGTCTGACCTTTGCCCCCCACCTGACGCTCCACTTAATTTTCCAGAATTCCTGGTCAGCCCAATTCTTGAGAGTGCAGTCCAACAATAACCAGCCAGCATGACTGCAATGCCCATTATCCAGAAAGTGGGAATTATAGTTCGTTAACAGGAGAGGGGTGGATTGTGGTGAATTTTAATGTGCTCTTATATTTTCTTTGTCTCTAAAATGATTAAATATAATCCGGCTTGCAAGCAAGTGATCTTTTTCTGCCTTGGGGGAGAAAAATATCGAATTTACTGCACGAAATAACAAGAATTAAATAAAAATTAGCTTAGTCTGCTTGTGGCGGTGTCAGGGAATCTCCCAATTTATTTGCATTCTGACAGAACCCACTTAGATGTGATACTTTAAGTGAGATGTTAATTTAGTTGAAATTTTGGTGTATTTATCCATAACAGAGACAAGCAGAGAGACTGCGAGAAACAAACTGCTCTAAGGTTTCTTAAAGTCTTTTTAAGCTTAAGTCCCACTAGGGACAGGAAGTCCCTTTGCAGACAGTATGTCTGCGTAGTCGTGATGTTGGCAGGATTCGCAATGCTTTTCCTAGAGCCCACCAAATGAGCCAGACAACAAATCCACAACAAGAAGAGAGAGAGAATGCATAACTCAGGGAAAAGAAAACGGAGAATTAACTGGCCGCTTCACTCCCACTCGCTGCTCCACGCTTTGTGCAACTCAGCAAAAAGTGCAATTTAAAAAAAAAAAAAATCATAAATCCCAATAAAGCCTGCAAAATAAGTCATCTGCCTTATTCCAGCCTTTAATTTGTAACATCTAGTCTCGTGTGTGTGTGTTTCCATCTACACTAAACGGATGGTAAGACCTGATTGCAAGCTCTTGGGGACAGTGTTGGATGTAAATCAGTTGGACGCTGTAATGTGTAATATTTCTTTCCTTTTCCGTGTCACGCCTTCTACACCCCCTACAAACATTGTGAGAGAGATGTAGAGGAACTTCGCATTTTCGTTCAATATCACTGATTCGCAAACCTAGTTGACTTGAAGATATTTTACCCCCAGTACTAGTTTGGCTAAACGTTCTGAATTTCTGACAATTCCGATTGTACTGAATAAGCCTATTATAAGCAATATCCTCCAGTGGAAATGTTTAGCTTTTTGTTAAATTTCCATATTGGCATGTACACTCCTTTCGCGCCTTGAACCGACCTTATTCTGATTGTTTTTACATGTATATTCAGAATACTGTAACTGAATAGGTTCAAACAGCAGGAAACTGGAACATTTACAGCGAATTAAGGCTAAAATCCCTGCTTAAAAGTATTAAATATGTTCTGTTATTTATGCATATGTTTTGTTTCCCCAAGGTCCCATTGCCATCTACAGATTGTCTGTATATAAATCCCAATATTTGGCCGTTTAGGTAAGAGTTGTGTGTTTGCTGAGATTTCCTGATAAGTCATTGTTTGGGGTGAAGACGCCTTCCTGTGCACGGATGATCGATTTAACTAGACTGATCATACGGCAGCCTTTCCATCCGTGCTCCTTCACACCTATATATTAATGCATCTCACTCCTCTTCACGCTAGATGTGCCACCTTCATGCAGCCCTGCTTCTCCAATAAAGATCACAAAATGGAGATTTTACTGCTTCCCACAACCTAAAATGGTTCTCATGATATTTTATTGGTTTACCAGACTTGTCATTAATTCAGATGGTGCAAAGCAATGAGCAGAATTAAAATGGTGGCTCTTAAATGGTGGCTCTCCAGATCTCTAAAGAAGTATATTTTGCTGAAATTCTGAGTAAGTGTTGTTCTTATTTTTCTATTTTGCAATAAGTGCAGATTTCAATAGAAATTGTCACTTTTATAAATTAATCTGGTTACACCCCCTGGCTGTCAATCAGACACCCGGTCCTGTTACTTCCTGGTTTGGTAAGCTCAGCCGCAACTGCCCAGAGCACCTGCCTTGCAAAGACTTCTCATTGAGCTGCATTGGGAAGCCTGTGATTGGACAGCCACAGAAAGTCTGGGCGGGGTTAGAAGGGGAAGGATTGCAAAGGCTGCAGACTTTTATAACGTTGGACCAGAATTTCTCTTTATACATAACCTCTAGAATATTCATTAGACCCCAGGTAAGTGTCTACAATAAAGAGTTACTGTGAAAGCACTGCCTTTCACAGTAAGGATAAGGTCTCTAAGCTAATTTAACCAACGAGGAAAGTGTCACCCAGCTAAAGCCAGGTATGTAATTCTGGTCCCTTTAAAAAAATTCAAATGGGACAGTCACTATATGTTTTAACTCTATTTACCAGCGGTCCTGACTTTGTATCCCACATTGTACAATACTGTGAGCTGTGAGTGTCCACGTGGGTGTATACAGCACTGTTCAGGGAATATGCACTTGTCCAAGACTTTTCTAAACAGATGTATGAGTGTACAAGCATCATAGAGCAATGACACCCAGAAGAACCGTGGGCTAGCTCTGTGTTATACTAACCTACATTGTACTCCTCAGTCTATAAAACTTTATCAGCCTTAAAGCTGGTGATGCATCATGGGAGTGGTAGTTGTAGATAGTATTTACCTTGCGGCCAACCCCGCTCCACAATATTCAACAAAAGAAGTTGTACCTTTCATTAAAAATAAATGTAATTAAAGATATTGCTAATGAGCTCCTAACATCATGACAAAAAAACAAAAATCAGAATACAACTTACAGCTGTAGCATGTGGTTGGAAGAGGTGCACAGGTGCAATGACTCATGGGACCAGACCTAATTTGCATAAAATGCCATCCTCTGCCATTGCAGAAATAGTTAGTTTGAAATGAGACTTTTAACTTGTTTTTAATGAACCTTACTACTCTCCAATCCCCACGAGGTTTAGTTGCTCTGAGGGAAGGATTCTCACGTAGAAAGATATATGTTTTGTCTCAACAAGAACAGCCAAGTCTGACTTGATGAAATTTTCCTGGATAACGATATCCATCAATTATTATTGTCCTAGATATCCAATATCCTCCATTTGGCACGGATGAGGAATATTTTATTCAGAGTTATATGAGCCAGCAATTCATTCAGACCGCATACTATGAACATTAAGCAGGTGTGACAATAAAAACGCACATTTGTCCCAGTGAGTTTAATATTCCAGCCTTGTTGGTCGCATTGCACAATGCTTGCGATTCACAAAAATTGTTGTTTTGATTGCAAGCTCTTCAGGACAGTGATTTCCATCTGAGAATGATTTTTTAAAAAGTTCCTCGTCTTCTGTTTTGGCAACAAAGCTGTTAAATCTATTGATAAACTCTCCAAACGTCACATGACCACAGGCTAGGAATAATTATTCCCGAAGAAAATATGAATGTGGAACAATTGACGAGGCTACAGATTTGGGGGGCATTATGTTTTGGGATACTCACAAGATATAGAAACCGTTAGGGTTAGTTAAAGGGACACTGTAGGCACCCAGACCACTTCAGCTCATTGAAGCAGTCTGGGTGCTGTGACCCTTTTGCACCTAGTGCTGCTATGTTAAACATTGCCGTTCCAGAGATACTGTAATGTTTACATTGCAGCTCTAAGTCTGCCCTCAGTGGCTAACAGACAGCCACTGGGGGAGCTTACGGAATCGTAACGGACTTTTGGTTCGTTATCTGATGCTGGACGTCCTAACACTCTGCATGATGACCTCCAGCGTCAGATTCTTCCCCACAGGAAAGCATTGATTCAATGCTTTCCTATGGGGAGGTTTAATGCGCGCATTGCTCGTCACGGGACGGAGGAGGGGGCGGGGCTTCCATCCAGCACCGAGGGGAATCGGCGCTAGGGTCAGGTAAGTGAATAAATTATTTTTAACCCTTTATTTACCGGGTAGGGGGCGCGACGGAGGGGCAGAGGGATCGGTAGTGCCAGGAATACAGCTTTGTATTCCTGGCATTAATCCCTTTAAGCAGAGATCTACTTAAAGAACTGTAATGTTCTTTAACTATTAGCTTTGTCTGACTTTAGCATTGTATCCAAAATATAATAACATTCTGTACAATGTTTTTACTAAACACTAATACCTCCCAAGTGTCCCTGTTTAGGAGCAACATTCACTATTTGGGGCTCAGGTCCCTTTGTCTCTCTTTTCTAGAAGAAGCTCCATATTGTTGGTTTTTCTGATGTATAACAGAGCTCCACAGCAATAATACTCCCAGTAATGTGTCTGAGTGTATAACAGAGCTCCACAGCAATAATACTCCCAGTAATGTGACTGAGTGTATAACAGAGCTCCACAGCAATAATACTCCCAGTAATGTGACTGAGTGTATAACAGAGCTCCACAGCAATAATACTCCCAGTAATGTGACTGAGTGTAAAACAGAGCTCCACAGCAATAATACTCCCAGTAATGTGACTGAGTGTATAACAGAGCCCCACAGCAATAATACTCCCAGTAATGTGTCTGAGTGTATAACAGAGCTCCACAGCAATAATACTCCCAGTAATGTGTCTGAGTGTAAAACAGAGCTCCACAGCAATAATACTCCCAGTAATGTGACTGAGTTTATAACAGAGCCCCACAGCAATAATACTCCCAGTAATGTGTCTGAGTGTATAACAGAGCTCCACAGCAATAATACTCCCAGTAATGTGTCTGAGTGTATAACAGAGCTCCACAGTAATAATACTCCCAGTAATGTGTCTGAGTGTATAACATACCTCCACAGTAATAATACTCCCAGTAATGTGTCT
Organism: Pelobates fuscus; assembly: GCF_036172605.1. NCBI lineage: Eukaryota > Metazoa > Chordata > Amphibia > Anura > Pelobatidae > Pelobates > Pelobates fuscus. Next base: position 303,421,319 of record NC_086322.1, read on the forward strand.
GAGTGTATAACAGAGCTCCACAGTAATACTACTCCCAGTAATGTGTCTGAGTGTATAACAGAGCTCCACAGCAATAATACTCCCAGTAATGTGTCTGAGTGTATAACAGAGCTCCACAGCAATAATACTCCCAGTAATGTGACTGAGTGTATAACAGAGCTCCACAGCAATAATACTCCCAGTAATGTGTCTGAGTGTAAAACAGAGCTCCACAGCAATAATACTCCCAGTAATGTGACTGAGTGTATAACAGAGCCCCACAGCAATAATACTCCCAGTAATGTGTCTGAGTGTATAACAGAGCTCCACAGCAATAATACTCCCAGTAATGTGTCTGAGTGTATAACAGAGCTCCACAGCAATAATACTCCCAGTAATGTGTCTCAGTGTATAACAGAGCTCCACAGCAATAATACTCCCAGTAATGTGTCTGAGTGTAAAACAGAGCTCCACAGCAATAATACTCCCAGTAATGTGACTGAGTGTATAACAGAGCCCCACAGCAATAATACTCCCAGTAATGTGTCTGTGTATATAACAGAGCTCCACAGCAATAATACTCCCAGTAATGTGTCTGAGTGTATAACAGAGCTTCACAGTAATAATACTCCCAGTAATGTGTCTGAGTGTATAACAGAGCTCCACAGCAATAATACTCCCAGTAATGTGTCTGAGTGTATAACAGAGCTCCACAGTAATAATACTCCCAGTAATGTGTCTGAGTGTATAACAGAGCTCCACAGTAATACTACTCCCAGTAATGTGTCTGAGTGTATAACAGAGCTCCACAGCAATAATACTCCCAGTAATGTGTCTGAGTGTATAACAGAGCTCCACAGCAATAATACTCCCAGTAATGTGTCTGAGTGTATAACAGAGCTCCACAGCAATAGCACTCCCAGTAATGTGTCTGAGTGTATAACAGAGCTCCACAGCAATAATACTCCCAGTAATGTGTCTGAGTGTATAACAGAGCTCCACAGCAATAATACTCCCAGTAATGTGTCTGTGTATATAACAGAGCTCCACAGCAATAATACTCCCAGTAATGTGTCTGAGTGTATAACAGAGCTCCACAGCAATAATACTCCCAGTAATGTGTCTGAGTGTATAACAGAGCTCCACAGCAATAATACTCCCAGTAATGTGTCTGTGTATATAACAGAGCTCCACAGCAATAATACTCCCAGTAATGTGTCTGAGTGTATAACAGAGCTCCACAGCAATAATACTCCCAGTAATGTGTCTGAGTGTATAACAGAACCCCACAGCAATAATACTCCCAGTAATGTGTCTGAGTGTATAACAGAGCTCCACAGTAATAATACTCCCAGTAATGTGTCTGAGTGTATAACAGAGCTCCACAGCAATAATACTCCCAGTAATGTGTCTGTGTGTATAACAGAGCTCCACAGCAATAATACTCCCAGTAATGTGTCTTTAAACTACAATAAATGTCATATTTTATGCCGAAATAGCAAACAATGTAGTTCACTGTGAGAATGTCCGCTATTGTGGCCAATATTTAGCAATTACGTTTTCAGTTCAATACAATAAAAGCCTCTAAACGTTCCCCTAATGAAGCTTTTTATTAATATACATTAAAGCAAGGTATGCATTTTTAATAAGTGAATCGTTTTGCGTGAGATTCTATGCACCCCGTACTCAGAGCTCTCGTTTTACAATCTGAGCTGAACAATCTAATGCCAAAGGCTAGGCGCGCTCTCCTACCCACCCACACACTAATAATGCTTCCATATGAGGAGTAAATGAACCCAAATCTTTTGGAGAATTTTATTGTTGTAGGATCTTGTAAAACCTTTCCTTTCCATCCGTTCAATAACTAGATACAGAGTTGGCACTGGAAAGGCATGTTTTGAAATAAATATAGTTCTTTGGAATCATTAAGATAAAGTTTGTCAACAGGATATAAGATTAATAATCTGCACTAAATTAACAGCGACACTGTCTATTGAATCACTGCTTAGGCATGAAATGGAAGCTGGCCAATCAGATTGAAGTATAGGCAGAGATTTGGATTAATGCGTATTTTCTTTGCGTTGGTCTGTAGGGGGCCCGGGGTATTGTGGTCTAAAATCCTGCCACAAGTTTGTGGTGTTAAAGGAACATTTTCACAAGATATATCGTTCCACTACATCATTTAATTTAAAAAAAATGTTTGTACTACTTTAGTACATTGTACTAAGATTTGTTCCAGTACCCAGTAAATGGCATTTTTTACATTTATTTTTTAAGAAAAGCGTGACCATTATGACCCCATGTTAGATGAGAGGAGCTTTGTTTTGCGCAGCGGAGTGTGAATGCATGACTACTCAAACATGAGGTGGTGCCCCTTTAAAAACCATATTAATCATATAAGGAGATTATAGATTTAATTTTTCCCACCCGTGTGACATTTCTCAGCCTTGCCCAATTTGTTTGGATGGTCCTGCCGCCCCTGTTTGTTTTTACCCACAATGCCTTTTAAATGTGTCTGTTTCGCCAGTTACAGCGCCAGTTGGAGGAGAGATTAAATCACGGAGTTGGGCTCGGTAAATATTTCCCTTCCTTGGAGTCTTGGCTTATTGACTTTCAAACTAACGCTGGCGTATTAACCATCTCTTTGGCGCTCCTATTTCATCATCTCACCACCTAAATCTGTGTTCTGTTGGGAGTTCCCCCACAGCGTTCGGGAGCTGCCAAACTAATGTTTTTGGATTCCTTTTCCAGATTTAAAAAGTACTCTTAACACAGCTGAATTAAAAAAAAAAAAAAAAAATGTTTATATATATATATTTATATACCGGTAATGCACAAGATCCAGCGCACTCACTCATCCATTTAAGAACAACCAATCTCACAGATTTATCATTTTTGTTAGAAACCCCTAATCTAGGCTAAAATAATGGGGATTTAGTTACATTATATGATCATACATTGCATAAGCCTGCCACAACGTCAATGTACCCCATCTTTGGCAGGTCCTACTCTCACAGTCTAATGTCTGCTCTTATGAGATTAACCCACTTACTTGGGGGAAAAATTCCATCTGAGGCTCTCTGCAGTACAAGGCTAAATAGGGACCTGAGATGAGGCACCTGTAACAGGGAGGGGTGCAAAACCAAGGAGTTGGCTAGACTCCCAAATATATATATATATGAAATAGGGAGGGAGGCTGCACTCACCTGAACATGCATAAATGGGGTGCTACTGGGACCAATACACAAGATACAGCGCACTCACTTATCCACTAAACATCAACTTCAAAGCTCACAGATTTCATTTTTTTTTTTTTTTTTTTAACACCTAATCTAGGCAAAAATAATGGGGTTTTTGTTATATTCTATTTTCATACTTTGCATAAGCCTGCCACAATGTCAACGTACCCCATTTTTGGCAGGTCCTACTCTACCAATATACAATATCTCACAAAAGTGAGTACACCCCTCACATGTATTTTGTATTAATTGTAAATATTTTATTATATCTTTCATGCGACAACACTGAAGAAATGACACTCTGCTACAATGTAAAGCAGTAAGTGTACAGCCGGTATAACAGTGTAAATTTGCTGTCCCCTCAAAATAACTCAACACACAGCCATTAATGTCTAAACCGTTGTCAACAAAAGTGATTACACCCATAAGTGGCCAAATTGGGCCCAATTAGCCATTTTCCTTCCCCGGTGTCATGTCGCTCTCACACTCTCTCATACTGGTCACTGGAAGTTCAACATGGCACCTTATGGCAAAGAACTCTTTGAGGATCTGGAAAAAATAATTGTTGCTCTACATAAAGATGGCCTAGGCTATAAGAAGATTGCCAAGACCCTGAAACAGAGCTGCAGCACGGTGGGCAAGACCATACAGCGATTTCACAGGACAGGTTCCACTCAGAACAGGCCTTGCCATGGTCGACCAAAGAAGTTGAGTGCACATGCTCAGCATCATATGCAGAGGTTGTCTTTGGGAAATAGACGTTTGAGTGCTGCCAGCATTGCTGCAGAAGTTGAAGGGGTGGAGGGCCAGGCTGTCAGTGCTCAGACCATACGCCGCACACTGCATCAAATTGGTCTGCATGGCTGTCGTCCCAGAAGGAAGCCTCTTCTAAAGATGATGCACAAGAAAGCCCGAAACAGTTTGCTGAAGACAAGCAGACTAAGGACATGGATTACTGGAACCATGTCCTGTGCTCTGATGAGACCAAGATCAACTTATTTGGTTCAGATAGTGTCAAGCGTGTGTGGCGGCAACCAAGTGAGGAGTACAAAGACAGTGTGTCTTGCCTACAGTCAAGCATGGTGAACGGTCATGGTCTGGGCGTGCATGAGTGCTGCCGGTACTGGGGAGCTACAGTTCATTGAGGGAACCATGAATGCCAACATGTACTGTGACATACTGAAGCAGAGCATGATCCCCTCCCTTCAGAGACTGGGCCACAGGGCGGTATTACAACACGATAACAACCCCAAACACACCTTCAAGACGACCACTGCCTTGCTAAAGAAGCTGAAGGTAAAGGTGATGGACTGGCCAGGCATGTCTCCAGACCTAAACCTTATTGAGCATCTGTGGGGCATCTTCAAATGGAAGGTGGGGGAGTGCAAGGTCTCTAACATCCACCAGCTTCGTGAAGTCGTCATGGTGGAGTGAAGGGGAGGACTCCAGTGGCAATCTGGGAAGCTCTGGTGAACTGCGTGCCCATGGGGGTTAAGGCAGTGCTGGAAAATAATGGTGGCCACACAACATATTGACACTTTGGGCCCAATTTGGACATTTCCACTTAGGGGTGTAGTCACTTTTGTTGCCAACGGTTTAGACATTAATGGCTGTGTGCTGAGTTATTTTGAGGGGACGGCAAATTGACACTGCTATACAGGCTGTACACTTACTGCTTTACATTGTAGCAGTGCAGGGCTGCCATCAGAAATTTTGGGGCCCCTGATAAAGCACAAGGTTTGCCCCCCCCCCCCCCCCCGGGCTCGCCCACGCCCTACCTAGTCCGCTGACAATGATGCAGGACTGAATGTGGTGTGTATAGTGGAAGTGAATTAGAATGTGTGTAATGGATGTAGTGTTTGTGTGTATTAGATACTGTTTGTGCAGTGAATGCAGAGAGTGTGTGTTTGTGTAGCGGATGCAGTGTGTATAGTGAACGCAGAGTGTGTTTGAGTAGTGGATGTAGTGTGTGTACAGTGATGTAGTGTGTGTTTGTGCAGTGGATGTAGTGTTTGTATGTACTAGATGAAATGTGTTTAGTGGATGCAGTGTCTGTAGTGTGTGTATTAGACGCAGTGTCTGTGTATAGTGAATGCAGAGTGTTTCAATTTGTGGTGGATGTAGTGTGTGTACTGTGAATACAGGATGTTTGTGTAGTGGATGCTGTGTGTACAGTTAATGCAGAGTGTGTGTCAGTATAGTGAATCCAGAGTGTGTGCATAGTTTAGTGAATGCAGAGTGTGTGTTAGTGTGTAGTGAATGCAGAGTGTGTCAGTGTAATGAATGTAGTGTGTGTGTTAGTGCAGTGAATGCAGAGTGTGTGTAAATGTGTAGTGAATGCAGAGTGTGTGTTAATGTGTAGTGAATGCAGAGAGTGTGTTAATGTGTAGTGAATGCAGAGTGTTTATGTGTAGTGAATGCAGAGAGTGTTTGAGTAGTGGATGTAGTGTGTGTACAGTGATGTAGTGTGTGTTTGTGTAGTGGATGTAGTGTGTGTATGTACTAGATGAAATGTGTTTAGCGGATGCAGTGTCTGTAGTGGATTTAGTGTGTGTATTAGAGGCAGTGTCTGTGTACTGTGAATACAGGATGTTTGTGTAGTGGATGCTGTGTGTACAGTTAATGCAGAGTGTATGTTAGTGTAGTGAATGCAGAGTGTGTGTCAGTATAGTGAATCCAGAGTGTGTGCATAGTTTAGTGAATGCAGAGTGTGTGTTAGTGTGTAATAAATGCAGAGTGTGTGCTAGGGTGTAGTGAATGCAGAGTGTGTCAGTGTAATGCATGTAGTGTGTGTGTAAATTTGTAGTGAATGCAGAGTGTGTGTTAATGTGTAGTGAATGCAGAGAGTGTGTTAGTGTAGTGAATGCAGAGTGTGTTAATGTGTAGTGAATGCAGAGAGTGTGTTAGTGTGTAGCGGATGCAGAGAGTGTGTTAGTGTGTAGCGGATGCAGAGTGTGTGTTAGTGTAGTTAATGTGTAGTGAATGCAGAGAGTGTGTTAGTGTGTAGAGGATGCAGAGTGTGTGTTAGTGTAGTGAATGCAGAGTGTGTTAATGTGTAGTGAATGCAGAGTGTGTGTCAGTATAGTGGATGCAGTGAGTGTGTTAGTGTGTAGAGTATGCAGAGTGCATGTTGTATTAGTGAATGCAGTGTGTGTATTGTATTAGTGTATGCAGTGTGTGTGTTAGTGTATGCAGTGTGTGTTGTGTTGGTGTATGCAGAGTGTGTTGTGTTAGTGTATGGAGAGTGTGTGTTGTGTTAGTGTATGCAGTGTGTGTTGTGTTGGTGTATGCAGTGTGTGTTGTGTTGTGTCAGTGTATGCAGAGTGTGTTGTGTTAGTGTATGCAGAGTGTGTGTTGTGTTAGTGTATGCAGAGTGTGTGTTGTGTTAGTGTATGCAGTGTGTGTTGTGTTGTGTCAGTGTATGCAGTGTGTTGTGTTAGTGTATGCAGAGTGTGTGTTGTATTAGTGTATGCAGAGTGTGTGTTGTGTTGGTGTATGTAGTGTGTGCGTGTTGTGTCAGTGTATGTAGTGTGTGTGTGTTGTGTCAGTGTATGTAGTGTGTGTGTGTGTGTGTGTGTGTAAATGTGAAATCTAAGGGGGAGGAAGGGGCATTTTCACATAAATAAAAAAAATGTAATTTAATTCAATGTTTCTCCCCCCTCCCTGCTTACCTGGTCCAGGGAGGGGGAGATTCCATCCCTGGTGGTCCGGTGGGGGGGGGGCCCTCGGCTCCCTGTTACTGAAGATTTCCTGAGAATACTTGCTCTGGCAGTCCTGGGCCCCACTTTCCCTCTCTGCACACATAGCGAATATCGCTATCTACGTGTGCAGCCGCGGGCCCTCGGCTCCCTGTTACCGCAGAGGAGGCCCAGGCAGCACACTGCTTCTCCTCTTCTCTCTCTTCCAATAACTCTCGCGAGACCCGCGGAGCATTGCCATGGCAACCGGGTCTCGCGAGAGTTATTAGCAGAGAGGAGAAGAAGCTGTTTGCTGCCTGGGCCCCCTCTGCGGTAACAGGGAGCCGAGGGCCCGCGGCTGCACACGTAGATAGCGATATTCGCTATGTGTGCAGAGAGGGAAAGTGGGGCCCAGGACTGCCAGAGCAAGTATTCTCGGTAAATCTTCAGTCTTCAATAAAACCAGTTGAGTTATCAAACAATGAGACACACTCTCCCTCAGAAGCTGTTTAAGCATTGAAACATTTATCCTTGTAATAAGAGATACGAATTTCCATCTTATCGGAGACCCATGCTGAGCTCTCTCAGTTGCCGTTTTGGTTAAGCAGTGTCCAACCTTAGGTTAACTGGGCTGTGTTTGTTGTGTGGGCCCCATTGTGGGAATTCATGGGTGTAAGACGGTGTATTTACCAGTCTGCATTAGCTCATGTCTGCCGAGATAGACGTAGCCCGTGGAGAATTAAGTAGGTGTTGAAAATTAAGCGTTTATTTAAAGAGGTTTATTATGCAGCCACAAACATGAAGCCGGTTTTCAAGCCTTAAGCTCTCTCCGTGGTCTCCTCTGCGAACTAAGATTTTATAATGTGTTTACCTATTAATCAAAATTAGCATATTTGTAATAGTAAAAAATTGGTCTGTATAAAGCATACATACACACAAACATACATTAATATTATTTTTTTAATAACCACGTACACAGTGTTTAAAATATAACCTCATTAATTCACGCAGTGTATTCTAGAGATGGTTCCCCTCCCAGAACTTCCTGAATCAGTTAGATTTTAAGAGGCACTAGTACATGTAGTGATGGTGAGAGAGTCTGTACTGTCTACTTCTATAAAACAAGCCGTGAATGTCCATCGTTTGGATGAGGACAACACCGTTTTTCAAGTTGGGTGTGCAATCCAATATCAAGGTGGCATGTTTTGTTTGTCTGTTTCTTAAAATGTCAGTTTTTGTACCCACTGTGAGTATCCAGATTTTTGTAGGTCCGCTCTGACTTCCATCCCATTTTGTTGGTTCCGTTTTGGTCTTTCCACATGGGGCCATTAAAATGTTTTTACAAAGTAACCCACACCGTCATGGTACGAAGAAATGACCCCATAGAAAAATCTGCTGGTTCAGATAATCAGTTTGCTTTCTCTCTTTCATGCAAATTCCAATCTCTTCTTGGGATTGGAATCCTCTCCAAGAAGTCTATAGCCCGCCGTGCCCCGCGTACAATACATTTTCTGTTCTCCTTGAAACATAAAATAAGAACTGGGACTTGTTACAGCGTTGCTGCCTGTAACCATGAGGTCATAATAATAAGACCAACATTTTTCCACTTCAATTAAGCTTTTCCTTTCTTTACCAGCAGATTCTGACAGGTTACCTGTGTCAGCCTATTTTTTTTTTTTTTTTAAAGTACGGACATTCATTAGTCACCGACATCATCGAACATAAAACACAGAAGTATGTCAATAGTCGCCATTATGGGGAGGATACAGCTTGTAATGGCCTGTCTCTCCAGATTAAGAAGATCCACCTTTTTGGAATGACTTCAGGCAGGTGTTTCAACCTCACCCTGTGGGTTGGGCTAATCTTTGACTTTGCTGGCAAGCAAGCTCCCCCAGGCAAGCAGTTCTAAACACTTGCTGAATGCCATTAAAAAGTCTGGATGCCCTGCAATTCCAAATAATGTGGGTGGGTGCTCATCCAACTACAAGTCTCCTTTTTCTTTTTTCTGTTTTTTTGTTTTGTTTTTTCGTGTATGATACATATTTCCAAACATTTTACTGTATTACTCAAGGTGTTAATCTCCGCATAGGATTTCAGTGATTTGATAACTAGATTTGATCATTTTAGGGTAAAAACAAGCTACGATTATATACTCTAATCTATTGCGCCATTGAATCATAAAAACGTGGAAACATAGAATGTGACGGCAGATAAGAACCATTCAGCCCATCTAGTCTGCCCAATTTTCTAAATACTTTCATTAGTCTCTGGCCTTATCTTATAATTAGGATAGCCTTATGCCTATCCCACGCATGCTTAAACTCCATCACTGTGTTAATCTCTACCGCTTCAGCTGGAAGGCTATTCCATGCATCCACTACCCATCTACCTATCTGATTCGCACCTCAATTTTTGAAACCAGGAAGCTTATTTTTTTTTTTGTGTGTGCATTATTTTTTAATTTTTTGGGGGTAATTGCTCCTTACTACTCAAATTGCTCTACACTTAACGACCTAATCCCTATGACGGTCATTAGGCAAGGACCGCCCTCTTTCTGTGGTGTAATTTGCCCGTGTGAAAATCACTAGTGAAATTCGCTGGTGAGTTTACTTGAATCTAATGCCATCGAATCTAATGCGCACTAACATTTTGGAAACGTTATTTTGCCATTAGATTTGAGTAAATACGGTATATACCGGTATGTATGTATGTATGTATGTGTGTTTTAAGAATTAATTTATATGAACTATTTTTTCTATGTTTTTTAATTTTTTAATTTTGATTTGTTCCCATGTTAGTTTTTTAACCTCTTAAGGGCCAATAAAATGCTACATGTCCAGCTATTAAAGAATTTGACAAACCCTTGGCATTTATGAAACATTGTTTACTACTACAATCCACACGCACCGGACTTTCAATAATTCTGTGCGTCGTGTTCTGGAAAGCGCATTGTCCTTGGTGATTCCTGGGGATATAGTCTGTGGGATCAGGAAGACCTTATTCACAGTCTTTCTCAAAAAATGAATGACCTCACATCTGGTGCTTCTGCTTCCATTACTACGGTCTGGCTGACAAAAGAACATTCTACGTCAAATCACCACGGAACCATATGGCAAAGATTCAGGGTACCCGTTCTCTGAGCCTCTTCGCTATTAAATGCACGTCAAATGCATTACGCCACTAATATGCTATTTGTATTGTCACAGTGCAGGTTCTGTACATCATTAAATACTAGATCATTATTATACCGCTGCATAAGCTTATTGTAAAGAGTTATAATATTTATTATACACCACTCACTTTGTTCATTAGACTCAAGTTCTGCTGAATCGATTTTTTCCGACGTTAGAACGTTTTTCGGGACACTCAAAATTTGGCCGATTTAGGAGAACAAACTAAATAGGTGTGAAAAGTGAGTGATCGGTGTGCTGCAAAATATATACATAATGTCATTTTATAGCAGTATACTGATAGCTGCATTTTCTTGCTATTTGGTTCTTAATGTCCATTATTAAATACTATATTGTTAGAACAGTGGTCATGACACCTATTAATAATTACACTGTAACTGTGCCATGGAAAAGGTTTAGCACCAAATACTAGATCGTTACTTTATCAGTGTATATTTTTAGTACCAAATACTTGATCACTGCTGGTCTATTTTTGCTCCGCATTCTATACATATTGGTAAATGCAAAAGTGTTACTACACTGGAATCTCTGCTACAAAGTAAAAATCACTAGAATAATCCATGAATTCTGCAAATGCATTATTTCTGTCATTGTTTTTGTTTTTCTCTCAAAAATTGCAGATTTTGCTGCTTTCTTCCAAGGTCATAAGAAGAGAGCGGTTTACTGTAAAACATCGAAACTTTAGGTTTTAGAAGACGGTAGTTGGGTGCACCACCTTTACAAGGCGTTGTTCGGCACACGCTTCTATGATTTAACTGGCTACCCAGCTGACATGCCTGTGTGTGGGGCGCGTACCGATTTGACTCATGATGTGTAAACGCAGACACCTGTTAAGGCGCAGACACAGGGGAGGCTGGTGTGTGATGGGGGGGACACTTGTCGGAAAATAGAATTACAATGGAATGTTCACCTGCCTCCGAATGCCGAAATATGCACCTTAAATGGGAGTGACACTTAATCATTCTGAAGCTTGTTTGGGCTTGTGCTAGCTTGAGAGCATGGAAACCCATTCTGAGTTGCATTATATTGTGTATCTATTCCGCTCTAGGCTACGCACATTCTCAGAGGAAGAATGCACGTCTCTTATTACAAGACAGCAAGCCAGTCGTGTGCTTTAAGCTGGATGTTGCTTAGTTGTGTGGAACGCTGTGCCCCCGGGCCGTAGCTTTGCACCTGCTTGTCAGGAGTGTTGGGAGGCTTGCCCTAAACCCTGTCCTTACCTGTCTATTGTGTAAGACAATTTTTGTTTTCATTGGCTTGGCTTGTGTATTCTCTTCTCTCCGAGGACAATAAATGGTCTTAATAGCCACCATTCCTTAGGATGACCTGTGGTTGAAACGTGAAAATGCTTAACTGCAATATGACGTCACACGTTAAAGCTGTTTAACCCTTTCATCGAGCAGATGGCTCATATCCTGAGCTTCAAATGTTTTGTGTTCATTAGAAATGATCTGGCAAAACAAAGGTGTAGACGTTTCAAAAATGTACTGACAGTAACAGATCTATAAGGACCTAACGCAATAAGGTGTATGGAGTTCAGACGTAAATCTCCCTAAAGGGGAAACTCATTGCAGAATGGCTTGTGCTTCATCCAGAGTTGCTATTATACATATATTTTGGTGACTCTTAGCCATGGTCCTTCTGATTCTTTTTTTTTTTTTAATTCTTTATTTTCAGTTGTGCATGACATAACAACGAGCTTACGTAGCCACGACAGCTGACGTAAGCGGCAACAGTCAAAACAATGTATACATGGCATACAAAATTGGTAAGAGAAAAAACATAGACAGTGGGCAAGTATGACCTTCTGTAATTGAGTCTCTTCTGATCCTTTTCTTTCCCCCAAACCAAGTCACAAGGGCCGTGCATGGCCACCTGGTCACTGAGAGCGTCAGCTTATCACTCTCGGCGGACCCCAAGCAATTTGTTAAAACTTTGGCAAATGGATTAACTGCTTGCCTTGGGAGTTACCAGGTCATTCCGAGCACCATAGACAATTAACCATAATCTTTAAGATGATTTGAGTGTTCCTTTAAGCGATTTGTATAAAACGTTTTCCCCAGTGCAGTTTAGGGAATATTTGAAAATCCTGTGTGTTTGGGCCTCCAAGATGTAAATCCCATCCAGCAATACGAAGGACATGTTTACATCTCTGCTTACTAATACATGACCCTGCTCCCCATAAACAGCCCAGGCAAGTGACCGTGATACATACTCCTTGTGAGTAAATAACATGTGAACCAGTGAGGATTTCTGATTTTTCAAATAAATATGTGCCAAAACTAACTCATTACATATTTTTTTGGAAAAAGCATTGTGCCCAAATTAGAGAGGGTTAACTTAATAATGAACACAGGTGCAATGTTCTCTAATGATATAGCGATCATTTAAAAGTTAAAAATGCAGCTTTTAATGTGTGTTGGAAACAGACTCCTTAATGTTCAGGGGGGGTATAGCACCAATACGCCCTTTGGGTGCAACCAGCCCGCTACATTGTTTCACTCCTTATTTCTAAAAAAAACCCACAAAAAAAATTACACGAAATTGCCAATAAAAATATATGGAATTCCATAACGAATAGGAGAGAATGCCACACTTTGATTAATGGAAAACAATATTTATGTGGTGGTCTGACGCCTTCTTACGAAATTATTTTATTTTCTGTTATTTTATTGTCTCTCTCGCAGTACTTAGAAATGTAACAGCTGGGGAATGAAATAAACCACACTAAAATGAATGTAATAGCGACTTTCTGTGTGATCTGGGCTGTGCAATGCTTCCTGTGAGAGTCAGAGCTGTAAAACAAATACAAACATTGTGTTCAAATGATTATGGAAATAATGGATTAAATTACCCCCTTTCAGTTTCTCTCTCTCTCCTTCCTCAGCTCCTGTGTCCTCTGCCCCCAATTCTTCATTCTGTGCTGTCTTTTTCATATCTTTACCCCATCTTGGCTCTCTCGCCATCTCCCTCCAGTCGCTATAATTGTCTCCATCCTCCCTTTATCTGTCTCCTCCCTGCCACCCTCCTGACTAATGTAGCTCAGCCCCCTAGGATCCTGGTTGAGGCCTGGCTGTGCTGTCTCCGGTGCCAGGGCTGTGGAAAGACATGGCGGTAGGGAGGGCAGTAAATCAGGTACCCAGGTGGAGGATTAATTACGAGTGGCGGAGATGGGCTTACATGATGCAGAGGCTGAGCTAAAAGTTCCCAGAAGCCCCTGGTAACTGCGGCACAGGAAGGTAGAAGCAGGAAGGAGTCCCTGCTTCCCCAACGACTAGGCTGCAGCTGCATCGCTTCCACCCTCCCCTCCCCCCTTTCCAGCAATAATGGAAAGAGGTGTGTGAGTGTGTCTGTCTGTCTGTATGACTGTCTGACTGTCTGCCTGTGTGTGTGACTGTCTTCATGTGTGTGTGTACGTGTGACTGTCTGCCTGTGTGTGACTGTCTGCCTATGTTTGACTGTAACTGTGTGTGTGACTTTAACTGTGTGTGTGGCTGTAGCTGTGCCTTTTTGTGTGCCTGTGCCTGTATGTGTGACTGCAACTGTATGTGACTTCAATGGTTGTGTTTGACTGAGTGTGTGTGTGTGTGTGCCTATCTGTGTATGTACGTGAGTGTCTGCCTGCCTGTAACCGAGTGTGTGTGACTGTCTTCTTGTGATTGTGTGTGTGTCTGTGTGCTTGTAACTGTTCGTGACTGTGTGCCTATAACTGAGCGTGTCTGATTGTCTGCTTGTAACTGTTTGTATGACTGTCTGCCTTTACCTGTGTGTGTGACTGTATACAGACAACTGAGTGTTTGTGTGTGTGTGACTGTCTGCCTGTAACTGTGTGTCACAGTATTATGTGACATACTTAGCTTGCCCCTCTGTAATCCAGCAGAGGCAGTCTGGCACCTCTGGCCTCCACTTCTCTTCTGGCTGCAGACCATAAGTAGCTGTCTTCCAAGCTCCGGCCAATCAGTGCGTTGCTGCGGATAATCAGAGGAAAGCTCTGACATTGTAAATGCCTGAGTTAATTAAAACAGTTACTCATAGTCTGCACCAGGTGAAGGGGCAGTCCTGAAGCCCATGGAACAGCGGAGTCAGGGGAGTGGACCTTGACAGAGCCAGGGAGTAGGAAGGGGAGTTACTAGTTAAAGGGGTGTGTTTATCTGAAAAAGGGGTTGGAAGAATAGGGAGTATATTAAGCAGCCATTTTAGAGTAGGGGACATTTTAACAGAACCTTCACTTACCTGTTAATTGTCCCTCCCACCCTCCCTGTAGTATTGGAGTTCCCGTTTGGTCACAGCGGCGGGATAGGGCTTGGGTAATTGGAAGGTAGGAGGAGTATCAAGTGGTTAGGCTAAAGTTAGGCTGGATTAGACCGGAGTGTTAAATGGTTTGTGGGTTCGAGCTCATCGGTGGCTCCGAACCAGGTGGTGTAGGGGGGTCTCGGTACACCCCTACAGTTAATAAAGTTATAGATATGGGGCCTCTTTGGTAGGCCATGTGTTATGTGTTATTTGTTATTTATAATGTTATTTATTGTTATTGGGCGGGGTCATTGCCGGGGGTAATTTATGTACGGTGGGGGATGGTGGGAAAATGTACATTATGTGGCAATGACCCCAATTTGTTACCTTGTTTATTATAATAAATAAAGCTGTGGACTTTTATATTTCCAACAGAAATACGGTGTCTGTAAGTTATTGGGGTGTTGGGGTAAATATCGCACCTGCCGAATAACGACTGTGCGCATGTCAAGATTCCCAGTGCACTGGAACACCATAGATAAATATTCCCCCCTCACTGCAGGGTAACAACAGGGAAGGGGGAACGAATATTTGTTTTTAAATCATTAATTGAACAAATCACAGATACAAACTTACATGTCGGTACACACACACATACATGGATGAAGATTCCTGACTGGGGCGGATGGGGGGGGGGCGCCATGAAGACTTTTCGCCCAGGGCGCCTAATGGCCTACGGCCGGCCCTGGTGGTAGGGCATTGTATGGGACAGGATCGCGGTATGGTAAATCAACCACACAGGGGCAATATGTAACATGTACGGGCCCTTTGTGTAACTTTTGGTTAGCAATATTTATTTAAAAAGACCTCTTTGATATTGAAGCCACTTACTGGGGTGCTGGGAATACCCTATAAAAAGAATTATGGGAGATGTAGTTTGTATCAGCTGGAGAGCTACAGGCTTGCGGAACTGGCTACAATGTTGCATCATATGGGAAAGCCGCCCACGTTAGCCTCCTACTCTAGATATCTCTGTGAGTTGTAATAAGTGAATAGGCAATGGGACGGATCATTATCACATTCCATCAGATCTGCCCAGAACACACGTTACGGCTAACATAGCCACAAACTGAAACTCCAAATAGTGTGACACGGACTCTGATGAAGTTCTGAGTGGAACGTGTAATGCGTATCAGCCACGTCAGCCGTCAGAAAACGTAGTAATGCACCATATTGCATTTTAATCAATCCTGCTTTAGATATAATTAGACGCGGGAGCAGTTTGAGAGATATGCCGTATATATACATTATGCAGAAACTAGGACTTGGGGGCTTCTTTTTTAATTTAGAAATAGCAATTTTGTTGAATCGTTTATCACTTTTTCTCAAATGGATAAACGCAGGTTCTATAATCTGTTCAAACGTCAGAGTTGAAGGTTCCCTCCCAGCAGGCTAGATTTAGGCTTTGGTGGTTCCCAGGTTGAATAAAGTGAAAGCAATTAAGTTTGGTAATTGTAACATCTGTGGAGTAAAGTGCTTTATAAATACATCATGTTCCTCCTTGAAACATTAGCCCCCGGGACTGGCAGTGTAAGGGTTAGCCGGTATTCCTTCTCTCCCTGGATGTTTTTTAGTCCCTTTAGGGTATAAAGGATGAGTCACTTGTTGATGAATAGACAAGGCTTGAAGGTCTTCCAGTAAAGTTTCTGTGCAGATAAAACACTCCCTGAGCTGTTGGCTTTTCCCGAGATTCCAAAGTGAAACGTTGACAGCTTGACAGGTGACCCCAGCCAAGACATGTACACCACCAGGTTGTGTGGTACCCTCCGTGCCCACAGGACACCTGTTCCAAAGAATACGCCATTATACACTGGGAATAACCAAGTAAACACTTCTTTAACCACCACACACAATATTTTTCTGTATCTGATAATTTGACTACATTCCCATTTTGAGCAATAAAACATTTTCCGCGTACGTAGAGAACATAGAACCAGGTTGCCCGTATATTAATGTTTGAACACAATCCTACTTGGGCCGGTGAAATTTATAGAAAGTTGCATTTTGCAATGTCTGCCCGGGGACATGTCTAGTTACCTGGTGCTAGCAGCTTTGTACTATTCTACCTACCTGAGAGGGAAAAAGACACAGATCGCAGAAATGAATGTCTATTTCTCGACACCACTGTAGTCAGATACATTATTTACTGCGTTGAGTGCTATTGTTCCATTTTCTGCTAGTAAATAGCAAACCTTTTATGACTCATACTGGGATTGTAGTCAGTGTGTCAAGTTAAGATCAAACGAGATATTTTGCTTAGGCCATTAATGTTTGCGTTTTTTTTACTTGCCCTCTTTGAAATGTTATCTTCTTGCAATGACACTTTCTTCGGTTGCCAAACAGTCCGTCTTTTGACCTTTTCTTTATTCATTGTTAAAGCATGTATTTGTGGAAGGAGGTGCAGGTTATAGGGACGGCCGTGATGGCCAAACTTGCCATGGCAGGTGTTTAATCTAAATATATCCCACAATACCCAGCTATCCGTTACCTTATTCCTAATCTTAATACTGTCCATGATATGTAGTATAACTGTATTCCGATTGGCTGAAAATACATATCCAATCAGAATACAGAAATCAAACCGTTTTCATGGCCTATATGACCATTTAATAAATGCTAATTTTCTATAATAGCCAGGACTTATTGCATCAATAAAACACGCAAACCCCAAATCCTATAACGGTTATTTGACAAATTTTAACTTTTCTATTTTTTTTAATATAAAAACCATTTATGTCACGTCGTTCCTGATTTTTGTTAAATTGAGAAGAGACCGTGACTCCTTGTTGTATTGACTGCCTTGATCCCTCTACGGGTTGGGCTGACTGTGTTTGCTGATCACTGCCAGGAACAGACACGCCTGGCGAGCTATGTCATTTAGCAGAAAACATATCTCGCAGGCGTGGTTGGAGAGATACAACGTAACCTGCCTCAGGTGTAGCTTCTCATTCACCTGTGAAGAGATCAGGAGGGAAGCTGCTTCATATCGGCATTTCCCGAGGTCATTGAAGCTAATAAGTGGCGAACGTGAATGCAGACAATGAGGGAAAAGAATTTTAAGATTAAAAGGATAAGAGCGAACATAATTGCGAGCATCAAGCTTGATTGGAAAGGTTTATTTGCAATGCTCGGCTGTTTACTCTGTGCTGTACAAAGGTTACAGAGGGGCATCTGAATTTAATCCGACATGTAGAAACCTATTATTTAATTTAAAAAACGATGAACTTCCAGTATATCCAATGATTTACAATAAGTTTAATTCATGTCATGGCCTACAATCCACAAGGCACTGTGTTAGTAAACATGGTAGCTCCTTGGGACCCCCTCCCCCCAGCGAACCTGTAAAGGCAATTAAGGAGTTAATAGATGCCTGGGGGGTTAATACGAAGTACAAGCAATCACTAATATTGGGACGACAGGAGAATGGACAGGTTTATGTATCACACCGAAGGCTGGGTGTCTATATACTTAGGGGTACCTTCCTTTAAATTTTAATTGGCTGTAACTCCCATCAGCCTGATAGGAATCATGGGATTTACAGTTCTTGGCATCTTGATAGCAGGCAGGGGCTAGGTTTAGATACCCCTAAACCTACTTCTGTTCCCTGTGTCAGCACTGTAATAACGCTCCCCATTATGAATAGTGTGATAATGACACAATATAGCATTACTGTTACACAGTGACTAATACAAAGTAGATTGGAAGCACAATATGTTGAGGGGCTATTGTACTAGACTGCACTGGGGGTATAACCGGATCACATGGCTCCTATATGCAAGAACCCCTGTATCCCTGCCTGTCTAGTGCATAATAACATGTCTCTAATAGCATCTTAGTGTTAGGGCGCATAGAGATCTGCATTGAAAGCTTCGTCACAGCAGGACTCGCTCCAGACATCACTGGCAAACTGGTCATGTGGCACCTATTGTATTTTTTAAAAATATTCTGGGAAACAGGATTGAAAGCTAGTAACGTCAGGCTGAATAAGCTTCATGGGAGTTGTAGTTAATGAATGTCTGCAATAGGCACTGCTACAAATCCGCTAATTCGTAACTGATATTTAAAATAGAAAATAAATAAATCTATCAATTAATATATCTTTATTTGCATTATTTGTGCCTAATTGTCACCCAGAATGGTCTCATCTCATGCCGGCAAATCAAATACTATAAAACTTGGTTAATCTCTTTAAAAGAAAAATAAATATCAGAAATTAGGATATAAAAGTGCATTTGGCACAAAATGTTTAAACAAACTGGTGGATTAGTAAGAAATTTGGGACTGCAGGCTCTCTGCGTTCCCATTCTGTATAACAGAGGGCTAATAATACAACCACATCGCTCCCAGCCCCTGCAATTCTCATCTTTGTAATGGAAACAGAGTGAAATGTAAAGCTATGTACTGATAGCGATCCGGCGAGCGGGGATAATGACAATTCGGCTCGGAGGCTGAATCACAGGTTAAGAAAGTGAGGGATTCTTTCAGATGGAAGCGAAGTGTTTGTGACAAAACAAAAAAGAAAACAAAGTATTTAATACAGGATGTGAGTACCTTGCATTATAATGAGTTCTCAGCAAACAATTCCTAATCCTGGGTCACAATGGTGTCATCAGCAGCCTCAAAATCAAATCCAATCTGAAACGGCTGAAAGGTACAACTACTGGCTTTACACCTGTCATATAAATATAATATACATACACTGTATACCTACTGCACTTACTGTACCTCCCTCTACTGTAATGTAACCTGTAACGTGCTGAGTATACCTGTTAGCGCTATATAAATAAAATATACATACACTGTATACCTACTGCACTTACTGTACCTCCCTCTACTGTAATGTAACCTGTAACATGCTGAGTACACCTGTTAGCGCTATATAAATATAATATACATACACTGTATACCTACTGCACTTACTGTACCTCCCTCTACTGTAATGTAACCTGCAACGTGCTGAGTACACCTGTTAGCGCTATATAAATATAATATACATACACTGTATACCTACTGCACTTACTGTACCTCCCTCTACTGTAATGTAACCTGTAACGTGCTGAGTATACCTGTTAGCGCTATATAAATAAAATATACATACACTGTATACCTACTGCACTTACTGTACCTCCCTCTACTGTAATGTAACCTGTAACATGCTGAGTACACCTGTTAGCGCTATATAAATATAATATACATACACTGTATACCTACTGCACTTACTGTACCTCCCTCTACTGTAATGTAACCTGTAACGTGCTGAGTATACCTGTTAGCGCTATATAAATAAAATATACATACACTGTATACCTACTGCACTTACTGTACCTCCCTCTACTGTAATGTAACCTGCAACGTGCTGAGTACACCTGTTAGCGCTATATAAATATAATATACATACACTGTATACCTACTGCACTTACTGTACCTCCCTCTGTAATGTAACCTGTAACGTGCTGAGTATACCTGTTAGCGCTATATAAATAAAATATACATACACTGTATACCTACTGCACTTACTGTACCTCCCTCTACTGTAATGTAACCTGCAACGTGCTGAGTACACCTGTTAGCGCTATATAAATATAATATACATACACTGTATACCTACTGCACATACTGTACCTCCCTCTACTGTAATGTAACCTGTAACGTGCTGAGTACACCTGTTAGCGCTATATAAATATAATATACATACACTGTATACCTACTGCACTTACTGTACCTCCCTCTACTGTAATGTAACCTGTAACGTGCTGAGTACACCTGTTAGCGCTATATAAATATAATATACATACACTGTATACCTACTGCACTTACTGTACCTCCCTCTGTAATGTAACCTGTAAAGTGCTGAGTACACCTGTTAGAGCTATATAAATAAAATATACATACACTGTATACCTACTGCACTTACTGTACCTCCCTCTGTAATGTAACCTGTAAAGTACTGAGTACACCTGTTTGCGCTATATAAATAAAATATACATACACTGTATACCTACTGCACTTACTGTACCTCCCTCTACTGTAATGTAACGTGCTGAGTACACCTGTTAGCGCTATATAAATAAAATATACATACACTGTATACCTATTGCACTTACTGTACCTCCCTCTACTGTAATGTAACCTGTAAAGTGCTGAGTACACCTGTTAGCGCTATATAAATAAAATATACATACACTGTATACCTACTGCACTTACTGTACCTCCCTCTACTGTAATGTAACCTGTAACGTGCTGAGTATACCTGTTAGTGCTATATAAATAAAATATACATACACTGTATACCTACTGCACTTACTGTACCTCCCTCTACTGTAATGTAACCTGTAACGTGCTGAGTACACCTGTTAGCGCTATATAAATATAATATACATACACTGTATACCTACTGCACTTACTGTACCTCCCTCTACTGTAATGTAACCTGTAACGTGCTGAGTACACCTGTTAGCGCTATATAAATATAATATACATACACTGTATACTTACTGCACTTACTGTACCTCCCTCTACTGTAATGTAACCTGTAACGTGCTGAGTATACCTGTTAGCGCTATATAAATATAATATACATACACTGTATACCTACTGCACTTACTGTACCTCCCTCTACTGTAATGTAACCTGTAACGTGCTGAGTACACCTGTTAGCGCTATATAAATATAATATACATACACTGTATACCTACTGCACTTACTGTACCTCCCTCTACTGTAATGTAACCTGTAACGTGCTGAGTATACCTGTTAGCGCTATATAAATAAAATATACATACACTGTATACCTACTGCACTTACTGTACCTCCCTCTACTGTAATGTAACCTGTAACGTGCTGAGTATACCTGTTAGTGCTATATAAATAAAATATACATACACTGTATACCTACTGCACTTACTGTACCTCCCTCTACTGTAATGTAACCTGTAAAGTACTGAGTACACCTGTTAGTGCTATATAAATATAATATACATACACTGTATACCTACTGTACTTACTGTACCTCCCTCTACTGTAATGTAACCTGTAAAGTGCTGAGTACACCTGTTAGCTCTATATAAATAAAATATACATACACTGCATACCTACTGCACTTACTGTACCTCCCTCTACTGTAATGTAACCTGTAACGTGCTGAGTACACCTGTTAGCGCTATATAAATATAATATACATACACTGTATACCTACTGCACTTACTGTACCTCCCTCTACTGTAATGTAACCTGTAACGTGCTGAGTATACCTGTTAGCGCTATATAAATAAAATATACATACACTGTATACCTACTGCACTTACTGTACCTCCCTCTACTGTAATGTAACCTGTAACGTGCTGAGTATACCTGTTAGTGCTATATAAATAAAATATACATACACTGTATACCTACTGCACTTACTGTACCTCCCTCTACTGTAATGTAACCTGTAAAGTACTGAGTACACCTGTTAGTGCTATATAAATATAATATACATACACTGTATACCTACTGTACTTACTGTACCTCCCTCTACTGTAATGTAACCTGTAAAGTGCTGAGTACACCTGTTAGCTCTATATAAATAAAATATACATACACTGCATACCTACTGCACTTACTGTACCTCCCTCTACTGTAATGTAACCTGTAACGTGCTGAGTACACCTGTTAGCGCTATATAAATATAATATACATACACTGTATACCTACTGCACTTACTGTACCTCCCTCTACTGTAATGTAACCTGTAACGTGCTGAGTATACCTGTTAGTGCTATATAAATAAAATATACATACACTGTATACCTACTGCACTTACTGTACCTCCCTCTACTGTAATGTAACCTGTAACGTGCTGAGTATACCTGTTAGTGCTATATAAATAAAATATACATACACTGTATACCTACTGCACTTACTGTACCTCCCTCTACTGTAATGTAACCTGTAACGTGCTGAGTATACCTGTTAGCGCTATATAAATAGAATATACATACACTGTATACCTACTGCACTTACTGTACCTCCCTCTACTGTAATGTAATCTGTAAAGTGCTGAGTACGCCTGTTAGCGCTATATAAATATAATATACATACACTGTATACCTACTGCACTTACTGTACCTCCCTCTACTGTAATGTAACCTGTAAAGTACTGAGTACACCTGTTAGCACTATATAAATAAAATATACATACACTGTATACCTACTGCACTTACTGTACCTCCCTCTACTGTAATGTAACCTGTAAAGTACTGAGTACACCTGTTAGCTCTATATAAATAAAATATACATACACTGTATACCTACTGCACTTAGTTTTATTTTAAGAAGAAGAGCATAATAAAAAAAGCCGGGAGTGAGACTGCGGACTGCGTTCAGATGGCTGTTTACAATCCAGCTCGTAGGATGCAATATGTTCAATGGAGACTAATTCAGTGTAAAAGCACTGTGACTGTATCTAAGTATATTCAGGCGACTTCTCAGAGTGCCAGAACGGATTCTGGCTTGCGTGAGTCTATTAATAAATGCCAACTAATTAACATTTATACGTACTTGTCAACCAACGTTCAGCCATGCCAGCGTAAACACATTGCCTTCGACCATTGTGCCAAAAGCCAAGTGTGCCAAATAAACTGCCCCATCTCCACGCCGTCACCTCCCCCTGCATGGGATCGTGCTAAACACTCTGCTCCAGTCATCTACTCTCTGGACAAACTCCAAATGAGAACAGGTGGGTTAATGTGACAATTGCATCTTCCTTCTGTCAGCCGTTGGATAGAAAGTGAAAATTAAGGGGGTTATTAAAAGTCGCACCAGGTAGCGGTTAACCCCCCTTCAAACCACCATCACATGTTTTTAGTGGAATACAAAAATAATTAAATAAATAAATGGAACAATGCTTTTCTGACGTATATTCATAATGTGGGATTTCCAGTGGTTTTTATATATTCCAGATTGATAGAATGGTTAGATGACATATATTGCGGTGCAGTTGCACTATGTGGACATTTCCTTTTTAGCCCACCATGAAGTACCCCAATCGTGGTAGGTCCTAAGTGAATTCTATCCATTGCAGATTAATCATCTAAACTGTGTTTTATATATACTGGCGGACAGTCCTTCCAGCGTCGCGCATGGCTTGGGATTCTGCTGTCAGTTACATTTTACTTTAATGGCGGGCCGCTTATATTCTGTTAAGTTTTACAAGTCCCCACTGTACCTGTGTGAATCTCTGCCGTCATCAAAACACCAATGCTGACCCCAGGATCCGGCTCCAAAACTAAGGACTAGGAAATTACCCTCGTTAATGGGTTAACAGTAAAGGAAAAATAGTCTAATAATGTGTTAGCAGAATATTTTATATAATATATACTATGACAATTAAAGAATGGATCAATTAAACTAACTTTACAACGGAGTCTGGCGAATACCAATTCAAAATACCATTACAGCCCACTGAAGTGATTATGGTGCATGGAGTGCCCTGGCGCTGTCCCTGCACGATAAGATTGTTTGCGGTGGATGTGACGCTTGCACCCAACAAGACCCAAAAAGTCTACTTAAACAGTTTGACATCTTACCTTGGGACATTGTCAGGGTTCCCCTGGCACCATAGCCACTACATGAGCCATTGACTGAAACAGACTGCGTACCTCCTATCCACCCATAATGCATGCCTCCTGATAGCTTGAAGAATCAGTCTGTGAATGGCCCCCTTTAAAAAAGAATGGGCGAAACATGTTTCCTAGCAGCCAAATAATGAATCTACTTTAGGAACTGAATTAGAAAGTAATCCAGTTTTCTAGGATTTATACCGAAATATTAAACCGACATCCTATGCGTTTATTCCAAAGTGCCAATTAGTTCTATTTATTTATATGTTTGGACATTTTTACTCTTTTTACATCACTGATAATCTCTAATATATTAAATAAAAGGAAATGTGCCCCCATCCCAACCAAAAAGAAATAAATAAATCAACAGAA
This sequence comes from Pelobates fuscus, assembly GCF_036172605.1. Classification (NCBI taxonomy): domain Eukaryota; kingdom Metazoa; phylum Chordata; class Amphibia; order Anura; family Pelobatidae; genus Pelobates; species Pelobates fuscus. The sequence goes on from NC_086322.1 coordinate 303,445,672, forward strand.
AACGAGAAAAAATGAAAGCAGTAAATTTGAACAATCAATCCTGGCATCGGCAAAGGCCACCCCAGATGGTTCTCATCCCGTATCCCATAATACATCTGTTGTTCTACCGCATAATTAAAATAAGCATTGGCAAGAGTGAGCACAATTAGCTTCCATAGAGCTTTATTTACAGTAGAGAATGGATAAGCCATCGCAAAGCCTTCGTTCATTTCATTTAATTTATTTTAGTTGTTGCTCTGTAGCTGTTTCAGAGCAACGTCTGATCTCCCGGAGTGTGGGGAGCTCTGTGTAACTCCCTCCCGTGTTAAAAGAAAAAAGAGTTTGGGTCTGCTCCTAACCCCAAGATCCAGCAATTCCCGCCCCAAACGGATGAATAACATCCTAATTTTCTTCCTATTTTTGCCAATTCAAATCGATGCACTTAGATCTATACAGTGCAAAGTATTCTGAAATTCCCCTAAATCTAATTGATTTAAGAGGCTCTCTTTAGTCTGCGTTAGGGAACAATACTTCTGATTTAAGGTCTTCCAGAGTCGTAATTTCGATATAAAACTGAATCTGTTATGCCTCAAGAGTTAGGCCTCCAATCCTTAAACAATTATACCATAAGTTTCAAAGCTAAGTAATATAATTGACTTATGACTTGTGAATGTGTGTGCATGCGTATTGTGTTTACATTGGATCTCTCATGTTGTGGTGGTCAAAGTAACTGAGCACGTATTGTTCATACAATGTATTTTCCTAGGTAGAACTCTGCGGTGCATCGTTTTTGGAGTAATTTCAATTTAGCAAATTGTGTTTTACCAGCAAAAAGCAAAGGGTATTATCTGCTAAATTGGATAAAATAAAATGTGGGTGTAGATATTTGGTTATTCTTTGAGTGTATGACTCCGTAACTGCGAGTCTATATAGACCGCTGGTAGGAAATAGGATTGTAAACGTTGCCGAATGTATTGGCAAACTGGCATTAAGATCCCAGTACTGCATCTAGCCAATAGGAAAAGTTTCCCCCTGTACACCTTGGGAAGGGGGATCATGACTGCTGCCCATGTATGCAAGGGGGGCTGGGCTAAAGTGTATACAATGTTGCAAAGTTATGGGGTTTGGGGAAAGGAGTGGGGAGGAGACTTACCAGTCAGCAGAGACTCTGAAGAAAACTGGTAAAAAAATCTGTGCTGGCTGGATTAGGCCCTGTTAGAAAAAGAAAGTTAGTTAGTTCCCTGAATTGCAGCCTGTCACCCTGTGCCCCCCCCTCCACATACCCGCACGCATGGCACACATGTCGGAACCTGACCTGCTGAGGCTGCTGCAGGAATACCAGGTCTCCCATGGTCGGGGAGCTCTGGAGGCGTTGGTGTCCGGTGTTACGGCGGTCCCTGGGACTGGCCCCGAGGAGACGGTATCGGTGGATGGAGCTGGCGGGCGGAGGGCCCGGCGGTCGTGGCCTCCGTCGCGCTTATCGCCGAGCCCGGTGCGACACGGTGAGCGGAGAAGTCGGCGGAATCGGGAGAGCGGAGGTGCCGGAGCTGTGGTGGTAACGTCCCCAGTGCTGGAAGGAGGTAGGCGGAGAAGATCCCGGCCGGTCGGAGTGGAGAGGGCCCAAGATGGCGGTGAGGAAGATGGCGCCGGCATCACCGGAAGATCGCGCAGTCCGCGCGCTTCTCTTCCGGCTCCACAGGTAGTGACGTCGGCACGCACGGCACGTAGCGTGCGTGCACCACCTACGGATGTCATCACGCACAGCGGGCACGTGACGTTGCCGCGGGGAAGAGCGCGGACGTCACTGTGCGACTGCAGAGTGCGCCGGAAGTGGGAACCGGAAGAAGGAGAGCCGGACCGCGGAAGGACCCAGCAGGCTACCGCGGGTCCCCGGAAATTTCGGAAGAAGAGAGCACAGAGTCGGCATCGGATGCTGAGGAGTTCCATGGAGTCCCAGGGCCAGATCCTGCCCCACCACCGACCAGTGAGTATTGCGCTAGCGCTTGGGATGCGCTGGCAGGGGGGTCAGGGGTAGGACAGGGTGCTCAAGGTAGAGGGCAAGGGTGGCAGGGACAGGGGGAAGTGGTTAGTTTGTTGAGGGCTGTCCTGGATAGGCTGCCTGGTGCGGGCCCCCCTTTTCCCTCAGTACCCTCACCCGTGGCGGTCGGTCAAGCAGGCGTGGCGGGCATAGCGCGCCCGTGCCTGCCGGGGTGTGAGTTGTCACCCCTGGGGATGCACATTCCCGTGGACGTCAAGGACAAAATTCTAAGGGGTGAGTATGTGGATCTCCTCTCCTTGGTCTCTACGGACCGTGAATCGGTGGACAGGCCGCGGCGAGGGGAGATGGGGTAAGGTGAAAAAGGTAAGCAGTTGCCGCGTACCTTTGGGAATTGGCTCCAGGGCTTCTGTGTGTACGCAGGTATTATCTTGTGGCGGTGGCCAGAGCGGGCCCCGTCGTTATTCGGATACCTGGATTTGATTTGGGGGGCCTATAAAATTTATGGGGGTCAGTGCTGGTTTCGTTATGACCAGCAGTTTCGCCAGAAAATGTCGGTGAGTCCGGGGATGGATTTCGGGGTGCAGGATGGCAGCCTATGGCTGCTGCTGATGACCCCTTGTCGCCATTTCAGGGAGCCGCCAGCACGCACGCTGGAGCGTCGGCGGGACCGCGAAAAGGAATATGCTGGCTCTTTAACGAGAGCCATTGCCGATGGTATGGGTCCTGTAGATTTCGACATGAGTGCTCGCACTGCGGCGGGGCTCACCCGGCCTCGAGATGTTTTAAGAAGGGGAAGCAGGGGCCCCGCGCGGGTAAGGACGACGTACCTCAGTCGGAGGACGCCGGTGAGCGTGGGAAGGATGCGGCCATGGCTTGACCTGTATCCTAGACGTCGAGAAGCGCACGTTTTATTGGACGGGTTTTCGGTTGGGTTTTGGATCCCCTTTGTGCCTTCGTCCGTACCGACCTTTGCGGGTAATTTGCGGTCGGTGGTGGGGAAGGAAACCATTTTGGGAGACAAGCTCGAGAGGGAGGTTCGGCTGGGTCGTATGGCGGGCCCCTTTGATGACCTGCCGTTTCCCAATTTGCGGATCTCCCCTCTGGGCTTGGTTCCCAAAAAGGAGCCGGACTCTTTTCGCCTCATTCACCACCTGTCGTACCCCTCGGGCGGGTCGGTGAATGATGGGATTGACAAGGAGGTGTCTAGGGTCAGGTATGCCTCTTTTGATCGGGCGCTAGAATTGCTGCGGGACGCTGGAACGGGGGCCCAATTGGCGAAGTCGGACATTGAAGCGGCGTTTCGCCTCCTTCCGGTGCACCCGGACTGTTTCCATTTGTTGGGGTGTCATTTCCAAGGTTTGTTTGACAAGTGTTTGCCCATGGGTTGCGCCATTTCCTGCTCATATTTTGAAATGTTCACTTCGTTCCTAGAATGGGTGGTGTCCCAGGTGGCGGGTCTGACATCTCTGACCCATTACCTGGATGACTTCCTGTTTGTGGGGCCAAGTGGATCCAGGAGATGTGCGGTGCTACTGGAGTCTTTTCAAAACGTGGCGTCGGATTTTGGCGTGCCGGTGGCGGCGGGTAAGACGGTCGGGCCGGTAGGGGTGTTGTCGTACCTGGGGATTGAAATTGACTCAGGCGAAATGGTGTTTCGGCTGCCTGAGGATAAGCTGACGCACTTGGTGCGTCTGGTGGACCAGGTAAAAGGCGCAAAGAAAGTACAGCTGCGCCAAATGCAGGTTTTGTTGGGGCACCTTAATTTTGCGTGTCGGGTTCTTGCCATGGGTTGGGCATTTTCTCGTAGGTTGTCGTTAGCGACGGTCGGGGTGGCCCTACCATTTCACTTTATACGCATCACTGGACGGCTCCAGGACGATCTCCAGACTTGGAGTTCGTTCTTGGGGACGTATAATGGGCAGTCCTGCTGGTTACGGTCTGCTATTTCCAATATGGACTTGGAATTGTTTACGGATGCCTCGGGGTCTTTGGGCTTCGGGGCATACTTCCAGGGACGTTGGTGTGCGGAGCCTTGGCCTCAGGACTGGCGTGGTAGGGAGCTCATGGGTAATTTAACTTTCCTGGAGTTTTTTCCCATTGTGGTGGCAGTTGAGCTGTGGGGTGGTGAATTTGCCAATCGTAAGGTGATTGTTCACACGGACAACTTAAGCGTGGTGCATGTGATCAATCGCTCCTCGACTGCCTCTCCCCCGGTGCTGGCGCTGCTTAGGCGATTAGTCTTGCTGTGTCTGCAGCGTAATGTATGGATTGTGGCGCGTCACGTTCCTGGCACCTTGAACGTGATTGCCGACTCTCTGTCTCGGTTTCAGTGGGACCGATTTTGAGAGGCGGCTCCGGAGGCGTCACACACAGGGACGCCTTGCCCGAGGGACATATGGGATCTGGTTTCAGACATCTGAAGCATATGGTGAGGGATTCGTTATCGGAGTCTACGTGGTCTGCGTATGTGTTGGTGTGGCAACGTTGGTATAGTGCGGGGTCCAGTGAAGATCTTTCCTCGGAGGCGGGGAGATTGCGTAACACGCTGGCTCTTCTGGAGAACTTATGTGCAGCAGGTAAGTCGTCGGCTGTCGCAGGGCGGCACTTGGCCGCTCTTTCATTTTTATTTCAATGGTTTGGTTAGCAGGATGCGACGAAGGCCTTCTGCGTTGCGCGGGCCTTGAAGGGTTGGAAGAAGAGCCGTCGTCCTGACGCTCGACGACCTATCTCCTTCGAGGTGCTTTATAGGTTGTTATAATTTCTGCCGCAGGTCTGTTCTTCGGGGTACGAGGTTCTACTGTTTCGGGTGGCATTTCTGTTATGCTTTTTTGGGGCCCTTCGGGTCGGGGAACTGGTGGCCCCTCGGGCCAAGGCGCCGGCGGCGCTGCTTCTGTCGGACGTCTTGATCTCTGACCAAGGGTTGGTGCTGTCCATTCGTCGGTCCAAGACTGACTCCAAAGGAGTGGGGGCGCGAGTTCGCATGGCAGGACGGGCGGTTCGTTTTGTCCCGTCGGGGCGGTCCAAGAGTTCCTTATAGCACGGGGAGATGTAGAGGGGTCCCTTCTTCTTCATCGGGAGGGGACCTCTCTGAGTCGTTTTCAATTTTCGCCGGTGCTGCGGTCCTGTGTGAGCGGAGTGGGGTTGGATCCGTCCTCTTACACTACCCACTCCTTTCGCATAGGGGCAGCTACCCAAGCCAGTATGATGGGCTTTCAGGAGGATGCGCTTAAGCGTTTAGGTAGGTGGCAGTCAGGTCGTTTTCAGTTGTATGTTTGGCCTCATATGTTATAACCGACTCCCCGTTCTTCTTTTTGTTTGTGTTGTTATCTGTTTGTTTTCGCAGGCATGGTCACCAGATACGTATGGATCCTGGGCCATTCCTATGTTTATTGGGCGGCTAGACGGACCGAAGCCAGACCATATGGGTGTAATCTGGGGTTGCCATGTGAGTTAGTGCGAATTCGTTGGAGGGGTATTAGGGGTTTGTCGTGGTATCAGATGTATGCTGAGTGCGTACAGCTCAGTCGGTACGTGTCAGGTCCGGTCACGTTAGTGCTCCACGCGGGTGGGAATGATATTGGCCGTAGGAGGTCAATTGATTTGATACATGAGATGAAGCAGGATTTGGCTAGGTTTTATGCCCTCTTTCAGGACCTGACCCTAATATGGTCGGAGATAATTCCACGTCCAGCTTGGGGGATTTCGGGAAAAGGTAGGCCCTTGGAACGCTGCCGTCGCAAAGTCAATATGACTATTGCGAGATTTGTGCGACGGCTGGGAGGGTTGGTTATTAGGCATGTGGAGCTAGAAGGGAATAATTCTAATGTTATGAGAAAGGACGGGGTTCATTTATCTCCCATTGGGTTGGACATCTTCAATGTGGGTTTACAATCGGGAGTGGAGGCCGCACTGTCTGCGGGGGGCGCGATGCCAGCGCGGCGTAGCGCGCAGGGAGGGGCATCGCGGTGGTGGGATCCCTGGACAGTGCAACTGGGAGTAAAGGAGAAAGACACGGAGTCGAGTTGGGGAGACGACAGACCGCACAAGGGCTGATGGCAAGTGCCGGCTGTTGAGGCTCTTGGATAAAAGAGGTGGAGAACTGTCTGTTGGGTTAACCGCCCAACAGCTGACAGGTTATGGTTATTGGTTTTGAATTTGATTTAATAAAGCTGTGGCCGTTGCCCTTATCCACAAGAAAAGTGTGTGGTGTTTTATTGGGAGGGCAACGGGAAGGTATAAGGAGAATGGGTCAGCAGTCATGCAATCACTGCCCTGCTTGAAAACGATTGGCTACCCAGAAAGTTATAATCTTACTATTAAAAGCTCACACGTACAGTACACAGTTACAGGAATCGCCAAATATTAATTTAAAAATACACTCATTAGTCTTATTGTTGTCAAAATATATATTATTTTAACTTAAAAATTAAAACGTTAAATACATTAAATACGCTCTACAAGATGAAAGATAATTTCAGTGAAATGCTGAGTGCTGTGTAATACAGAGAGTTCAGCTTTATACATTGGATTCATTTTGGAAATCCCTGCTTAAAGGGACATTCCAGGCACCAGAACAACGTAATCGGCAGGAAGCTGTTTTAGTGCCAGGAGGCCTTGGCAGGCACATTTACATCAAGGGGTAAACCGTTCTCGGAAACCGTGACTTTCTTCCACTAAACTGGCTAGGAAAGAAACCGTACCTTTTCCAAGCCAGCTTAATGAATGAGGAGTCACAAAATGACTGAGAGCGCCAGCTAACCGCTGTATGCCAATGCCCTGCCCAGCGGTACTTCGCGCTTCCTAAATCGGAAAATTCTGTAGCCGGATGCCACGTGGTGGGGGAGTGGGCATCGCTGCTGGAGGCAACTTAGGGGTTAACACGTTCAAGAACGGTTTAACCCCTTGAGGTAAAAGTGCGTCCAAATTGTGCTCAATTTGTGTATAAATGAAAAAAAATTTCCATGTCATGTAAGTTTTAATAAATGTAAAAACAAGACAAAAACATCCCACGGACCCCAAGTCTATACGGAGGTCCTGGTAGCTTTTTAAGGTGTAGATGTTCTGTCTGTTTTAGTTACTGACATTAAATTGTGTATTCTTATTCGTGTCCAGCGCGACGGTGTCAGAACATCTGCCATTACACGGCACATCACTCTGTGAGGACCAGTAAAGAGCTTGTACGTCCATCAGGAATGCTTTTTTTTTTAAAATTCTTTATTTGTAGAATTTTGGTTTTTAAGGGGGGATACAGAATAATAAAAGGGAAAGGGGGTTAGAGGGTCCATACATTGCGGTATTGTATATCGGAGTAACGTACATAGATTTATATATATTCAGTTTCAATGCTGATTTATCGTTATTCCCAGTTGTTGTGGCCACGTAGGACCCTCTCTGTCTTTCTGTCGGTTAGGTCCCCGGGGGTGGTAGTGGTTGTCGCGTGGGAGTGGTCTTTCGTCGGTATTGGGGTGTTGTGTGGCTTCACGGTTTTCCCTACAGGTACAGGAGTAATCTGAGCGGTTCTTTGTGGTTGATAGGTGAGTAATGGACCTGTCTCGAGATAGATATGTAGTCTGGGTAGGAGGGTGTTAGTGAGGGTTGTCCTGGTAATCTAGGTGGGTTGTTCGCCATCCTTTGCCAGACTGTGCAGGGGCGTTGTTGCCCGTGTTTCGTGTGATGGGGGGGTTGTGAGGTGGGGTTTGTCCAGTGGGGATTGTCCGTTAGGGGTAGGGTGGATATGGGTGTCCTCGTCTGGTTTATGAGGGGAGGGGTGTTCGTACTGGTGGAGGTATGCTGTAGGTGGTGGTTGTGTGTCCTTCTGCAGGGTCCCGCGGTCCCTCCCAGTGGTAGGGGGTGGGGGGGGGGGGGGGGGAGTAGTGGTGTATTGCTTGGGTTGGGCCTTGGGGCGTGTGTTGGGGATACTTTGAGGTTGTAGTTTGCGCCCAGTTGGCGGTAATTTGTAGTTTATATTTGGGGTTTGTCTTACCAAGGTAGGGTTGTGTCACTCATGAGCCAGGGGTCCCATATTTTGTGGATTTATTTGGGATTTTCGTTGATTTGGGCTGTAAGTCTATCCATGTCTATATGGTCTTGGATTTTTCGGAGTACTGTCTGCTGTTTCGGTATTGTGGTGGTGGACCATACTTCTCCTATTGCTCTGCGTGTGGCTAAGGTTACTCTTGCTATTAATTTGTTCTCTGCTCTTGTGAATGTGTCCATTGGTTTGGACAAGAGCATGGTCCAAGGGTCTAGGGGGCAGGGGTTGGTCAGAACTCTAGTGAGGATTGCACCTATGGAGTGCCAGAGGGGTCTGAGTTTTGGACACGCCCACCAACAGTGGAGGAAGGTGCCCGCTTCCCCACATTGCTTCCAGCACTGGTTTGAGGGCAGTTTGTGCATGCGTGCAAGTCTCTGGGGAGTGAGGTACCAGCGAAAAAGCATTTTGTAGGCTTGTTCTTTATATGTCACACATATCGTTAGAGACGCTGTGGCTTCCCAGATATCTGCCCAGTCGCCTGTGTCTGTCGGTGCGCCTAGGTCGGTCTCCCATGCCTTGATGTATGGGAGGGAGATGTGAGTTGTGTGGGTCGCTATTGTGAGGAAAATGTCGGATATTTGGCTTTTCCTGGTTGGGGCTGTGGTGCAGTCTCGTTCGAACTTGGTGGGCTGTTATTTGCCTGCTTGTTGGATGCATGGCATTGCTGCTAGGCTGCGGAGTTGTATATAGCGGAAGTAGTCAAATGTCGTAAGTGTGGTGGCTTCGGGTATGTCCTCATAGGCAATGGTCTGGCTATTTGTATATAGGTGGCTTAGCCTGACTATTCCTCTCCTCTCGAATTGGGCAAAATGTTGGGCTGTAGTTCCTGGGAGGAAGAGTTTGTTTCGGAGAATCGGGGTAATTGGGGAGATTTCAGAGGAGAGGTCATATTTTAGGTGTAGTTTGTCCCATAGGTCAAGGGAGTGCGATATGGTGGGTGCAGTTGGAGGGGGCAGGAGTCGATGTTGTCTGGGGGTCCACATGTATTGGGAGGGGTGGTCCCGCCCGAAGCTCGAGTGTTCAATGTCCACCCATCGTTTTTCCATGGGCGGGATGTGCCACATTTGGATTTGGGTTAAGTGGGCTGCATAGAGATAGTGCAGGAAGTTGGGTAGACGTATAGAGTTTCTCGTCGGACTCTGGGCCGGCGATGGTTCCATATGAAGTTATTGACCGCGTTTTGTAAGGTTTTAATGTCTGATGTTCGGACTGCTATGGGTAGTGTTTGGAATATGTATAGGAGTCGTGGTAGGAGGTTCATTTTGATTGATGCCACCCGGCCTAGCCACGAGATCCCTAGTGGGGCCCAGGACTGGAGGTCCGCGTGTGCCCGTTCGAGTATTGGGGTGTAGTTTGTTTGGTATATGGTGGAGATGTCGGCGGTGAGTTTTATGCCTAAGTAGTCGATGGCTGTTGTGCGAATGCACAAGGGGAATCGGTCTTTGATGCTGGCGAGGTCGTGGGGGGGGGATATGTATCGGCATTAAATCCTATTTTGTGATGTTTAGTTTATATCCTGATATGTGGGAGTAGGAGTGGATCAGTGCCATTAAGTGAGTGATGGATGTGTTGGGATTTGTCAGAGTTAGGAGGATATCGTCCGCATAGGCGGAGACTTTATAGGTCTGGTCCCTGATAGTTATACCCAAGATGTCCGGGTCTGTTCGTATCGCTTCTAGTAGGGGTTCTAGGGACAGGGCGAATAGTATTGGTGATAGTGGGCATCCCTGTCTCGTTCCATTGGAGATAGTGAATGTGGGAGGGGTGATGCTGGGTAGGAGGAGGGATCCCTGTGAGTGTGCGTAGGCCGCTTCTAGGAATGAAATGAACTGTGTGGGAAAGCCGAAGTGGGTCAGGGTCTGGTAGAGGAAGGGCCAGAGCAGGCGATCAAATGCCTTTTCGGCATCCAGGGAAAGCAGTGTCGTGGGGATGTGTCTGTGGGTTGTGTACCATATGAGGTCTAAGGCCCTCCTAGTGTTGTCTGCTGCCTGTCTGTGGGGGATGAAGCCCACTTGGTCGGGGTGGATCAGGGCCTTGAGAAGGGGATTTATGCGGTTGGTCATGACTTTTGTGAGGATTTTGAGGTCTACGTTTAGGAGGGATATGGGTCTGAAGTGTCCTGGTTCGTCTAGTGTCTTGCCTGGTTTTGGGAGGAGGCATATATTTGCTGCTACCATGTCTGTCGGCGGCTTCTCGCCGCGTAACATGGCATTGAATACCGGGCAGAGGTGTTTAAGTAGGAGGTGGCTGAAGGTTTTGTAGTATATTGCCCCGAATCCATCGGGTCCTGGGCTTTTGTTGGGCTGAAATGAGCGGAGAGCTATGGTCATCTCTTCCACTGTCACCTCCTCTATTAGTGTCTGGCTTGTCTCCTCAGTTAGTGTTGGGAGTTTGAGTGTGTTTAGGAATGTCTGTGTGAGGGCTGAGATGTCCTGCATGGGGTCTCGTCGTGGTGTCATGTGGTTGTATAGTTGTTGATAATAAGTTTGGAATATGTTGCCTATCTGGTCAGGATGGATACACTTATTTCCGTCTGGGTCGCGTATGCTTGTTATTTTGTTGACTTCGATGCGGCGTTTTAGGCGCCTTGCTAGCATGGTGTCAGCTTTATTGCTTTTTTCATAATATTTCTGTTTAAGCCATTGGAGGGCTTTTGCGGTGTCCTCCATAGTTAGGCGTTTCAGTAGGGCTCGTGCTTCAGTCAGTTGGTCTAGGGTATAGCGATCCCTGGTCCCCTTGTGGATGGCTTCTAAGCGGTGTATTTCTGCTATTGCGTCAGTGATTTGCTGCGTTCTACGTCTTTTCCTGGCGGTGGCCAGGCTTATTAGTTTGCCCCGTATGACCGCTTTGTGCGCGGCCCATAGGGTTATGGGGGATGTTTCCCCTGGGTTTGAGTTTAGTTCAAAGTAATCTGATAGGTCCTTGGAGATGGCGTCCGTGTGGGGGATGTCATGTAGTAGTAGGGGATTTAATTTCCACGTCCACGGTCGTATTATGTTTGCAATGCACAGTGTTAAGTTGATGTCGGCATGGTCCGACCATGAGATCGTTCCTATGCTCGTGGATTTGGTCTGGGATAGGACATTAGGGGTGATCAAAAAGTGGTCGATTCGTGAATAGGAGTTGTGGGGGTTGGAGTAAAAGGTGAAGTCTTTGGTGGAGGGATGCTGGGCGCGCCAAATGTCTATTAAGTTTCGAGAGGAGAGGAACTGTTGGAACAGCGTGTCAGTTCTGGCGGGTAGAGCTGGGTCTTGCAGGTGGTGTGATCTGTCTAGGTGAGGGGAGTGTACCGCATTGCAGTCCCCGCCTATGATGAGGCGAGTGTTGGATAGTGTGGCTATGTGTGCAGAGAATTTATTCCAAAAGTCTGGGTCTGGTTGAGTTGGCGCGTATATGGAGCAGAAGGAATAGTGGTTGGTGCCTATTCTCCCCGTGATTGTGAGGAATCGGCCTGATGGGTCAGGGTTCGCGGCTATCTCTGTCAGAGGGCATGTGGATCGCAGGATGATGGCTACTCCTTTGGATTTGGGTACTGGGGAGTTGGCTAGGAAGCTAGTCTTGTATAACCGGTTCGTGAGGGGGAAGTTTTTGTGTGTGGTGAAGTGGGTCTCCTGAACCAGGAGGATGTCTGTTTGCTGCCTCTGGGCCCACCTAAGCAGTGCGTGTCTCTTTTTGGGTGAGTTAAGGCCCTTTGCATTGATGGAGGTGCATTTGAGGTGGAGTGGCATGTTGGTTGCTGGTTTGAGTGGGACTTCTTTGGGGGTGGTGGGTTGGACAGGTAGTAGTAGGGTGGGGGAGGAGGAGTGGAGGGGCGCGGGGCCCTGCTGCCCGGACCAGCCGGGTCTGTGTGTGTGTGTGTTGCTGCTGGACTTACAGTTTAGGCCAGCAGGCGGTGGGGGGTTTTGTCCAACGTCTCCGTAGGAAGCGTAGTTGGGATTGTCCTTGGCGGTGGGGTGATGTGGTTAGTAGGTGTGTCTTCCACAGTGGGAGTCTCCATAGGGCCTCGTCGAGCACCCCTGCTTGTCTGGTTTGTCTTTTGTCCATTTGGGTTTTCCCCTTTCCTCCCCCTTTATGGGAACAAAAAGTTTTAGACATTAAAAGTAGCATACATTTGAATGGTAGGTTTAGAACACAATGTAGACATAAACATAACTTTTGTATAACAGGTTTAACATTCCAAAGCCCGCCGTGTGCCCCCCGCCTGGATCCCCCTTCCCTCCCCAGGCTTCCTTGTGCTTCTACTGTTATAGCCTTACATGCAGTTGGTGCTTTGGGCCCTGAGGGGGGGGCGTCCTGTCCCTGCTTCTTGGGTTATCAATGAGGGGTGGGAGCTGCGTGAAATCTGTCTCGTCTCCCCCTTTTAATGTCTGTTGAGTTCGGTCCTAAGTGGGTGACGCTACGGTATGTTAGTTGGTGAGGTGTACCTGGGCCTTCCCTTCCGTAGGGGATATCTAGTTGGTGCTGTATTATGGGCCTAGAAGTCAGTCAGGCAGGGAGGTCAGTGAGCTGATGTCTGTGCTCGGGGAGTTCTGGGTCATGGCCCTTGTGGTGCTCCCAGGATTGGGTTAGGTTATTTTATGTCTCTGCCAGTCAATAGGTCGCCTCTGGATGGGGAGATCCCTTTGCTAGGAGCGGCCCTTCCCAGTGCTAGAGTGTGCTTGGGGTTTGTCGTCGCTCAGGCTGCTGCTAGGGAGGGTGGTTTTTGGGTGTGTGGTTGCTTGGTGGAGCTGGTTTCCCCCCCCCCTCCCCAAAGCTCCCTTTGGTGAGGCAGTTCTCCCCCTAGGGGGCGCTGGGTGTACAGGTAGTGATTGAGCCTGAGATGACAAGAGGTGGCGCCTTTCTTTCCATGGTCGGGAGGTTGAGAAGGCTCTGTCTCAGGTGTATGGTTGCCTGAATGGTTGCCTGGTGTGTTAGTTGGCCCTTCCCTTCCCTTCCCCCTACCGCACATAGTTATGAGTATTTCCCATAAGCCATAGTATGGTGGTATTATGTCCCAGTTTTATGGTGCTGTTGTAAAAGTTTATGGGGTCCTGGTTGTTGTTCTGGTCTCCATGCTCGTTGCCCCTCGGTTGCTGTTGACCTCTTTGGTGGGTGGCAGCGTGTGTTTGGCCGCTCTGTTTGATAGAGGTGTGGGTGGTGGGGTGTTGGTGATAAGCCTTCAGGTGTCAGCGATAGGTGGGGCGCTTGTGAGTGATTTGGGTGCGAGTCTATGGTTTGCTAGTGGGAGGAATGTGCGTTGTGGTAGTTTGAGCTTATCATATGCTGGAGTCCTCGGGGTCTTTGCTTGGGGTGTTGCGATGCCTTGTAGCTTTGGGGCTTTCAGATGGCGCTTGTTCAGGTGTGTGAGGGGCAGTTGCCAGCTGGGGGGTCCCAGGGTAGTCGGTCGGGCGGCCGGGCAGAGGTCATGCGGCGGTGCTTGGATTTATTGTTGTAGTTGCTCTCGTCTGGAGGGTCTGCGTCCCCTCTGAGGGGATAGTAGGTGCCCTCTCGCGGCGGGTTGTTGTTCTCTCTGGTCTCGCTGACGGTCTGAATCTGGTTCGACGTGGGGTAAGCCTATTTGGGCTGCAAAGTCTTCGGCGTCCGCTACGTCGTGAAGTGTGTAGGTTCTGTCGTCCTTGCGGACCATTAGTTTGAAGGGGTGTCCCCATGCGTATCTGATGTTATGTCTCGTTAAGGCTTGGGTCAGAGGTCTGAGGGCCTTCCGTTTGAGCAGCGTGCTGGGGGCCAGGTCTTGGAATAGTTGTACTTGGTGGCCGTCTATGTGGACGGGGATGTCCCGTGCAGCTCTCATCAGTGCCTCTTTCACATGGAAATAGTGGAGGCGCACTATTACATCTCTAGGCTGGGTGTTTGTAGGAGGCTGGGCTCTGAGGGCCCGGTGCGCCCTGTCGATGATGAGTTCTGCTGGGGGGGCCTCAGGTAGCATGCTGCTGAATGTTTCTCTGAGGGTGGCGTTTAGCATGTCGGGCGTGATTGTTTCAGGGAGCCCCCTGATCCTGACGTTGTTTCTGCGTGACCTGTTATTCAGGTCTTCTTGTGCGCTCTCAAGGGCTTGTACCTGGTCATGGAGATCTTGTATAGCTCTGTCATGCCTGCTGGTCGTCCTGGAGACGTCCTCCATTTTGTCTTCCACCGCCAGAGTGCGCCTGGTTAAATCTTCTAGGCCTTCTCTGATGGGGGCCAGATGCTTGGCCAGTTCATCAGCCATGTTGGATTTAATGTCCCTCAGGAGCCCCTTCAGGTCCCCCCTGGTGATTGGTTTAAGGTCTCTGCTGCTCTTGTCTGTTTCGCTGGTTTCAGATTCAGAGTCCGTTTCCCGCCGTTCGGCCGCGCTTGTGCGGCCTTTATCAGCGCGGTTTCTGAAGATCGGCGCTACCATCGTGTCCGGTCTCGTTTTTCTTCCCATGGTGAGGTTGGTGTGTGGTTTGGGGAGGTAGGGAGGTAGGTCCCAGTCGGTTTCGGGCGGTGATGCGTGCTAAAAATTGCTCGTTAAGGGCCCTTTGGTACGGAGCTCTTTCAGTGTGCGGCCATCCGTACCGGAAGTCAGGCGCCGCCCCCCATCAGGAATGCTTTTAAATCCTACACGCATCACTTACAAAGCTGTCATTCTGAGAGCCATGTAAAACATTTTATATAAATACTTCTAAACCCTTAAAACTGCCCAAGTGTTACACCTTGAAATATATGACCAGAAACTGGAATTTGGGATGCAAGGAAAAAAACTCCCCAGCTGTAGGGCCAGATGTGTCGTAAGGCACACAGGGGCCATGTGAGGGCCGACTTTGGACTACAGGTCTCTGTTTGGGCCAGAACCATTCTGTTGGATGAGGTATCTTGGGAATTTCAGTCCGCAATCAATGGATTGGCAAAAATGAGCAATAGGTGTCCAAAACGTAACTCTCTTTGTGAAACTGTATCTGTTTGTATCTAGAATCATTTTACCCCTTCACACTCGCTCTGCCATCTAATCATAGGAGGATTGTGTCATTTGTCAAGGCCTCGGCCATTGTCAGCGTTCTTACATCGTACTTTTACTGCCGGTAGTTTAATATCTCACATGTCTCTGATGCGATCCAGTTCTCACTCCCCGGGTATACTTAGTGTCATCTTAAATCCACCGTGTTTTAAACCCTGGGATCCTGTAAAAAAAATAAAAATAATACTTAATGATTTAGGGATTCGCTAATGCTAGGTTGTCCACCCCCAGCCTATTATCATAGTTGATTTGGGTTGTAAATATTCTGATTATATAGCTGTTGGTGTTTAATAGATAGTTTTTCTTTAAATATACTTTATTCTTAATTTTCATGTTACAAAAAAGACTTACAACATTCAACACATAGTACCATATTAGTATCTGTGAAAGTTCAAAAGAGATGAGTTTTAAAGAACATTTGGAAGGGATTCCTCAATACCAGTTTAATTTGAGAATTTAACGTTATTGGTAGCCACTGTGAATTATCTAGATAAGCGCCCATGTAAAGCCACAGTGAATTATCTAGATAAGCGCCCATGTAAAGCCACAGTGAATTATCTAGATAAGCGCCCATGTAAAGCCACTGTGAATTATCTAGATAAGCGCCCATGTAAAGCCACTGTGAATTATCTAGATAAGCGCCCATGTAAAGCCACAGTGAATTATCTAGATAAGCGCCCATGTAAAGCCACTGTGAATTATCTAGATAAGCGCCCATGTAAAGCCACTGTGAATTATCTAGATAACGCCCATGTAAAGCCACTGTGAATTATCTAGATAAGCGCCCATGTAAAGCCACAGTGAATTATCTAGATAAGTGCCCATGTAAAGCCACTGTGAATTATCTAGATAAGCGCCCATGTAAAGCCACTGTGAATTATCTAGATAAGCGCCCATGTAAAGCCACAGTGAATTATCTAGATAAGCGCCCATGTAAAGCCACAGTGAATTATCTAGATAAGCGCCCATGTAAAGCCACAGTGAATTATCTAGATAAGCGCCCATGTAAAGCCACTGTGAATTATCTAGATAAGCGCCCATGTAAAGCCACTGTGAATTATCTAGATAAGCGCCCATGTAAAGCCACTGTGAATTATCTAGATAAGCGCCCATGTAAAGCCACAGTGAATTATCTAGATAAGCGCCCATGTAAAGCCACAGTGAATTATCTAGATAAGCGCCCATGTAAAGCCACTGTGAATTATCTAGATAAGCGCCCATGTAAAGCCACAGTGAATTATCTAGATAAGCGCCCATGTAAAGCCACTGTGAATTATCTAGATAAGCGCCCATGTAAAGCCACAGTGAATTATCTAGATAAGCGCCCATGTAAAGCCACAGTGAATTATCTAGATAAGCGCCCATGTAAAGCCACAGTAAATTATCTAGATAAGCGCCCATGTAAAGCCACTGTGAGTTATCTAGATAAGCGCCCATGTAAAGCCACTGTGAATTATCTAGATAAGCGCCCATGTAAAGCCACTGTGAATTATCTAGATAAGCGCCCATGTAAAGCCACTGTGAATTATCTAGATAAGCGCCCATGTAAAGCCACTGTGAATTATCTAGATAAGCGCCCATGTAAAGCCACAGTGAATTATCTAGATAAGCGCCCATGTAAAGCCACTGTGAATTATCTAGATAAGCGCCCATGTAAAGCCACTGTGAATTATCTAGATAAGCGCCCATGTAAAGCCACTGTGAATTATCTAGATAAGCGCCCATGTAAAGCCACAGTAAATTATCTAGATAAGCGCCCATGTAAAGCCACAGTGAATTATCTAGATAAGCGCCCATGTAAAGCCACTGTGAATTATCTAGATAAGCGCCCATGTAAAGCCACAGTGAATTATCTAGATAAGTGCCCATGTAAAGCCACTGTGAATTATCTAGATAAGCGCCCATGTAAAGCCACTGTGAATTATCTAGATAAGCGCCCATGTAAAGCCACTGTGAATTATCTAGATAAGCGCCCATGTAAAGCCACAGTGAATTATCTAGATAAGCGCCCATGTAAAGCCACAGTGAATTATCTAGATAAGCGCCCATGTAAAGCCACTGTGAATTATCTAGATAAGCGCCCATGTAAAGCCACTGTGAATTATCTAGATAAGCGCCCATGTAAAGCCACTGTGAATTATCTAGATAAGCGCCCATGTAAAGCCACAGTGAATTATCTAGATAAGCGCCCATGTAAAGCCACAGTGAATTATCTAGATAAGCGCCCATGTAAAGCCACTGTGAATTATCTAGATAAGCGCCCATGTAAAGCCACTGTGAATTATCTAGATAAGCGCCCATGTAAAGCCACTGTGAATTATCTAGATAAGCGCCCATGTAAAGCCACAGTGAATTATCTAGATAAGCGCCCATGTAAAGCCACAGTGAATTATCTAGATAAGCGCCCATGTAAAGCCACAGTAAATTATCTAGATAAGCGCCCATGTAAAGCCACTGTGAGTTATCTAGATAAGCGCCCATGTAAAGCCACTGTGAATTATCTAGATAAGCGCCCATGTAAAGCCACAGTAAATTATCTAGATAAGCGCCCATGTAAAGCCACTGTGAATTATCTAGATAAGCGCCCATGTAAAGCCACTGTGAATTATCTAGATAAGCGCCCATGTAAAGCCACAGTGAATTATCTAGATAAGCGCCCATGTAAAGCCACTGTGAATTATCTAGATAAGCGCCCATGTAAAGCCACTGTGAATTATCTAGATAAGCGCCCATGTAAAGCCACTGTGAATTATCTAGATAAGCGCCCATGTAAAGCCACAGTAAATTATCTAGATAAGCGCCCATGTAAAGCCACTGTGAATTATCTAGATAAGCGCCCATGTAAAGCCACAGTAAATTATCTAGATAAGCGCCCATGTAAAGCCACTGTGAATTATCTAGATAAGCGCCCATGTAAAGCCACAGTGAATTATCTAGATAAGCGCCCATGTAAAGCCACAGTGAATTATCTAGATAAGCGCCCATGTAAAGCCACAGTGAATTATCTAGATAAGCGCCCATGTAAAGCCACAGTGAATTATCTAGATAAGCGCCCATGTAAAGCCACAGTGAATTATCTAGATAAGCGCCCATGTAAAGCCACAGTGAATTATCTAGATAAGCGCCCATGTAAAGCCACAGTGAATTATCTAGATAAGCGCCCATGTAAAGCCACTGTGAATTATCTAGATAAGCGCCCATGTAAAGCCACAGTAAATTATCTAGATAAGCGCCCATGTAAAGCCACTGTGAATTATCTAGATAAGCGCCCATGTAAAGCCACAGTGAATTATCTAGATAAGCGCCCATGTAAAGCCACAGTGAATTATCTAGATAAGCGCCCATGTAAAGCCACAGTGAATTATCTAGATAAGCGCCCATGTAAAGCCACAGTGAATTATCTAGATAAGCGCCCATGTAAAGCCACAGTGAATTATCTAGATAAGCGCCCAGGTAAAGCCACTGTGAATTATCTAGATAAGCGCCTATGTAAAGCCACAGTGAATTATCTAGATAAGTGCCCATGTAAAGCCACTGTGAATTATCTAGATAAGCGCCCATGTAAAGCCACAGTGAATTATCTAGATAAGCGCCCATGTAAAGCCACAGTGAATTATCTAGATAAGCGCCCATGTAAAGCCACAGTGAATTATCTAGATAAGCGCCCATGTAAAGCCACAGTGAATTATCTAGATAAGTGCCCATGTAAAGCCACTGTGAATTATCTAGATAAGCGCCCATGTAAAGCCACAGTGAATTATCTAGATAAGCGCCCATGTAAAGCCACAGTGAATTATCTAGATAAGCGCCCATGTAAAGCCACAGTGAATTATCTAGATAAGCGCCCATGTAAAGCCACAGTGAATTATCTAGATAAGCGCCCATGTAAAGCCACTGTGAATTATCTAGATAAGCGCCCATGTAAAGCCACAGTAAATTATCTAGATAAGCGCCCATGTAAAGCCACTGTGAATTATCTAGATAAGCGCCCATGTAAAGCCACAGTGAATTATCTAGATAAGCGCCCATGTAAAGCCACAGTGAATTATCTAGTAAGCGCCCATGTAAAGCCACAGTGAATTATCTAGATAAGCGCCCATGTAAAGCCACAGTGAATTATCTAGATAAGCGCCCATGTAAAGCCACAGTGAATTATCTAGATAAGCGCCCATGTAAAGCCACAGTGAATTATCTAGATAAGCGCCCATGTAAAGCCACAGTGAATTATCTAGATAAGCGCCCATGTAAAGCCACTGTGAATTATCTAGATAAGCGCCCATGTAAAGCCACAGTAAATTATCTAGATAAGCGCCCATGTAAAGCCACTGTGAATTATCTAGATAAGCGCCCATGTAAAGCCACAGTGAATTATCTAGATAAGCGCCCATGTAAAGCCACAGTGAATTATCTAGATAAGCGCCCATGTAAAGCCACAGTGAATTATCTAGATAAGCGCCCATGTAAAGCCACAGTGAATTATCTAGATAAGCGCCCATGTAAAGCCACAGTGAATTATCTAGATAAGCGCCCAGGTAAAGCCACTGTGAATTATCTAGATAAGCGCCTATGTAAAGCCACAGTGAATTATCTAGATAAGTGCCCATGTAAAGCCACTGTGAATTATCTAGATAAGCGCCCATGTAAAGCCACAGTGAATTATCTAGATAAGCGCCCATGTAAAGCCACAGTGAATTATCTAGATAAGCGCCCATGTAAAGCCACTGTGAATTATCTAGATAAGCGCCCATGTAAAGCCACAGTAAATTATCTAGATAAGCGCCCATGTAAAGCCACTGTGAATTATCTAGATAAGCGCCCATGTAAAGCCACAGTAAATTATCTAGATAAGCGCCCATGTAAAGCCACTGTGAATTATCTAGATAAGCGCCCATGTAAAGCCACAGTGAATTATCTAGATAAGCGCCCATGTAAAGCCACAGTGAATTATCTAGATAAGCGCCCATGTAAAGCCACAGTGAATTATCTAGATAAGCGCCCATGTAAAGCCACAGTGAATTATCTAGATAAGCGCCCATGTAAAGCCACAGTGAATTATCTAGATAAGCGCCCATGTAAAGCCACAGTGAATTATCTAGATAAGCGCCCATGTAAAGCCACAGTGAATTATCTAGATAAGCGCCCATGTAAAGCCACTGTGAATTATCTAGATAAGCGCCCATGTAAAGCCACAGTAAATTATCTAGATAAGCGCCCATGTAAAGCCACTGTGAATTATCTAGATAAGCGCCCATGTAAAGCCACAGTGAATTATCTAGATAAGCGCCCATGTAAAGCCACAGTGAATTATCTAGATAAGCGCCCATGTAAAGCCACAGTGAATTATCTAGATAAGCGCCCATGTAAAGCCACAGTGAATTATCTAGATAAGCGCCCATGTAAAGCCACAGTGAATTATCTAGATAAGCGCCCAGGTAAAGCCACTGTGAATTATCTAGATAAGCGCCTATGTAAAGCCACAGTGAATTATCTAGATAAGTGCCCATGTAAAGCCACTGTGAATTATCTAGATAAGCGCCCATGTAAAGCCACAGTGAATTATCTAGATAAGCGCCCATGTAAAGCCACTGTGAATTATCTAGATAAGCGCCCATGTAAAGCCACAGTGAATTATCTAGATAAGCGCCCATGTAAAGCCACTGTGAATTATCTAGATAAGCGCCCATGTAAAGGGTTATGGATAAGGGGTTCTTCTATTCACCAAATTATGTTTACAAAAAATGCTATGTTTCAAAAGCCAAACAAGGAACGGCACTCATCCATATAAAGAGACTTTGGTGCAGCCGAGCCAAGTGCCAGCACCAGGGCCCAAATAGTAGTCTGTAATAAAAAACAGGTCCAGGCACTCCAAGATTTAGATTCTTTTTTTATTTCAAATTATAAAACATACAACGTGAGCTGGCAATCACACATTGGTGATGGTGCGGCCTATAATGAGAATTTTTCAGACACGGAGAAACAAAAAATCTATTTACAAATCTATTAAATAATATTTTTTCAAAGAGTGACCATGTCAAACTTCGTCAGCACGTCGGTAGTTTAATGAAAGACGATGGTGTACGGCAGGCCATATAATGTCTTCATAGATCTAACCCTTCTTCTGCTCTGGAGCACTCTGACAATGTGTGAGTTGGCTCACTCCATTACGACATCGATCAATGTATCTGTTGAGGTAACTATAGAAGGTAGACTATTCTTAATATTACACAGAGATACATTCAACACGCGGCACCTGATACCCCATTCCATTCAACCAAATAAACCCAACAGGTTTCTCCATCATTAACCTCTGCTCCGGCGATATGGCCATCACACAGGACACCTTGTAATCCGAACACCACAAAGTCTGCCTCCTGCTCCGTGTGACCTACAGGAACAGGTTGCAACATCTTGCTATCTATCCCCCTTAATCTGCACTTTGCCCATTGTAGACCAAGAAGCGAGCAGAAAGGATTTACTGAGATAGAGAAAGGTAGCAATCTGCTTGTCCATATGGTTTTTTGTCCTTTTTTTTTTAGTTTTTTCTTTTCTTTCTTACAAGCACGGCTACGTTTCCTCTGGGGAAAACAAATATCTTCCAAGGTAAGGGTGGGGTATGTATGGGTAGAGCAAATCCCACCTATATTGCCCTTAGCACAAAACTACTTTCAGTGATCCCCAGTCTGTGGCCTCCCTTCCACAGTAACATAGTAATCCAAGCCCCATAATTACTGCTATTAGAAGGTTTTAAAAATTGTAACATTTAAGGCACAGATGTTACGCTTTCTCCATACACAAAAAACCTTCAAACTCCTTAGGCTAATTGAGAATAATTAACGTATCTCTCTCTCTAATTGCCTCTTCTTCATTTTTATTTAAATAATATTTTATTTCCCCATTTTTTTCTAATTATTTTTCTATAGGTTTCCTTTCCCCCCCCCCCTTGACTTTTAAATATTTTCTCTTACTCCTGTTATCCTCTCCCCCTCGCCCCCCTTTTTTACGATTGTTTTTTTCTTCCTCGTTCCCGTTCCCTCCTCTTCCATAGACCAATTCAGCTAAAACATCTCAATTCTCTATATTTTCTTTTTCTAGAACAATACATTGTTTTTATGAGCAGCAGCCAAAAATAGCTCAAAAGAGAAAAAAAAAATCAGGATAATAAAAACCAGCGAAGTGAATTTAAATGAAAAACTTCTTCAATTCCCAAATAAATATTTTTGTTTTATTTTGTTTGCTCTTAGGAAAATGCATGAATTTTTGCAAGTATGTAAAGCTTATTGGCTTGCTAGTTTATTGTTTCTCAAAGACAGATTGTAGTTGCCAGAAGGAAGTTGACGGGTTGTTAGAATGGGTGAGGAACTGAAGAAAAAAATATGCTGTTGTTTTTTTATTTTTTTTTTGTTTTGTTATGTTGTTGTGTTTTATGTTTTGTTTAATAAAATGATAAAGTTTCTTTACTCCTCAGTGTATTATGATGTCAGCAGAACTGTTACTTTTAACAATCTCTAATTGTAGATTTCAGTAATTGTTTTCCACTTTAAATTGTCGATTTTACTTTGAATTGTAACAGTTTAGTGAATAAAGCCCAGTCTTGCAGAATCGTGGACAGGGCAGCGGATTGGTGGATTCGCTTAATGTAGAATCTGTACAATATTCATTGTCCAGAAACCCACCAGGCTGCAGGTTATCCCCGTGAAGGCAAAGCGACAGCTGGCTTAGAAAAAGAGAAAGTGCAGCTTACGGGCACGTCTTTTATTAAAAGCACATTTTATTTTATTGAATTAAAAACATCTGAAAGGCGATCTCTAGATTTACACAAACTCCTTTTAAAAGTAATTAATAGAAATACATAGGACGCGCTATGTGAATAAACGCAAGAGTTAAACTGTGAATAGGACAGGCCATTGGCCCCGCCATAATACAAGGGATTTTAATAAAGGTATATGGGGGCCACAAACCTCGGGACATAAATATTATCCTTAGGACAGATCTTTGTTCTGTGTCATTATTGGTAATATTCACCCACAAGGAGAATCTCTACCTGTTGACTAAGCAATGGGAGGCTTACTCACAAAAATCAATGACGGGACAAAGTTCTAAAAATGTAGCGGTCACCATGGAAACCAAATAAATATTCCTATATATCCATAACATTCTAATTCAGAATGCTGGCATTCATTGTTATATACTAAACAGGATAACGCCGCAGAATTGACACAGGAATTACAAACTTTCGGCTAAAATCGCCAAATTGCTAAATAATCTCCAACTCGTATATTTAAAAAGCAAAATCGCTGCTCTGGAAAAATCGTTAATTCTCAGTGTAGCAAGTTACCCTGTACGTATATATTAGTACACAAACAGGACAGATGTTGGGGATATGGAGTGACCAACAAAGAGGTCAGTGTTCGTTCTGTGCCATATTCTACAAACACCTAAGGGCATTGTCTTCTGACGTACACTCTGTCTGCACCGTCCCTGAGCGAATTTCTTCTGACAAAGACCCCTGCAATGCATTGGCGTTGA
Organism: Pelobates fuscus; assembly: GCF_036172605.1. NCBI lineage: Eukaryota > Metazoa > Chordata > Amphibia > Anura > Pelobatidae > Pelobates > Pelobates fuscus. The sequence goes on from NC_086322.1 coordinate 303,469,186, forward strand.
CCGTCCGGCAGTTCTCTGTTGGTGCTTTCTATATCCCAAAGCTTAAAACAATTAGGTAATTCTGTATGAGCTAATGCGGCTTCCGCACCTCACACGGTCTGTCCTCCCAGCTGCTTATTGCCCTGACACACACCCTTAGTGCAGTCAGTGTTCCTCCGCTATAGAAATGTCTTAGGGCAGGAAATAGGTAGCATCTGTTCGGAGAATTCACAGCACCTGCTTCCTTACATACTGCGCAGTCTGGACGATGTGGAACTAAACCCTTTCTCTGCCGCATTGCACTCGCAATACGGGGTTAAACTGGCCATGTCGCCTGGAATATAGGCCTTATTAACTAAAACTGGAAGGAACTGATCATGGAATTCCTTGTTTTATCCCAAATAGCTGAGCTGGAGGATTTCCGAGATAGAAAATGTTCCCGTTTGGCCATTTCGGTGTAAAATCTGGTTTTCCGTGGCCAATTCACCACAATTCTCCGATAATGGGATTTTTTTTTACCTTACGCAATAAAACAGAGAAAACTGTCTGCTTTTTATTTATTTTTTTCCCAAGTGTTTTTCTGTTAATATATATTTCCATAAGCGATTACATTAAATATTTATTATACATAAAACAGAGCATTTTCATCCTAGAATACATTCGGTCTTCTCTGGCTGATTGTTCAGGCTTTTATTTCTGGTTTTAACTGGTGCAAGACTCCACAAGAGACTCATTTACGTGTGTAAAGCCCTTGGAATAAGGTTTCATTAAAGAGGCTTAAAGACGTCTTCGTTCGGCTTTTGCTCGTGTAGCGAAAGGCCAAAGCAAAAGATTTCGTGTGAGAATATGCTTGTATTGCAGGATTCCTTGCTGAGCTGTTTGCTAACCCAGTGTGCATGCGCAAGGCACACACTTCTTCTCTACAGCCACCACTAGCCACACACAGGGCCGGATTTCCCACTAGGGGGCATCTACCTTACCAACAGATGAGCATTTTTTTTTATCGTTTTTAGAATTATGTTGATGTGTGTTTATATTTTGCTACACGGTTCTTGCATTTTTGTTTGCAGATGGTGGGAGTTGGCAATACCTGACTTTATCTCGTATATCCGTAACATGGAGCAATCGATAGAGAACTGGATTTTTAAGGAGTTAGAGGTTCCTGAGAATTCTGCTGCTGCAAGACGCCACTGACGTGCATTGTGTCAAGGTCTTACCCCCACCTTGGCCCCCATCTATCCAAAATCACAATCTTGCTACATCGCATATTGTTATGTAAAAGGTGTATTTGCCCTTATCTTGAATATCATTTTACAAATCCAAAATGTTAGGGTCTCTTGAAATGGCTAGGGTTAAAGGATCACTATAGGGTCAGAAACACAAACATGTATTCCTGACCCTATAGTGTTAACACCACCATCTAGCCCCCCTGTGCCCTTCATGTCTCCACAAATATAGTAAAAATATCCCTGTATTCAAGCCTGAGGTTGTAGATCTGCACAGTCTGCTGACATCATCAGATGTGGTGGCCTGTGCTTCCCCATAGGATTGGCTAAGACTGACAAAGAGGCAGATCAGGGGCAGATCCAGCATGATTCAAACACAGCCCTGGCCAATCAGCATCTGCTCATAGAGATGAATTGAATCAATGAATCTCTATGAGGAAAGTTCAGTGTCTGCATGCAGAGGGAGGAGATACTGAATGTTTGGATGCATTTTAGGCAGCCATGACCCAGGAAGGATCTCTAGCAGCCGTCTGAGGAGTGGCCAGTGGAGGTATCCCTAGGCTGTAATGTAAACACTGCATTTTCTCTGAAAAGACAGTGTTTACAGCAAAAATCCTGAAGGGAATGATTCTACTCACCAGAACAAATTCAATAAGCTGTAGTTGTTCTAGTGACTATAGTGTTCCTTTAATTTAAGGACATTATAGGCAAAAAGCAATACGAGCCACCCCACGCTCTAACCAGCATAACAGCAGCTCCTTGTAGTGGTTATGGTGCTATCATTCTATGGGCACAGTCCCCCAGGTTTTTGTCCATGCCAGTCAGAGACAGCCCCCTTTCTAGCCATCTCCATAATGCTAAATTTACACATTGATTCACAGAATATCGATTGCATCCAATATAGACAGCTGGGTTTGGCTGAGGGTGCTGGGGATGGATTATCTAGAGATTATGTTATTTAGCCTGGCCCCTTAATAATACAGCCCCATATCCATTTCTAAGACACAAACAGCCTAAACTACATAAAAAAAATAGAATCATTTAACATTAACCACATCCGGTTTATATTTTCGTTTTATCCATTTAGTCTTTTAGTGGTTTTTTCACACTCATTAATATGAAAGTGCCGGTGTATGGCTGCAGGAAGCAGACAATGTAAAGGAGAGGCGTTGGTGATAACATTGTGTATATGGTGACGTATTGCTCGGGAAATCATTGACGTCACATCTATTTTTGTTTACGCAGCACTTCACAAGCAAGGTTATCAGAATAAGGTTAACACAAGCAACGCTGTGACTGCTGTCCGTCAGATCAGCGGGTTGGGCTGGCTAAAACATCAACAAACAAATGAGGATTGCTTGTTTACACTATTTTCTTTTCATATTATTTTAAATCATGCAGTCATCTTTTATTTATTTTTTACTTTTTAAACCCCTATTTCAAATGATATGAAAAATATTATTAAGTTTATTAAGTTTCAAAATGACCCTTTGTTACTAACAAGTGAAGTCGTGGTATAATGGGATTTGCCTATATCCTTGCCATGAAGGGGTTAAAGCACGATGGAATTTGATCCTGTTTGTTGTTTACGCTGCAAGCCCCCTAGTGGAAAATGAACAAACAACACTTTTTATATTGCAGGTGACGAACACAGATAGTACTAAGTGCGACACGCCGTTCACCTGCTTAAAGAGACACTTGATCCAGTTGCAGAACCTTCAATTCCAACTGCTCAATTTATGGCAACTCCGAATCCTTCTATTATATATAATTATATTACAATAATAATCGTATTATTATTTACGTTATATACAGCCGGTGTATGAGTCCACTTTTATGTGTAAAAAAAAATCGTCCTGTCCTGCTGACGTACATGTCACCGGGAAGACTTGGCTTGTTTGTAAGTGCTCATAGTATCAGCAATGTTTCCATCGTTGGACCTGCATTTCTCTCTCCCAATGTCAGACCTGATATGCACCTATCACTCTCAGCCACCCAGTGATAGTTACACCCCATAGCGTCCGGTGTGATAGAAGTTGTTGGCCATTGAGGACATTTCAGATGGCAGCCGGTACAAACCAGCTATTAAGGAGTTAAATCAAACACTGAGTGAAAATGTTCCTTCTAATATTCCAAATCTGTGATTTGACTTAAAATGTAATATGGCGAATAGACCTGCGCAAGCGGGACTGGGACTAAACGGCATGGGCGTGGGAACCCAAAAAAATCTGGGGGGATAGCATATTTACTCGCCGGGTATATTCTTATTCCGTAAACTAGGAGTTGTTTATCCCATTGTACAGCGCTACGGAATTTGCAGTCGCTATATAAATGATTAAATAATAACATTAAAGGGTCACTACAGGGAAGGGGTTTTACTTACCCGGATACAGCGCCGGTATCCTCCTGATTAGAACCACCCCTACCCCTCCCATGAATATTAGAACTACCCCTTCCATGCACAATATAACCCCATCTACCCCTTCCACGCATACTAACCCCCCTACCCCTTCCATGCATATTAGTACCCCCCTAACCCCTTCCATGTGTATTAGTACCCCCTAACCCCTTCCATGCATATTATAACCCACCCTACCCCTTCCATTCATATTAGTACTCCCCTAACCCCTTCCAATAATTTTTCTACCTCCCCCCTCCTCCCATCCATATTAGTAGCCCCCCTAAACGCTTCCAATTATTTTTCTACCTACCCCTCTCCCCCTATCCTTATTAGTAGCCCCCCTAACTCTTTCCAATTATTGTTCTGCCATGTTAACTAACGCCAGTGCTGGAGTGCCGCCGTGTTTACATTAAAAGGCCTGCAGGGACAGGCTATAGACACCAGAACCACTACATTAAGCTGCAGTGCTTCTGGGGACTATAGTGTTTCTTTAATGTGAGGTAAATTAGAGATTAGTGCCACGAATAATATGCTAGATTGCCTACTTACAACCAGATGAGGATGATGATGGGCTCTAGCTGCAGTCTGGCTCCACTGGTCTGGTGTAGAACAGGCTCTCTGGAAGCTGTTTGTAACTGGTCCCAAAAATCAATGTTCTGTGAGAACGGGAAGCAGCTCCATTTTTGGGGGGCCCTTTACACAGCTCAAGGTCTGGGTCCCAGGGTCCACCTTCATGTTCCACCAATGAGTTTGTTCACAGGGGATGGAGTGTGTAGGGGATGTCCTGATATGTGTGTAAGGAATGCATTGTGTGAATCTGTGTTTGTATGTGTAAGGGCTGCAAGGTGTGTTTCTGTGTATGTACGGGATGCAGTGTGTGCGTCTGTAAGGGGTGCATTGAGTGTGTGTACGGGGTGCATTGAGTGTGTGTAAGGAATTCATTGTGTGTTTCTGTGTGTGTAAGGGTTGCATGATTGTGTGATTGTGTGTGTGTGTGTGTGTGATGGATGTCAATCTCTCTCCCTCCCTTGTCACTCTCTTTCTCCCCCTCTCTCCCTCCCTTGTCACTCTTTCTCCCCCTCCCTCCCTTGTCACTCTTTCTCCCCTCCCTCCCTCCCTCCCTTGTCACTCTTTCTCCCCCTCCATTGTCACTCTTTCTCCCCCTCCCTCCCTCCCTTGTCACTCTTTCTCCCCCTCCCTACCTTGTCACTCTTTCTCCCCTCCCTCCCTCCCTCCCTTGTCACTCTTTCTCCCCCTCCGTCCCTCCCTTGTCACTCTTTATCCCCCTCCCTCCCTTGTCACTCTTTCTCCCCCTCCCTCCCTCCCTTGTCACTTTCTTTCTCCCCCTCCTTCCCTCCCTTGTCACTCTCTTTCTCCCCCTCCGTCCCCCCCTTGTCACTCTCTTTCTCCCCCTCCGTCCCCCCTTGTCACTCTCTTTCTCCCCCTCCCTCCCTTGTCACTCTTTCTCCCCCTCCCTCCCTCCCCACTCTCTTTCTCCCCCTCCCTCCCTTGTCACTCTCTTTCTCCCTCTCCCTCCCTTGTCACTCTCTTTCTCCCCCTTCCTCCCTCCCTTGTTACTCTCTTTTTTCTCCCCCTCCCTCCCTCCCTTGTCACTCTCTTTCTCCCCCTCCCTCCCTTGTCACTCTCTTTTTTCTCCCCCTCCCTCCCTCCCTTGTCACTCTCTTTTTTATCCCCCTCCCTCCCTTGTCACTCTCTTTTTCTCCCCCTCCCTCCCGTGTCATTTTCTTCCTCCCCCTCCCCTACCTCTATTGTAGCGTGGCCGAGCCCTGTATGATCCGCGGCTACAGGGAGATTTTGTTTCCTGTACCCGGCCGGACTAAAAGGAAGTGCACACTCAGTGTGCACTTCCTGTTAGTCCGGCCGGGTACAGGAGACAGATGCTCCCTGTACCGGCGGACCATACAGGGCTCGGCCACGCTACAGTGAGGGAGTGACAGGAGGGAGCGCTGAGCGTTTCCCTCCTGTCAGCCCCTCTCCTCATGCTGCAGCATGAGGGGGGCCGGCGGAGCTGGGGGGGATTTCACCATAACATGCCCCCCCCGCATGATTTGCCGGGGGGGATGCGTCCCCCCATCCCCCCCGGTTCCTACGCCCACATTGATGTGAGTTTTATTTATTTTGAGCTCTGTGATACACTGCATATTGCTGTGAGTTTTATTGCTGAGGAGCTCTGTGATACACTGTGAGTTTTATTGCTGTGGATCTCTGTGATACACTCTGCACATTGATGTGAGTTTTATTTCTGTGGAGCTCTGTGATGCACTGGGAGTTTTATTGCTGTGGAGCTCTGTGATACACTCTGCGCATTGCTGTGAGTTTTATTTCTATTAATTGTTGGGAATTCAAAACAATTGTAACATTTTAGACTACAATAGCAAAATTGAAAAAGTTCTACAGGCAGCTGTTTTTTTGTTTGTTTTTTGTTTCCAGGTTTTAGCCTAATATTTCAAACACCCTACAAATTAATTCACACTTTCTGAATAACCCTGTGCACATCTGTCTGTAAATATTATTTTAGTGTGTACATCTGTGGGTGTCTGTGCTATTGTGTGTGTGTGTGTCTTAGTCTATCAGTGTGTGTGTGTGTGTGTGTGTGTTAGTCTATCAGTGTGTTTGTGTGTGTGTGTGTCTTAGTCTATCAGTGTGTGTGTGTGTCTCTCATGGTCTATCAGTGTGTGTGTGTGTGTGTCATTGTGTGTGTGGTAGTCTATCAGTGTGTTAGTGTGTGTGTGTGTCTTAGTCCATCAGTGTGTGTGTGTGTCATTGTGTGTGTGGTAGTCCATCAGTGTGTTAGTGTGTGTGTGTTAGTGTGTCTTAGTCTATCAGTGTGTGTGTCTTAGTCTTGGTCTATCAGTGTGTCAGTTTGTGTTTTAGTCTATCAGTGTGTGTGTGTCTTAGTCTATCAGTGTGTCAGTATGTGCGTGTGTGTTAGTGTGTGTGTGTCTTAGTCTATCAGTGTGTCAATGTGTGTGTTAGTGTGTGTGTATTTGTCTATCAGTGTGTCAATGTGTGTGTTAGTGTGTGTGTGTGTGTGTGTCTTAGTCTATCAGTGTGTCAGTATGTGTATTCGTGTGTGTCAGTCTATCAGTGTGTCAGTATGTGTATTAGTGTGTGTGTCTTAGTCTATCAGTGTGTCAATGTGTGTTAGTGTGTGTGTCTTAGTCTATCAGTGTGTCAATGTGTGTGTGTCTCTTGTCTATCAGTGTGTCAATGTGTGTGTTAGTGTGTGTGTCTCTTGTCTATCAGTGTGTCAATGTGTGTGTTAGTGTGTGTGTCTCAGTCTATCAGTGTGTCAATGTGTGTGTTAGTGTGTGTGTCTTAGTCTATCAGTGTGTCAATGTGTGTGTTAGTGTGTGTGTCTTTGTCTATCAGTGTGTCAATGTGTGTGTTAATGTGTTTGTGTGTCTCAGTCTATCAGTGTGTCAATGTGTGTGTTATTGTGTGTCTCTTTCTACGTGTATCACTCACAGCAGAATTCCATTTTGGCCCCTGATACAATGAGGTTGGATAGCCATGATCCAGCAGGTGTAAAAGATACGCCCTGGGGCTGCTTGGCCTGTTAATAGCAGAGTAATTTATCCTGGGAGATAGAAACAATGTGATTAGGAAGAATGACAAAAGGTATAAACAGGAGAATCTATAAAGAAGAAAAACAGGTTGTGATGGACTTTTAAAGGTTCCCTGAGGAATGGATTTTAGCCGGGCCTGGGAGGGCAGGGGACCCAGCAGGCCGGGACCAGCCAAGCTTTGTAGTTAATGGTCTTACTGTGTCACTGATTGGGGATCGCACAGTATGAGATCAGTGTTAATACAGAGGCAGTCTGTAAGCTGCATTTACCTTGATACGGCCTCTTTTATTGTGGGAAATGGGAACGTCCAAATAAGCTGACCTGTATACCTGTAAAATCTAAACACTGGGGCACCTGATTTCCTATCCCATCATTCCCGTTAACACATTAATCATTGCTTACTCACGCCTCGGGCACTTTAATGGTTACACCAAGTAATGTGTCAGATAAAGATTAGCTGATACAAAAAGCTAATTCAGATTAATTCTGATTCATCTATAATGGCTGCAGTCTGCCTGTGCCTAATATTGCCCCCAGGAAATATACATTTTATAGCCTGCAGGAGGCAGCCATCACTGAACATGATTTCAAGTGTATCTTTAATCTGATTGGCTCAAATATAAGGCAGCCAATCAGAATACAGAGATGGTTACAATGTTTTCAGATTCCCGCTTCATTTGACGAATATAAAGACTGGGATGATCGATCTATCTCAGGACCTAAACTGCCATTATTTATTCCACACTAGACAATACATTAAGAGTGTGGGCCCGAACCATAAGGATAAGGAGCTATATTGGGCCTCTGTGGTCCTCAGTTTGATACCCCTAATCCGAACCTTTAAAATAACCAAGACTGGCATTCAAAAGTATTCAAATACTGAAATACTGTTTGCAACACAATACGTTTAAAAAACAAAAGCTAATAGTTCAATTATTATTTTTTTTCCCCCCCAAGCTAAATTTAACCTGACAATCTCATTCACCGCAACTCGGACGAAATGCTGAGCGTTTATAATTCACTCTCACCTCGTTTCATGTCGAAATGAAGCTCAATCCTTAAGCAAAGTACACTATTCAGAGACGTTTACATTCAAATCTGGATGTGGAAATCGCTGGGATAGAGGATCAGAAATCCCCCCCGGGCAGCACTGTAAAGGAACTATTTACTGCAAATTAGTTTAAGACCAAGTAAAATAATCTGTGGCGCCGCGCAAAACCCAACCGCTGCCATCGTCCTTGGAGAAAGCGGAGAATTGCTGTGAAATGCATTTGTAATTTTAGTTACGTGGTCTGGCATTTGAAACCCAAGTTTTTCCTTTTTTTCCCCTTCGTTCATTCTTTCATTCTTTCTTCCTTTTTTTTTTTTTTTTTTTTCTTCTTCAACTTCACAAAATAAATTTGGAATGACTTTTTCAGATGCTGTTGCCAAAGATTGAGATTTTAAGCAGCCAAGACACAAATCCTGTTGGGTGGACTGAAATCTGTCATGTAGCAAATGGAAAACATGGGAACTGTGAGATTAAAGCAGTATAGATAATATTAATAAGTATTACATCAAAATACTCCACCAATGACCTGTTGTACAGTGCGGCAGAATATGTTGGTGCTATATAGGTAAAAACTAATCACAATAACAGCTTCAAATGTAGCTTTCCAATCTTTGTGGAAGTAGAACTCCCATCAAGTCTAGCCACAGCCTCAGCCATCCCTGTACATTGCTGAGTGTCCATGGATTTTCCGATTCTTCTCGATCTGTATGTTATTTATTTAAATTTAAAATGTTACTGAGCGCCTGTTCCATCCCAAAGTACTGGGTGCATAACACTTTCACCCCAGGGTAACTGTACTTGTATCAGTTTAGGGATTGGTTAGTAAACAATGAATTCTGTAAAGTTAACAAATCAACTTCCAAAATGGAAAAATCTATGGCAAAGTTTGAAACCATTTACCAACTCATCCAAAACAACTCATTTTTGGCCTGAATTTCGAACATTATTTTTTTGCCTCTATAAATTCCTTTTTAATAAAAGACCACTTTTACCTAAGTAAGTCATGCTTATTAATTTATTTTAAATAAAAGCAAATCAATGTGTTATTGTGTTGAGCAAATGGTTACATTACATTAGAGTAACCAACATGTTCAGTGGCGCTGTAGAAAGCACCTTTAATGTTGAGGAGAGGCATTAAGTCTCTGTGTAACCAGGTTCATATCTGTGTTGAATAAGATTTGAAGCAGTCAGGACTGAGACCTGCCAATAGGGGATTCAGGACCAGGAGGCGAGTATGAAGAGGAGAGGAAGTGAGAAGAGTCTAGGAAGGAAGAGAAGGAAGAGACTAGGGAGAGGAGAGGAAGAGGAGGGGAAGAGACTAGGAAGAGGAGAGGAAGAGACTAGGAAGGAGGAGAAGGAAGAGACTAGGAAGAGGAGAGGAAGAGACTAGGAAGGAGGAGAGGAAGAGACTAGGAAGAGGAGAAGGAAGAGACTAGGAAAAGGAGAGGACGAGACTAGGAAGGAGGAGAAGGAAGAAACTATGAAGAGGAGAGGAAGAGACTAGGAAGGAGGAGAAGGAAGAGACTAGGAAAAGGAGAGGAAGAGACTAGGAAGGTGGAGAAGGAAGAGACTAGGAAGGAGGACAAGGAAGAGACTAGGAAGAGGAGAGGAAGAGACTAGGAAGAGGAGAAGGAAGAGACTAGGAAAAGGAGAGGAAGAAACTAGGAAGGTGGAGAAGGAAGAGACTAGGAAGGAGGAGAAGGAAGAGAATAGGAAGATGAGAAGAAGAGACTCGGAAGGAGGAGAAAGAAGATTAGAGGAAGAGGAGAGGAAGAGACTAGGAAGGGGGAGAGGAAGAGACAAGGAAGGGGGAGAGGAAGAGACAAGGAAGGGGGAGAAGGAAGAGACTAGGAAGGAGGAGAAGGAAGAGACTAGGAAGGAGGAGAAGGAAGAGACTAGGAAGAGGAGAGGAAGATAATAGGAAGATGAGAAGAAGAGACTAGGAAGGAGGAGAGGAAGAGACTCGGAAGGAGGAGAAGGAAGATTAGAGGAAGAGGAGAGGAAGAGACTAGGAAGGGGGAGAGGAAGAGACAAGGAAGGGGGAGAGGAAGAGACTAGGAAGGAGGAGAAGGAAGAGGCTAAGAAGAGGAGAGGAAGAGACTAGGAAGGAGGAGAGGAAGAGACTCGGAAGGAGGTGAAGGAAGAGACTAGGAAGAGGATAGGAAGAGACTAGGAAGGAGGAGAAGGAAGAGACTAGGAAGAGGAGAGGAAGAGACTAGGAAGGAGGAGAAGGAAGAGACTAGGAAGAGGAGAGGAAGAGACTAGGAAGGAGGAGAGGAAGAGACTAGGAAGAGGAGAAGGAAGAGACTAGGAAAAGGAGAGGAAGAGACTAGGAAGGAGGAGAAGGAAGAAACTATGAAGAGGAGAGGAAGAGACTAGGAAGGAGGAGAAGGAAGAGACTAGGTAAAGGAGAGGAAGAGACTAGGAAGGTGGAGAAGGAAGAGACTAGGAAGGAGGACAAGGAAGAGACTAGGAAGAGGAGAGGAAGAGACTAGGAAGAGGAGAAGGAAGAGACTAGGAAAAGGAGAGGAAGAAACTAGGAAGGTGGAGAAGGAAGAGACTAGGAAGGAGGAGAAGGAAGAGAATAGGAAGATGAGAAGAAGAGACTCGGAAGGAGGAGAAGGAAGATTAGAGGAAGAGGAGAGGAAGAGACTAGGAAGGGGGAGAGGAAGAGACAAGGAAGGGGGAGAGGAAGAGACAAGGAAGGGGGAGAAGGAAGAGACTAGGAAGGAGGAGAAGGAAGAGACTAGGAAGGAGGAGAAGGAAGAGACTAGGAAGAGGAGAGGAAGATAATAGGAAGATGAGAAGAAGAGACTAGGAAGGAGGAGAGGAAGAGACTCGGAAGGAGGAGAAGGAAGATTAGAGGAAGAGGAGAGGAAGAGACTAGGAAGGGGGAGAGGAAGAGACAAGGAAGGGGGAGAGGAAGAGACTAGGAAGGAGGAGAAGGAAGAGGCTAAGAAGAGGAGAGGAAGAGACTAGGAAGGAGGAGAGGAAGAGACTCGGAAGGAGGTGAAGGAAGAGACTAGGAAGAGGATAGGAAGAGACTAGGAAGGAGGAGAAGGAAGAGACTAGGAAGAGGAGAGGAAGAGACTAGGAAGGAGGAGAGGAAGAGACTAGGAAGGAGGAGAAGGAAGATTAGAGGAAGAGGAGAGGAAGAGACTAGGAAGGGGGAGAGGAAGAGACAAGGAAGGGGGAGAGGAAGAGACTAGGAAGGAGGAGAAGGAAGAGGCTAAGAAGAGGAGAGGAAGAGACTAGGAAGGAGGAGAGGAAGAGACTCGGAAGGAGGTGAAGGAAGAGACTAGGAAGAGGATAGGAAGAGACTAGGAAGGAGGAGAAGGAAGAGACTAGGAAGAGGAGAGGAAGAGACTAGGAAGGAGGAGAAGGAAGAGACTAGGAAGAGGAGAGGAAGAGACTAGGAAGGAGGAGAGGAAGAGACTAGGAAGAGGATAGGAAGAGGAGAGGAAGATAATAGGAAGATGAGAAGAAGAGACTAGGAAGGAGGAGAGGAAGAGACTCGGAAGGAGGAGAAGGAAGATTAGAGGAAGAGGAGAGGAAGAGACTAGGAAGGGGGAGAGGAAGAGACAAGGAAGGGGGAGAGGAAGAGACTAGGAAGGAGGAGAAGGAAGAGGCTAAGAAGAGGAGAGGAAGAGACTAGGAAGGAGGAGAGGAAGAGACTCGGAAGGAGGTGAAGGAAGAGACTAGGAAGAGGATAGGAAGAGACTAGGAAGGAGGAGAAGGAAGAGACTAGGAAGAGGAGAGGAAGAGACTAGGAAGGAGGAGAAGGAAGAGACTAGGAAGAGGAGAGGAAGAGACTAGGAAGGAGGAGAGGAAGAGACTAGGAAGAGGATAGGAAGAGACTAGGAAGAGGAGAGGAAGATAATAGGAAGATGAGAAGAAGAGACTAGGAAGGAGGAGAGGAAGAGACTCGGAAGGAGGAGAAGGAAGATTAGAGGAAGAGGAGAGGAAGAGACTAGGAAGGGGGAGAGGAAGAGACAAGGAAGGGGGAGAGGAAGAGACTAGGAAGGAGGAGAAGGAAGAGGCTAAGAAGAGGAGAGGAAGAGACTAGGAAGGAGGAGAGGAAGAGACTCGGAAGGAGGTGAAGGAAGAGACTAGGAAGAGGATAGGAAGAGACTAGGAAGGAGGAGAAGGAAGAGACTAGGAAGAGGAGAGGAAGAGACTAGGAAGGAGGAGAAGGAAGAGACTAGGAAGAGGAGAGGAAGAGACTAGGAAGGAGGAGAGGAAGAGACTAGGAAGAGGAGAAGGAAGAGACTAGGAAAAGGAGAGGAAGAGACTAGGAAGGAGGAGAAGGAAGAAACTATGAAGAGGAGAGGAAGAGACTAGGAAGGAGGAGAAGGAAGAGACTAGGAAAAGGAGAGGAAGAGACTAGGAAGGTGGAGAAGGAAGAGACTAGGAAGGAGGACAAGGAAGAGACTAGGAAGAGGAGAGGAAGAGACTAGGAAGAGGAGAAGGAAGAGACTAGGAAAAGGAGAGGAAGAAACTAGGAAGGTGGAGAAGGAAGAGACTAGGAAGGAGGAGAAGGAAGAGAATAGGAAGATGAGAAGAAGAGACTCGGAAGGAGGAGAAGGAAGATTAGAGGAAGAGGAGAGGAAGAGACTAGGAAGGGGGAGAGGAAGAGACAAGGAAGGGGGAGAGGAAGAGACAAGGAAGGGGGAGAAGGAAGAGACTAGGAAGGAGGAGAAGGAAGAGACTAGGAAGGAGGAGAAGGAAGAGACTAGGAAGAGGAGAGGAAGATAATAGGAAGATGAGAAGAAGAGACTAGGAAGGAGGAGAGGAAGAGACTCGGAAGGAGGAGAAGGAAGATTAGAGGAAGAGGAGAGGAAGAGACTAGGAAGGGGGAGAGGAAGAGACAAGGAAGGGGGAGAGGAAGAGACTAGGAAGGAGGAGAAGGAAGAGGCTAAGAAGAGGAGAGGAAGAGACTAGGAAGGAGGAGAGGAAGAGACTCGGAAGGAGGTGAAGGAAGAGACTAGGAAGAGGATAGGAAGAGACTAGGAAGGAGGAGAAGGAAGAGACTAGGAAGAGGAGAGGAAGAGACTAGGAAGGAGGAGAGGAAGAGACTAGGAAGGAGGAGAAGGAAGATTAGAGGAAGAGGAGAGGAAGAGACTAGGAAGAGGAGAGGAAGAGACTAGGAAGGAGGAGAAGGAAGAGACTAGGAAAAGGAGAGGAAGGGACTAGGAAGGAGGAGAAGGAAGAAACTATGAAGAGGAGAGGAAGAGACTAGGAAGAGGAGAGGAAGAGAATAGGAAGATGAGAAGAAGAGACTAGGAAGGAGGAGAGGAAGAGACTCGGAAGGAGGAGAAGGAAGATTAGAGGAAGAGGAGAGGAAGAGACTAGGAAGGGGGAGAGGAAGAGACAAGGAAGGGGGAGAGGAAGAGACTAGGAAGGAGGAGAAGGAAGAGGCTAAGAAGAGGAGAGGAAGAGACTAGGAAGGAGGAGAAGGAAGAGACTAGGAAGAGGAGAGGAAGAGACTAGGAAGGAGGAGAGGAAGAGACTAGGAAGGAGGAGAAGGAAGATTAGAGGAAGAGGAGAGGAAGAGGAGAGGAAGAGACTAGGAAGGAGGAGAAGGAAGAGACTAGGAAAAGGAGAGGAAGGGACTAGGAAGGAGGAGAAGGAAGAAACTATGAAGAGGAGAGGAAGAGACTAGGAAGGAGGAGAAGTCAGAGACTAGGAAAAGGAGAGGAAGAGACTAGGAAGGAGGAGAAGGAAGAGACTAGGAAAAGGAGAGGAAGAGACTAGGAAGGTGGAGAAGGAAGAGACTAGGAAGGAGGAGAAGGAAGAGACTAGGAAGAGGAGAGGAAGAGAATAGGAAGATGAGAAGAAGAGACTAGGAAGTAGGAGAGGAAGAGACTCGGAAGGAGGAGAAGGAAGATTAGAGGAAGAGGAGAGGAAGAGACTAGGAAGGAGGAGAGGAAGAGACAAGGAAGGGGTAGAGGAAAAGACTAGGAAGAGGAGAGGAAGAGACTAGGAAGGAGGAGAGGAAGAGACTCGGAAGGAGGTGAAGGAAGAAACTAGGAAGAGGAGAGGAAGAGACTAGGAAGGAGAAGGAAGAAACTATGAAGAGGAGAGGAAGAGACTAGGAAGGAGGAGAAGTCAGAGACTAGGAAAAGGAGAGGAAGAGACTAGGAAGGAGGAGAAGGAAGAGACTAGGAAAAGGAGAGGAAGGGACTAGGAAGGAGGAGAAGGAAGAAACTATGAAGAGGAGAGGAAGAGACTAGGAAGGAGGAGAAGTCAGAGACTAGGAAAAGGAGAGGAAGAGACTAGGAAGGAGGAGAAGGAAGAGACTAGGAAAAGGAGAGGAAGAGACTAGGAAGGTGGAGAAGGAAGAGACTAGGAAGGAGGAGAAGGAAGAGACTAGGAAGAGGAGAGGAAGAGAATAGGAAGGAGGAGAGGAAGAGACTCGGAAGGAGGAGAAGGAAGATTAGAGGAAGAGGAGAGGAAGAGACTAGGAAGGAGGAGAGGAAGAGACAAGGAAGGGGAGAGGAAGAGACTAGGAAGAGGAGAGGAAGAGACTAGGAAGGAGGAGAGGAAGAGACTCGGAAGGAGGTGAAGGAAGAAACTAGGAAGAGGAGAGGAAGAGACTAGGAAGGAGGAGAAGGAAGAGACTAGGAAGAGGAGAGGAAGAGACTAGGAAGGAGGAGAAGGAAGAGACTAGGAAGAGGAGATGAAGAGACTAGGAAGGAGGAGAGGAAGAGACTAGGAAGGAGGAGAAGGAAGATTAGAGGATGAGGAGAGGAAGAGACTAGGAAGGAGGAGAAGGAATATTAGAGGAAGAGGAGAAGCGCAAGTGCACATCTGTTTCTCTGTTTCACTATTTTTATTATTTCAGTTTAAATGTATTTTATGTATTTGTTAATAAAGTTATCCTGTATTATCTTGGTCCCCCCATGTACCGCCCCCATCCATCCTGTCCCTCTGGTGGTAAGGCTAATTCAACACACGTAAAGACTAGTATTTGTTGATAAAGTGCATTACGATTTTTTATGAATAAACACTTGTTAATGCAATAGAAAAAGTTGCTGGCGATGGATTTGAGACATGTTTTGTGTGTTTGAATGTATGTATTTGTGTGTGGTGTTGGCATTTGATGCAGTCGTATGTTTGTATGTACTGTTGCTATTTGAAAACAGTGGTGTACTTGTGTTCAGTGTTTGTGTTTGAATGTGATTGCTGGGTGCACATACACTGCCCAGCACATACACACTGACACACACAGATACACACTTCTTATAAAGAAACACATATGCACAGACACACACACTCTCAATGACAGGCACACAAACTCACTGATTTAAAATACACTCATTGACAGACACACACATTGACAGACACAATCACTGACAGACTTACTGACACACACTCTTACTAATTTGAAACACTCACTGACAGACACACTCACTGACAAACACAATGACAGATACACACACATACAGTGACAGACACACTCACTGACAGACACATTCTGACACATACACACTGACAGGCACACACTCTCGATGACAGGCACACAATCTCACTAATTTAAAACACACTCACTGACAGACGGACACACTGACAGACACACTCACTGACAGACTTACTGACACACACTCTTAATGACAGACACACTCTAACTGATTTGAAACACTCACTGACAGACAAACACACACACATACAGTGACTGACACACTGAGAGATACTGACAGTCACACATACAGTGAGTGACAGACAAACCTACTGACAGATACCCAAACTGACACACACACATACACACAGACAAATACTCTCAATGACATACACACAGTCACTGATAGACACACATACACACATACAGTGACTGACAGACACACTGAGAGACACTGACAGACACACATACAGTGAGTGACAGACAAACTTATTGACAGATACACAAACTGACACAAACTCTCAATGACAGACACACAGTCACTGACAGACACACAATAAAAGATAGACACACACACTGACAGACACACACATACATAAACTCACAAATTAATTTTATTTATTGTTGTTTTATTTTTAGGCCTATCTAGCCTCCCTACCATCAGCGCTTCTTTGCTGCTGCTTCCTGCCTCCTCTCTATCCCCAATATATTTCAGCAGAGTAGGCACCTGCTGTCTGGGGAAAACAGGTGCCTACTCTGCCTTACTGAATAAGCACCTGCTTAGCCACCGGCACCTTCTGGGCCCCCTGTGACAGGCCATTGGCCTGCTCCTCTCAGCGCCCCCAATTTTGGGGTCTGGGCATTCTTCAATTCCTTTACTGCGTTAGCCTTATACACATCCTGAGCATTCTTCAATTCCTTTACTGTGTTAGCCTTATACACATCCTGAGCATTCTTCAATTCCTTTACTGTGTTAGCCTTATACACATCCTGCACATTCTTTAATTCCTTTACTGCGTTAGCCTTATACACATCCCGAGCATTCTTCAATTCCTTTACTGTGTTAGCCTTATACACATCCTGAGCATTCTTCAATTCCTTTACTGTGTTAGCCTTATACACATCCTGAGCATTCTTCAATTCCTTTACTGTGTTAGCCTTATACACATCCTGCACATTCTTTAATTCCTTTACTGCGTTAGCCTTATACACATCCCGAGCATTCTTCAATTCCTTTACTGTGTTAGCCTTATACACATCCTGAGCATTCTTCAATTCCTTTACTGCGTTACCTTATACACATCCTGAGTATTCTTCAATTCCTTTACTGTGTTAGCCTTATACACCTCCTGAGCATTCTTCAATTCCTTTACTGTGATAGCCTTATACACCTCCTGAGCATTCTTCAATTCCTTTACTGTGATAGCCTTATACACCTCCTGAGCATTCTTCAATCCCTTTACTGTGTTATTCTTATACACAACTCAAGCATTCTCCAATTCCTTTACTGTGTTAGCCTTATACACATCCTGAGCATTCTTCAATTCCTTTACTGTGTTAGCCTTATACACATCCTGAGCATTCTTCAATTCCTTTACTGTGTTAGCCTTATACACATCCTGAGCATTCTTCAATTCCTTTACTGCGTTAGCCTTATACAAATCCCGAGCATTCTTCAATTCCTTTATTGTGTTAGCCTTATACACATCCTGAACATTCTTCAATTCCTTTACTGTGTTAGCCTTATACACATCCTGAACATTCTTCAATTCCTTTACTGCATTAGCCTTATACACATCCCGAGCATTCTTCAATTCATTTACTGTGTTAGTCTTATACACATCCTGAGCATTCTTTAATTCCTTTACTGTGTTAGCCTTATACACATCCTGAGCATTCTTCAATTTCTTTACTGCGTTAGCCTTATACACATCCTGAGCATTCTTCAATTTCTTTACTGCGTTATCCTTATACACATCTTGAGTATTCTTCAATTCCTTTACTGTGATAGCCTTATACACATCCTGAGCATTCTTTAATTCCTTTACTGTGTTAGCCTTATACACATCCTGAGCATTCTTCAATTTCTTTACTGCGTTAGCCTTATACATATCCTGAGCATTCTTCAATTCCTTTCCTGAACGTTCTTCCTTTAAATTGTAAGCTTGTTTGAGCAGGACACTCTTACTGTTCATAAATATCTTACGTGTTAACCTTGTATTAAATGTTTGTCTTGTTTACCCTTTGTACAGCAATGTGAAATATATTGGTGCTATATGAATAATTGCATTTGTAATTAATTTTTTCTTTATTGCGTTAGTCTTCCACACATCCCAGCACTGTTCAATTCCTCTTTACTCTTAGCCATTACTATTCCCAGTTAATGGCTTATCCAGGTATCTACTACTCTTCCTGTAAAGTAATATTTCCTGATATTATCATGTGGTTTATTCTCTGCTTTCTTACAGATGAATACCATTCAGTGTTTCCTATGGATATATCGCCCCATACTGCTCTGCCCGGCATGGTGCTGGTAGTGAAGAGGTTACATGGTGTATAGACGGTGCCAGCCCCTCACTGTGAGCCAGGGGCTCTGGTTCGGACCCCTACCGATCAGATACCCAGATGAAGTGTTACATTGTGAAAGACATCATTTTCATGGCTCTTGTAAGATGCTCGTGCCATGAGGGACATGCTCTGGCGGGGACCCACTGACAATGATTTAAGAGCTGGAAGTTTGCTTTCTTATTAAATACTTGAACTGGATAGCTGCTCCTTTTGTTCATTCAGACAGGAGAATCCCTATGGGCTCCGCGTTCTAGGGCTGTAATAACCCTTTGTTGGGGAAACATTGACGCAGGGTGTTTGCCGACTGTTCCACCAGAAAGCAGATTATATTGGCAGGAGCCTTGCGCTCATCCTGCGTTTGGATGTATAATTTCATTATTTTAGCCAGTGCCAGAGGCATGAGTAACACATTGAAATACTTAGCTTGTCCATCTGGTATAGGGGCGTCAGCTTTTTTTTTAATTTTCAGGTAGATGTGAGCTGCGTCCTCAATGGTAACAATCAATACAAGTTTGTAATCTGTGTAGGACCCTCGATATGTATAAACCCCCTGATTTGTTTACGTAAATATTACTATTATTTTGTGTCTGACTGCACGAATTGTCTCATATTGAATAGTGATTTGGACAGAGCTACGTTGAAATCTTGATTGAAAAAAACACTCAAGTCCATAGAGTTTAACCTCTAAAACATATCTCTGAGGCAAAACAGTTTGAAGCGATGGACAATTATGTCACAAAAATGGGGGGGAAAGAATCCTTCTTGACTCTATAACTCCACATATCTATCCATTATAACTTTGAATATTTAGTTCAAAAAATATTTAAAAATCCATCCTCGATAGATTTTATCAACAATAGCCGTGATCGTGGGGTATTTCTCGGAGTAATGGATATCTCTGCTTGATTCCCGGAGGTCTAATATCTTCTCTCTGAGTTGGCCGTGTAACAATGATATTCTATGTCCATAGATGAATCCTGCACGTTGTGCAGTTGGCAGTGATAAGATATAAAATACAATGAATTTAATGAATTAATGGCTGTTTTCAGTATAGATACAATGTAATTACCAGGAAACACATCGCCACAGAATAGTCAATTTAATTTCTAAAAATATTTACACCCTCTCCCTGCATTAACGGTCACCAACAACTGGCTAGAACTGTACATTTTAAATGATAAATTTAGACCAGTTTAAAGGAGATTCTCTTAATTTGGGCGGTCACACAATTTACACCTTCATTGTACCTGTCCAAAGGTCCCATATAATGAACAATATCACTGCCTTAGATTAGAACAATGCACATCTGTATCTTGGGTTGGGGGGGGTCAATATAACTTATCCCCCACCCTATAAATAGAGTATGACTGTCAAACGAATAATGGTTCCCAGAAGTCTGGGTGAGTGCGGCAGCATAGAGCATCAAGTATACAATTAAGCAAGGGTCCTGTGATTCCCTAGATATTAGAGGGGACTGATAGGGTCCTGTGATTCCCTAGATATTAGAGGGGACTAATAGGGTCCTGTGATTCCCTAGATATTAGAGGGGACTGATAGGGTCCTGTGATTCCCTAGATATTAGAGGGAACTAATAGGATCCTGTGATTCCCTAGATATTAGAGGGAACTAATAGGATCCTGTGATTCCCTAGATATTAGAGTGGACTGATAGGGTCCTGTGATTCCCTAGATATTAGAGTGGACTGATAGGGTCCTGTGATTCCCTAGATATTAGAGGGGACTGAAAGGGTCCTGTGATTCCCTAGATATTAGAGGGGACTGATAGGGTCCTGTGATTCCCTAGATATTAGAGGGGACTGATGAAGTGTCCCCTCACTACCAATGTGAGTGGCCTGATAATTAATATAGTAGATGAATAGTAGCGAATGTACCTGCCCTTTCTTCGCCAGGCTAGGATGGACAAATAGGTCCTTGCTAGCCCAAATAGGTCCTTGCTAGCCCAAATGAATCTGGTTCCAGTAATAATTAAAGGGGTCCAACCTCCTAGTCTAAATTATTCATACCAGGAAAATTCTAGAATGACCAAGTGTGCCCAGCACCATCATAGCAAAGTGTCTGTGACTTCTGGAATCCATAGGAAATAGAATGGTTATTATTTATTACAAAATGTCACTATATTCTGCATCACGTAACGGTGAGAGAGAAGGGGCCAATGGCTGATGGATGGTCATCGAGTGAATGGATTCCATCACTGTATGAAAAGCCTAGAGGTAAATGTTACCTCTGTGTCGCCGATTCCCCTCACTCCCCAGGAGTGCTTAGAACAACAGAGGGAAACTTTGCAATTACAGCCCAGGGACCGAGGGATGCTATTGATTAAGGACAGATATAGCCCTGAGGTTCTCTCTGCCAATAAATACGTGACCTCTTATAACAAGTGCCCAGCATGCTCTTAGTTGTGGCTACAATTATTTCATTGTACGTCCGACCTAAGGCTCCTCAGTCACGCAGCTGGAGAGCTGTAGTTTCGGGGTATTTTTTTCCTTCTTCCCAGTATCTATACAGGGGTACTAATTGATAAGTAGTGGGTAGAACGTTTATTGTGGACGAACCAAAATACAAAACGTTCCGGTTCAAAGTTTGGCCTTTTACTTGTTCTCTTTTCAGTGGATATTTTGTTATTTTATTGAGGGAACTGAGGCTTTATGGCTACAGACATTAATTTCATGTCTTTAAGTATTTTGAGGATCAGACGACGGGTTGGACATTATGTTGTCAAGCGATTCTGTCATTTGGTGCAATTTTTATCCTTTTTCTCTGCAGTTTGTATCTAACTTCAAAAAACTCCCAATGACAGCAGATAGATCATACTCACACCAATTCGCTTTCTTCACTAAACTGAAAACTAAGGACTTGATGGAATTGCAACAATTGGACAATTTTTTCCACTTAAATTATTTTCCCCTAAAATGTGCAGTTCCTTGTTAATTCTCAACGGATCCCAGCACAGGAGGTTTCTACCTTTTAAAAGCTCAGTTAGTTTTAATACCAGAAGAATTGTTTACAGCTTGTTAATATCTGTATAATTAATTATTAAAACAATTTCTTGGATGCATTCTTTTTTATTAATAGATACATTTTTCATGTATTATGTTTGGATTTTTATTTATTTAAAATATTTCCACAACATCTGAATAAACAAAACCTTGTAAGGTATCCAGGCTTGCGGTCACAGAGGGAATGTGCAGATTGTATCACGCTCTCTTATTATCCGTATTATTATTATTATTATTATTATTATTATTATTTGTGGTGCATTATTTTGCTGTTTTGACTCTGTAACTGTATACTATTTACATGAAAAGGCAAAGCTTAGTCCTTGGATTTAGCGATATATAATCAGATGATGACAATAATTAATGATCTAATACAGTGCAGGAGTTCCCATAATGTCTGTGTGCAATATG
This sequence comes from Pelobates fuscus, assembly GCF_036172605.1. Classification (NCBI taxonomy): domain Eukaryota; kingdom Metazoa; phylum Chordata; class Amphibia; order Anura; family Pelobatidae; genus Pelobates; species Pelobates fuscus. Next base: position 303,490,827 of record NC_086322.1, read on the forward strand.
CCGAATATCATCCTCAATGCATAGAATTACCATTTTGGCCTCAACCTTTCGATTGCCAGACACTGTGTAGGGCGTCACCAGACGTGAGCTCGGTATCACAATATGCCTTCACACATTGACAAGGACAAGAGATGTCGTAAAGACGGCCTGGAGTGTGGGTCCCCATTTACACTGAAATCCAGTTGTGCAAATTAATAAATGACCTCTGCCTTTGATAAAGCCCCATCGTAGCCCGCAACGTTGTTCTATATTCAGACTTAAGTCTTGATGTATCTCTTACAGTAGACAAAAAACATTTACTCTCAGGAAGTCTGTTAGTGCCCTTTACTCATTTTATTTTAAAAGCCAGGTTTGTCTCAGTCTATATTCATGGGTAGGGTGAATCTAACACCCTCACTGTGGCCCTGTTAAAGGGACACTCCATACCCCTAAAGCAGTGTATCTCGCTGAAGTGCTTTATGTGTGAGGAGTATGTCCTCTTTTTCCATTTTATAAAAATGTATATTCCAGTATAAATTGACACGTCTATAAATAAATATTGATATACCCCACTGACTGTCAATCAGACAACCTGTCCCTGCTGCTTCCTGGTTCTTTAACTCAGTGAAGATAGACTCTGAGGCAGCAACTGCATCTAGCTTGCAAAGACTTCTCATTAAGCTGCACTGGGAAGTCTGTGATTGGACAGCCACTAAAACTCTGGGCGGAGTTAGAAGGGGAGGACTTGCACAGACTGCAGGCTGTTATAACTTTGGACCAGCATTTCTCTTTATACAAAGTCAGCAGAAAAGAGAACTGCAAAGATATATCTCAAATGAAAAAAATGCCTAATTTAATTAATGCATGTTTTAATAAAAGCATATCTACTAAACAATGTGCTGTTTTTTATTATTTTATTTGGGCAGTGGAGTGTCCCTTTAAATGTGACAATTGACCCAGGGGAGGTCAATGGTAACCTCATTTCATTTTTAGACCATGAGGCAGAACCATAGCCACCGTCAGGGGTACCCTAAAAATGTAAGTGTCTTTTATACAGGTGAGTGAGTAATCCTACACGCCAATACAATCCTCTGCCTGGTTATACCTCTCCTCTAACCATAACTACATGTTAACTTGGTTCTAGTTTTTCCAAGCTCCGTCCTGATTGTAAACATTGACATTCGTCACTGTGCATATTTCAATACTCAGACTGTCATTCGTTGGCTGAAAGCGGTCATTATCAGCCAATAAAAAAGGCCATCAGGATCGGCATCCGGATACTGCAGCTCTACAGATGCCAGATGTCATAAACCAGGAGGAGACCTGGCGTCCATTACCGTGGAACAGCGCCAGAGTACTCCAACCATCACAATCGCAACAGCAGTATGCAGTGGTTATGGTTGATGGAGTAGCCATTTAATATTAAGGAGTTCTGCTGTTTCTGTCTTAGCCCGGTGTAGCGATATTGGTATACTCCTCTCCCATCGCTCCCTTCCTGCACGATTTCACATTTTCACAATAATTTTACTTTGAATTTATTAAATTCAATTTACTGTCGTTTCGCACAATAAATTCCTTTTAATTTACAGCAACTCCTGAGTCTGCTTTTTAGGTTTTCCTCCAACTGGTGAAAATAAAAATACATATTTTTAAATGAATACATGTACATTTATTAATTGTTTATTAATTAGTGCATTTTTTTTTATTAAATAATCAATACGATTTATAAATATATATAAAAGACATTAGAAAGAAATGGAAATGTTTCATATCCGCGCTAAACCATTTCAATTTAAATGGAATTAAAATATATTTCTTTTTAAAATCTCCTCTCAGATTTCCGCCAAGCCACGGTTCCTCGATTTCCGGCAGCTTTAATCAGGCACCATTTAATAGACAGCCCTATATCTATGTAAAAATGACCTGGGTGGAGGGAGCTAAGCAACCGAGAGAGACAGTCGCATGGAGCATGAGCTCCGACTCAACTAGGCCCAAACTGAGCAAAATCCAGCAATCGGCAACGCCTAAACGGTACTACCATAGCCTACTGAAGCGCCAGGTACCGGACCATCACAATGGGGCGGAAATCAAAGAAGGCCAAGCAAGAGAACCCGAGACCGGGCCCTAATATAGCCGAGCTGCTCCGCCAAACACCGGGGACGTCCAGGCCCAAAATGGCCGCCTATCCGGAAACTTACTCCGAATTCTCCGATGACTTTTCCACAGGAGAGGACGAAGCAGACCCCCCGGCGGAGCCGACACCAAAACCGGTTCCTCAAAAGGCGGATGCCTCGCCGGTAACGACGGCGGTGTTGAAAGCACTGCTCGCTGATCTCCAACGCGCCCTCCAATCAGATGTAGCGTCCCTACGGGCCGACATCCAGGGACTAACCGGGAGAATGGGAGCACTAGAAACGGAATCTAATAACCAAGCCACGCAACTAGCAGAGCTGCAAACGGAGGTACAGGGTCTCAAAAACCAGAATGAGAGACATGAGCGCCGGTTCGCGGCACTCGAAGATGCAAAGCGGGCAAATAACTTAAAAATCCGAGGCATCCCGGAGAATACCCCAACAGACGAATTACCGCACATGCTAAGGCGCTTGCTGACAGCCCTACTCTCGCCACGACAGGCTAAAACAACACAACTGGATGGCTTCTTCAGAGCCCCAAAGCCAGCTACAGCACCTACCGAAACACCCAGAGACCTAATCATAAAATTTCAGCGCCACAAGGATAAAATGGCGGTCGTGGCGGCAACTAGGGGAAGCTCACCCTATCAGTTTGAAGCGATGGATCTAACATTTTATGCGGACTTAACTGGCAGCACACTCGCCTGGCGACGGTCCCTCAGACCATTCACCATGCTGCTGAGGATGAAAAATATACCCTACAAGTGGCTGATGACCCGAGCCCTATGGATCCAGAAAGGTGACACCAGACACACAGTAAGCACCCTCACAGAAGCAATGGCGCTATTACCTGCCCTGGGGCTGCCGACGGACTCACTACGCCCCGCTGAAACCCGAAGTACTACCACCTCGACACACACATGGAACCCTGGCCGGGTGACCCCCTTCGTCCCACGAGGTCCAACTCGGGAACAACATGACCCAGCAACAACCTGAACTCACAGGCGAGAACCATCACTCTAAGGACTTTACACTAAAGCATGATTTTTTTCTCTTTGTTTTTGCTCTCTCTATAATTTCTCTGGTTGCCATGTTTACTAATGTTTAACTATCTACATGTTGCCAAAACGACTGATCACACTCTCGACACACCTGACTAGACGGCCGAAGGGCCATGACTCACTAACCGCCCCCTCGCCTGGCTGAACTTACACAGGGAACCCGCAACCCAACCCAACAGAGGCAGACAAACACACCAAGCAAGGCACTGAGCGGCATATCATCCCGCTACAGGGAATATGCCATTTAAATGCACCACTCACTATAAATTTCCCGGGTTATACCACGCACGCCAAACAGATCGGACACAGACACTCACATATATGCCTACAAGCAGCACACACCGCTTATCTCCCGCAAACCGCACTTAGCAAAGGGTCCGACGGAGACAACAAGCTCACACAGGATACCGGGAATGCAACCCCAAGCTATAGAGACCGCTATATATAAAACGACCAAAAACCAAAATGTGTATGATATAACAAGCCACGCAATGTTACCAACTGTTTATTGTTTACTGATCCAAGTCGCACAGCTGTTGTGGCACTGTGACTTTATATGTTACTCTACGCACAACCAAAATAAAGAATTTAATAATAAAAAAAATGACCTGGGTGGCCCTCGACGGTCTCTCATTTTAAAGCAAAACGATGTAATCTGACTGGTTTCTGCCCCAAGATGTGAACTTGTTTTATTCTCTCAGTTAAATCCCCAGCTAAGCACTTAAGAAAACACCTGTTAGTGTTTTGATTTACTGTCTGCACCCAGATGAAACTGAACTATTTCACAAGTAGAGATTCCAATTGAAACTGCCCTGTGTTTCTCAAACTATTGAGAGCATCTGTTTCCTGCAAGTCATTCATTAGAATCCCGTGTCGCCTGCTGTGCGGTGCACTCACGTAGCACAATTACGAAGGGCACATATTTCACTTTTTGTTGGGTTATATTTTTGGAAAGATTGACCTGCGCTGTAACTGTGACATCACTTCCTGTGCTCCGATGATGTCATATTAAACAGGCCAGTGAGGATAGGAAAAGCTGAATAAAAAGGAAAAACATTTAAAATGTTACGGTTGGGGTGTAGTGTTAGAGAATTTAGGTGTGTTCGGGTTCAGGGGGCTTAAGGGGTTAATGTCTCCAGAAATGTATTCCCCTATAACCCTAAACATAAAACATGTGGTACATTTACATTTAGCTTTTCAGTAGTTTCTGTTTCCAACTGCAGCCTGGAGTCTAGTTATTATTACACAGTTTAATACCATACCTCCCAATTGTCCCTATTTAGGAAGGACAGTCCCTATTTTGTCCCTCTTTTCTAGGAGCACCATATTGTTGGTGTGTCTCAGTGTATAACAGAGCTCCACAGCAATAATACTCCCAGTAATGTGTCTGTGCGTATAACAGAGCTCCACAGCAATAATACTCCCAGTAATGTGTCTGAGTGTATAACAGAGCTCCACGGCAATAATACTCCCAGTAATGTGTCTGAGTGTATAACAGAGCTCCACAGCAATAATACTCCCAGTAATGTGTCTGAGTGTATAACAGAGCTTCAAAGTAATAATACTCCCAGTAATGTGTCTGAGTGTATAACAGAGCCCCACAGTAATAATACTCCCAGTAATGTGTCTGAGTGTATAACAGAGCTCCACAGCAATAATCCTCCCAGTAATGTGTCTGAGTGTATAACAGAGCTCCACAGCAATAATCCTCCCAGTAATGTGTCTGAGTGTATAACAGAGCTCCACAGCAATAATACTCCCAGTAATGTGTATGACAGTATAACAGAGCTCCACAGCAATTATACTCCCAGTAATGTGTCTGACAGTATAACAGAGCTCCACAGCAATAATACTCCCAGTAATGTGTCTGACAGTATAACAGAACTCCACAGCTGTAATACTCCAGTAATGTGTCTGACAGTATAACAGAGCTCCACAGCAATAATACTCCCAGTAATGTGTTTGAGTGTATAACAGAGCTCCACAGCAATAATCCTCCCAGTAATGTGTCTGAGTGTAAAACAGAACTCCCCAGCAATAATCCTCCCAGTAATGTGTCTGAGTGTAAAACAGAGCTCCACAGCAATAATCCTCCCAGTAATGTGTCTGAGTGTAAAACAGAGCTCCACAGCAATAATACTCCCAGTAATGTGTCTGAGTGTATAACAGAGCTCCACAGCAATAATACTCCCAGTAATGTGTCTGACTGTATAACAGAGCTCCACAGCAATAATACTCCCAGTAATGTGTCTGAGTGTATAACAGAGCTCCACAGCAATAATACTCCCAGTAATGTGTCTGAGTGTATAACAGAGCCCCACAGTAATAATACTCCCAGTAATGTGTCTGAGTGTGCAACAGAGCTCCGCAGCAATAATACTCTCAGTAATGTGTCTGAGTGTATAACAGAGCTCCACAGCAATAATATTCCCAGTGATATGTCTAAGTGTGCAACAGAGCTCCACAGCAATAATACTCTCAGTAATGTGTCTGAGTGTATAACAAAGCTCCACAGCAATAATACTCCCAGTAATGTGTCTGAGTGCATAACAGAGCTCCACAGCAATAATACTCCCAGTAATGTGTCTGAGTGTATCACAGAGCTCCACAGCAATAATACTCCCAGTAATGTGTCTTTAACCCCTTAAGGACCAAACTTCTGGAATAAAATGGAATCATGACATGTCACACATGTCATGTGTCCTTAAGGGGTTAAACTACAATAAATGAGTTTAGAAATCAGTCTGTAAATAAGACACATTGTTATTTTTATAAATTACATTTTAGCTGATAAATTGTTATCAGTAAGTCACCAAACATTTCTCAGAACAGCCCCGCCCTTGGCTACACTTACACTCAGAATCCTGGTCACACCCCTGCGCACACCCCTAAAATGAAAGTGCCCCCCTTTGTCCGTTTGAAATATTATGTGGTATGTCATATTACTTGTTTTATTGACACTGGAAGGATGGAAGGCTGAGTTGGCCATATCGCGAAACAAACCTGCAATTTTAATGGTTTGTTTAACCCCCATGATTCCCTTTTATTCCAGAAGTTTGGTCCTTAAGGGGTTAAACAAACTGATAATCCAGCCTTCCTTCCTCTTTCTCCCAACCTGCAATGATTCCCGTTTTGTTTCAATAATCCTCCTATATTTGATGTAATGGCTTATGTTGGGGGCTCCATGGGGTGTTCAGCTTGTAGCTTTTTACCCATTAGCAATTGAACTACAACTCCCAGAAGTCCCTGCCATGATCACGAAGCACTGCTTACGAAACAAGCTCAGCAATGATATAGTAAGTTAAACGACCAGCAGTCACTCTATAAATATATCATTTTACTGAGATATAGACAGATTTCCATGATTTGTGCAGTTTGTCAGCTCCCCCTGTTAGCGTTATTAGCTCAGGTAGGGCACAGTAATAGCTATGCCGGCTAGCTGAGCATCATGGTAAATGTAGTTCCCAAATTTTGGCGATACAATCATTACAGCTAGAGGTTTATAGAGATTAGATTTGATCACTGTCAGAGTTATTAGGAATTTAAAGTGAATGTCAAATTGCCAAACTGAAAACATGGCGAATGCTAAATAAGTTATTTTGACTAAAATGTGAAATTCATCTTGTATTCATGAGCATTCCCAGTTCGTCCAGTAACCGCCTGCATAGATCGCGTTATAATAACTGCATGCAACATGTTGCTGTCGACTCGTTGGGCTACGAGAGACCCATTTCAGAACATTCGTTGTGGTCTAACAATGAGTCTGCCAGTTTTATTGTCTTGGGAAAAAAAATGCTAAATTGGCTAAAAGGTCCTGAAACGTTAGCGGCCTCTTCCCGTAAAACAGACCTACTTGTCTGGACGCCACTTTGGTCCCATATTATTATTCTGCAGTTTGTGAAAAGTGACTTAATATTTAACTGCAGGTGGCTCTTTCCATTGGAACATAAAATTCTCTTCCAACACCGGATTATAGATTGCGAAGGCATGGCTCCGAGATGGTTTTGGGTTGGACGCTGTGTGACATAACCGTATATTACTGGAACTAAACCAAACTATTCCCTCTCCCCTGATTCCCATCTTTCTTTTTCTCTATTTTTTCACTTCATTCTGAGAATCTGCTTGTCCTGTGTTTGATAGGTCTTGATCCTGACTACATGTTACCGAATCCCTACAGACAGACATCTCCACAGCTGTTCAACACAATTAAGAATGGCAGAATTTGTTTAGGCAATATTGGACACCTGTTAGTAAGACTTAGAGAGTCAGTCTGTGCCGCGCAGGATGTACACTGTATCTTTATACAATCTCTCCCTCACTCTAAGTGCTGGCCGGGGGAGAGAGTAAAGCATTTTATGCACAAGTGTCACTCAACGGGTTAAGAGCACCGTTCAGGTCTTGAAATATATGTTTATTTTTTTAACTCTTAGGAAAAAATAGCCTACGTGTTAGTGAAGTAATGGGATTTTATTTTATTTTACAAGCAAGTTTTGTTAGGTCAAGAGGAGCCTTTTCTAAGCCTGTCTATCAGTCTGTCTGTCTGTCACCTAAACAGTGTCATGTCTGTATGCTTGACATGCTACCAGAGTTATTTACTGAATAGAGAATTCAAAGGGAATTTCACATTCAAATCCAGAGTGGTCGAACTGAAAGCACAGCAGAATTAGAGATTTTTTTTCCCCCGTTCGGCTACCTTAACCTTAAATTTGAAATTGGCTAGGAATTATTAATATTTATAAAGCGCCGACAAATTCTGTAGTGCTGTACAATAAAGAATTCACTTTGAATTCTCAGTTTTGAATAACCCGGTCTGTGTTTGAGTCATTGAAGGTTCTGTATCAATAGAAATCCTGGGACAAAGTTCTACATCTGGGGCAATCAGCAGCAAAAGCCTTTGGGTTTCTGTGGCGATTGCTAATTTTTTAGGTCAGTGCCACATACTTGACGTTTTTCTATAATCTCTATTTTCTCTCTTGATTAAATTAATCTTTCTTTATAATAGTGATCCAGTCTAGCACAAAGGGACATATTTATAAAGAGCTGCATTTAACATTTAAAGGCGCGATGTACCAGCCGGCTGTATATCTCAGGTGTACCTTAAATATAAGGTGTATTCCTGGATTGTATCTGTCGATATTACTTTGCATTTAGCCATTTGTTATACAATCCCCTCTCTGCCTTTGTCAAGTGCGGCAGTATGCGTTGACGCTGTATAATAACAATGTTATGCATACACAAAGTGTGAATTGAAATGTTCACTGTTTCAATGTGTTTCTTGCAATGCATACGATATAATTTCCATAGACTGTCCCACATCTGCACGCTCCGCATACCAAACAGAAGAGGATCAGGTGCCTTTGAACTTGAGTCATTGCTAGGTTTGAAGAAATAGAGAAATCTGTTTTTGGTTTTCTACGACCACATGCTGGACTTGAAGCAGACATGTACTGACCATTAATATTCCTGTGGTCCATCTGTAAGATCTTAGCTATGTGCCTCCACACTCTTTATTCTGTTTGTCTGGTAAAACATGCAACCAATCAGCTCACCGAAAAAAAACGATTTATTTTTGCTTAGGAGGAGAGATTAAAAAATTATATCTTTTTTAAATAATACTAAATATTGATATATATAATCAAAGACCTGCACTCTTGGGTTGTAAAAGACTTGAGGCAACAATGCAAAAAGCCAAAAGGATAGTTACTCAAAGACTTTAGAAAAAAGAAACAAATGTAAAACAACTTTCACTGTTGATGTTTCAGTTTGACATTAAAAACTTTCATCCGGACATACAATAGATGTCTTGCTGAGAGTTTTTTTTTTAAATCTAAAACTGAAATGATTACCCATATGTAGATATGTATGTGATTACTGTGCTTTTTTGTAGCGTTAATACGAGGGGAGGATATATTTGTAACTCTTTTTGGGGTGGGATGAAGGACGGGTGGATGGATGAATGGACATATGGATTGGTGGGTGGATGGATGGATGGGTGGACAACTGAATATATATATATAAGTAGGTGGATGGATTTGAGGTTAGGTGAATTGATGGATGGTTAGGTGGATGGATAGATGGATGGGTGGTTAGGTGGATGGATGGGTGGTTAGGTGGGTGGATGGATGGATGGGTGGGTGGATGGATGGATGGTTAGGTGAATAGATGGATGGACAGGTGGATGGGTGGGTGGGTGGATGGATGGGTGGGTAGGTGCATGGATAGATGGATGGGTGGGTGGGTGGGTGGATGGATGGTTAGGTGGATGGATAGATGGATGGATGGGTGGGCGGATAGGTGGTTAGATGAATAGATGGATGGATGGACAGGTGGATGATGGATAGATGGATGGATAGGCGGATGGGTGGTTAGGTGAATAGATGGACAGGTGGATGATGGATAGATGGATGGATGGGTGGTTAGGTGGATGGATAGATGGGCGGATGGGTGGTTAGGTGAATAGATGGATGGATGGATGGATGGAAGGATGGATAGGTGGATGGATAGATGCATGGGTGGTTAGGTGGATGGATGGGTGGTTAGGTGTGTGGATGGATGGGTAGATGGGTGGTTAAGTGAATAGATGGATGGATGGGTGGGTGGTTAGGTGAGTGGGTGGATCATGGATGGATGGGCAGATGGGTGGTTAAGTGAATAGATGGATGGATGGGTGGTTAGGTGAATAGATGGATGGGTGGTTAGGTGAGTGGATAAATAGATAGGTGGATGGGTGGTTAGATGGATGGATGGACAAATGGGAGTTTAGGTGAATAGATGGATGGATGGACAGATGGCTGGATGGATGGGTGATTAGCTGAATTGATGGATAGATGGACAGGTGGATGGATGGTTAGGTGAATGGGTGGATGGGTAGTTAGGTGAATAGATGGATGGATAGATAGATGGCTGGATGGATGGGTGATTAGGTGAATTGATGGATAGATGGACAGGTGGATGGATGGTTAGGTGGATGGATGGGTGGTTAGGTGAATAGATGGATGGATGGGTGGTTAGGTGAGTGGATAAATAGATGTGTGGATGGATGGATGGTTAGATGGATGGATAGACATATGGGTGGTTAGGTGAATAGATGGATGGATGGATGGACAGGTGGAGGATTGGATGGATGGATGGATAGATGGATGGATAGATGGATGGGTGTATAGATAGGTGGATGGGTGGTTAGGTGAATAGATGGATGGATGGATGGACAGGTGGATATATGGATGGATGGATGGATGGGTGGTTAGGTGGATGGATGGATGGATGGATGGGCAGATGGGTGATTAGGTGAGTGGATAAATAGATAGGTGGATGGGTGGTTAGATGGATGGATGGAAAAATGGGAGTTTAGGTGAATAGATGGATGGATGGACAGATGGCTGGATGGATGGGTGATTAGCTGAATTGATGGATAGATGGACAGGTGGATGGATGGTTAGGTGAATGGGTGGATGGGTAGTTAGGTGAATAGATGGATGGATAGATAGATGGCTGGATGGATGGGTGATTAGGTGAATTGATGGATATATGGACAGGTGGATGGATGGTTAGGTGGATGGATGGGTGGTTAGGTGAATAGATGGATGGATGGGTGGTTAGGTGAGTGGATAAATAGATGTGTGGATGGATGGATGGTTAGATGGATGGATAGACATATGGGTGGTTAGGTGAATAGATGGATGGATGGATGGATGGACAGGTGGAGGATTGGATGGATGGATGGATAGATGGATGGATAGATGGATGGGTGTATAGATAGGTGGATGGGTGGTTAGGTGAATAGATGGATGGATGGATGGACAGGTGGATATATGGATGGATGGATGGGTGGTTAGGTGGATGGATGGATGGATGGATGGGCAGATGGGTGATTAGGTGAGTGGATAAATAGATGGGTGGATGGATGGGTGGTTAGATGGATGGATAGGCGAATGGGTGGTTAGGTGAATAGATGGATGGACAGGTGGATGGATTTAGGGTTGGATGGATGTAGATATAGTTTTTGAGCGTTTATACTAGTAAGAGGCTACATGGTACCCCAGATGTTTGTAGATGCTTAAAACTCCTCTTCTGCCCGTTGTGTATTCATGGTGAAGCCCTATGTTTATTCCAATCTCCCGGCTTTAGCACTGGAGTTAGCGATGTGCAAACAATGGTCTGGGCTGGATCCAGAATATTTCAGAGCTGTTTCCTCTCATCACAAAAGGCCGCTTCCTCGTCCTCTGTCACTCACAGTAAACACGGCCGGAATTAAGGGGGAAAAAGAGGTTAAAGGATAACACAAATTGTGTAGATTTGCTGAGAGCAGTCTTTTTGTTTTTCTTCTGGAAGAAACCAACACCTGTCATGGTTGTGCACTGCCTTAATGCACTGGAAGGTCTTCATGGAGAAGGATTCTGGGAAAAGTTCTAAAAGTGGTGCAATCACCATGGAAACAAGGAAATGTTGTTACAGATTGCTCCACTTTTAGAATTTTTCACCAGAGCCGCACTTTATGAATATTAATTTTATAGAAATGTAACTCGACAGCAATTAAAATAATTTGACCGATGTCAGCACAAAAGACACACATGAGTTTATTCACTACATTACAAAATGTATTAAATTTAAATCTGAATGACAACATTTTGGTAAAAAGTGCTGACTTGGGAAAATTCTCAAACTCATGTGTGGCCAGATGTAGTTTTTTTTTTAAACTTATTTTAGTCTAAATTTTGCAATTTGCATTTCAATTTGTAAATAACTAGATGGATTCTACTGTTTTCTCGTGTATTCTTTGACAATAAACTTTGACAATAAACTTCGTAATATATGTACCAAGGCGGCACAGCCTGCCCATGTTTCATATTTAGTTTGCTTTTGCAGCTGCTGACTGGCATTGTGCATTATTGCTGATTCCGATGATTATCATGTCCTAGAGCTTCTATTTAAAAGCCTAATCCAATGATCATGTATTTCTAATATTCCTAAAGAGTGGTGGTGACTGTTCCATTTGGAATGGCTATCGGACAGAAAGTTATTTCCACAAAAAACAGCTTTTTAAGTAATTCTCTGTTCCCACAGAAAGATGCAAGATCGTCTTAGCAGAACGGGTGGTTTTAGGATCACCGTGTTGTGTGTCATGAACAGGGATTAAGCTGGCCGAGCGGTGGGAGTCACGATCTGTAGAAACTTGACTTATCTTTCCCAGAGTTCAGCTCAGAAAGGCGCCCACCTGGGTAAGCTGGGAAAAGGTGCGTGTTTCAAAGATAAATAACTCAGAAGACATTTCCTAGATAAATGATTTTCATGAATTTTCCTAGAAAAAAGTAGAACTTTTACCATATTGTTTTTCGTTTTTGAAGGTCACTCTACCTTTTTTAAACTCCTGTCACTGCATGATCTACAGATTGCGGAATTGTTTGTAGTATGTGATGTATCTCCAAGGACACAGAAAAACTCAGAAACTCTTGAAAGACAGGTGGAAGAAATGTTAATTAGAAATGTCTGGAGTTTTCAGAAGTCTGTATTTTATCCACAGGGAATTATATTCTTGGTCCTGTTGGCCATGAAAATGTCTAACCAGATTTCGTCTCCGGCTGATAGTAACGATTGAACATCATTGAAAGGCTGACCAAAGATCCTGGATTCTTGCTTTTGTTAACATGTTAATAATAATATGAAAAGTTAGGGATCCCTAAATTAATAAAGTGTTAAGAAGGTCTAGCAAAGATGCTGAACATCGACCGGCCACAGAAGAGTTGAATCGAATGAAACAAACAAAGTTACTGCTGCATCCATATGTACGGTTTTCTGACGATATCATTCCCTTTATAGCTGAATTCTTCAAAGCCAATGCTTGCATTTTCTTAGCGTCAAACTCTTAGAATCAACACAGGGCGCCTTGAACATCATTGTGCCTCCAGGGACAAAATACTCTCGTCCACTTAGCATCTGTGGCTCGACCAATGCTGTACCACGTTAAAGTACATGTACCTTACAACAGTGCTATGATTTCATTTTTATTATTAAAGGGACACTCCACTGCCAAAATACAATAAATAAATCACTGTTTAGTAGATGTACTCCAATGAAAATGCTGCAGGTCTCTTGCCTGCAGCCTTTGCAAGCCCTCCACTTCCAACCCCACCCAGACTTTTTGTGGCTGTCCAATCACAGACTGCCAATGCAGCTCAATGAGAAGTGTTTGCAAGGCAGGACTAGTGTCTGATTGACAGCCATGGGGGTGTAACCAGCTTAATTTATAAAAGTGACAATTTATTTTGAAATCTGCACTTTTCGTAAAAAAGAGGACAAGAGAGCCATTCATCTGATATTGCACCAATCGTCTGTCAAGTAGCGCAAATTCCAAAACATGACAGTGACTAAACAAAACAATAATATTACAAATATCACTTTAACATATTCTCTATGCATTCAATACTATATCAGGAAGAAATGTATATTTTACTCAACTTTATTTGTAAGGGCATTCCATGTTAACCTTCTTGCTTTGGACCAAGAGTTAGGCAACCTACGGCACTTTAGATGTTGTGGACTACATCACACCTGATGATTTGCCTGCATTGTGGTGATAATAGCATTATGGGAGGTGTAGTCCACAACATCTGGAGTGCCAAAAGGTTCCTACTCCTGTTCATGACTTCCCTGCTGCCAACCTTACAATACCATTCGCTCGGCCACAAATAGAGACTCGTATACCTCGGAACACTGAGTTTATGAAAGTATCCTTTCTCCTACACTCTGAGGTGTGCTCCGCGATACGTCAGCCTGTGAAAAGATGGGGGTTTCACATCAATATGTTTGATACATCAGAGATCTGCTGGTGTTAGACTTTATAGCTTTATTAACAGTTACTCAAACCACGCTATGGTCAATAAGGAAAATAAATCTTAATAAAAAATCATCAAATCATAATTATTATTTTTAAGTTTCAGAAAAACATTTTATTTTTGATGATGAGTGTAAATCATTTATCAGGGGGAAAAAACTAATAAATAGAAGTGAAAGCAGAAATTTTGGGCGGACGTACATTATTAAGGGTTTCCTGTCACGGCCAATCCCAGCAGATGGTGCAGGATCACATCCACGAGATTTAACTGTAACTCCTCTCAGAACATGTCTGATTGAAATATATTCAATAAATGATTGCGGAGAACCCAATAAATCCATCTTTTTTTCCGTGACACTTACGTGTTGACAAATGGATCTGAGGAGAAAAGAAAATCCATATTTCTTTCAGATCAAAGTCCTTTTCTTGAGAACACTTCTAATGACCTCTTTTTAGTCAAAATCTTCCCATTTGGGTTTCAATTCCCTACACCTTGTGGTTTAGTGAATAACCCTTTTAAAAAATCTGGCTTTTTAATCTAAAGTTAGTTTTTTTTAAGAAATACAAATGTAAACCCCAAACGGTGAGATTTATTCCGCTGGCAAACAACTGGCCAGATGTAGGCCTCGAAAATATCTCACAGACATTTTGACTCGGCACTTCTGGTTTCAGCCTATGAGTGATCGCTCTGCACTATTTATGCCCAGACCACAAATGTGTAGTTCAAGTTCTCGGTTGTGGTTTTATGATACACGCAAGTGCGTCGTATTTTTCTAGTGATTTTTTGTTTTGTTTTTGCACTGAATTGTCTTATATTTTTACCATTCTGTTTTCAGTACCATCAAACTTTGCTGTTTCACATCCCTTAATTTCGGCACATTCCTCTATTTTCTTTGTCTAATCTCAGTCTTGTTTTGCCTCACTAGATTCTGCATTAACCAGACCACAGTCAGGTCCAGTAAAACGATACAATACTATCCTGCTTTCCTCTGATATTCTTACTGATATTTAATCCTGACAGTACGTTTCCTTAGTCATGTGCTTTGCCTATCACCTAAACTTTATTTCCCAACATGAGCTGCTCCTAGTTTTGAGTTCATTTTGGAGCATTTTAGAATCTTTCTAATTTGTCTTAAAACCCTTACTAGACTCAGGGGACCAGAGGAGATTAAAACTCATTCCATAATCTGTGCAGCGAGGATTCTAAGCACCATAGATCAAAATTAGTTACAAAGTCTTTTCTTCTGAATTGTTTAAATGAATGGAACGTTCTGATTTAGGTGTCAAGTCCACTAGCCATTGCCCCAGTGGAATATTTCAAGCATGTAATTGTAAATAAAATAAATAAATAAGGCTTCTCTGTGTTTTAGAGAAAGATGCTCATCCTTGGATTTCTTTGTAGATCTAACGTGGGGAGTGGAAATTCTGCTATTCTATGTAGAGGATTGTGGTATATGACATCATATCCCAAATCTTTTTTATTTCATACAGCATAAGCTGTAAAGGGCAAAGTCATGGTATGGGGACACTTATTGGTGGTAGCCACAAAAATATTCTTTTTTTGTTTTGTGATACCCCTATTCCTAGCAAGGCTGTACGGATTTAACTACACTATCTATTATGTTTTCTGACCGTAAATCATCCATTCCCCTTATTAATTGTGTGAATAAATATAACACACATCATTGTAGGCAGAGTTATTTAAGGAGAAATGATTGAATGTAGGATGGGCATTCTCCCAGGCTGTGTACCATGAAAATCCACATAGCCTGCGCACCATGTCTTCCAATCCTTAAAACAAATGAGAGGTTCTGTTGAGCCGTCTCCTCTTTTACTCGAACAATTAAACTGAGATTTCCTCTCGAAATCTGTTCACAAACAGACGTTTACTAAAAAGATTGAATCGCGTCAAGATTAACAACCAGAGATGCAAAGCACATTTCCTGCTGACGCTGCAAAAAAAAAAAAAATCCATGTCTCCCGCTCCCAGTGGTGTTTTCAGAATGGGTAATCAGACTTGCGTGTTTACAAGACGCGGCGATGAGCCTGCAGCTTTAAGACTATACTGTAAGCAGTCACTCTGCATCCTGTTTGCATCCGATCAAAAACCTGCATCAGTAAGAATTGCTGCCAAATGCAGGACAGAGATAGCAATCCGTGCAGGAAACAGAAACTGTAACTATTTACAGAGAAGGGTATTGCCTGCATTGGTCAGGATGTGGGGGGTATTTGTTAGGGGGGGTTGCGTGTGTGTTTTGCGGCTTCCTCTGTGATTTATTTGTCACTATCTGTGGTTTGTTTGCTAATGCCAAAATTCAGGTTAATATAACTAAACTGTGACTGAGATTAATATATTTCCCAATGCGATTGTTGCCTGAATTTGGCAATTTGTCTTTCAGTTAAGTACAATTCCTTGCTTAGACGCGCCAGATGCGTCATTATTTCATTGTGACTAAACTCTGAAATCTGCAGGAATTGATGGGTTCGTATTCACCACAAGCTGTCCCAATGTGGCAAGCTTTATTCTGACACAAACGGATCATCTGGGGAGAGAGAGACTGCATATTTCTCAGATTATGAAGAAATCGAAGGCTCACGGCTCGCTTTTCCTGTTATTTAATGACTAACCGCATTACATCTAGGGATTTCTGTGAAATTTCTTCGGGTTATTCACTACAGGGAATTCAGACTGCAAAATGCACTTTGTTCTCGAAATGTATCAATGTCTGGCTTTGCAATACAGTCCCAGAATCAGTATTGCAGACCAGACTTTAGCCCGTCTACATGCTGAATTGGTCAAAATATTTATCAAACAGAGCACCCTCCGGGTTAAAGGAACACTCCAAGCACCGTAACCACTATAGCTGTACCCCTGGCACCCTCCCAGCCTAATCTGTCAAATCATTTAAGAAAGGGTTGACAACTTACCTGTCCTGCCAGATATCTGCAGTCCCTGCTTCTACATTATCCAACAACGAGCTTCTAGTTATCTGTGCTAAGTTGTCAAACCATTCAAAAACTCAAAAAAAAACTCTGGGTGGGCACCAGGGCACTCCTGGCACTATAACCACTTCAGTTGGAGTATTCATTTAATCAGCAGTTTGGAGGAATGGAAGCGGGTTGCCTGGCCTAATGAATCACATGTTCATTTAGATCAGGTGGATGGATGGGTGCGTGTGCGTTATTTACCTGGGGAAGAGATGGCAGCAGGATGCATTATGGGAAGAAGGCTGGCCGGCGGAGGCAGTGTTACGCTCTGGACAATGTTCTGCGGGGAAACGTTTGGTCCTGGCATTTGTGTGGATGTTACTTTGGCATGTACCACCTACCTGGAGAGTGTTGCAGACCACCTATAACCCTTCATGGCAATGATGTTCCCTGATGGCAGTGGTCTCTTGCAGCAGGATAATGCACCCTGCCACACTGCAACAATTGTTCAGGAATGGTTTGGGGAACATGACAAAGAGTTTAAGGTGTTGCCTTGGCCTCTAAATCCCCCAGATCTCAATCCGATTGAGCATCTGTGGGATGTGCAGGAGCAACAAATCCGATCCATGGAGGCCCCACCTTGTAACTTGCAGGACTTGAATGATCTGCTGCTAATGTCTTGGTGCCAGATATCACAGGACACGTTTAGAGGTCCTGTGGAGTCTAGACCTTGATGCATCTGTATTGGCAGCACAAGGCATGTTGTTTTGTTAGGCTGTTGTTGTTGTTGTTGTTTTTTTCATAGTAGAACTTGTTGGCAGATGAGCTTACACTTTATGACCATGTGGTGATACTAAAAACCGTATTATTTAAAAGTTTGGGATAGTGGGCAAGTAACTAATTTTATTTCTTCTGTTTATTCATTGGGGTCAAATAATATTTAGTGTACGTGTACGTGTGAGTCTGCTGTGAAATGGAGAGAGAATGGTGTGCAAAAAATGTGATCAAACCATAAATAAATGTGTAATAAATCAAGCTGCCTGCAACCAACCTTAATTATCAGAATATTACATCTACATGGATCAAAAACATTTTGTGGAAAACTTGACAGCAGGTTTATCTTCGTGGGGGTCGGTTACGTTTGTTGGCTTATTAAGAAGTTCTATATTCTGTTCACATTCTCCGTTGATCATCCAGCTTTTATCCTGTCCATCCGATGGGCGATCATTTAATATCACGGAGATCAAAACGCAGGCTGGGGGGAACTTGGCTATTAAGTTACCAACACATTTCCTTGAATCCGGAGAAATATCATTACTGGAGGCAGTGGGATGGGGAATGATATGCGTCTGTTTTAGGGGAAATAAAAGAAAAGGAAGCGTCTCACGTGGAGCATTGAAACAAAACAATCTTTCATCTTTTTATACAAGATCCATTGATTCCTTTGAATGTATAACCATTTAGATCGTATTGTACACATTGTGGCACTTGGTGGCTGAAAATAGAGATTGATTTAAGTTGTATATTTAGCGTGTGCTGTCAGGAACCTGTTCCTATAGACCCAAAGCCTGCTTGTTATCCTCTGGATTCATTGTGCGCTGTCACAAGACTCTTCACAACGTTCGAGCTAATTATTCCCAGTAAAAGAGTTGGTCTAATGAACACTCAGAAACTTTCCTTTTGTCTGTTTTTTTGGTGGGGGATAGTATGCTCCGATAATAATTCTAAATAGTCCTGGTCACGCTTGAGGGTCCAAAATTGTAACATGTTTCTTTAAAACCTAAATGTGAGATACAATGAGATTCATTTTTTTCTGAGTTTTTTTTTTAACCCCTTATGGACACAACTTCTGAAATAAAAGGGAATCATGACGAAATATTGTTCGGAAGGGGTTAAAGGGGCACTCCACTGCTCAAACACACACACAAAAAAATACAATAAATCAGATTTCAAAGAGATGGCTGCCCAATGAAAACATGCACGCATTTAATTGTGCATTTTTTCACTGGTGTATATATAAAAACAGCTTGAAAAAGTTGCAGTTCTCTTGTCTGCAGCCTTTCCATACCCTCCCCTTCTAACCCCGCCCAGACCTTCTGTGGCTGTCCAATCGCAGACTTCCCAATGCAGCTCAATGAGAAGTTTTTGCATGTGCCAATTTCTATTGAAATAATTTTTGTAAAATGAGAAAAAAAAGAGGGCACACTATTTACACATGAAGCATTTCAGCAAGGAAAAATGCTTTAGGCGCGTGGAGTGTTCCTTTAAAGACAATCTTTGGCTATAACAGAACTGAAGACTTTTTAAAATATCTCAATGACTATTTCAAATATCCCATGAAAATTTTGGAGCCAGATCTTCTAGTTTCCGAACAAATTCATTTTTGTGGCCATGCATTCTTGCAAAGTCCCTTCAATGTGTGTCACCCAGAAGGGCCTTATTAATTTGTAGTTGAGGATCACGAATTGTGAATTTTTACCCGCTAGTAGGCAGCCTCCTGTCCTGCACCATCTGCATTCTGTCAGACTTTAGTTTGGCTGAAGTTCAGCACGCTGTGTGATAGTGTCTAATCCTTGTCAAACATTTCTAAGCTTTTGAGTCATAATTTGTCCATTAAGTGTAATTTGGAGGTTGGAAAATTCCAGCTCTGGTTTATTTTGGGTCACTCGATCTGCATAACGCTATAGAACCAATCACATGTCCGCCTGGGACTTGTAAAGTCTTCACTGGGTGAACGACTGTGAGACTTGTATGAGGAGTTTATACAGAATGCAATGTGGCCCCCGGCCTAGCACCGGGGGACCCTGGGGTGGACAACATTCATTGGTAAAAGACCATGAATTACATTTATGGACAGAGAAAGATTATGATCATACAGAGGGGGTTCCAAACTGACAGGTTACTAATTTGGGATCGCCTCTTCATTCTTTACATAGGGATGGTGAATGGGGCTAAGCAAATTCTAGGCTCCAAGGTCCTAGGTGGCTGCCTAGGCTCACCTTACTGTTAATTCTGCAGTGGGAACAAGTTTGTTAGCTTAAATGCCCACGCATGCCCTGAATTCATACACCTGCCCTGTTAGATTCTAATGAAGCACTATAGGCATCAGCCGAGGGCCACATTTTGTATAGACCTTGAGTGTTAAAATACTATCTTCTCGTGGTGTCTCTGAGCCCTGTCCCAGAGGTAGTAATGGGATGTTAAATAAACGGTCATATTATACATTTATTGTTTGGGACATCTACCATCTGATGTGGGTCTTGCTTCAGTTTTCGGTAAAACAAATGAAAGTAACAAATGTAAAAAAATAAAAAATCAAGTAAGCCGTGTACAATATTCATGGGAAAGCTGTTGTACAAAGAACAATTTTATAATAAACATGAACTGTTTGGGTGTTCAGACAGCAAGAGCCGTAGTTTCTCAAACTGGAGGTCCATACCCCCATGGGCACCTTACCCCTGACAGAAGCAGTCAGAGCACCCAATCAGTGATACACCCCCACCGGTATCTAGAGGCTGAAAATATAACCTCTGCCATCAACTTATTGTGTGACTGCCGGTATGAAGTGTGTTAGGATGGATTCTCAGAGATCCTGGATTTACCATCTACAATCGTACAATGCCCATTCTGTATGTTAACAGCTGACGTATTTTTGTCCAACTTTGTGTTTTTCATATTCGTAAAAAGAGGCATCTGCTCAATAACTCAATCTGCATTTATCATCCAGTAACTATGGGAAGTGATTTATTAAACATATCAAAGGAATTTTATAAACCTGGCTTTGACATAGTTAAAATGTTTGACAAAAGCTCATTTTTGTAAAAAAAAAAAAAAATCATGATCATTCCCTTGTAAAACAGTCTAACTTTGACAGTGCAGATGTTCGTGGACTGTATTTCCTGGGACGTTAAGGCAGCATAGACTAAAATGTTCCCAAACATCTGCCAACGTTAGCTGTCGGTGCTTTTAATGTTTGACGTAGGACAGGAGGTTTGTCAGCATTAACGCGATGATACTTTCCTATTTGGTTTACAAAACCGAAAACATGTGGCTAATTAAATATCCAGTAATCTATAAATCCTTACCATAAGGTCACGCTATTTTCTAGTCTTGTATACACTGTGATTAATTGTATCCCTTCGCAGTAAAATGGCACCAGCTTCATACCCAAATAATTTTGAATATCGGTCAGGCATGGCCGCTGAAACACATGAAATGAAAGTCTACAATAAACAGTTTGATTATTCCTCAAAGAAACCAGGACGGTCCGGAGCAAGAGAAACATCAGAGGTTCGTGGAAAGACTCGAGATTAAACAGGGAGATAGATCTACAAACTCCCAGCTCAGGAAAAGACCATCAACCCTAATTATTAAAATTGGACCCTATAGCAATCTCTTCATTACACAGGAAGTGTCTATTCTCAGAGGAACCTTGATCTTTTCCATCTTGAAACATTCTCTCTCAGTAATTCTCCTTCAGTAATGAAGAGTGTTTTTTTCCCCAATGTTTAATGTTGTGTCTAGTTTGGTTAAAAAGCGAATCTCAGTAAGGGTTTGAGATGGTGGCTCCTTGTGACCAGGTTTTCGGATTAAGAATGTCCATCATGACGTGGAGACCTGCAGATTTCCCCCCCACACACGGCGTAAAGATCTTGCCTTGGCCCTGAGTGTGATGGCTAGAATTGATCGGAGTCCATTTATGTTGTCAGTTTTTGTGAGTTATACAAATACTCTGCTATAATAAAACGTAGAATAATAAAAACTGCGTATTCAGCAGCAGATTAGTAATGCATGCTAGCATGTTTCTAAAGTGAAATTAAGGGTGACCCCAACCATCTTTTTATATACCGTAATGCTGATGTTGAACCTCTGTGGTAGTGAAGACCTGCCTTCTCCAAGGGCTTCACCATCATCTGGAAATGGTATGGTCCAAACTTTCTTTTCTGAAATGTCTATCTGGCATCATGGGGGATACAGGTACTCACTTCTCAATGTCTCCCAATGAAAGAGTTCCAATGAAGTCTTCTTCTCACTGGGTGGATTTGATACACAAAGACAAAGTCAGAAAAATATATATTTTTGTTTGATGATGCTTCCTACCAGTAACTGATACAGGATTAAAAACACACTGCAGATTCCTAAAGAACTTTATCTTGCTGTAGTGCTTTATGTGTGAAGAGTTCATCCTCTTTTTTCATTTTACAATAAGTACAGATTTCAATAGAAATTGGCACATTTATAAATAAAACTTGTTACACCCCCCTTGGCTGTCAATCAGACACCTGTCCTGTTACTTCCTGGTTTGTTTATTTCAGTGGAGCTAAAGTCAAGAGGCAGCAATTGCCCAGAGCACCTGCCTTGTAAAGACATCTCATTGAGCTGCATTGGGAAGTCTGTGATTGGACAGCCACAGAAAATCTGGGCGGGGTTAGAAGGGGAGGGCTTGTAGACTGCAGACAAGAGATTTGCAGCATTTACAAGCTGTTTATAGATATTCCCCAATGAATAATTCATAATGAAATGCATTTGTTTTCTTCGGGAGTAAATCTACTAAATAAGCTCTCGGTGAATTAATATTTTCACGGAGGATTTGTTGACCACGTTGCTTAGCAACGACGCATAGCACTCGCGTCATCACGCCCATTCACGTGACTACACGAGCGCACTTCCGGGTTTCGGATGGCCGGGCGGGAGTTTGTTCTCACACACCGGTAAGTAAGTTCACTTCATTTAGTTACCTATATATTCACATTGATTTCACAGTTAGTTTGATCTTGAAAAAGACCCGGCATGGGGTCGAAACGTTGATTGATTTATTTTATTACACTTGTAAACTACAACTAAGAATAAAAATACCACTTGGATGAAGACCTGTGAGTGCACCTTTCTTCCATTTTTTCTATATATATATATATATATATATATATATATATATATATATATATATATATATATATATATATATATATATATATATATATTGTTTTTTGTATTTGGCCAGTTCAAGACATAGAACTCATCAAAATCTAATTCATAGGAGCATTACACCTGCTTTAAACATTTAAACATTTTATTCTGTAGAAATTAACTGAAAGTCGTAGAAAGTGCAGAACATTCTTCAGTTTGCAAACATTCCTGAACGTTGAAAATTACAGAGAAGACTTAGCTAGGTGTAAACTAACTTTATCAGTAAAATTATATATTTCTATGAGTGTGTCCATTTCATCGCACCTGCACTTAAGGTGTATTTTCTTTTTCTTTCTCTACAAAATCTTTTTACTTTATTCCAACTAATATGATGAAGGAGTATCCATGGGGTGGGAGTGAAGGTTATTTCTATAAATGAAATATATTCTCTGTGTGCGCACTGTAACTTAGTATCTGTGCGTGTTCATCATTCTCTGTGTGCGCACTGTAACTTAGTATCTGTGCGTGTTCATCATTCTCTGTGTGTGCACTGTAACTTAGTATCTGTGTGTTCATCATTCTCTGTGTGCGCACTGTAACTTAGTATCTGTGCGTGTTCATCATTCTCTGTGTGCGCACTGTAACTTAGTATCTGTGTGTTCATCATTCTCTGTGTGCACACTGTAACTTAGTATCTGTGCGTGTTCATCATTCTCTGTGTGCGCACTGTAACTTAGTATCTGTGTGTTCATCATTCTCTGTGTGCGCACTGTAACTTAGTATCTGTGTGTTCATCATTCTCTGTGTGCGCACTGTAACTTAGTATCTGTGCGTGTTCATCATTCTCTGTGTGCGCACTGTAACTTAGTATCTGTGTGTTCATCATTCTCTGTGTGCGCACTGTAACTTAGTATCTGTGCGTGTTCATCATGCAGGCCGTACTTTGCCTTATTGCGGTCAACTAATGTAATATATTGTATTATCAAACCTATACTAAAATAATATATTTGTATCCACGTAAAATAACCCCCAAATGACATGTAAAAATAAACAATACATATTGTGGCATCTTAGAATTTTTTTATATAACATATTTGCCCTTAAGTGACTCCGATCTGAGGTCTGGGGATAAAGGCAGGCGGGTGAACGCCACGTAAGACTAATTTTCCCTTGGTGTAAAGTATTCTGCTCCATATTTACACCCTTCACTCAATGACTTTGCCGGCAGCCCTGTAAGGGTGTTCTGAGCCAGGCCGCTGAAGTGCTTGTCAGAACGATTGCTTTAATAATCTTTTGGAGGAAAGGAAGCCGTAATTTGCTGTAAAACGTGGAAAAACTGATGAAGTTATCCACCGAAAGGTACAAGTACACCACCAGGTCTATCAGGAAACACAGGCATTCTCAGCCTGCCGGCCAAGCCGGGCTCTGTCTGCCGCACCACGATTATTATACTCGTGCCAAAAACTGAAATGGAGACAACGTTGATGTCATTCTCACTGGTTTGTTTCAGGGTTTTCTTTTTTTCCTATCGTAACGAACATTTTAGATAATTATTTCTTCCTTTACCAGAACAAAGTAAGTCTAATGTGGCCAGATAAAAATACAAGAAACCAACAATCTAGCGTTGTTTCTAGGTACCTTTGTTAGCAGTCTGGTAGCATAACAGTTACAGAAAGAGTTACAATCACAGTCTGTACATAGCATATTAATAAATAATGCATAAAGGGAATTTTATCCTACAACCTTAAAATACTCCTGAGAAAACTCAAGAGGCAGCAATTGCTCAGAGCACCTGTCTTGCAAAGACTTCTCATTGAGCTGTATTGGGGAGTCTGTGATTGGACAACCACAGAAAGTCTGGGCGGAGTTAGAAGGGGAGGGCTTGCAAAGGCTGCAGACAGAAGATCTGCAGCTTTTGAAAGCTGTTTTTAAATGGAACCCCAATTTTAAAAAAGGAAACAAAGTCACATACACATTTTAGAAGATTAGAAAAATGGACTAACTGTAAATACCATATGTCTGCAAACCCGTGCACTCAGCATTTGGACTTTTTTTTTTTTTACACGAGCCGTACTTTTTACTGCAGACTCAAACTCAGGCTGATTCTGTTTCTATAGCACCCTCTCTGCTCTGTCCTTGACTCTCTGTTCGTTCATGCATTTTTTCTTCCGCAAGATATGAAATGAAGTAATTAAAGATATAAAATTTATAGCCATAAATAATTAAAATAACAGGATCTTTTAAAAAGTTTGCTGCGTCAAGCAGATTTTAATTAAAAGCTTAGAGCTGGTTGTGACTTCCAGCGTTGCTTAGCTTAGTCCATTCCTTTTATCCTCCTCCCAAAATGGGCTAAATTATGGTAACCCTGTATGAAAGTTTACTCTTCAGAGAAGTCACGTTTCCTGTTTATTTTAGAATTTCGAGATAAAGAGTCGCGGTCAGAGAGACCTGTCTTGGAGGGGCTGTGAGTAAAGATGAGTCTCATATGGTCCTGTCTGGCGTTTGATAGCAGAACTCTGTCGGTGTGATTTTGGGCTGAGACGCCGCGATCATATTAGTCAACGATTGCTTAAATGTGGCTGAAAATGTACGTTCACTAGGATCACCATACTGGAGGCTGGGATGAGGGGGACAAAATGACGGCACTTCGGGAAATGACAGCATTTAATAAAATACGGAGAGTCACCTATAGCTTGTGTGAACCTTTCTATGTCATATTCAGTTGTTTTTTAAATGTAAATGAAAGATTCCAGTTCCGTCCTTGAGCAGCCAGGCACACATTGCGCTAGAGGTGTAAACTTTTTCTGCCTCTCCTCCTCTCTCTATGCTTTCCCTAAGCTGACTGACAGGTGCGAAGAGCTTACGATAATGATTGACAGGGAGTTAAGATGGACAATCTCCATAACGAGATTTGCTGCAGTTATGGAATCGGGGTTACCTGACGCCCCTCACTGTAAGTAGACAAACCGTTTTAGAACAGTCTGACTTCTTCTTACCTGCTCTGTGCAGTGCGGGGCTTAGCTCATTGACTTATGGTGATCAGATGACGCTCTTAGCCAATGAGCTAACTCTGCACTGTGGGCTGAGAGTGGGCAAGGAGCTGCGCCCGCCGGACCCCAGATAAGAAGTTATGCCATTACAAAATGGTTTGACTACATACATTTAGCGAGGCGCAGTCCTGGCACCATAACCACTCCAGCATGCAGTAGTGGTTATGGTGCTTGCTTGGGCTGTCCCTTAAAGATTAAATACTTACCTGAAGCCATTAATATTTATATTTATCTGAGCCTTTTGTTCCCTATCCATATGCCAGCAGTGCCAGTCCTATGGGGGTGTCGGGTGGGGGTGACTATAAATATTGCTGCCGTCAGACCCACGCATGCTGTCTGTGATCTGAGCTGCGCGCACAGGGGATGTCACGCCATGTCATATACTTATACATGGCTGTAAGAATAAATCATTATCCCAAGTAAATATATTTTTGATCTATACATCTGCCAGACGTTTTGCCACCAGTCCTCACATTGTAGTAAATTAGAAACCAAACTGCCAAATGGAGGCAGAAAGTAATAATTGGTAAAAAATGATCCGAATCCACTTTAGTTGTCTTTGTAGCTTGGGGCTTTTTACACTTTGCAGTTTGGTTTAATAAATCGCAATGTTTAGATAAAACCTGCATCCCCACCGATTCGAGCATGAAATCCGGTATTCCCAGAACGAATACAGTCACAAATAATCCTAAACAGTTTATATCAGCCATGTTAAAGTCCTGTGTAACAGAACCTCCCTATCGTATAATAGAAAGTGCTTGAAACTGCGCCCCCTCCCTAATATCCAATGCTTGCCATTCTCAGCAGGCTGGGAAAGAAACAGATCTTGGTTGCAATAAAGCATTTGCATCCATAAATCATGGAAAATAAACACAGCCGTCACAGACAGATCTTCCAAAAGCGTTTTAACCTGACAGGATTAGCACTGGACATTCTACACTTAATTAACTGAAATCCTAACCCTACGTTTAAGAGTCTCTCACTGGAAAGCAAAGGTTTGCATGACTGAGGAAGGCCAGGTCCCCTGCTTAGCCCTTTAAGGATATAAACTGCATCTAGCTGCAAGGCTGGAACTTTGAACATCACAAAAACTGCGGAATGAAAAGGTGCATTACAGGGGTGAATTGCTCACTTGTGCTCAGGGCAAGTAGCACCCCACTGCCTCTCTCATTCTTTTTACTTACCCTAAATGCCTGTAATTTTTGGCTTACACACAGGGGGACTGTGAACAAAAAAATCGCCTGCGTTAGGCATGAAAGCGGAACTGTCACTTGTGAGATTTTTACATGACCGCCAAGAGAAAAGGGGGTTGGATTTTTTTATTTTTTTTTATTTTGCTTTCCCATTTGTTTTTTTTTTTTTAAATGTTTTAATTTTTATTCTCAGCATTTTGAATATTTAATTTATATTGTGTACCTGAGCATCCCGGCAAAGCCAGAGCATATTATCTAAGTGTAAGCCCTGCATTGTTGCATGTGTGGCACTATTGTCCAAGCGATGATGATGTCATGCTGCGTAAGCCGTTTCTTTGACGATATTCGGTTGCACATCCGCGTATAGGTGCACCCAAAGCATCATGGGACGATAATGTTTTTTTTTTTCAGCTTTGGTACTGACCCCAGTAAGGAGCCCAATAGCGTTCAGAGACTTTGCCATCGGCAATGTAAAATGTTATTAATGTCCGTGCAGCTACAAGGTCAGGGAGATTCACCAAGGTGACAATTGTTGGGAATTCAAAGTGATTTCTAAATTCAGGTCAAAGTAGTTAAACAGGAAGCAGAGCTGACTTGGAGAATTTTCACAGTTTGACTATTTTGGCCTTAAATTTGAAATTCACTCAGAGTTCGTTTTGAACTCCTGGCAATTGTCCCGTGAATAATCCGGTATAAATGTCTCCAGCTGACGGTTTAGTTAATAAACCCCTGGGTTCCGCGGTAAAAAACACTTCTTGAGTTCAAATTGAGTGGAACACGAGCCGTGATGTTGTTTATGTTCTGAGTGGGTATAATCCCACTGGGATCTGAGGATTTCCTTAATTCAGACCTTGTAAAACAATTAACATTGGGTTTATTTTAATAAACTGTAAATTTGCATGTTAAAGGCTAGGACAGTTGAACTGTAGGAAAATTTTCCATATTTGATTATTTTGACTATCTTGTCCTAAAATGTATATTTTCTTTCTCGATTTTCCACAATTCCATTACAGAATTTGATTCAATTTGTCCTGACTGCTGTCTGCTCTCCCCAGTCTGCTACCTGCTCTCCCGGTCTGCTGTCTGCTCTCCCCAGTCTGCTACCTACTCTCCCCGGTCTGCTGTCTGCTCTCTTTGTTTTGCTGTCTGCTCTCCCCAGTCTGCTACCTACTCTTCCCAGTCTGCTACCTACTCTCCCCGGTCTGCTGTCTGCTCTCACCGGTCTGCTACCTACTCTTCCCAGTCTGCTACCTACTCTCCCCGGTCTGCTGTCTGCTCTCACCGGTCTGCTGTCTGCTCTCCCCGGTCTGCTGTCTGCTCTTCCCGTTTTGCTGTCTGCTCTTCCCGGTCTGCTGTCTGCTCTCATCGTTCTGCTGCCTGCTCTCCCCGGTCTGCTGCCTGCTCTTCCCGGTCTGCTGCCTGCTCTCCCTGGGCTGCTGTCTGCTCTCCCCAGTCTGCTGTCTGCTCTCACCGGTCTGCTGTCTGCTCTCCCCGGTCTGCTGTCTGCTCTTCCCGGTCTGCTGTCTGCTCTTCCCGGTCTGCTGTCTGCTCTTCCTGGTCTGCTGTCTGCTCTCATCGTTCTGCTGCCTGCTCTCCCCGGTCAGCTGTCTGCTCTCCCCAGTCTGCTGCCTGCTCTTCCCGGTCTGCTGCCTGCTCTCCCTGGTCTGCTGTTTAGTGAATCGATCCCTTTGATTTGCATTGCAGTTGCCTTTTACAGCCTCATTGAAAGTGATAGGTGGCCATTAGCAGCATAAAAAGGCTTGAGAACAAATGTGTTTAAATACAATTGTCGACTTTGGTGGGTTTTCGACTGACAGGTGATGAAGCACAGGATCAGAGATACTTTGTCAGCTGTCTAAATGTTTGAGTTGTCCATGCAGAGGCACCTGTTCGATAGAAATGAGAGCATTTAACTCTTTGGAGGCCGGTGGGGAGATGAGCAGTGCATCGTGTTACACACACACACACATTGTTAGCTTGCGTAATTCCTTCTATAACTCCAGAAAGGTTAGTCTCTATGGTCTGTCCAGCTTCTGTGCAGGAAGTGAAGTGAGAAAGACCAGAGAGACTAACTGAGTTTTCAAACACTGTCTGATCCAAGGTGCATGTCAATTTTTTACATATACTTCATTTAAGCTGAGAGTTGTCATTTAAAGCGACATCCCAATCAGCACAATGTGTATTCATTGTGTAGGTCAGGGGTCCCTGTCTCCCTGCATTCATTGCCATATAACTGCAGCACTTTGCAAAGCTCCCCACATCTGTCAGCCCACCCTCTCGTTTATAGGAATCACAGAGGGGAAGCTATGCTCCCCTGTCCATACAAATCTATGTATCCAGGACAGGCGTCTACGCCATGAATGTATGATAGCTCCAGGTATAAAAAGGTGACAAGCTATTAATTCATATTAGAAGAAGAACGAAGGAACCCATAGGAAGAGGATTTAGACTGATTGTGGGGTGTTTATATGTAGGAGGGAGGGGAGGGAGAGTTTTATGCACTTTGTACCTATCATCAATTGAGAAACAGTCCCCGAGGAAGTCCCTGAGAGGGATGAAACGCGTAGGACTTGATTTTATCTTGTGAATCTCTCGCCAGTTGTCATTTAATTCTGTGTAAGTAAATACATTTTGCATTGTATTGATATAGTTATCTTACTTGGCTGCACTTTATCTATTTTACATGAATGAGACCTACATCAATAAAATCCAGGAGTTGAGAAGATATATATCCAAAGATTTCTGAAGGCTCTTTATTTGGCTCCAAAGTGTGAGTGGCCAATTGGCACCTAATTATACACCATATTGGGTTAAACAGTGTTACACTATGTTGTATCATTCCTGTCTCCCCTAGCTGGACGAACCCTATATATTGCATTCATTCACATTATGTCTGCTATCCAGGACACGAACAATTATAAGGCGGTGCAGGTGGGGAGTAGGAGACACAAAGGGGCTGGGGGGGAGCTAAGAGACAAACAAAGGGGGGTTATAAGACACACAAAGGGGGGGGGGGGGGGTAAGATATATTAAAGGAGGTGTAAGACACCAAAACGGGATAACAGGGGGATAAGATACACTATAGAGGGTGTAAGACACCAAAACGGGATAACAGGGGGATAAGATACACTATAGAGGGGGATAAGACATTCCAAAGAGGGGATAAGAAACTCAATTTGGGATAACACGAATAAGAGATTCAGAAGGGGGTTAAGAGAAATACAGATGAAGACGCATGTTGGGGGGAGGGCAGCAAAATGCACCTTTACCTGTGTACCCCAATATCCTTGCCCCGGCCCTGCTGCTATCAGCCTGAGCCGAAGTTCTATTCCCGTGTCCTGGGAAGGGAGGGTTTATGGGAAATCCTCTGCACTCCCACTAGAACTGCAGTACCCGGGTACATACATCCAGCAAATGTACAAAGTTTAAAAATGAGTATTTGCTTTAATTTACTTCATTTAAAAAAAAATCTGCATATTTCCAAAGGTTAGTAAAATTAAGGAAAATTAAGTTGCTGTTTCACCTAAACCAGAGGGGGACAGAATGTAGCGAATGAATAACTCAAGCTGCCGTAACGCTGTCAGCAGGAATAGAATCCTGGGAGCTGTGGATTTTAAACGATACTAAACTCTACTCATACGAGATTCATGGCCCAGACAGACAGCCACCAGAGTGATATATACTGTGTTATGCAAAATAAAATGAGCAGATCTATTATTCTTTTACCGTTTTAGATAAGCAATAATAACAGTGACATTTTTCTCAAACCTTTTCATCTGCATTGGCAACAATATAGGCAACATTCGTGCAGGCTGGAATTCATCTGCTCCAAAGAAAATGAGAATTGAGAAAAAATAACATTCTTTAATATAATTTATGGAGAGTTGGGACTTACAGATAACATAATAGGGAAAACTGCTTATACAATCAGGGTGACGATATTAACCATCTACAATGTATCGAATAATCAGATGGAAACAGATTGGGATTCAATTATACAAGACTTGCTGACAGGTGTGTTAATCATATAATCATATTACATATAAAAACATCATACAAGCTAGACATGTACGTGGCAAAAGAATTTGGTTCAGCCGAATGGATTCTTCTGAAAACCAAATGGTGTCTTTCGGTTTCAGATTTGTCTATTTGGCTCTTCGGTGCACAGAGCTTCGCTCGCTAACTCAGGAAAACGATTTGGATAAAATCAAAAGGTGCGAAAATGGGCCAATCAGTGTATAGCAATATATACGTATAATAAATATTCTATATAATAAATATACACATATAATAAATATTACGTATAATAAATATTACGAATAATAAATATATACATATAATAAATATTATGAATATTAAATATTATGTATAATAAATATTACGTATAATAAATATTATGAATAATAAATATTACGTATAATAAATATTATTAGTGCATTTCCCCCACCATTGGGTTCACAAATCAAGTGAGAAAAAGTGATTAATAGAGAAAAAAAAGGAAGAGCTCTAAATATATATATATATTAAACTTATTAAACATA
Organism: Pelobates fuscus; assembly: GCF_036172605.1. NCBI lineage: Eukaryota > Metazoa > Chordata > Amphibia > Anura > Pelobatidae > Pelobates > Pelobates fuscus. Next base: position 303,522,449 of record NC_086322.1, read on the forward strand.
TAATATATATTATAATTATAGATTTTATTTTTAACGCTCCTCATTTCTCTCCCCCCATTTGTACTTTTCATTGGTTCTGTGAATAAAATAAGTGACTGTCCCTGAGCCATCCAACCCATCAATCATCTCTTGGTGACACGGATGGAGTTTAGAATCACCAAACAAACAAAACTGTTTGTCCATTTCATTTGTCTCATGGTTCGTCCATATAGCGTTTCCTAGTTACAGAATTCGAGAGAGCTGCAGATTGCCCAAGTTCGGACGAATCGTTATTCGTTTCAAATCAAATGCAAAAGTCTAATAAAACCATAATACAATCGTCAGTTACAATCATGGAATCCATAAAGAGATGGCGAAACAAACAATAACATATGTCTTGGATTTTAGGTGGTGCCTGGGTAAGAAAACGTGAGTTTTGTCAGTTTGGGGAAGAGCTTGGATTTTCCTCATTTTAGTGCGTAAAGTGTTAAAGTTGAGGAACAGACATCTTGTATTTCCTGTCTCTGATTCTCAGTGTGGGGTAGAAGATTTTTCACTCTCACGTGCTGCTGCTGGTGTCGGATCTGGACAACATATGTGAGCTTCCATGAGATGTCATAATGAAGTGGACTTTGTTGCAACAGAAGGCTCGCACGGGTCTCTGTAGTCCTGCCAGCCTACAGTGCATGTGTTCGTGGGATACATTCATTCTGCAAATGCCAGAGAGCTTCCAAGAACCCCCTGTGATCGTTCACAGACTGCGGCCAGCTATCTTCTCCAAACCCCTCGTCTTGGTATGATTGACACATGTTTGAGAAATATTGAATCTGTAAACACCCCAGGCCCTGCTTTCCCATTAGAGGATGAGTCGGCCAGCTGCATTGGAGCTGTTTATAAAGAACGAGTGTGGGGGAACGTTTTGGAACTGCAGCAATCACCATGGAAACTGCTCCATTTTTTAAGCAATCGAATCCGTAACTACGTTTTATAAACCACAATGTATTTACTGGGTTTAGCGATGCAAAGGCAAAATGTTGGTATGATGGGGACTACATTTACCATGATGCTTTGCCAGTCTGATCAAATCGTAAGGGATTTATTAACACAAGTGGCTGCTTTGGCCTAAAATGTTCATTCCTCATGACCTTTATTTACCATTTCCTGTGAATTTTCTCAGATTGCAAAATCACTCTCTAGGGTTCTACTGAGTTTAGCTCCTGCGATATACAGGGCAAAGAAAAGTCTATAAATGAGGACTTGAGCCCTTTTGTCCAACACATGTATTTCACCCTACAAAATGAGAGTCTGTGAAATCTCTTTGCAAGGTGGGTGAGAAAGATCACCTAATTTCAAGGTACTACTCACTAAAAACTGGCTAACGGCGCCTCTGCACACGTTCTGGGTGAAAGTGGTACTGCACCTTGTGTTAGTCTAACAGTGTTTTAGTTTAAAGTCACCAGGAAAAAAATTTGGGGCAGTAGGACAGGGGTCAAACATGGGAAATGTCCACTGGGTTCAATATTGATGACAAGCGTCATAATTCACTGTTTAGTAAATACACCCTAAATAATCACTCTGTTTTGATTTGGAGGTAAGATGCTGACACAATATCCCTATTTTTCATCCTAAATTATTCTTTCCCTTCAAACAGGTCACCATTCACACAGAAGATTTTGATTATTCATGGTGGGTTTAAGGCCAGAGAAAATTCATTAGCTACGCACCTCTCGTGAAAAAATACTGCAGCAATCGCTACCAGGGGCCGACCGACAAGGCCCAACTTGCCCCAGATGTTTTGTGGTCATGACAGAAAGGCCCAGTGTGAGTGGCACACTTGTCTCAGGAATTCTGTCTGAAGATATGAGCCATATCGCGGGCAGATGGGATCCGGTTTGTTTTCAATCCCAGAGGGGAAAGGTGAAGTGGATTTTGTAAAGAATACTTCATTTAGTTTGATTCTCCTGGGCACCTGCTCCTGGAAACGGCAAATCTCAAATAAAAATAGCCCGTGCATGTGAGATAACACTGTCTTTTTGTTCAAAGTCTGAATATAATTCGTACTTTGAGGGTGAAATTAAAGGGACAGCAACACAAACATTTCCAACACCGCTTAAAAGGGACACCGGCAAGAAGGAGCTAGTTTGTATTGATTAGAAAGCTGGTTAGTCTAGTTTAGTGGTTTTATTAAAAGCGTTTGGTGTATTGTTTATACTATATTTATTTCCTACAGTAAGTTGGGGATTGTCAGCACCTCCTTATTGCTCTGTCCAATAGCTTGATCTAATTCTCTAACTTTGCGTTGGCAGATTTAATAAGCTGATGGTGGGCCGTGTCCCACACTATATATCGGAGATCTTCCTAGCACATAATGAATTAGTGATTGATGTTAAGGGTCCAGCGTTCAACGAAAATGTGCCATAGTTTCTTGTTATTTAAAATACACGATTACAGGTACTATTGCCTCTCTGTGTATCATTTTGTGATACGTGTATATGTAAATAGCCCCAATGAGTGCATCTCATGGCTTACCCTTGGTCAATGGGGACAGAACGGCCTTCTACCCTGTTTAGCAGAAAGTTTAAGCTATTTAGTAAATAAATATATTGAAAAGATGTATTTACTAATATCTATATATTACAAAATACTTTATCCATATAATATCCATATAATACGTTCAAAAAATTTAAGTTTCTGCAGGCCTGGATGGTCCCTTTTAGTTTCTGATATTCAAAGGGTTATGTTGTCAGACCTAAAACACTAAATTTGCCTTTATCATTTATATATATTTATATACGTATATATACACAAGAGCAGCTGCAGTTGTTGAAAAGTGAAAAACATAAACCCATAAGGTCTATATATAAACAAGTTGCCAGAACAGGGATTTCCAACATCTGCCGGCCAGAAATTGTTGGACTCCATTTTCCAGAGTTGCAACTTTGAAATAATTCTGTCCGGAGTTAAGAACCACCGCCCTACAGAGCTCAGAGACCATTAGAGACAGGTTACAGTAGTCTAGGAGGGTATTCAACGTTTAGCTCTTTTTACTGGATTCTGATAGCACTGTCCAAGCTGATTCATACCCTTAGCTTCAAATTCTGCTAAATCATTGAATTATTACAACAGATTAAAACAGAACCGGGGCATTTTTCCACCATGAAGGAGGTCGTTGGGGAATCTTTGAAAAATGAGAGTTTATTGCTACAATTATGACTCGTTACCAAATGGTGTGATATTTAACATTCATAGTGAAAAAATCTAACGAGACAGTCCAACATGACGCACTGTATCCCCAACGTATCTTTCTTTTGGGAATGTAACTAAGAAACGCGTTTTCTTTATTAACCACTTCCGCTAAAACGGCAATTACCTTTTTCATGGCTAAAGAAAGCAGGAAAAAAAAATTCTCGCAAAAAAAGTTTTGGAATGTTTTCAATAATGTTTAAAAAACATATTTAAAAAAAAAGACATTTACAAACAAAACAAAACAAAAAACAACCTAGAGAGTTATTTCACATTTGTATTTTTTTTTTGTTGGTGTTTACTGGTTGGGCTCTACAAAAACAAACAAAAAAAAAGAAAGAAGTGTTAGCTCCTGTCTGCTGTAAAACTAACAAAAACAGACAATTAGTGACAAACTAGCTACATTTCTCCGGGACTCTTAATGAGATCTCCAAATGTGTAGAAGACTCTCCTCTCCCAGCTCGGCTCAGAGCAGTGCAAACAGGCAGGGCAGTTTTAATCGTTTCCAGATTTGTGTGGGAGGTCAGGCCCCAGAAGTAGCTCCCCATGTCAGTTTCATAAGCACTGCAAGTTTTCCAGATGGTCTCTGGCTCCAGACTGGCTAGCAGGTTGATTGGACTTAACCAAAATAACAACAGGTGGAGAACAGACTACGGACACGCTGACGCTATCTGTATTTTGCATCTAGGCCACAAATGATTTCTCTTTTTTGAGAAAACAATTAGCTTTTAAAGTCCGTGTCGGAGAGCGCAGAAGTACACCTTGACGATATTAAACCCCGTGAAAAGTAGTTTGTAGCCAAAATAGACTCAACAAGTCATTATGCGCTGTAACACTGAGACGGCTCTCGCCATTTCAGAATGTGTCAGACTCCCTCGCAGCATTCGCTATTATTTCCTAACACTTGTAACTTACGTCTTAGCCTAAAATGAAGAAGGTGATCGTGCTGGGTAATAAATGTACGCACCGTAACGCAGATAGATGTTGAATAAAAGAATGAGAACGTTGTCTCCATGAAAAAATGTGTCTCACTTTGAAAAAAAGGGGGATTATAAAAAAAAAAATTGTCTTTGGAACACAATAAGTATTTACTAAAGAAGTGATTATTGAACTCTAATGTGCATTTAAAAGTCATTATATTATTTGCTCAGGAATCATTCTAAGCCATACTGACTTAAAATAGTCGCTGTGTAGCGCCATTAAAAGATTCCCTTGCCTTGCTTTAATGATGTACCCCCTAACCGCTCATGACGTAGGGATGCCATAGATTATAACTCACATTACTGATCAATGAGAGAAGTTACAGCACATAGCGCAAGAATGTAGGCATCCCTAAATGTAAAAAAAAACAGGCCTGCAACCTGAACTTAAAATCTAAACTGCACTAAATTGGTTAGATTTATCCAGGAAAAAATACAGTAACATTTCTCTTTGGACGCACAACCAATGCCTTGTAATTGTGCGTCTTTTTCTGTGTGAGCCGGGAATGAAATCTGCGCAGTCTTGTACCTGCTGATTGGCTGAAAGCGCGCTTTGATAATGTCATCCTGTGCCGACAACTGGTGTCCTTTTTTAACATTCTAAAAATATTCTAAAGCTCGTTTCTCAAACAAAAATATCATAACGAAACTTACTGCCACAAACAGTACTGTCTCTATAAATATAAAAAAATATCAACATGTCTCTGTACCCCTACCAGAGGCAAATACAGAAAACACTCGTTAGGGTCAGAATGCGTAGTGTGTGTTATTTGTGTAATTTGTGTAAAAGTTGTGATTTAACGTTTCGGTTTAATGATTAATGTGATTAATGAAAACTGCTTCCCCCCTTAAAATCTGTAAAATACACTTGCAGACACAGATGCTTCCATATAAGGGAGCATGAAATTGTTCACTAGTGTGTCAAATGGTACGCAATCCCACAGAACGTTCCTGTTGCACATGCCAGCCTGTCCCACGAGACGTTCTCTTTAGCCAGCGGTTTGCGTGAAAGAAATATTTCCTGACTGTTTTCAAGCTCCGCAAGCACTAAACTAAAAGCTTTCTCTTTAGTCTAATTTTTTTATTTTGTTTTGTGCGAGACTTGCAAAATTCTCTTCTTACTGCTACGGCAAACCTGTGAGTATCAGAAAACAGAAATTAAGATTAACTCATTCTTGCTGATTGGAAATGTTCATTTTTCTTTTTCCTATTTTTTCCCCCCCTCGAGTCTAAAATGGAAATTCTGCTGTGTGTCGAACTCCCAGCAAGTCTATGGGGAGAACCTTCTACTGGAATTTCTAAAAGAATGGAAATGAGTTACTTCTGACATTATATACACTTTCTAGCTGAGATATATACACTCACAGTAAGTGGTCATTTCATTAAGTACACCCACCCAGTACTGGGTTGCACCCCCATTTTTCTCCAGAACAACCTGCCTTATTGGCTGCACTGCCTCTGCAGGGAGCGGGGGCCTGTTAATGGTGCCCCAATATCATCACTAGGCATGTGCATGGGGAAAATTTTCGGTTCGGTTCGGCATTCCGAAATTCGGGATTTTCGCTATTCGGGACTTCGGCAATTCGGCACTTCAAGACTTCGGAACTTCGGCACTTCAGCACTTCGGAACTTCGGCACTTCGGAACTTCGGCAACTTCGGCACTTCAGCACTTCGGAACTTCGGCACTTCGGAACTTCGGCACTTCGGAAGTACCCGAATGTCTGAATTGTCCGAAATTCGTCCGAATACATATTCGGACCGAAACGAATTGCACATGTCTAATCATCACACAGTTTCTATAGTTATTTAGGCTTTAGTCATTCCGTTCCCCTGCATTCTCATCATGTTTTATATCTGCTCTGTTGAATAGAGATCTAGGGAGCCATGAATCCGATCATGGATTTATCATTAGATACTTTGTAAAGTGATACCTTTTCGTGCTGGAAGAATAATTGAGAACAATTAGACGATCCAGTGAAGGGATGATTAGGAGTGATGCTCAGATGATGTTCGGTTTGTATTACTGTGTTCGCTGGCGAATAAAACATTCCCTTTAACCACGACACCATAGCCACCGTTCTTGATCATTCACACGACGCACGGATTGATCCATGTTTATTACACCAGATTCTCGCTCTGCCATTTCCACGACGCTGCATGAACTGACGCTCAACGTCACTTAGATCCCACAGCTTCCCACTTCTAATGTTTGATCATATGTATCGAAAACTGAATGAATACACAGCGTCATCCCCATAATTCACCATTGAAACCACTGCAGCTCGGCGTATTATTACACTGAAGTGTAGTGGTTATGGTGAGTCTCCGGGCTCCGTCTCTCATTTTTGGGAGCTTTCTTTTTTGACAAACTGTTTGGGAGTAATTTGACAAACACTGGTGGCTTTGCATGTTATCCAGAGATTATGATATTACGCGCCAACATCACAACTTGGTCATTCTTAAAATGTATCAGATGTTTTTGATCCTGTGGATGGCCTTAACGTAAGAGCTCCAGCTGTGGTAGAACCCCAAATCCCAACTGTCATCCACAGTTATGTTCTAACTTTTAATCACTTCTGGCAGAGCATTGTTGGAGTTGCAGTTCTACAGCAGTTGGTCTATGTTTTGGCCACCCTTTAGCTTTGCAGAGACATGAATATCCGTTCTGTGCTGCCAGCACGGTCGTAGCGCACACCGCTATCTACCAGCTGACAGAGGCACTTCCAATATTGTAATCTTCACGTGGAGCTCTCAGTGCCAATGGCAGCCGGCGTGATTAAATGTTCCAGTGCACAAAACGCCTGTCTCTGCAGTATCTCCGCATACACTGTAATTAGCGTTCTGCCGGGGATTTGTATCCTAACCCAGAATAATACTCAGTTACTATAAATACTAATGGAATGACATCAGTTAAAGTACAGAGAGAATTCATCAGTCACGTCTTGTCTTGTGTTTTTCTAATACTGACCGCTTTCTGGGAGCCAAATATCATAACACAGAGAATATAGACAATTAATATGCTGCCGCAATGAAAGATACAGCTTAACGATCAGTTCTAGAGCAAAGTTCTAAAAATCAGCAGGAACATTGTGATTTTGCTACATTTTACATTTTTGCCTAAAAATGGGTGAATTTAAATCTTGATTACTATGATAGTTTGAGAAATGAATCCCACAGGAGTCAGGGCCAATATGATTTTTTTAACATTTTCTTAGTCGCAGAATATCCAATTCTCTTCCACTGAAAGAGCTGCTACAGGGTGGTCATTGTTCTTCGAGATCCCCTGAACTTTCCTTGACCGTTCGCCATGTCATTTAAAGACCATTCCACCTATTCTGTTCACTATTGTGGCAACAATGAAACTTATATTATCCATCTCAACTCCTTTATTTCTGTGCAGAGATCCTGTGCTGCCATTTTGTTTTTTGGCATAACTGTTGTTTTTTTATTATATTCGAGGCCGAAGCCAAACATATTATTTCTAAGGAAAAAAAAGCAAACAGAACATCTTTTGTACGACAACACTCGAAATCATGTCAACAAAACGTATGAGTTAAAGAATGAAATATCTAGAACAGGTCCCCCAGTGTAACAATCTCGGCATGTTCATGACTACATCCTTAGCAGAGGATCCTGTCTTCGCTCAACGGACGTCTCTCTGCTTTAGGGGAGGTGGACTCTAGGTCCACTTGTTTCAAGAAGAGAGTAAACAGACCTGGTTGAATCGGGCTTACAGGGAGTGGGGGGGGCATATCAGATCCAGGAACCGTGTTCAGCATTTTGGATAAAAAAAGACAAAAGAAAAATACAAAAGAAAGTTTGATTTTGGCAGGAAGTGGCCTTCCTGTAACATCTTACTGAGTCAGGCTCCCATGGCGTCCACAGAGAATCACCAACAGGCTGCACCTGGTCACAATTAAACATTCAGTAAGAAAGGGCTCCGAGGCCGCCTAAAACTAAGTTCATTGACCCTTGTTTTGTTTTTTTAAAGCAGAACCCAGTTTTGTCTTTCGCAGACCGTGCAATGTTGGAGCTGATTCCAATTCTCAATTAATGAAGTCATTTTGCAGAGATCTGATTTTTTTTTTTCAGTGGATAACGTCAGTGATGAGAGATTAATTATATTAATTATACAATTGTTCGTGGTATGCAGCTCGTGTATGTATAAATATATATATATATATGAATAATTGTGTTTCCTAATATTTATCTATTTTTAAGCCTTTTGCTGTTTTACTTTTCTAAAAGCGAATGGCAATGTTTTTGTTGGAATGCACCCAGATGGTGACATAATGACATGGGAAGTAATCTGGGAGAAACAATCTGAAGTTAAAGGCTCTCCCAATGGTTAGCAGTGATTTCAATCCCAGTTCTGCAATGTGAATCATAGGGGGTGATGTACAAATGAGCAACTCCATTTTCACGTGACAGTCCGTTTGGTCCGATTTTTTGCCTCTGTGCTTGCATGGGTTTGATAATGAGGTCTAAAAGCGCTCTAGACGTAGAACCCTTGGAGACATTATTATTTTAATATTTATATAGCGCCAGCAGATTATGTAGCGCTGTACAATGGGTGGACTAACAGACATAGCTGTGAACGTAACTCTCAAAAAATATATGTTTATCAATTGTAGTAGGTGGAAGTACTGAATGCTCAATGCTGCCATCTTCTCCCCAAGGCTCCCGATCACCGCGATCGTTGGCAGCGCTGAATCACCATAATCTCCCACAAAATGGACGACGACATCATCAGCATGTTCGCATTCACACAGCGCTGGACGGTGACCGTGGCAATCACAGACTGACAGCTGATGGAAATAAAGGGGGAGATTTAGACTTCTGTTTCCACGGGCAGACGATTTATAGACCCTGGCTAGATATATGAGATTAAGGTGCATGAGTCCTTTTTATGATACTGTCTCTTTAAGATAATTGTGTGTGTAATTTTAAAAAAATAAGAAAAATCCCATATTTAATCATAAAAATTGGTTTAAACATATTGTCAGCCTCATCAGGGTGTTAATAAAAATCCTGTCATTTTGACCAAAGAGCGTTTTCCCACGTGTCCGATGTAGGGCTGCGCAGGGCATTTCCTAATGCTGTAGGAGTTGAATCATCCCACCCTATAACTCAGCATGACCACGGACAGGAAATTCCACCCCAAAGCTCATTCTCTCTCTCTCTCCCTCTCTCTCCTTTAGTCCCTTATCCAAACCATTTAACCCCTTGTGATCTGAGGTAGTATAAACGCCAGGCTTTGGAAGCGAATATTGTTACGTGTGTTCATTTTAATGGCTGCTCCGTAGGTGTGAACTATGTTGGCGTTTTTCGCTCCACGTCGCTTTCTATTCATCTGGACAGAAGGGGAGAAGATCTCCGTTCTCCCAGGCTAGAATTTCCCACAATCCTATTACAGCAGGAGATACCATATATCACACCCAGGCCACAAACATGCGCCAACGCAACTTCCCCATGTCTCTTCTTCCTCACCACCTTAATCCCTCCAGAACTCTATAGTCACATACAGGGCTGGCATCAAAAATTACACAGCTCAAGGGCCTGAGTTTGTGAGAGAAGCGAGCAGCTTTTTTTTTTTATATTATTTATTTTAATATATTATCACTATTATCAATATATGCATATGGTAGATATAGAGCCAGGGCTAGCCTTGGCCCCTGTTCCTCTAACATCTGTTGTTGTACCCCCTCATGGCAGCCCTGGTTACAGTAGATTGAGAAAAAACACAAAGTTTATAGCATTCGATCTTTACAAGTTTATACAATTGATTTAAAAAAAAAAAAAAGCAAAATAAAATTAAAAAGTCCTAAAACTACTAAAAGGATAACAATAACTAAGTGGATTTAATTGTTGAAACCAATATTTCTGTTTGTATCCTTAAAGGTACAATGTAGGTTCCGTTCGGTCCACCTGGTCTATGAACAGGTCAACATGCTTAGTGTGTCATCCCCGATCTCCTCCAATCCAATGCTTCCCATAGTGAAGCAATAGGTCAGAACGAGGCATGCACGGCCAAACGTGGCGCTCCTCCAATCCCATACTGCCATCAGTAGCCGTTTGATTGCAGGAGCGAGTTTGACTCTGTTCTAGAGAAGAAAGCGCCCCTAGTGGCTGTCAGGAAGACAATAACTAGAGGGGTGTTTAACTTGTCAGTTTGTTTCAAGCAGTTGACTCCATTTTTCGGAGATCCTGTGTTTTAATGAGACTCGCTCATAATCCTTCCCCTCACTACTGAACTGTGGCCTAACGCTGGTCCTGTTAATTCCAGGAGCCCTAAGGAGCAGGATATACACTAAGATTAAGATCTATTAGTGAGACCCTGGTACACAATAATAAACGTTAATATTCACAAATAGATACGTCATATTTACGATATCAGAGATTTTAAATTAGATTGCGTCACATGACCCAGTGGAAGTACGTAATTCTATCTGGACAGGAAGTGCTCAGAGGAGCAGGTGCATAAAGAAATTCTTCCCCCTTCTGCTGAAAATCACAAGTATTTTGTCTTACACTAACATTAACATAACTCCTGAATTATGTTTTCCTTGACAGGCGCACAGTCGGATTTACCGGCATATGCGCTAACCATACCCTGAACCCCATTAAGACACGGACACAGGTTATACTGTTGGAAATATTAGTCCACAGCTTTAATTATGAATTAATGACTTAATTAAGGAATAACAAATAGGGTCATTGCCAACAAATATTATTAAAGCCAACATCCCCCCCTTATACATAACATACCCCTGACAATGATACCACCATAATGATAATAAATAACAATCTAATTAACATATTAACACAGAAACTGGCCACCCAATATGACCACATTTGCACCAGATTAAATTGTAGGGATGTACCAAGACACCGCTACACTCCCAGGTGTAAGTAGGACTTAAACCGTACCGACTTCCACCTACCTATACGTTCCACTAGTTCCTCACCTAGACCCAAGCGGGACACCTCTATCACCTCCCCTATATAGAAGGAATGGGTCCAAAACTGCATGGGATCCAAACCCATCTCCGTCAACCCATCCTAAAAAACGGAACGAATTGGAACCGCGACAAAGCGGATCCTTCCCCATGTACCAAAAAACAACCCAGGACATCCGGGCAAAACTCAACATGCACATGAAATTGGGCAGACTCCTGACCCAGGTAGGGAAAATAGTGTTACCAAACAACCATTACCAAATACATTCGTCTTTGTACGGCCCAACTGAATCACCACCCTATCGGTCCGGAATTCGATGTCCGAGTGTTGAACCCACCAACATCCGCCCGAGACGTACTCACCAGTTCACCAATCTGAAAGGCTCTGAAGAACGCCCACAAGAAGGCAACCGAGAATAACCCCACCTCCAAAGGAGATAAATACACCACCGCCAGCACACCTACTAAGCGCTGCAGGACTTCAAAAGATAACGGTCTTCTAGTATCCACAGATTTCTTACCTCTCCTAAAGCCCCGTAAGGCTTGACGAATGAGAAAATGTTTTGTAACATCCTCCCAACCATTCAACTTGAACAGAAACGTCAATGCCGCCATATTCCTGTCGATCACCGACGGAGACAAACGCTGTGCAAACAAATGGCATAGGAACCACAATAAAGTATCTAACCCTCCCTTCACTGAGTGATGACAATAAGCTGTATTAATACAATAAGCTGTACTGACACAATACACTGTAATAATACAATAAGCTGTATTAAAGCAATCAGCTGTAATGATATAATAAGCTGTAATAATACAATAAGCTGTATTAATACAATAAGCTGTAATCATACAATAAGCTGTATTGATCCAATAAGCTGTAATAATACAATATGCTGTAATCATACAATCAGCTGTAATGATACAATAAGCTGTAATAATACAATAAGCTGTATTAATGCAATAATCTGGTATCATACAATAAGCATAAGTATTAAAATAAGCTGTAATAATACAATAAGCTGTATTAATACAATAAGCTGTAATCATATTACAGCTTATTGATCCAATAAGCTGTAATAATAAAATATGCTGTAATCATGCAATAAGCTGTAATAATACAATAAGCTGTAATAATACAACAAACTGCATTAATACAATACACTGTAAGTATACAATAAGCTGTAATAATACAACAAACTGTATTAATACAATAAGCTGTAATCATACAATAAGTTGTAATCAGACAATAAGCTGTAATAACACAATAAGCTGTATTAGTACAATAAGCTTTAATCATACAATAAGCTGTATTCCTGTAGTAAGTTTTAATAATAATACAATAAGCTGTACTGACACAATAAGCTGTACAGACACAATAAACTGTAACAATACAATAAGCTGTACTGACACAATAAGCTGTAAGAACACAATAAGCTCTATTAGCACACTAAGCTGTAATTATACAATAAGCTGTAATCATACAATAAGCTGTATTAATACTATAAACTGTAATAATATAAAAGGCTGTAATAATACAATAAGCTGTACTGACACAATAAGCTGTATTAATACAATAAGCTGTATTAGTACAATAAGCTGTAATCATACAATAAGCTGTATTAATACAATAAGATTTAATAATACAATAAGCTGTAATCATACATTAAGCTGCATTAATACAATAAGCAGTAATCATACAGTAAGCTGTATTAATACAATAAGCTGTAATCATACAATAAACTGTATTAATCCAATAAACTGTAATCATACAATAAGCTATAATCATACAATAAGCTGCAGTGGAGATGGCACTTTGAGTGATGACGTGATTCTCCATGACATATCCTGGATAGGAAAGTGAATTAAATATGGCGATGTTTTAACATTTCAGTGATAAGAGGTTTGTTCACTAAACAGTGAATTGTGTTTAATAAACTGCAGAATTGCATGATTTCGACTAAAACAGCCGAGTATTAATAAAATAAAATAAGAAAGCCTTCTCTCTTGGCTGAGTCTCTGCTATTTCAACATCTACTTAGCAAACGCTGTCAGCTTGCCATGACTGCTTAGTGAATATCGCCCGTGGGATAAGCGTTGGAGAGGTTGGATATCGTATTACCTGGCAGCGCGCTCCCTGCGGCCACTTGTGTTTGATTTCTGATGTAGTAACTGTAGGGGGAGGGTGGGGGGGCGGCAATACATCCCCTGACCCCTCTCTCTCCCCCCCCCCGCTTCACCTTGATTTAAAGGGTCATGATTGCATCAATTAACAATATGAGCACATTGCCAGCCCAGTCTGATATTTCTGACACCATAAGGCCCCGAGATTGGACCGTTGGAACGCACAAAGAAAACACAAAATAAAAACAATTATTATTATTGTATTATTTATAACTAACGTTTTAACGCGGGCGCAATACAGCTGTAGATGGTTTAATAGCCGAGCGAGTGTCCCACAATCATGGCTTCAATTGTTCGCCTCTCAAAAAAACTTTTCTTTTTGCAGAGTTTTGCTCCTGTCCTCCGAAAAAATAATAGTCGTATTGTTTGCTGCTTCTGCCGGCTGTTTCATAGAGACCAGCTCTGGAGGGAGCAAAGTGACCACGGACGCCTTCTGGCCACATGTGTTTACACAAGGAAATACATGTGGGTTCCTAGTGGCGCCTGATGTCAGCAGCTCTTCCGTGTATTCCTGACCCCTTACACAACGGCTTTTTTGCTCCTGGGTAATTTTACTGCAATCCAGATGTGTGCTGGCTCCAGAATGGCTGTTGAGTCTTATTGAACTGGCATCTCTGAAAACATCAATCCGTGGGGTAAAATGGCACGGTGGTTGGTTAAAAAATAAAAAGAAACACACACAAAAATCTGTAATCCTTCTCCGCAACACATCATGATTTATTCAGCCTCGTGTTTGACAGAGCGTTCTATCAAAAGCTTTTCCAAGGACTGAAACCGTGCAAACCTTTTCTGTTTACCTCCCGTCCATAATACGATTACTTTGCCCTTTTTTTTTTCCTTCTTCAGTCGGTTTTGGTATCTTTGTATTTGAACAAGCGGAATGGAAAAGGGGAAATCTAGGAATTTGAACGTAGAGGAACGCAGATGTACATCATTCGGAACCTGGGACTTATTTAGATTATGATGTAATAGGACAAACCCGCAGGGTTTTTTTAGTCGAGAGGGGACACATCTTTTGATGGTTATATTTTTATTGTAGATGGATCCGCAAAGAGATATCGGGTGGACTCTGTCCGATCTGCTGCATAGAAGTGGCATTGAACGAGTTAATAAAATAATAATTATATAAATATTGCTATAGGGATAAAGTCATTCTTTCTCCACAAATCTGATCCGTTGCTTCTCATAAAGGATAAAGTATGTAAGAGATATAAGGAGTCCGTTATACGAGTGAAGCAAAAATACTTAGATTAAATTGATAGGCATAATGGCCTTTAAATTGTTAAAGGGAAGTTATAGTGCTATCTTCTCCATCTCCCTTCAACCCCTCCCCCATCTTGCACCCCACTCCCCTCCAGCGCTAAAAGGGTTAAAATCCTTACCTGATTCCCTTACCTTGTCACTTACCTGGGTCAGGCTCCACCTCTGCTCCTACTCCTCCGACGTCAGCCGGCAAAGGGACCTAATGCGCATGTTCGGCGATCGAAACAATCACATTAGAACTTCCCCATAGGAAAGCATTGAATCAATGCTTTCCTATGGGGTTTTAGCTAACGCTGGATGTCCTCATGCAGAGCCTCACCGTCACCGGAAGCTCCTTTGGTGGCTGTCTGGTAGAGCTGTAGCTAACCCTGAGGGTAATTATTGCAGATTCTCAATAACTGCTATAATTACAATTGAAGTGTTAAGGAGACTGCGTCACTGCACCCAGACCACTTCAATGAGATGAAGTAGTCTGGATGCCTATAGTGTCCCTTTAAGAATTAAAACAGCAGTTCCTGAGTTCACCCAACAAAGGCGCTGCCTTAATAGTTGTACTTTTTATGATACGCTACTGCAAATGTTTGAACAAAATCTTAGTTGGCAATTACTCCTGAAAGTTAAGGATCACGAGGAAGCTCTTAACGTGGTCTGCACCTAATATTGGTGCAGACCGCAATGCTGTCTAACTGAAACACCATGGAATGCTCTCCTTAGGACCACCAGGGGCACACATTCGACCACCAGGGACACACATTCGGCCACCAGGGACACACATTCGGCCACCAGAGGCACACATTCGATCACAAGGGACACACATTCGGCCACCAGAGGCACACATTCGGCCACCAGGGGCACACATTCGGCCCCCAGGGACTCACATTCGGCCACGGGCACACACAACCTCCTATACACACACAAAAGTCAGCCACGACACACACTCTCCCACACAGTCACCATTCACACAATAGAAATAGAGCTCAGGGTTCTATGACTACGAGGGGGCCGCAATCTGGCACTACTTAAAGTTAATGTAAGCTACTGGTGACGTCATCCTCCAAACACTTCTCATTAAATTGTTTCTTAATGAATGAAGCAGTGAGAGTGGAATCTGTGGATGCGTTTCAGGATTAGCTATGTTTGATATGTAATCAGAGAGCCAACACGATGCAAGACTGAATACACGATTTCTGAAATCTGTAGATTATTCCTAAAAAAGATTTCAGACCTGGAGTCAATTTATGAGGAGCACGCAGTATATGCGGGTTTCACAGATGGATTCTCAAGGTGTCTCATCATATGTCTCTGCAAGGTCTGTCAGTGTGAGTATTCACAGCAATCTGGACTAACTGGGCTAGCAGAGGCCCCGTGCCCCTCCACCTGCAGCCTCCGTCCCTCAGGACTGCGATAACGGACACCCCAACGCACCTTTACTGTGTTAATCTGCAGAACCACACAGGGGACAATAGGAGGAATCCAGGATTTCCATATTATCAGAGGGGACCATGATCTGCCCTCTCGTAATCCATATACAAATATTCCTATAAACGGGCTTCCCTTGCACCAGAAAGGGTTAACAATGAATGAACACTCTGTTTATCCCACATTTCACTGTATATTTGTAGCCTATTTCTACCCATAAAGTCCTTCTCTTTCTTTCTCTCTCTTTTGTTGTTCTTACCCCCTAAATATTACTTAATAACAAAGACCATGTAGCAGCGGAAACTCGGATTTAACTCCTTTAAGACTGGATTATAAAGTAATTCTTTAAAATTGTTCTTTGTCTTTTTTTTCTAAAGAAAGTAGAAAAAAAACGTAAAGCGGGAGAAATCCTCTCTGATGCAAAATAAAACATAATTTGGGTCAGAATCTCACGCTACTTCCTTCACTTTTTCCTCTAAGTAAATAAATCTCATATTCGGGGAAAGGAGAGACCAATTTGGGGTCATTCCAGCTATTTTGGTAATAACGGTTTGTCTGGATGTGTGACACTGGGTATCTCTGCTCCTGTGATTTATTGACACCTATGGGACGTATAGAATATTACCCCCTCCCTCCCCCTCGCATATGATTCCCATAACCTCCTGCACATTCTGCTGATCTAGAGGGATGTATTAAACGGACTATATACTTTTAAGAGCCTGTAGGACGATGTGTTTTTTTTCTTTTCACATGCCTATAGGGTCACTGGCTTTTTAACCTCTTAGAGTAGATACATTTTATTGCACTTATGCATCCATAGGGGATTTAAACCCAAATTACTCCAAATGCATGCGACAATTCTATGTCAAGAAGAGAAACATTTCTGAGGATTGACCTTAAAAGAGAATTTCCTCGTTGCCTCGCCCCAGTAAAGGCTATTGAATTTTTTGGTGGGTTATCACCCCATGATGCTTTGCTTTGTGCTCCATTTGGGGTTTGCTAATCATCGACAATGAGTCTTTCGTAAAAAAAATTAAAAAAAAATTAAAAATAATAATACTTTATTTAATCCGTGTCCAAAAAAAGTTTACAGAAGGAAAAATCTGACATTCTGGCTTGGCGGCTGCAGGTGGGGACATCTTACAGGCCACGTAGCCATCTCAATGAAATTCATACGGAATTCTTGCTAAAGTATTTTTCGGTATACTTAAGACAGTTTGCAGCGATACTCCCCAACTGTCCTGAATTTAGTGAGACAGTATTCATTTTGGGCCCATGTTCCGCTATGTAGGGTTTGTTTCTAGCTCCCGTGCTATTGGGAGATCCGAGAAAACATTCCTGTAAAGTGTAGATTGAGCACGTCAGGAGACGCACTCACTCTCTGCAAAACTATCTTTTCTGACGCTACATCATCCTCCAGCATGCGAGCTGCGCTAACGTGGACTTCATCCCAGCTATGTGGCAGAGTGTGGCTGATGTCCTAGAAGAGTTGGACGGTTGGGATCACTTAGCATTGGATGATCAGAAAATCACCGTAGCAAAAATGCAAAAATACCATAAAGAATTCCTCTACCTCGGTCGCTTCGTACATCCTGTGCCCAGACATCACTTCACTATCTCCATTCACTGAATATCTAGTGACCCGCTTCCTGGCTCACGTCCTCCCTTTGTTAATGAGTTTCCAGATCTTCCTTTTGCTGTTTGCCATTTTAAGACGAACATGTTTCCTTTAACCCCTCGCGTGCTGACTGCACAATGATTGTGAGTGTCCAGCTTCCAGGTCTCCTGCTGCAGGTCATCCACCTGCTCCCAGCTGTCACAACATCACATTCAAGGACACTCTGCCATCGGAGCCATATGCAATGCACGTGCAATATTTGGGGTAACAAATCGCCAAATGTACAAGTGGACGTACAGCCCTAACTCGATCTATCCAACAAGCTCCCCTAATCAGATATTGGTCATGTTTGGAAGTTTATCCTGTCAATCAGGCTTATTCAATAAACTAACGCACTGAATTCTGGGAAGTGTGGTGTATTGATTGACAAGAGAACCTCAAAATTCTCATTGGGCTATTTTCACCCAAAATTTGCAACGTCCCAATTCATGTCTTAATTCGCTCCCCCCCAAATGTCTGTAACTATAACACTTGTGTGTGTGTGATATCATAGTGACTTAATCAAACCTCACGGCCACAGGTCTGATACCCAGCAGTGTACACTTGAGTTCTCATGATTCCAAGGTCGATAAATGAAGACCATTGGAGGTTTGTGATCTCATTTCTCCATCCATGCTCCCAGGCCTAGAAACTCACTGCGGATCTGGGTGATAAATAAAACCGATCCATCGATGATGATTTTCTGGCTTGGCCGGGGAGAGGAGAGTTCACTCTTGGGGTGAGGACATGTTTAACTAATCTTCATTACAGAAAGGGAGAAATTAGCTGATCTAATTATTTCTCTGTCGGGCTATTTCTGCTAGAAACAAGGTTGCCAGTATTTGGAATTAATGAAAGCAGGCTGGGATGCCAGAATTGAATAGATGACAAATTGTGCCCTTGTCCTCCTGTAGTGTGTGTGTCTGCAGCTCCTGCTGGTGCTAAACTGGATGACGGGAGCCCTCACACCTCCATCCTTGGGTCAGCAGGTCAGCCAACAGATGGGAGATAAACACAGTGAGCAGACTCCTGGCTCCAGCAACAGGTCAGGAAAAACAACTCTGCCACGCTTTGATGTAGGCAAGCTGCACAGTACCTGCTGCTCTAAAAATACCTGTTCCTCCAGCGATGCTCAGTGCACCCTACGGCTGGGGTGATGGGAGTTGCATTCTACAACATCGGCAGCTGCCTGGACCCTGATACATCAAACAATGGAGTACCTATTGTACAGCGCTACAGAAAGTGTTGGTGCTATAGAAAAAAATATTATAATAAAACAAAATACATTTTCGTGTGTATCAAACAAATAGCAGTCAGCAAGTGTTCCATAGTATGGTGCTGTCTGATCTCCAGCTGTACCTGGAAAACAGAGAGAGTTCTGCATGTCAATAAATCGAAACCTGTTTTTTGGGGACATAACGCACAATTTAAATTACAAAATATATCGGACTATTAAGTGATTATGAAATTGTCTATTTTACGCAGAGCTTAAAGGATATTACAAACTCAATATAGCAAGAACATATTTTAAGAGGAGGATTTGCCGTGTAGAGTTCTTTTTTAAAGGATAAATATTGTAGACAATAAACCACGCATTTTACTACGTCAGGAAAAAAGACATAAAACAATATTATATCAGGATTTACTAAATCTGGTTCCTGAATAGTTAATCGGAGGGAAAGAAAAAAGGCTGAAAATTGAACAATGAAAAAAAGTGTGCATTTCACCCCAAAATTCATGTATTTTTGGTGGAAATGTTAACTCTTTTCATTTGTACAGGTTTGCTGTGTGCGCTCGGAGAGAAAGTCACGCTGACACATACACCACTGCCATCACTCACAGCTTTGGGTTTAGAACTGGCTAAATTGATAGAACGGCAAATCCGATGCTAAAAAAGCTGATATGGACAATAATAACTTGGAGATTTTTAATGTCTAAGATTGTTGAGGTAACGTAAAAAAAAAAAAAGCGCTTTAAAAAATATATAGATTTTTTTCTATGACACTCTCCAATATTTGACTTATTTAAAAGATTAAAAGTGATTCATTGATACATAAATCACCCGGTTCTATTCGGACGGTTTGTTTGCTAAACAGAAAATTGTGATGAATTTCAAAAGGAATCAACAGATTTTGATGGGAAATCTCAAGACAAGAGTCAAACATTTCTTTATTATAATTGCCCGAATTTGAAAACGCCTTTTTCACTAGCGCAATTTGTAGGAATGGTTGGTTCTCTGCTTAAACGTTTCTCCAGCCTTTTGGAAAATATATAAATACACAGCAAATTAACATCCTTTCGTTGTTCTTTTAACTATGACGATAAAGGCCATTTTTGCCTTCATGCATGTTTTAAACCAAAGTTCAACAATGGTGCATTTTGTTTGGTCACAAGAGGTCAGTTCCTCCAGCGAAGGCGCTGAGGCAGAATGACCCCCGAAGCCTTATCTATTGCAGGCCTACATGGGGACAGGTCGGTCACGGTTTGACCCCTGCCTGGGCTCTCATCAGAAGCTCTCCCTGGTCCTCTGTTAACCTTCCAACATCACACATGCTGACAGACAGATCAGCAATTAGGAACTTGTTCAAGCCATTCACTTGAGTCTGTCCACAGGCCCCATTTTTGTCTGTAACGACAAGATTGTCAAGTGTTGGTCATTGAGTGGGTTGTCTTTGATGTCAAGTAATAGGCGCACAATAGGAACATTTAGTAAGACATAAAAGAGAAACCATTGTGAAATGCCATGAAAGGTTGGGGTATCCAGGCGATAGACTATGTCATCATTTATTATAGGCCATGTATGGGGTACACTCAGTACTCTGGTAAGGGGCCCAGTAAACACTGTAACGCTCTGGGAGTTCAGGAGAGATAAATACCCCTAAACTAGACTGTAATGTGTACTTGTGATGGAGTGGGCGCATTATCTGACTGCACCCATCGCCCCTTCTGTCTCCTGCGCTGCAGTACTCAAAGATGTGACGTCATGTCAACTGCAGTTTCAACCTTTCTCATCAGCAATGGCGCTGGTTCTGGTCCGGAGGATGACGTCTGTAAGGAATGTATGAATGAAGGGATTGCATATCGAAGGCAGCATTAACCCCTTAGGGACCAAACTTCTGGAATAAAAGGGAATCATGACATGACATGTGTCCTTAAGGGGTTAAACCACCAGGAGATTGGCGGCCATGTTGCTGTGTGTTCTCTGGGCGGCTGTTTATATGTCTATACACGGTATTTACATCTGTATTTAGGTTACAAATCCTCTTTCATACAAGAACCTGTTTACGGCTATATGTTTCATTTAGTAATTTGTCCCTGTTTTCCCTTCTTCCAGTGAAGTCCGCCCCTCAGATTATTGCTTGCCGTCTCCTGCCGCACTTTAGATTCACACAGATATGTGCATTTTATTATTTAGGTTATGTTGGCAGGGAATTTCTGAAATCCAGGCCCGAGCCAAGTCTATGAGCTAGTTTGTCAGCCTCTCAGGCTGAGGACGTCTCTATGATATCTATAAACGGCGCCATGTGAGGGGACGCAGGCGAACAGTGAAGCCATTATGTTTGAGGACTGTGGGGGGGCTGGGGCTCTCCCGACCAATAAGGGGCACCGGGGCCACTAATGCTGTATCATTAAAAAAGCATTTGATGGGGAAGAGAAAACAAGCTTGCCGAGTGGAATATTTAAGGAATCCCTAAACCAACACAAAGCTCGTTTTACACAGAGACTGACTGTCTGCCCAGCGTTAGCCAATGGAAACCATTACAATAACTGGCTGCAGGGTCTCTCTGACTGACTGTATAACACTCTATCTCTGACTGACTATACTGCACTCTCTCTAGCAGAATGTACTGCACTCTCTCTCTCTGTCAAGTTGTGTGTGTGTGTGTGTATCTGGCAATGTATATGTGCATGAGTGTATAAGTTTGTCTATCTGTGTATCTGACTGTACTGCACTCTCTCTCTCTGACTGTGCTGCACCCTTTCTCTCTGGCTGTACTGCACTCTCTCTCTGACTAACTGTACTGCACTCTTTCTCTCTGTCTATCACACTATATTGCACATATCTGACCGCACTGCACTCTGTCTATTAGACTGTACTACACTCTATCTGACTGTGCTGCACTCTCTCTCGCTCTGTCTGATTGTACTGCCCTCTATCTCTATAGCAGTAGAAAGAGGGAAGTGCTCATGCCATTGTACAGAACACTGCTGAGACCTCACTTGGAGTAGTGTACGCAGTACTGGAGACCGTATCTCCAGAAGGATATTGATACTTTAGAGTAGGTATGTGCATGGTTCGAAATTCGGCACTTCGACAATCCGGCGGTCCGGCACTTCCGAAATGCAGGACTTTGACACTTTGGGACTTAGGGTAAGTGTAGGGTTAGGGTTGAGTTAGGGGTAGGGTTAGGAGTAGGGTTAGGGTTGGGTTAGGAGTAGAGTAGTACCCTACCCTAACCATAACCCTACTCCTAACCCGACCCCTAACCCTACTCCTACCCCAACCCTACCCTAACCCGACTCATTACCCAACTCTAACCCAAAGCCTACCCCTAACCCTACTCCTAACCCTACCCTAACTCTACCCCTACTCCTAACCCTAACCCTACCCTAACCTTACCCTAACCCTACTCCTAACCTAACTCTACCCCTAACACTACTCCTAACCCTACACCTAACCCTACCCCTATCCCTAACCCTACCCCAACCCCAATCCTAACCCTACCCCTTTTGACACTTTTCAGAAGTCCGAAGCACTTCGGCACTTCCGAAATTCGGCACTTCGACACTTCCGAAATTCGGCAATTTGGCACTTCAGCAATTTGGTTCGGCACTTCTGAAATTCGGTTCTTTGGACATTTGGACATTCGGAAGCATCCGAATGTCCGAAATTCGTCCGAATTTCCATTTGGACCGAACCGAATTGCACATGTCTACTTTAGAGAGAGTTCAGAGAAGGGCTACTAAACTGGTTCATAGATTACAGGATACAATTTACCAGGAAAGGTTAAAGGATCTTAACATGTATAGCATGGAGGAAAGACGAGACAGGGGGGATATGATAGAAACATTTAAATACATAAAGGGAATCAACACAGTAAAGGAGGAGACTATATTTAAAAGAAGAAAAACTACCACAACAAGAGGACATAGTCTTAAATTAGAGGGACAAAGGTTTAAAAATAATATCAGGAAGTATTACTTTACTGAGAGGGTAGTTGATGCATGGAATAGCCTTCCAGCTGAAGTGGTAGAGGTTAACACAGTGATGTCGTGCTGTTTGTAACAAGTTTGCGAAGTTTCTCTTTAATTGTTGCGTGGTAATATACATTATTCACTGAAGGAAAGTGTATTTTGGTGAAAACTGACAGAGAACTTGTAGGTATCAATTCAAAGAAAAGAGCCGAATAATGTTTGCAGTTCTGCTATCTGGGCCGATAATTTGGGTTTTCTTGTTAACTCTTTACAACTTCCCGTTAACTGAATAAACCGCACCGTGTTTTAATATAAATTATATTGATGTATTATCCCTCCCCGTATTGTATTATCTTTCGTTTTACTTCACACGTCG
The DNA here is from genome assembly GCF_036172605.1 of Pelobates fuscus. NCBI lineage: Eukaryota > Metazoa > Chordata > Amphibia > Anura > Pelobatidae > Pelobates > Pelobates fuscus. The sequence continues at coordinate 303,545,706 of NC_086322.1, forward strand.
TAAATCGTACAGTACCCATAAAATGGGAAAGTATATTAATTAGACGCTGTCGTTTGCTGATAAGACATGAAATCTGTTGCTTATTACAAGATGCGCCCTCTCAATATGTTTCTATCCCTAACGAAAGCGTACGCTTAGCAGTACATGTGTTTCAAACTAAGCCGCCTCTCCGTTTAATTCGAGGTCAGTGGCTGGCTTCAGATAGCTTCTGGATACAGATGGGATAGCGAGATATCTGTCTATGGGGCATTCAATCATTCAAAGCCATGAGCCGTGTTAGCGCGTAGAAATATTCCCTCCTGCTGTACGCTATAATGATGCTAAGTATTCCCATTTGTGTAAACGATTCCCAAATGCTGCAACATGTAACTAAAGCCAGTAATATGTAGCAAGCAGGGTAGGAAATGAAAAGGTGACTGTGCTTCGAGATTGGCTCATTGACGTACAGCTGCTGGGCTTTCGGGATCAGAGATAGCGGGGTAGAATGCGGAATCGCTATCTCGGACCTTGGTACATAGAATTGTGAGCTACAGCAAATTCTGCGCATGCATGTCAATGTAACGATCTCTGATTAACGCAGAACGGTGTTTTAACAAGTTACAGTATTTTTAACATTATTGAATACACAGTCGGGAGGGTTTTTTAGTAAATTTTGGCACAAGTTGAAATTTTTTATCAGATTCCACTTCCTGTATGAGACCAATTCCTATCAGCCATAACTAACAATCTCTCAGATATGACTAGGGCAGGAGTTGGCGTCCTTTGACATTCCAGATGTTGTGAACATCTCCATCTCCCCTGATGGATTGCCAGTCTCATGGCTATGAGGGCATTATGGGAGATGTAGTCCATAACATCTGGAGTGATAAAGGTTGCCTAGCCCTGGCCATAGGGCATCTCACTACGTGTGCACAATGAGATATCCCATTGAGAAATACTCCAGGCACCATAACAACCTCATTGAAATAAAGTTGTAATGGTGCCAAGATGTTGCCAGGCGATTTCTTACATTGAGGAGGTAAACTGTTCCCAAAGGCTGATCTCCAGTTCCCTCAGTGGCAACTGGCTTCTGAAATTGACCTTCAGGAAAAACGGAGTGCCACTGGGCAGGGACGCCACGGATTGGTTAGAGTAGTTATCTGACGCTCTAATCCTATTAGTAACTCCACATTCATAAAAAAGGAAAACGGAGTGTTCCTTTAACATAATGATTCATCCAGCGCTACGGAATCTGATGGCGCTATATAAATAATAAAATAATAATGATATTAACATAGAAAAGATAACTCTCCGTTAGCATTATTTAACCAAATTTACTAAGAAATATTCCATTAATGGCCGCTACACGAATGCATTACTGCTGTTACTCCTTCAACTGTTTTTACGTTTATCTACAATTCAAATTCTTTAAAACTCTTATTGCTGCGCTTTCCAGTCTGACGTCAAACGCTGTGTGTAGAGACCGCGAAATGGCGAAACGTCCACTGGGAGAAAGAAGTGATTCGCAATACTGAGAAATAGACAAAAAAGGTTTTTACATTTTCCTGCCGAAATCTGGCTGCTCTCTCCCTCCCCTCAACCAGCAAAAAAGTAAAAACCTTTAGCTATGACATATTTGTTAGAATTCTAACGTTTGCCCTACAGATGTTGTTGGACTACACTTCCCAGAATTCTCTGTGTCCTGCTGTGGCCGTGCTAAAATTTCCCAGAATGCCCCAGCAATCTCCCGCTGTCGCCAATCAATGCAGCTGAAATGTTTCTAATGGTTTTCAGTAATTTGTGTCCTGTGATTTAACAAAGTGTTCTATAGGAACGATTGTTTAAATCTATCCCTGCGTTCCCTACGGTTTGGAAAATAAGATTTGCAGACAGCGAGGGGATAATGAAGACTGACTCTGCTCCAATTACAGAGGTCTATTTCACCGTGCGCGGCAAAGCCCAGAGCAACAAGCTGGCGTTGGATGGAACTGTGTGCAATACCTGAGCCGCTGCCAGACCGGGGAGGATAAAGGGAGCAGTTGATAGGATTTGGAATAAACCTTCAAATGTTGAAATCAGGATAGCCAAAGCTGTCAATAACTGGCTCTCTCTGAAAGTGTATTAAAAAGCCCATTTACGAAGTTAGGGGGGGGGGGGGGGGGGGGGGGGGGGGGGGGGGTTTGGAGGGGGTGGGGGGGAGGGGGGGGGAGGGGGGGGGGAGGGGGGGGTTTGGGGGGGGAATCCAGAATTTGTAACCCATTAGCTGCACAAGAATCTGAACATGGCTGATTGCGAGATTACCCGGGTGAACGAAGTGAATGTAATATAAGAGTCATTGTTCAAGGTGCGATATTATCCATTCTATGTAGTTCTGTCACCTGTGAGTATTTCAGAAAGATAAAATCTTTATAAAATGCTCACATTTATTGCAATTTTCACTGAAATTCTGACACAATCGAAATACTAAAAGACAAAATAGAGGCTCAAATGGAAAGGACAACGACCACCGCTTTATTAACGGTTAAAATGACACTTTACTGCTCAATAAATAAATAAAAATCACTGTTTGGTAGATATACCCCCAAGGAAAACATGCATGCATTTATTTATACATTTTGGGGCTATATCTCAAAACATCTTGCAAACAGAGCAGATCTCTTGTCTGCAGCTTTTACAAGCCCTCCCCTTCTAACCCCACCCAGACTTCCTGTGTCCGTCCAATCACAGACTTCCCAATGCAGCTCAATGGGAAGTCTTTACAAGTCAGGCGCTCTGGGCAGTTGCTGCCTCTTGAGTTTAGCTCCACTGAACTAAACAAAGCAGGAAGTAACAGGATCAGCTGTCTGATTGACAGCCCAGGGGGTGTAACCAGGTTCATTTATAAGTGACAATTTCTATTGAAATCTGTACTTTTTGTAAAATGAAAAAAGAGGACATAAATATTTCAGCAAGCTAAAGTGATTTACGTGTGTGGTGTTTTCCTTCAAAGGGTAACACCAAGCATTATAATCCGTAGAGCTCCGGACCTCGTGATGCATTGGCTGAGAATGTCTGTTGACCACTCTTAGCCAATCAATGCAAATCTGTACAAGGAAAGTTGTATGACGCTGCCAGAGGTAGAGTTAAACCTCTGGCGTCAGAGGTGACTCCGTATGTGCACTGTTTATAGTAAAACGCTACACATACAGACTCCAGGCACCATGACTACTGTACATCACTGACGTTTCATTGGAGAGGGCCGGGCAAGACAGGACGCATATGGGGAAGGGGGGGAGCTGTGTGTGTTAAATCCCCTCCCCCCCCCCCCCTTGCTTTGCATTATTATTTATCCAATTACGTTTTCTTAAGTTATTTCAGATTGATTCTGCGATTGCTATTGGTGTGGGAAACCTGCTGCTGGAAGGTCGTCTTGTTAGTATTAACCATTAATGTAATAAAAATGTTGATTTAATTTTATAATGAGCACATTTTGTATGTAAGTTATCTGTACATTCTGTGACACAGTCCGCAGTCAGACACTGTAACCAGAACAAGTCCAGGGAATTCGCCCCGAATTATCGGACAAAAACAATATGTTGGTTTACAAAGCCAGTGCCGAACGTTAAATGGCATAAAACAAAAATAGTCAAATTGCATGATGAGAAAGTGACAGAAACATTAATAAATCCATAACTCTGACAAAAAAGCAGAAGCAAAATGTTACAAAAATTGTGTTGGATAGAAAAAAAACACTAAAAATAGGCATAATATCGTTTGTAAATCATATAAATCTCCCCAGCTCTGTCTGCTGTGTCAGTCCGCACCCTCTGCGCGCCTTAGAACTCTCCTTCCCCTTTTAGATTGTAAGCTTGAATACTAAGCCAAAAGTGGGCCACAAGGGAACATAGTCAACTCGAGACGGGGGACAGGACCCTAAGATAGGGACTGCCGTGATAAAACCAGGACAGTTAGGAGTCCTCTTTACCCGAGGTCCCAGTGCTGAGGAATTCGTTGGAACCATTTTACTAGTAATATTATTATATGGTTATTATTAATAATAATAATATTTATAAAGTGCCAACCTATTCCACAGGACTTTATATAAAGTTAAATCTTAACACACTCAGATAAGAGGAGATGAGGACCATGCTCCAATTAATTTACAATCCAGAGTAACTGCAGGATGATAATATGACTAAATTTCCCCTTAATGGCAACGTTACAAGTGTAGAAATACTGGAGTTGATGAGCGACTCATCTGAAGAGCTTGCAATCCAACGGTTGTAGTAGCACAGTATTAATATCAAACAGGATGTCCCCTGCATTTCTTCTGTTATTCCAGGGAGCTAACTTATCTCCAGAACAGGGAAGGATAACAGACACTGATAAATCCTCTTACGCCACAGAGAGAGAGAGATTTTTTTTGTCACTTAATAAATCTGGACCTATATCTTATCTGTTCATGGAAAGCCCACCTGGGGTTTAAGCTGCTCCGAATAACAGATATATCCTACAGAGGGGTCAGGAATTTGAAATGCTCAGTAGGGGAAGAAGGCAAATTGGGTCTTATCTCTACCATCTGACATGTATCTGGGGGTTCTACAAACAAACAGTGAGAGCAGGTTGCTTAAATCCCAGGGCAATCCACCTTTTGTCTTAAATTACTACACAAGGGTAAAGGGCGTCTTCCCCTCTATAAATCACGCTAGGTAGAGGTGCTTATTTATTCTGCCTCTCCGTCCTTTCTTTTCACTGTTTTCTGCATATTGCAATTCCATCACAGCTTACCTTTACTTTATTTATTTTACCAGAAATAATGCATTGAGAGTTTGCTTGTTTTCATGGGGAGAGAACCATAAAATGATCTCCTAATGCAGCCAGTATTATTATTACTATCAGTTATATAGCGCCAACGTATACCGTAGAGCTTTGCCATTTTTCAAATAGTAAATAAGACCACACGTACCTAACAAATGATTAAACAATAGGCGTCTTGGTTTAAGAGGCTAACGATCTAGAAACGTTTACATCAAATATATCTAAACAATAAACAAGTGCAGATTGTCACGCTGTGGTTTGGTTCGCGATACAGAGAGACATGCTGGAAGTTTGCTAAATTTGGGCTTTGGGGAATAAACCTGTAGCAGTATAGCATTAGATTTATATTGCAAGCTCACGGGCAGGGTCCTCTACCTATCGTATCGGTCTGTTCTTATTGTGTTTGTCTTTTTTTTCCCCAATTGTACAGCGCTGCGGAATATGTTGGCGCTTTATAAATGCCGGTAATAAATAAATAAATAAAATAAATTTAATCCATTGACGGTATGATTTGGGAGACAGAGAGAATAGTGTGCTGTATAGGAATAAAACCACAGTAAGAACTGCACTTCAAACAGCGATTAGGAGCAGACGGTAGAGGAAGTGCTGTGATTAGGGAACAGAGCATGACATGCGCATTGTCGTCTCTTTGGCCTATTCCAGTTATAACTAATTAACCTCCAATAAACACAGACACAAGGATTATTTGGCAAAAATATTCCACGGCTTTATTAATTATAAATATATATATAAGATAAAATATAAAATTTTAGAGGTCATTGTCACCAACATTTTAAAGACATCCCCCCAATTAACATAACTAAATACCCAGACAATGACCTCAAAACATATTTACATAATACAACCATATAACAGTGTAACATATCATAAATAACATAAACATTAACACAGCCACCCAGGGCAACCATTTCCAATTGTAGGGGCATACCAAGACACCCCTACACCATTATCGTAGCCACCAAGGGCATCCCTTTCCACTTTAGGGGCATACCAAGACACCCCTACACCATCACACAGCCACCAAGGGCATCCCTTTCCACAGTAGGGGCATACCAAGACACCCCTACACCATTATCCCAGCCACCAAGGGCATCCATTTCCAGTGTAGGGGCATACCGAGACACCCCTACACCCCCAGGTTCGTAGCTACCGCCGAGCTCGAACCTACCACCAAATCTAAAGGTAAGTATTCCTCTTGACCTATCCCACTTACCAAAAACCGACCTACCCCCAATTAACCTAAACCATCCCCCGCCGCCGTGACAAAACGGGAGAGTCATAATTCTTAACCATTAACCCACTAAATTAGGGAGGGTGGGCGGGACAGCTAACAACAGGTAAAGATTTCAAATTAAAACGGAACCCAATTTTAAAATGGCGAATATTTATATGACTAAGCCACTCCCCTTTTTCCAATTGACCAATCAAGTAACACTCCTCCATAGGCCTGCCTCCTAGCTCTGTCAAGGCCCATTCCACCTAGCTTTGCTTATTACATGGGCTTCACAACTGGAAGGCAGAAGGTGTCAGATTGAATATTCTGTACATTTACTGCCGGTTTAATTCTCTATTGAAACTTTCCCCAGCCCTGGGAGTTAGCATGGACTCCGAGCATGTCCTCTGTCTTGCTGAAAGCTCACATCTGCAGGGATTACCCCCACTGCGAGGCAGGATCGACATAACAAGCGCCCGTGATGGATGACGTGAGCACGATAGGGCAGTGTTTGGATTAGACTGACTTCTGACTAGCAAAATCGCAGATATTTCTTTACACTCTGACACTTAGAGGGACCCTAAAAATGTATTTTATTATTATTATTATTGGTATTTATATAGCGCCAACCTATTCCGCAGCGCTTTACAATATTATGAGAGGGGGAAATTTAACAATAAATGAGACATTTACAAAATGTTACAGATTATATAAACACAGTAGGAAGGGCTATAATATACATGTACCTGTTTACACTACAGACTGCTTTTAGAATGTTTCTGTTGTAGAGTGATATTTGTATACCACACACATCTCACATTGTTCATAGAAAAGTAATCCAATATTAACAGGGATCCATACCTAAAAAAATAATAACGTGTCCCTGAGTTCAGCAACCATTCCCATCCGTTAAGTAACTCACATGATCCCACTCTTAACTATCCACCCTCACATCCCTCCTGCTCCTGATTGGCCTGTCTCATCTAATCTAACACCTTGTATTTTGTGGTTTAGAGAGACTTTATCCTGGCTGGCGCAGGGGGGGTGGCCTGTTGCTATAGGTATCAGAAATTTTTGTATATGTCTGCAAATGATCATAATAGCCAAAGCAGCATGCTATGTGCTGATGTTAGCCATTATTTGTAGGTTTCCCGGACATAGATCATGACTGTTTCTCTGGAATCGAGACAGTTGGGAGGTTTGCTTTATTGGTGAGTGGTGGTAGTTTTACAGAGTGGACATGTTGGATAGGACTGCATAATTAATTAAAGGAGATACCTATAATTACTGCCACTAGTCCAGCAAGTGGAAACGGACGGGGCTTGTTGACCTGTTGAGGCCTGGAACATTCATGATATCCATTCAATTTACCATAATGGGCTACCATCTACAGGTTATTTATTGCCGCCACATACACCAACCCGGATAGAACACAGAAATTAAGTACTGTTGTTATGGTATCAAATATAATTGTTAACATTTGAAAATGAGACATATACAAATGATGCTTATTCTGCATAATCTAAGGCTAGTGACTTTGGAATAAATAAAGACACGATTTCCCTGCTTTGGGGGAGATCATTTCTCTTATTGGATTTTAACTTTTCTTTTTCGAGAGCCCTGTGGCAGATTCCATTATCCCAAATGGAAAAAAAAAATCAAGTAGGACGACTGATCAATTTGCACGTTTAAATGGTCAACACACATAACAAGATTATAGGAAAGGGCATTTGACACGTAGGTGAAACCTATCGCCCCTCTTAATTACTTTACATTACTGAAAAGGACTCCGACTGAAATCTTGGTAACACAAGGGTTAACACCACTGGCCAAATCCAGCAAGGACAGTAGCAGGCCATGAATTTTACTTGTGCCCCCTCCCGTTCTCTGCATGGGGTTGGCTCTGAGCCAGGGGCTGTACTAATCATCACTAAGGGGTACAAGATTAGCAAGAATGTGGCAGAAAGATTGAAATTCCAAAATAAACCTGTGATCAATTAGAGATAATTCAGGATTCACACAACACAAATCCCATGCTGGTTTGGAAGAAAGTTAAAGGTAGCTGTTGGCATGGTAACGTGGCTGTATACTTACACACTTACATATTGATTTTTTTGGGATTTCGCAAGAGTTAAAATGTTGCCATTATTTCTGTGGATTCCTTATCAGATCCAGATTGAATTCATTTTAGATATTATTCGAAGTTACTCTGCAACAATATAATCATATTCATTTTATTATGTAAAATATTCACTTTATTCCCTCCTGGTGTTGGAGAATACAATTTACATTTAAGCAAAATGTTCCAGGATAGATCTATGGGGAGGGGATTAAGTATCGATGCACCTTAGTAACTTTCGGTATGTTCCATGTTTGTTTTCATGCACGTGGTCAGAGTATGAAAGGTGCTGCCCCGGAACATTACCATTCGGTATCTGCTGGCTTCCGACCCACTGTAGTCAACGAAGGACGATAAAAAACAATTAAATATTTTCTATAGACTTGTTCGCACTTTGGCTGAGCATTGTGCCGGTAATTTACTTATTTAGTGATGATTGACTTTATGCACGACGTTTGACCCACATTGTACGCATATAATAAACACTAAAAGAAATTAGTCGAGTCCACGTGTTTGACCTACTTCTGGTTAGACCATGGGTTCTAGCAGGGACTTTGTCTCACGGCACCTCCTGAAGTCCTCAGTGATGGACACTTGGCTTACTTGCCCTTACTTGACTTTGTCCCAGTGTAAATGTCCTGGTAACCATATACATTGTAGCTGAGTGTCTGTGAGTGCTGCTCTGAAGTATATAGTATTCATACGCACCAGGAAGCAAATCCGCAAGCCAATCAAGGCGGTTGGTTCCTCTAGGATTGCTCCATGGTTAATGAACTGGTTTCTTTACACATAGACATGGTTTCAGCAAAGTATGGCTGGTCAGGCCATGCTACAAGAAGGGTAACACTAGATCATAGGTTTAGCGAGGTGTTAACCAATTGGATAAGCTATAGAGAGTTTAGGAATTTTTCAGCCAAATATCAGAACAAAACATACAATGCAAATATTTGAACGGGTGGGGGGCTAAGCGTAATGACTTTGTAAGGGTTACCAGCTACTTAATGTTAGTTCAGTCCATCTATAGACCGGCAGAAAAACTCACGCTGGGCGTTCGATTCTCTTGACCCTTCTTAAATACCTTAAAAAGGAAGGATTTCAAGTCATTAGGAAACCTATTTACTAAACAGCATTGTGCCGAGCCCAACCATTGTGAAAACGCTGTCATTGTGAACTATTTATGTAAAGAAACAAAGTAAAAGTCTTAACATGGAGAGATCATTTATACGGGACCCTTCACTGGTACTTGGCAGGTTACAGCAGGTGCAACACATTAATAGCTGCTTAATAAAACCTTTTATTTGGGGGGAATTCATATTTCAATAACTTTATGGAAGCATCGCGTGGCTAAAAAAGCAAAATGCTTGTTCATTGTATTTAGACTTAAAACATGTTTCTTAATGCTCCCTAAATGTGATACTGTGCGTAGAAATATCTCACATTGCTGGTTCTTGAGGCTTTCAATCTAAAACTCTTCCATAGAAAGACAAAGGAGAAAAAACTAATGAAATTTAAAAAAATCTTACAATTACATATGTTTTGCATCTGGAAGATGTAATTAGAGTCCCAATACACAAACCAGCAAATCACAATGTGTGTATTGGAATGGTAAATAAAACCTGTCAAATCACTCCAGATTAATGACATCATTTAAAATATAAATATTTGCATTACCTAGCTAGAGCACTCGGAGTGCTACATTAGGCCACAACCCCAGAATGGAACACAGGTTAACGGCAAAGAACGCACTGCTCTTACTGTCCTGATCTACATTTTTAAACAACACCGTAGAAATGGCATATTTTAAATACTCAGTACTCTTTCAATGATATAGCACGGTATAGCAATTACAGTCAACATCACTGTAACACCAGGTTCTGACTAACTGCAAACCCTATAACTCTCAGCTAGGTTTAACTGGCTCTCAAGGCTCGCTGAGAGTTATGGGACCGCTACAAGGAGTTAACACTGCCTTATACCTAGAGGTAAATAGACAGAACTTGCCCAGTGGGCACTGGAAAGGGTAGGGTTAAATTGGTCACTAGAATTCAGCTTTATAAACTGAAAACTGAATTGCAAAATGTGTGACTGTACCATAAATGGAAAATGTCACCAAAACAGCTCATTTTGATTAAATTCAGCATTCGGTAAATTCAACATTCGGTAAATTCAGCATTCGGTAAATTCAGCACACTTGGTTTTCAGTAGTAGAAAAACCCCTCAATGTTTTCTGAATGGGTTTTAAAAAAAATCCAAAGAATTCAAAATGATTAATTACAGGATAAAAAAACACAGCCCCTGTGAAACCAAAAAATATTCCTCACTAAGTAATGATCCCAGCAGCATTTGGGACAAAGGTTCCATTTCGCCTGAGAATGAATGATGATTAATTCAAGAAAAACAGTGAAATGAAAGAAACTTGAAAAATAAAAATAAACAAGTGACAACCTTTTTTATTTATTTTTTTATGTCAGCTTAGAGATTTTAGCTTTTTTTCATTTTTTTTATTTATTTTTCACTCTCCAGTTAGTGAAAGATTTTTGGAACATGTGACTGTTTGTAGGAGGGTATCCACTTACAGGATAAACAAATCACAGCGTGTCTAAATGATGCAACGTCTGTGTCCACACCCACCTACCGACCAATCATTCGTCCGTGTCAGTGCGACTCGCACATCCCAAAAACGTTCTTCCAAGATGAACATGTAGAGTCCGTCTGTCTTGTTTAAGCTCCCTACTAATTTTATTTTACAAACCTATAGCTAAAGAGTAAAAAAGCAGTTTTATAAATATATATATATATGAACCAAGAAAGGAGCACGCTTGTGGGCGCCCGGGGTGGGGTTCGTGGCAAGCTCGGGGTCAGGCGTGGATGGCGCAGCGGGGTGTGGCCCGGGTGGAGACGCAGGGCCGGTGGAAGGGCCGATGAAAGTCGCGAGCAAGATGCGGAATTAACAGGGGTGGTTCCGGCGCGGCAGCACGCCTTTGTGTCGTTTGCTGGGCCATTGGGGTACACTTGAAGCAGGAAGTGAAGGAGAAGTTGTGGAAGGGGGAGTTTTGCTAAATTTTCTCGCTTCTTCCATTGAAGGACTTTATTGAAGTCACCGGGACTGTGTTCGTCGTTGTTCTGCTACTTGGATGGGATATGGGAGGCGTACCGCACGTACGGCGGGATAGCGTGGTGGAGGTACGACGAGCCGCGGCTTGCGGTTAATCCGGGTATGAGGTGGGGCCTAACCCGAGTGAAGTTAGACGCGATGGTGCCTTGGCTAAGCCGCTACGGTAATAGTGCGGATGCCGAGTTGCTGTGCAGGTTTCTGGTCGGGTTTCTTTATTCCCTTTCGGGACGGGGTGAGTCACAGGGGTTGCGTAATTTGCAGTCAGTGGTGGAGTTTCCAGGGGTGATACTGGAGAAGCTGGCGAAAGACGTGCAGTTGGGCAGGATGGGGTGGCCCTTTCTCCTCTGGCTAATTTGCGGGTGTCTCCTCTTGGGGTGGTTCCCAAGAAGGACCCTGGGAAGTTTCGACTCATTCACCACCTCTCTACCTGAAGGGGGCGTCGGTGAATGACAACATCGATAAGGACCTATGTTCGGTCTCTTATGCATCATTCGACCATGCGGTCGAGTTGGTTAAGAAAGCTGGGCATCGGGCCTTGATGACTAAGGTTGATGTGGAAGCTGCTTTTCGCTTGCTTCTGGTTCACCTGGATTGTCATCACTTGCTGGGTTGCTTCTTTGACAGGGGTATTTTGTAGACTTATGTCTCGCAGTGGGCTGTTCAATTTCTTGCTCTTACTTCGAGAAATTCAGTTCCTTTTTGGAGTGCGTGGTTCATATGGAGGCGGGGAGTAAGTCGGTGGTGCACTACCTGGATGATTTCTTCAGCGTGAGGCTGACGAACTCCTCAAGTTGTCTGCGGACCATCGAATGGGTAGTGGGTCTTATGGAGTTTCTCAGTTTCCTGGGCGTGGAGATAGATTCGGAGCTAGGTGAGTGCTGGCTGCCGCATGATAAACTGCTGGGGCTGTGGGTAGCTGAGGTTCTTTGGGCACAGAAGGTGACCCTTTGTCAACTACAATTGCTCCTTGAGAAGCTCAATTTTGCTTGCATGGTGATTCCAATGGGACGGATTTCCAGCCGGAGCCTGTCTGTAGCTGCGGCGTGTGTGCAGTCGCCGCACCATTTCATCTGGGTGTTGTCGCCCATGCGGGCTGATCTGGTGTTGTGGGATGCGTTTTTGTGGGATTTCAATGGTACAGTGTTCTTTCGGCAGGCAGGGGTTTCGGTCACGGATCTTGAGCTCTTCACTGACGCGTTGGACAGCATGGTCTTCGGGGCTTACTTCGGGGCATACACTAGCTCACACAGTAAGGAGGGCTGTAGTTCATACACTAGCTCACACAGTAAGGAGGGCTGTAGTTCATACACTAGCTCACACAGTAAGGAGGGCTGTAGTTCATACACTAGCTCACACAGTAAGGAGGGCTGTAGCTCATACACTAGCTCACACAGTAAGGAGGGCTGTAGTTCATACACTAGCTCACACAGTAAGGAGGTCTGTAGTTCATACACTAGCTCACACAGTAAGGAGGGCTGTAGTTCATACACTAGCTCACACAGTAAGGAGGGCTGTAGTTCATACATTAGCTCACACAGTAAGGAGGGCTGTAGTTCATACACTAGCTCACACAGTAAGGAGGGCTGTAGTTCATACACTAACTCACACAGTAAGGAGGGCTGTAGTTCATACACTAGCTCACACAGTAAGGAGGGCTGTAGCTCATACACTAGCTCACACAGTAAGGAGGGCTGTAGTTCATACACTAGCTCACACAGTAAGGAGGGCTGTAGTTCATACATTAGCTCGCACAGTAAGGAGGGCTGTAGTTCATACACTAGCTCACACAGTAAGGAGGGCTGTAGTTCATACACTAGCTCACACAGTAAGGAGGGCTGTAGTTCATACACTAGCTAACACAGTAAGGAGGGCTGTAGTTCATACACTAGATCACACAGTAAGGAGGGCTGTAGTTCATACATTAGCTCGCACAGTAAGGAGGGCTGTAGTTCATACACTAGCTCACACAGTAAGGAGGGCTGTAGTTCATACACTAGCTCACACAGTAAGGAGGGCTGTAGTTCATACACTAGCTAACACAGTAAGGAGGGCTGTAGTTCATACACTAGCTCATACAGTAAGGAGGGCTGTAGTTCATACACTAGCTCACACAGTAAGGAGGCCTGTAGTTCATCCACTAGCTCACACAGTAAGGAGGCCTGTAGTTCATCCACTAGCTCATACAGTAAGGAGGCCTGTAGTTCATCCACTAGCTCACACAGTAAGGAGGGCTCTAGTTCATACACTAGCTCACACAGTAAGGAGGGCTGTAGTTCATACACTAGCTCATACAGTAAGGAGGCCTGTAGTTCATCCACTAGCTCACACAGTAAGGAGGGCTCTAGTTCATACACTAGCTCACACAGTAAGGAGGGCTGTAGTTCATACACTAGCTCACACAGTAAGGAGGGCTGTAGTTCATACACTAGCTCACACAGTAAGGAGGGCTGTAGTTCATACACTAGCTCATACAGTAAGGAGGCCTGTAGTTCATCCACTAGCTCACACAGTAAGGAGGGCTCTAGTTCATACACTAGCTCACACAGTAAGGAGGGCTGTAGTTCATACACTAGCTCACACAGTAAGGAGGGATGTAGTTCATACACTAGCTCACACAGTAAGGAGGGCTGTAGTTCATACACTAGCTCACACAGTAAGGAGGGCTGTAGTTCATACACTAGCTCACACAGTAAGGAGGGCTGTAGTTCATACACTAGCTCACACAGTAAGGAGGTCTGTAGTTCATACACTAGCTCACACAGTAAGGAGGGATGTAGTTCATACACTAGCTCACACAGTAAGGAGGGCTGTAGTTCATACACTAACTCACACAGTAAGGAGGGCTGTAGTTCATACACTAGCTCACACAGTAAGGAGGGCTGTAGCTCATACACTAACTCACACAGTAAGGAGGGCTGTAGTTCATACACTAGCTCACACAGTAAGGAGGGCTGTAGCTCATACACTAACTCACACAGTAAGGAGGTCTGTAGTTCATACACTAGCTCACACAGTAAGGAGGTCTGTAGTTCATACACTAGCTCGCACAGTAAGGAGGGCTGTAGTTCATACACTAGCTCACACAGTAAGGAGGGCTGTAGCTCATACACTAGCTCACACAGTAAGGAGGTCTGTAGTTCATACACTAGCTCACACAGTAAGGAGGGCTGTAGTTCATACACTAGCTCACACAGTAAGGAGGGCTGTAGTTCATACACTAGCTCACACAGTAAGGAGGGCTGTAGTTCATACACTAGCTCACACAGTAAGGAGGGCTGTAGTTCATACACTAGCTCACACAGTAAGGAGGGCTGTAGTTCATACACTAGCTCACACAGTAAGGAGGGCTGTAGTTCATACACTAGCTCACACAGTAAGGAGGGCTGTAGTTCATACACTAGCTCACACAGTAAGGAGGGCTGTAGCTCATACACTAGCTCACACAGTATGGAGGCCTGTAGTTCATACACTAGCTCACACAGTAAGGAGGCCTGTAGTTCATACACTAGCTCACACAGTAAGGAGGGCTGTAGTTCATACACTAGATCCCACAGTAAGGAGGCCTGTAGTTCATACACTAGCTCACACAGTAAGGAGGGCTGTACCTCATACACTAACTCACACAGTAAGGAGGGCTGTAGTTCATACACTAGCTCACACAGTAAGGAGGTCTGTAGTTCATACACTAGCTCACACAGTAAGGAGGGCTGTAGCTCATACACTAGCTCACACAGTAAGGAGGTCTGTAGTTCATACACCAGCTCGCACAGTAAGGAGGGCTGTAGTTCATACACTAGCTCACACAGTAAGGAGGGCTGTAGCTCATACACTAGCTCACACAGCAAGGAGGTCTGTAGTTCATACACTAGCTCACACAGTAAGGAGGGCTGTAGTTCATACACTAGCTCACACAGTAAGGAGGGCTGTAGTTCATACACTAGCTCACACAGTAAGGATGGCTGTAGTTCATACACTAGCTCACACAGTAAGGAGGGCTGTAGTTCATACACTAGCTCACACAGTAAGGAGGGCTGTAGTTCATACACTAGCTCACACAGTAAGGAGGACTGTAGTTCATACACTAGCTCACACAGTAAGGAGGGCTGTAGTTCATACACTAGCTCACACAGTAAGGAGGTCTGTAGTTCATACACTAGCTCACACAGTAAGGAGGGATGTAGTTCATACACTAGCTCACACAGTAAGGAGGGCTGTAGTTCATACACTAACTCACACAGTAAGGAGGGCTGTAGTTCATACACTAGCTCACACAGTAAGGAGGGCTGTAGCTCATACACTAACTCACACAGTAAGGAGGGCTGTAGTTCATACACTAGCTCACACAGTAAGGAGGGCTGTAGCTCATACACTAACTCACACAGTAAGGAGGTCTGTAGTTCATACACTAGCTCACACAGTAAGGAGGTCTGTAGTTCATACACTAGCTCGCACAGTAAGGAGGGCTGTAGTTCATACACTAGCTCACACAGTAAGGAGGGCTGTAGCTCATACACTAGCTCACACAGTAAGGAGGTCTGTAGTTCATACACTAGCTCACACAGTAAGGAGGGCTGTAGTTCATACACTAGCTCACACAGTAAGGAGGGCTGTAGTTCATACACTAGCTCACACAGTAAGGAGGGCTGTAGTTCATACACTAGCTCACACAGTAAGGAGGGCTGTAGTTCATACACTAGCTCACACAGTAAGGAGGGCTGTAGTTCATACACTAGCTCACACAGTAAGGAGGGCTGTAGTTCATACACTAGCTCACACAGTAAGGAGGGCTGTAGTTCATACACTAGCTCACACAGTAAGGAGGGCTGTAGCTCATACACTAGCTCACACAGTATGGAGGCCTGTAGTTCATACACTAGCTCACACAGTAAGGAGGCCTGTAGTTCATACACTAGCTCACACAGTAAGGAGGGCTGTAGTTCATACACTAGATCCCACAGTAAGGAGGCCTGTAGTTCATACACTAGCTCACACAGTAAGGAGGGCTGTACCTCATACACTAACTCACACAGTAAGGAGGGCTGTAGTTCATACACTAGCTCACACAGTAAGGAGGTCTGTAGTTCATACACTAGCTCACACAGTAAGGAGGGCTGTAGCTCATACACTAGCTCACACAGTAAGGAGGTCTGTAGTTCATACACCAGCTCGCACAGTAAGGAGGGCTGTAGTTCATACACTAGCTCACACAGTAAGGAGGGCTGTAGCTCATACACTAGCTCACACAGCAAGGAGGTCTGTAGTTCATACACTAGCTCACACAGTAAGGAGGGCTGTAGTTCATACACTAGCTCACACAGTAAGGAGGGCTGTAGTTCATACACTAGCTC